>NC_140593.1:969415192-970044321 GCF_964204655.1 Triturus cristatus | reverse complement strand
CCTGCCCTGTTTAAGAGGTCTGTAACTGGTCAGCTATACCACAAGTTGAGACATATTGTAGACATTCTGCCCAGGGTGAATTGCTAAACACCAATTCTGCGCCCAATATCCTCGTTTTCGGGGAGTAGGAATCTACTATAGATCAGGGCAGCAGAATTTGCTGGGATAAGATAATTTCCGGTCAATTCTATTATGAGTTGCTCAGTGTATAGTCCAGGAAGTGTACAACTTGCGTGGGTGATGGAGCCCTGGATAAGCAGATTTAAAAAACTTATATTGCCATTTGCAACAAAGTGAGGGTCTTTCTTTGTACCATCAGATATAGTGCCTCAGTTTCACATGGATGGTTTGATCACTCTGTTCCATTTCTCATTAAAAAAACAACGTTGGAAACTCTAAAGGAGAACCCATCACAGTTTTACTCAAGAATAAAGCCGGTCCAGATGCAGCCCCACTTGACTTATTTAAGTCTAATGTTGAACTATGAGCACTGCTCTTAACACTCTGGGGCATATTTATAAAGAAGTGACGGAGTGGGGCTTTAGCCTTCCTGGCTTAACGCCTCGCTCCACCACTTCAGAAACGCAGGGCTGCACCATAATTACAACAATATGGTGCAGCCCTGCGCTTCCCCTTGCGCTAGCGCTAAACTTAGCAGCCTAGTGCCAACGCAGGCACCCTTGCACCATAGTGCAAGGGTGTCTGCGTTGAGGAGGAGATTGTCTATGTGCAAGAATGTCTCTCTCCTACACATAAACAATCTTTAAATTACATTTTGTAACTTTTATGTGTGCTGTTTAATGCAGCACACATAGAAGTTGCAAAATATAATTTCCTTTTTTTAAATTGTTTATGTGCAGGAAGGGACACCTTCCTGCACATAAGCAATCAATGGCAATTTGCTGTTTCTGTGTGTGCTGCACAACGCAGCACACATGGAAACAGCAAAAACGAGGAGAAATGAAGCATTAAGACTAGGTTTTCCCTAGTCTTTAAGACCAGGTTTTCCCTGGTATTAATTTCGAGCTGCCTCCTATTTACGCCACCCTTGTAAATAGGGGGCAGCATCAAACTCAACGGGTGTTGCAGTGGAACGCCCACTGCAACACCCATTGCCCTACCCTTTTACGCAGAGTAGAGCTTAACGCTGCCTTGTAAATAAGGCAAAGCCCCTAACACCACCACAACGTCACTGACAGTGACGTTGTGGTGGCGATAGGAGCTTGTAAATATGCCCCTCTATAATAATACAACAATCAGATATAGAATTTCACTTTCATGGTCCAACTCCTTAATTGTACCGGTCTTTAAAAAAGGCCACAAAGACGATCCACGCTGTATCGTCCTAGCTCCTTCATCGATTCTATGGTCAAGGTCGTAGGGCGAATGTTATTGAGTAGACTGACTACGTGGGTCAATGATCATCATATCCTGACTGGTGTACAATATGGTTTTCAACCCGGTAAGGGGATGGTTGACGAATATCTGAATCTCTATTTGCTCATAGCCAGATATATCAGGGCACAGGCTGGTCACTTTATTTGGGGTTCATGAATTTGAGTTCAGCCTTTGACAGGGTTAATAGTGTCAAGCTATGGAATATTATATTGGGAAAGATAATTGATAAACTTATTATTGCTTTTTTTTACACAATTTACATTCAGTCCTCTCATCTTTTGTTCATTACGGGCCTAAGGGTGAGTGTATGACGAAATTCTCTTTGAAAAGGGGTGTCAGACAGGACTTCTTATTAGCTCCCTTTTTATTTACGCTGTATGTCAACAACCTGTATAAGGTCCTAACAGCAGAGGGGGGATACCTACCCTTGGTGGGTGTTCGGCTAAGCCTGTATTACTATATGCTGATGACGCTGTCCTGATCTCCAGAACGGCTTTAGGCCTCCAACTACTTCTGGACAGCTTTGTAGGCTTATTGGACAGCCTTGCCCTCAATACATATTTTACTAAATCTAACATCATGGTAATAGGACCCCAAAATACTAAGAACAGATCCCACAATATTCATGGTAATATCAAGGTAATTGGTTAAGTAAAGTGAAGATGTTTCCCTACCTTGTGATTCTTTTTGATTCTTCTGTTAGTTGGTCTCCTCTGGTTAATGCTGGAAGTCACGCTTTTGCTAGAATCATCACTCCGGTTTGTGACTTTTCATCAAGATTAGGGCACAGATGCGTTGTTTCAATGTTTAAGATTTATCAGGCTGATAGTCTTGCTATAGCCATCTACAGCGGTGAGATTTGGGGGTATTCCAGTCTGTCGCAACCACAAATATCAGAGAGCAGATTCCTGAATTGTTGGCTTTTCCTGCCTTGTAGTTTGGCTTTAGTGTTCATGAAGAACTAGCGATTGGCTTTGTCTCTGATTTAATCCAGTTACATCCATTGACTTTATGGTAATCTGTTTGGCTCAAGAACGAACTGGAGTTTAACAGTTCATTTATCATTAAAGATTGTCTAAGCCTTGGTTATACCAATAAAATCCTGTGACTCAATTATGTCAAGGATTGTTTCCACAAACTAGGACAACTAGATTTGTTTCACAATCCAGAATACATTGTAAAGGGAGATAAAGCATGGGTCAAGAAAGCCTTCATGGCACTGAAGGCGGATTAACCGGAATCTAGCACTTTGCCCATGCACTCCTGTCAGATCTTATGTTTTTCTTTTTCTCTGGAACCATATCTTGATTATGGGATGTGAAATACCCATCGTTTTTTAACTTGTTTTAGATTTAACTTATACACCATTTATTACAAGTACCAAAGGGATGGGCTAATGAGTCAGACAATGTTCCCTGCTTATGTGATGGTACATCCGTTCAAGACACTATGCTTTTTATTTGTGTATGCCCTTTCTATTCTTGAATGCGTAAAAGACTACTGAAGTCAATATTGGCAGACTGGAACTGCAGACAAGCTAGGCCTACTATGCTACCCTTACAGATGCTGCCTGATGTTAGAACCTATTATCATATTGTTTGTTTCTTAAATAGTGAGATCAGAATGAGGAACTCGATGATTTTAGACTGAAGTTCTGGATTTAAGCATTCTCTATGCATTTTATTGTACAATATAGGAAGTTTGGGGTGACCTTAATGTGGTCTATTATGTAACTTGTAAGTATTTTTTAATGAAATTGTGTTTTATTGATGCTGGTTTGTTTATATTGTCTTTTATGGTTTACACGTTTTAAACAGCATGAAGTATATTTGTATTTGATTGCATTTAGAAGCAGAAGAGTGAACTGTGACTAAGGATAAAGATGTTTTGAATGCGGTCAAGTAAAACAAGTAATTTCATGTTTTTCAAAACTTTGATAGCCGCCATTCCTGATTTTTGGCCAACCTTCCCCTTTAATCACGCTAAGAATATTTTGACATCTAAGTTTTGTTGTGGTTTGTTGAAATTTGATTAGGGACTTTTAGTTTTCTGCTTGCTTTAGTGACAGTTATTGCCCACAGATATTCAGGGTATGACTTGAAGTTGGTTCGTAATAAAAAAATATCTCCAATTTTATGGTGAAGTGGTAATTCCTTTATAAAAATTTGTGATACAAGTGGAGTAAAGTTCTTTGGGGGCCAGTTGTGGGGCCAAATCTTGCTTATTTTGTCTAAAAGTGTGCCTCTGTTCCCATGCAAAAATATATCCAGGGTCACTTTCTGAACCAGGGCTGATAGGAAAGCAGACGAGGTATCTTGGCCAACCTAAGGATGGCTTTCATTTCAAATAAGCTGTCTAGTCCGTCAGGAGGGATATGGACAGGATTCGATCTTTCTATCCTCTACTAAAGATTACATGATGGGACCTTTAGTGGTAAGTGCTGTGCAGGTCTGGTTGGCAGTGACTGGCCTTCACTTTAAGATAAAAAGGAACTTGATAATTCTCTTGTTGTCATGTTCCTCATACTGGTTCAGAAACTTTAAACATCATTCTGTCTGGATATTGAGTGGCTATGGTGAGGCGGGTAAAGGGCAAAAACAATTAGTTGCAAATATCTGGGCTTCTTTGAGGTGGATCCTGAAGTCCTGCTCCTTGTTGATTTTCTTTTCTTCGGCTCTCTTGGTGTCATCAAGGCCCTTGTTCTTCTTGGGCTGTTAATTACAGAGGGATCTTCACTGGAATCAGGATTGCAACATGTGCATAACTAATTACAGATTCAGCAAATTTCCCCCGCACAAATTTCGCCACTTGACTTGTAGAGCGGTGATATTTGTGTGGAAAAAACTGCAGCATTCTGAGTTGTGCAGCTTGGAACGGGCGAACACATGCAGTATTTACTTTTTGCTGCTCATTTTGACCTGCTGAACTCTGAGTTGGGATAATGCCACACAAGGGAAAAACAAACCCTCCAGTGCTGGTATTTGTGCACGCGGTTTTATGAAGTCAGTAAAGGTGGTTTTTAGAACCCTGATTTTGGCGGAAGCCCTTGTGGTGGTATATATTGTCAAGCACCTGTTTTTTTTAGCTAGGCCCAGAAGGAAAGGACTCCCAATCGTAATGAGAATGTATTAGTATGATTATTATTCTTAAAATTAAATGTTTTTAATAGGCGTCTTTAAAACAAAAAGAGGCCATTTTATCTGACACTTATTTGTGGGGTTTTAGAGGACTGTTAGAATAATTGTTTCTCCAGTGAGGGGCATATTGTGCAATGCATTTTACATGCTTTTGTATTTTACATTGTGCAACCTATATTTGTTTTCCCAAAATAATTCATTATGAGTTTATCAATAATTAAACGTGACAAAAATATACATTTATATATTTTGTTAAAATTACAGGATAGCTGTTGTGGAGGCGTATGTTTAAACTGCAGAATACAAGGATTACATTTAGCAGGTTTAATGCAGCCTTTAAATCCTCCAAGACAGAGGAGCATCAGTGAGTTGGGTAATAACTTACCTCAGAGGAAATGTGGACTACTAGCTAACTTTCTGGTATTTTTACTTACCGGTTTAGCAATAACACAAGGTATTCGGAATTAAAATTCCTCAGATGGGCGTAGGCATGCGAGAGAGCAATTCTATCTCAAGGACTAGACTAGACAGATAGACCTTAGTAATTCTCATTAACCCTGTGCTATTCCTCTGGTAACACAGCTCTTGGTTTCTTCTGAAATAGACCTCTGTTAGTAAGGCTTTTGGGAGCAGAGCTATCCCTCAGATTATACAGCTCTGAAACAATTGTGAGGCAGCAGTGCTACCCTTAAGTTTACACAGTTCTCAGTGAAGCCTGAGTCAAGAGAGTTATCCCTCAGCATGCACAGTCCTCAGTAAGGCCTAGGACAGCAGAGTTATCCCTTGGACTACATCATCTCAGTAATGGAAGTGACAACAGGAATTTTCCTTGAGCACATGTCTTGCATCAAGACTTTAGAAAGCACAGTTCACCCGCAGAGTTGCCTGGCTTACGCTAACAGCTGACTCGTGTTGACTTTGGAGTGCCACATCTCTGAACAATGACTGAGACATCAGAGTTATGCTGTCCTGTTTGATACCTGAAACAGGCGAGCTATCATGTAGATTCCCTAGAGCTCAGTACAGGGCCAGACTGGGAACCACAACCGGCCCTGGCAAAGTGCTTGGCCGGCCCCCCAGGGGAGGGAGGGGGGGGGGGGGGGGTCCGCTGAGCTCTTTGCCAGTGCCGGTTTTCAGCCGATTTTGTTACAGGGCCGACTTTGCAGCCCTGTTACAAAAACGCCCCCAACGGCCCAAAACCGGCTCCCACCCGTGCGGCGCAGCGGGGGATTGCCCGGTGCCCGCTACGGCCAGTCTGTCCATGGCTCAGTAATGCCAGCTTGTCCATTAGTCACTCAGCTCCCAGTGTGACAAGACACCAGTGCTGTTACTTGGGGAGTTTATATATTGTCATCAACCTCGATAGGCAAAGACTTTCCATTTGAAACACAATTCCGTGACCTATTGACTATGTGAGTGCTTGACTTCACGGAATCTGCTAAATTACATACTCTATGAACTGACTTGTACTTTGACATACACCTTATAAACGTAAAGACCCAGTCAGTCACTCAATAGCGGACACTACTGCAGGTCAGGCTTTGCAAAATATAATTTAACTAACCAGTTTATCAAACGAAAAAGAGGCGTAGCTACATTTTGTTAAAATACTTTCCCTAGCATATCAAAGTCATCTTCATTTTTCCTTTTCAGTGAATTGTATGAACTTAAATGTTGTGATGATAGTTTGTGAGAAACTCCTAAAAATGCAGATTAACAGGCATAGTTATTTAAAAACAAGCACTTGCAAAGCCAATAGGTCTTAGAACCACACAGAAGGGAGGCACAGACGTGAAGAGAGAGGGCTATAGTTGATAAGTAATTCCTCACCCAGTTTAGTGCAAACACTTGTGTAGAGGCAGAAGGATGCACCCAAATTGCAGTAACATTAGATAAGGGAGTAATACCCCCACTGAGCTGAGCCAAGACGTGCTTGACCAAGTCTCAAGTCACTGGTGGAAAGAGGGTGGACCCAAAGCCCGCTCTGTACATTGAAATGAAATTAAATGAAATAGCATTTATAAAGCGCATGGTTACCCGAAGGCATCCCAGCGCTAGGGCAGAAACCGCACTAAGCTATGGCAATCAATTTGGGAAAAGCCAGGTTTTGAGCTTCTTACAGAAGACGGTATTGTCTGGCTCTTTACGTAGCTGCAGCGGCAAAGAGTTCCAGAATTTAGCAGCGTTATAGGAGAAGAGCCGGCCGCCACTTCTGGACCTCTTAATTCTAGGAACAGAGGCCAGATGGAGGTCATTTGAGTGTAACCGTCTGTTGGCTTGGTAGGGCTGGACAAAGGAAGAAATAATAGCTGGTCCCACACCCCCTAGCATCCTATGGGTGGTGCAGAGGGCTTTAAAATGGACTCTTTCCTGAATAGGAAGCCAATGTAAAGACCTAAGGGCGGGTTTAGCTGACTGGCGGCTAGGAACACCCTCAAGAATCCTTGCGGCGCAATTTTGCATGGTTTGAAGTTTCTTAAAAACTACACAGGGGGCACCGAGATAAAGAGCGTTGCCGTAGTCCAGGCGGGATAAGACAAGTGCCTGGACCACGAGCTTTCTTGCTAGAGGGGGAAGCAGAGGCAACACTTTACGCAGCATTCTTAAAATGACAAAGCAGGAGGCAACGACTTTCCATGCTTGGATTTTAAAACTGAGCTCAGACTCAAGCCAGAAACCCAAACTCTTTATTTCGGATTTAGGGACAGGCGGAGGACCCATACATGCTGTATTTTAGCTGTAGTGCTGTTGGACAGTTGTGCTGACAAAAGAAGACCTAAACACACCTCCCCCCCATCAAACCTTACAACCATTGCACCCAAGGCTGTTAATTATTTAGAATCTAGGATAAAAATTAAGTTAGTTTGCAGATATGAGGAAGAAATGTAATGTGGAGAAAAGGCGAACACCATGACTCTTTTTGTTTTGTGTCCAACGTGGATCTTATGATTAGACTGAATTTTCTCTCGAGGGCCTCTACATCTGCTGACTTTAGTTACTTTGGTTATTTGACTACCACTCGATAACAAAAAGGCTGCCCCAGTTGACGTACCAGGCAGTAGCCAAGGCCAATGCTGGCACCAAGCATGGCTCACAGTAAATTGTGACTCCGCTCTAAAACGCTACAAAAATGTGCTCTGAGAAAATGGTGAAAACAGCTGATTCGTGACATAACCACATTCAATCTTGAGGCTAAGCAGCCCTCGAAAGAGGTAGCACGTGTTTTGCAAAAGTTAATTGAAGCATGAAAGAAATGAATCTATTTATGACAACACTGGAACTTTTTTTTAAACTGGTTTCTAAACTTAACTCTTAATTTTTTGTAGTTTTCTACAACATTCTAAAATTCTAGCATTACCAACATGGTGGCCGCTTAACACATCATTTTGCAGTTAAGCGCGTTGAGCTTGGGGACACCTGGTTACTGAGATCTCTGTAGCGGTCTAGTTGCTGTTGTGCAGGCCTCCCCGTCCCGGAAGCACCCCCACACAATGTATCACTCTCTGGCCAGGCGTGGCCAGAGAGCATAAATAAAGGAGCCGAGGTCGCTTGTGACCTTCCGGCTCATACCACCAGGCAGGAGTGTTGTGTCGCATTATTGTTCATCTACCCCTGTTTAGCATATTGTCGTGCGAGGTCCATCGGAGCCTACCTGCACATTTACACTGGTGACGAGGGTGAGATCACGTCATGCCTCAAGATCACCCATCTGATGAGGCATTCCGCCGGTAAGGTAGCGAGCACGTTGCCGCTGTGAACAGAAGCGCACCCAGACTGCCCGCGGTGTTCGCGCTGCCAGTGTGGGACCGCAAGCGGAGATCCCAGCGCCCGCTCTGCACCGCCACCAGCGAGACGCGTTCCATGCTCCCGGGGGATCGACCGGTCGAGCAAGCGTCGGAAGAAGAAGCGCGCGCATGCGCGTCAACATCTGCTGCCTCAAAAAAAAAAACGGGATCATAGCCAAGGAGCGCGTGTAGACAGCGCTGAGTAAAGCCAAGCGTGTGGACAGCACTGAGGAAAGCCAACGCGAGTGCCAGAATAAATAAGCGGAACATACCACAAACAAGCCCTGGCAAATGCAAGCCTCAAATGAGGAAAAGAGGCAGATAACATTGTAACACAAGGACAGTAAATGGGCAGCAAGAACCTCAATGAACAAAGCATTGGCTAATGCATGCCGTAGAGCAGAGAAAGTGCAGACCAACAGTGGCAGGCAAGCTCCAGTCAAGCTGAAAGTAACAGAGAGCTAGCAGCAACGCCCAAAACTCACACAAGAACCCAGTTACATTGGAAAGCACAGCAAATCAAGCACCAGCTATGGTGGATCAAGCAGCACCAGCGCCAATACAACAGCCAGTCGCCCCTACAGCTCCTCCTCACCTACATTCGCAAGTCAGCGCACTTCCCCCATTTAGTGAGTTGATCGACCCTGCATCAGTATCACCTCGGAGGAAAGCATGTATAGGCCGCCTCGACAACTATTTTATTGCCACCAGAGAAACAGATGGGGCTGTAAAAAGATAGCTTCTGTTGCACTTTGCGGGAGACGAAATATACAAGCTGTTTGCTCACTTGCCAAACACAGGGCCACAAACGGACTACGACGCAGCTGTCAGGGCACTAAATGCCCATTTTGACCCTCAACTAAACTCTGATTATGAACGCTTCAAACTCAGACAGGCTCGACAGCGAGAGGGGGAATCGATGGACACGTTTCACGCTCGCCTCCGTGAGCTAGCCAGTACCTGTACGGAGGATGACCAGGTGAAGGAAGTCCGAGCACAACTCATCCAAGGATGCCGCAATAAGACTGTGCGGATGCTCATCCTCCGACAGCCTCGTATATCTCTTGAAGACATTCTGATCCTAGCTCGGTCGCATGAGCTGTCCGATGTCCGGGTGTCGGCCATGGAAGCCGCACTCAACTCAACCACCGAACACTTGCCAAACACAGGGCCACAAACGGACTACGACGCAGCTGTCAGGGCACTAAATGCCCATTTTGACCCTCAACTAAACCCTGATTATGAACGCATCAAACTCAGACAGGCTCGACAGTGAGAGGGGGAATCGATGGACACGTTTCAAGCTCGCCTCCGTGAGCTAGCCAGTACCTGTACGGAGGATGACCAGGTGAAGGAAGTCCGAGCTCAACTCATCCAAGGATGCCGCAATAAGACTCTGCGGACCCTCATCCTCCGACAGCCTCGTATATCTCTTGAAGACATTCTGATCCTAGCTCGGTCGCATGAGCTGTCCGATGTCCGGGCGTCGGCCATGGAAGCCGCACTCAACTCAACCACCGAACAAACAGTAACCATCAAGACAGAACGAGGGGACACTGTTCGCGCGACTACTCGCAGAGGGCGAGGAATGTGGCCCAATAGAAATTCACGACAGTCGCAGTGTGGATACTGCGGGAAAGAAGAGCATCCGCAAGACAACTGCCCTGTAAGAGGAGAAACCTGCACAAAGTGCGGCACTCCCAATCACTTCGCAAGTGTGTGCAGGGGAGGCACTCGGTATAGAGGGGCATCAGGACGTAAACCACCATTCAAACAAGTGAGGCACCTCACACTCGACGAACCAGGCACTTCGAAAACAACGACTACGACAGCACACCGCCAACACTATCTGGAAGACTCGTCCTCAGAGGGTGAAGAAGAATGCCACTTAGTGTCATTCGTAAACGATCTCAAACGTAAACGTCGCCCACAACTAACGTGTGCCATTGAGATAGCCGGAACGTCGGTCACAGCTCTCATTGACACAGGGGCGTCAGTTAACGTCATGGGATGTCAACACTACAAATCACTGAACCCCAGGCCGGCACTGACGTCGTCAAAAGTCAAGATCCTCACATACAGGAGCCAGACCCCACTTCCTTTGAAAGGAAAGATGACTGTACAGGTTAAATCGGAAGACCAAGAAGTCATCACAACATTCCACATAGTAGACAAGTAAGCAGATATACTGGTTGGGAGTCACACTGCTGAAGATCTGTGCCTGGTTACGTTTGCGAACGCAGTGAAAACACTACAAACTGAGGACATACTAGAGTTTTTCCCACAACTATTTGAAGGCTTAGGTAGTATGAAAAGACCGTCCGTAAAATTATACATTGACACTGCTGAAAAACCTGTGGCTCTACGGCATAGGCGAATACCCTTCCACTTAAGACCACTGGTAGAACAAGAGCTGGTGAAACTTGAGCAGCAGGGCGTGATAGAAAAGGTGACAGGCCCAACCCCGTGGGTGTCTCCCTTGGTCATCGCCGAGAAGCCACGTCAACCAGGAAAAATCAAGATCTGCATCGACATGAGGATGCCTAACCAAGCTATTAGGAGAGAGAGGCACCTGACGCCTACAGTCGACGACATACTAGCTGACCTCAATGGATCGCAGTGGTTTTCTAAGCAGGACTTAAACGCTGGATACCACCAGCTGAAATTAGACAAAGGAAGTAGATACATCACCACATTTTCAACGCACCTAGGTCTGCGACGATACAAAAGGCTAAATTTCGGGATATCCTCAGCGGCTGAGATATTCCGGAACGCGGTGAAAGAAGTTCTGTCAGGACTTCAAGGAGTTATCAATGTCAGTGATGACATCTTAATTCACTCAGCAACACTAGAAGATCATCATCGTCGACTCAAGGCGACTCTAAAATGGCTGACGGAGCATGGAGTGACCTTACACAAGGAGAAATGCCAATTCTTCAAGAAGTCTATTGAATTCTTTGGGTATGTCTTTAGCCAAGACGGAGTGAAAGTAGACCCTAGGAAATCGCAGGCGATTCAACTGGCCCCAACACCCACTTCTGCATCAGAAGTCAGAAGCTTCATGGGCATGGCGACATACTGTGGGAGGTTTATCCCGAAACTCGCCACGATTGCAGAACCATTACGCAACCTAACAAAAAAAGACTCCACCTGGCGATGGACTCCTGTAGAAGAAGAGGCTTTTCAGAAAGTAAAGTCAGCACTACTAGCAAGCACAGCCATGGCATACTTCAATACGAACCGGCCAACGGAACTGATAGTAGATGCCAGCCCAGTGGGGTTAGGAGCACTACTGACTCAAGAGACAGAGCCAGGGACCTGGGTTCCGCTGGCGTTTGCTAGCAAGGCACTGACAGCAACCGAGACTCGTTATTCTCAAATAGAACGAGAAGCGCTTGCAATAAAGTGGGCCTGCAATCACTTTCACCTATATATCAGTGGTCATCCATTCAGAGTAGTGACGGACCATCAACCACTACTCCCGCTGTTTAAAGGAACTGCACCTCATCCCCCACCCAGGATCGAGCGGTGGGCAATACAACTCCAACACTATCAACTAGAATTGGTATACAGACCAGGGGCCAAGAACCCAGCAGACTTCCTGTCACGTCATCTGGCGCATCCCGCGGAAACTGATTCTGATCAGGAACAGAAAACAGAGGACTTCATCAACATGGTATCCTAGTGGTCATGCCCCCAAGCGATGTCGAGTGACGAAATCAAGTCCCACATGGAATCAGACATGGTCCTCAAAAGGGTAAAAGACGCAATACAGAAAGGTTCCTGGGAGGGTTTTCTCCAGGATGTCCAAGGATGGAACGGAATCGACACAGGAAGTAATGGCTCATTTTCAAGGTTAATTATTAAACCATCACATCAATACTCGGCTCTATTCCGATTAAGGGCAGTTTATGGATGTTGAATTTCTGAGTGGTTCACCTGAAAAGACCGTAAAAACAAAATCAGGAATGCATCTGTATATCACAGTAGCAAAATATCTTGACACAGTTTTTTTTTTTTAAAGTATAATATTTCAGTATAATGCTGTAATTGGAACTATTACAATTAACTTGAAACCCTATGAAGAAAAGCGGTTTAACTGTCAGTGATAGCGCTCTGAAGTCACCGACCAAGGCTACAACTGAGCGCTACAAAAATGCACCAAAGAAAGAAACTAATGGATATAATTATGTAAACTAATTAATGTAGTTCGTTTATATTTCTGCATTTACGGCTGTGATGCGTGATTTATAAAACGTCGAGATATGTAAATATTATTTTAATGCAAAATCTTTCTTCCTTTGCTTTTCAGATCATTTGAAAGGATGAGTGAAAAATTCTTCCCGAATATCAGCCGAAAGCCAGGGCTGCAGATATGGGCCATAGAGGTGAGTCAAAGCGGTATTACAAACGTCGGAGCGAGTGTGGTCGAGTTTTAATTGAGAGCAGTATGGAGGATGTAGTCAATTCAATATTTTGTGTATATCTGGAGTAGACCTTCCAGCTAATGGAGCTCTGTAACTCATGGTAATGCTTTATTTTTCGTGAATGTTTTGCGAGAACAATTCTACCTCCAGAAGGGCTTGGCGTATCTGATCAGACCTGCCCAACTATTTCAAAAATGTGAACTTTGAGGTGAAGGAGCTGGTTTACCCCGAGGGGGGTGTTATACAAACCGAAGCAACAAAAGAAAAAAAACCTGCATGACCCGTCAGTATCCATGACACTTTTTAGGTGTTGTGAATCAGTTTAAGGTATCTTTTGATCTCCAAGAGCCATAACTGACATATCTCTCGGAGACAAGTGGTCTTAAACTTTCTACAAACTTTGGGCGTGATAGAGTCATTCATTTGAAATCTGCCAAAGCCTCAGCCGAAACAGTCATACAGTGTGTTTTAGTCTCTAAAAGCGCGACATACCAGGGATTTTGCATGGAGTTGACAGCGAAACCCGCGCCCTTGTGACAAACAACCAAGCCAAGCCCAACCTGGTATGCGGAACATGAATCCTCATTTCAGGGCAGTTAGGGATGGGCTCCCGTCAGATCCGTGCTGGACCCTGGGTCCCAGAGCTGGGCACCCTGCCCTTGGCGCTCTGCCTTCCCGATCCCGCTCTTCCTCCATCGAGTTATGAAACATTTGATTTCTAAGAGAGAATTGAAAAACAGGAAAACACCTAGCTTGTAAGTGATCTCTAATGTGTTGATGATTTGTATAGTGCTCTCACTATGAGCCTTTGAAACACTTGTTGTATGCACTAACTGACATCAGATATTCTACAGTTACTTTCTGATTGTTGGTTATGAAGGATGAATGTGTGGGGATTGGTAGAAAAAAGGACAGAGATGGTTGCCTAAAGATTCTTTCTAAATGACAGACGGTGTTGACACCACCTTACTTATCTCAAAAAAGAGTCTGGGCCTGTACTGGACAGGGCCCTCTCCCAACGGACCTCTCCTGAATTTAGGGGTGACCAAAAGTGCCTCATTATCGGACCCATGGTTCGTCTACGAGGCACATGTTGTTGGTGAACGCTTGAGGTAAGAGGTAGGCCATCAGGCATTGTACTGTATTTTCAAAATCCCACCATGGAGCAAAAGGAGGGGCTTCCAAAACCATTTGCATCTCATTCCGAGCAGCTCAAGGTAGCTCTGTGAAACCGACCTTATTGCTTTGGAGCTGTGGGAGCTGTAGATTGGAGAGGTGCTCCAGTGCAAACCTGTGCTTGGCCTTGAATGAGTCCCTTTGTTTCACCGGTAAGCAATGCTATGACATCAGAGCAAGCATTAAATGGTTCATCTCTTATAGGCTGGGGATTTTGGGCTCAGCATCGTTTTGGCCTCTTTGGAGCTTGTACAGTGTTCTGGTAGTGGGACCCCTTTAGGCCCTGCTGCTGTAGTCTCGAAGTTAAAGGGCAGCCGCACTATGGGGTGGTGAGTCTTCAGGAAGGGGGATCTGTCTGTGTGATATCATTCTTAGATGGCTTGCCTTCTAGTGTGATGAAGGATAAGTATTGGGTAAAGGGGGAGTATGCATTCGCTAAACGAGGGGTGTGGCTTTGAAGGGGGCGCCCTAGTTACCTTGTGGCCTGTACAGGGATAAGAAAGAGTTTGTTTATAGTCTCTGTACCCCGATTGGTTGCTGTGGTAGCGGGGACCTACTTGGAATGGCACAACCGGGCTGTGCAGGTATTTTCCAATCCAGAGGGTGGCGCCGCGGCAAGAGTAGCAGACTCTGGAGAGCGGGCACTTCCGGTTCGATCGCCGGTGGGAGCTCAGCTTAGTATCATGTGACTTTGGGGAATAGCTCACTTAATCTCCCCGACGGCCCCCAGCGCTTTACAAATGTGGAATTATAATTATTATTAAAACAATCAATAATAAGTCCCAAAAAATGTGTAAGTCTGTGAGAATCAAAGAACAATGACCCTATCACCAGTTTTCCAACCACGGTCCAGTTGGTAATGTCCTGCCCGCGTACACACTCAGTGATTGCTCCAAGTAAGCGCAGTTGAGAGGGGATGCCAGCACTGCACTAATGGCATGTTGGCATTGCACCACATCGAGATTGGGCACCATCTTTGCCTCACTGCTCCGATGCTTCTGTACCCGCTCCCTAAAATGTATCTCTTTAAGAAGTGCCATTCTCTCACACCTGTATGGACTTGTCATAATACATCCGTCTGTACAACCCTATATGATCTAATGTAAACAGAGAACAGCAAGCACCAGCAGTGAATCTGAGCCATCAGAGATAGGCGTTGGCACATCTGTGGAGGGCTTTTATACACAAAAGGAACCAACCTACCAGGAGCTAACTTGGCCCAAGTACAACATTCCTGAGGCTCTGGAGCATGTACAAGCACAAAGGGCTGCATATTGGGAACAGTGCACAATAAGAGGCTGAGGAAACCTGATTGTCTTCAGCTTTGTATTGGCAGCTCTTTAGCTGCTTGTGCCAAACAATGCATTCACTCTTTAGTTTAAGATTAATATTTAACCTGACTTCAATATCTAACGTGGTAACTGGAATAGTAAGAGCCAGCTACACAGAGGGCGAAAACACACATGCATAGTAGTTTACTTAAAAAATCCATAGCTAGGTGCACATGTAGCTTTAAAGCAACAATTGTGACTCAGTAGTGACGCAACGCAATAGTCACAAGACAAAGAACTGGTAAAACACCTAATCATTCCAACCTTCCAATGCTGCTGTGACACTGAGCCGGCAGGTCTGTGTACTCAGGCACTCACCTGTAACTGAGCCCATGTGTTAATTGGTACAAAAAAGATCCTATGTTTGACCTACAACTATTCCCTTGAGAAAATGTGTGGGCCACCAGTTCTGTGCGAAACACATGTCAGCTGATACTTCTTCGCCGACTATTTATAAAAATATCCGAGAAAAAAATTCTCGATAGAATCTCATATACAAGATTGTGTCACATATTTTTTTTTTATCAGGGTGGACTAACCTCCTCCAATTCTGAACTTTGTAAATTCTAAGAGGGCTGGGAAACTTCAGGCAAGTACAATTCCACCTCTACCTTTATGTTATTTATTTATATATATATAGCACACTTTTTGCTGAATAGCATCATGGCACTGAAAGTCACGCTAAAACGCAATGCTTAAAACCAACAATAACTACTGGTGACTATACGAAATATGCCCCCTCCGATTAGGTGAACAACAAGGTTCTTAATGTTTTTAGGAAGCAGAGATTTTTTATTTGAGCAAATTGGTTTAACACATTGGTCTTTAGTCCCAGTGTCCTGGCCCTTACATTCTCTAAAAGGAGAGTGGGAAGCCAACTGGCCCCAGGCTTTTCTTGTCTTTAAATCCCTTATAGCTTTATTTTTTTCCTAGAGTATGATTGGGCTAGCTAGAATTTCCTTTTGTGCCTCTGACACAAATTCCAGTCCTGGCCCCTATATAACCTGTCACCTCTTCATCTGATTCTTCCACCTTGCCTTTAATTGTAGTTAATATATTTGGACATGGTGTAGTTTATCCTTTTCTGTGTTAATCTGGTGCCATTTGTTTCTCTTACGGTCGTGATTTATGTGTGTATGTGGTATTTTATAGCGCAAACCTAGTCACAAGGCATCGGTGCACTATACACGGTCAAAGGCAAACTTAAAGTAAATGATTAATAGGAGAGGAAGTTAAGTTGTGGATAGTTCAATGTCTGGGTTTGGTTCTCCCTGAACTTGGATGCTAACAGTCATCTCATTTTGTTGCCTCCTTGATAACATTTTTGATCCATCCTGACAAGTGCCTATTCTGGCTTGTTAAGTACTATAAGTTATGTTATTGACTTTTGTATGTTTACCTGAAGTTGTCTTTATGCTATCTTGAATAAGAGTGATTTGATTGGGGAGTAGATGCAATATGACCCCCTTAATTATTGGTGGAGCTACGTTTTCAATGCTTTCCTGAAATGTAGAAGGTTCTAGCAGGGAATTCCACAGTTTAGCAGTACAGGTCACAAAGCTTTTAGCACCCCAACGAGCCCGTCTGAATTTGGGCACCTCGATGTTTTTCATGACCGAGGTTGCAGGGGTCTAAGAGCTGTGTACCAGCGGAAACGCTGACTGAGAGACACCGTCCAATATTATGTGGTACCTGAAACGCAATGCATAAGGTCTGGAGTGCAATTATTTTTTTCATAGGCAACCAATGCAGTTGGTTCAATGCCGTGGATGCTGAGTGAATTTTGGGAAGGCCGAAAATTAGATGGGCTGCGGCATTTTGTAGGGTTTGAAGTTTGGATAATATTATTTGTTGCAATCCGATATATAATCCATTGCAATAGTCAGATTTGGAAAGAATTAATGCCATCATAAGTTATTTTTGAAGATTAGTGGGGATGTAGGGTAAAATTTTCTCAGGCTTTTCAAAAGGAAGAAGATTTAGGAGGCACGTTGATTAATCCGGTTTTTAAAGGAGAGTTTCTTGTCAAAAATGAGACCCAGATTTCTAACAGTTTCCACTGGGAATGAGACTGGGCCCATATCCAAGGGCCACCAATCCGGGGACCAGAAATTGGTGTTGTTGCCGAAGTGTACAATTTGAGTCTTACCTGAGTTTAACCTCAGGCAATTCTCAGCCATCCAGGATCTAGTATTTTCAATACAGAGGCCGAATTAGGAGACTGTGTGTGCTGGGTTTCCTGTGCCAGACACAACAATATAACATAAGTGTCATTTAACCGCTGACCTGCAGTATTTTGTGTCATGTTCTGTGTAATTGTGTAATTCTAGATCTTTGAGTTCTTTTTGGAGGATGGAGTGGACCTCTTCTTGACCTTTCTTCAACGTAGCTGCTTTTGTAATACAGTTCCCCTCTCCATTGCTTTAAGGGAATGCCAAACAATTGTGTTGTTCTACTAGCGTTATTCCTTAATTTTGGATAAGATCATGTGTTAGAAGACCAGGAGGCACATGCATCAACATAGACAATAGCGATTCTTTAATTGCGATTATTAAGGAATCGCAATTAAAGAATCGCTATTGCCTATGCATGTAGGAATCGCTTAAAATTTTGCGATTCCTACAAATTCCTTAATTGCGAGTTGCAAATTGCGAGTCGCTATTAAGGAATTGATTCCCATTCTTTCCTATGAGCCTGAATGAGTGGGAATTGCATGCGCAATTTGCGAGTATCCAATAGGTACTTGCAAATTGTGCGTGCAATTTCAAGGGTGCAAGGGTTCCAAAAGGATACCCTGTTGCACCCCTGAAATTACAATTTAAACACATGTTGCGCACACACATGCTCCAAGGACATGTGTGTGTGTAACATGTGACTTTGTAAAAATGCACTTTAGTGCATTTTTCAAAGAAATCGAAAATTACCATCAACCTTAGATTGATGGTAATTTGCAATTCATATTAGCAAAATCGCAAAAAAAAATAGCGTTTCCTTAAATGCAATCGCAATTTAAGTAATCGCAAATTTAGTGATTCCTTAAATTGCGATTTTTGCATTTGGGATGATGCATCCGTAATGCAAAAATACCGGTCGCAAAGGGGCAGATTTGTCTGTGAATCTGACCGTTTACGCTCGGTATTTAGATTGATGCGTGGGGCCCTAGATCCTTTAGAAAGCTATTGTTTAGGATAGCAAACTATATCCCTGTCTCTTCCTGGTTTCCCCTGCTGCAAAGGGCAGGTTACAAGTGCCTGATCATTTAGTGTAATGACCCAATGATCTAACCCTTGCAGGGACCGAAGCAAGTTGTGATCCAGCAGGAACATATCTATCTTGGTATAGGTCTTGTGGACTACTGAATGGTGAGAATACTCGATCTTTCTTTGAAAGTGGGAATGCCAGGCATCAACTAGTCCCACTTCTCTTAGCCTCCTCTTTCCTTCGTGAGATAAGAACATTATTTATGTCCCTGCTCCAATGTCTTGTTTTATCTCTGTGGCCATCCAAAAATTGATTTGGTGCATAAAAGGTTGCTAAGGAAATCACCCTCCTTAGTGTTTTGGCTGAAGGAAAATATTGCACGAGGAATGAGCGAGGCCTTAGACCCCATCTATATCATGTTCATAAATGTTGTTGGAAGGACATGCCAGTTTTACATCAATTTAGTGCCTTTCGGATTACGACCCCTTTATCCAGAGCATTTCAACCCTGCACGTTAAAGGATGTGCATTTAAAACTGTATACATTTGAGTCTCCATTTACATGTGAGCCTTTTATCCTCCGTCGTATTGTGTATATGAAATATCCATTAAAAAACAGATCTTGTTTTCTTGGGTGATGAAACAGCCATATTCCCGGCCCCATCCCAAACACCGATCAAGGCGAACATTTCCCTTCCCTTCTCCCCTTCTTTCCCCCAACAACAACGTAAGGTGATATGGGCATATTTCACTTCCAGAATAGCATGGGCACTTAAGTGGGTACTCCCTCTCCTCCTTCCACTCACCAGATGCAAAGGTTTCATTACATGGTATGTCAATTCCTGGGTGTCTCGTCTGTGTTTTCATAGGAGTTGAGCTATCAGTCACTGTCCTTCAACTGAAGTTTCAGAGGCCCAGTTCTAGTCTCTTTACCTGTTTCCTTCCACTTGCCTAAACTGGTTGATAACTGCCTTCCCTTCTTTGTCTGTGATGCCTGCATTTGGTTTCACACCTCACTTCCTTGACGCCCTCCACCATCTCAATCTTAAGGTGGGTATCATTTTGATTTCAGAGCCTCTTTGGTTCCCTCCTCTATTCCCTGTCTCCTCCTGGATATCCAAGATCTTTATCCTCTCTTCTGGAAACATTGTCTACCATTGCTGTTTTTGTCATGTCAGCATTAGTCTGCAGGGGTGTCCCCCACTTGTATGCAAAACCATATTCTTTGAAGATTTTGGTAAAGTTACAGCCGATAAGTCTTGAAAGGAGAGAATAAGGTATATTTCAAACTCTTCACTGTGCCACTTGCCTTATATTTTCGTTCTACTGGAAATGTGCTTTCTAGTCAGAATATCTAAAAACCTTTTCATTTGTTGGGCTGAGGTTTCTATACTGTGTATTCCGTGTGCCTCTATTGCATCTTGATTACTCATAAAAGCAGAGAGCTGAAGCTTTGTTTCATATGGTTTTTGATATACCTCCTCAAGGCGATCCTGTAACCGCACATTGTTTCATCGGGAGTGATTTTTCAGAATTTAAAAATTCTCCGTTCAGACCAGATTTTGTTTTAGGAGATGACTGGTCTCTTGATGTAAAAATTCTAGTTCCTCTGCTTTGCCATGTCATGACTCTTCCAGGGAGAGCACTTTCTTACCCAGGGTGTGGTGTCTTTCTTTACCTCCTGAGGTTCATGGTTTAGTTCACCCTGCAGAGAGAAGTTAATCTCGTAAGAATTGAGAAATGACTTTCTAATCAAAGTATTGATAGCATTGTTGCTTATAGATGAGTGATGGACCCCTGGACAATCATCCTGTTTGTTTCTGCACTGTGTTCCCAATTTCTGCTTTGTGTGGTCTGGTCAGCATTTATGTGAGTGATTGATCCTATTTCGCCCTTTGGCAGCCATGGCAAGTCAGGTTTCTAGATGATTAAGAATCACTTTGCTGCCTTTTCGTTTTCTGGCAGAGTCACCAATGTCAAGAGAGATAGGTCAGGTGTTCTTCAGTGCCAGCAAATTCGTTCACTACTAGCCTTTCATTGCAGTTCTGTGAGTGCTCCCTCAGTTTATGTTTTCTGCCATTATCCACTTTTTTGCTGTAAGGTTATCTTTCTTTCTGAGCTGATGATCGTTACACTAACTCTCTTGGTCTTGAAATGTGCTAAGTGTTTTGAAGTAACCTGTGTGAATATTAAGTTTCATGCCACAGGCATCTTTTCCATACCTGTCAAAACTGGGCGCCAAACGTATGGGTAAAGTACTCTTTTTAGCAGAAGATGCTGCTCAATCAATGTTTGAGCAAGAAAAGGAAAGGCTTTTCTTGCTGCCTTCTGCTCATCTCAATTGCTTGCCAGTTTACCAGGTTTTAGCCCCTTTGTTTCTGTCATGACACCACCCCCCACGGTATGTCTGGATCCCACTTGCACTTTGGTCTTCCTTCATTTGGACCGTCAGATCCCAGACCCATTCCCCCAGGCAGTGGTAGCTCAGTGTATCTTTCACCTTCCACTGACAGTGATCTCTGATTTCCAGCCCACTCAGCCCGACCTGCTGGGTGCTTCCTATTTTTTGATTTGCATGCCGTTGGGCACCTTTGACCACCTGCATTGTCAAGACTAATTTGCATATGGCTGCGTCCAAACTGGGGTAGCATAGTGAGCAAAAGAATGATGGATTAAACCCAGATCTCTTGATTGGGCTGACTGGCCTGGAAATCAGAGATCACCACACACTGTCAGTGGAAGGTGAAACATCCTCCCTTGTAAACCAACCACTTGCTTAATATTTACTTCCAGACTCATGTTCTTCGAGGAAATATCCAAGTCATGATTTGTGACAGCAGACCGTCCATACAACTACTCTAGATTTGGCTATCTCAGCAATGATTACACTTGACAGAGTCTTGCGAGGATGTTGTGTCGATGAGGTACAGCGTCCAGCACAAACTAAAATTGTGGAATCGTCACAATCTCTTGCTGGGCAGACCTATTGTAGTCCCACGACAACTGGATACCTTTGGAATAGATTCCTCCCAGAGAGAGCAGTGAGCTCAGATACATATCCTTCAGTGCGTGGCCAGGCTACTTCCAGCGAGCCCGAGGAGCATTTCATGGACCTGAGCTCTTTAAAAAACAAGTTGAAACATTCTGGACTCAAAACAAATGGAAGGGCATATGAATGTACAACAGAACAAGATGCAAACACATAGTTACAACTAAGTAACATTTTAAAGGAGAATTGTTGGTTCACTGCACTTGGTGGCAACAAAAAGCTGTCAGTTTGAGAAACTAGCCAGTCTCATTTTCAAGACATGAAAATATAAGGTTTGTTAGAAACTTCAATTTATGGTTGGATGATACACATGGAAATATACTTTTTAGGACCATACGATGTGATGAAGCATTGACGCAATGAATTATACAACAGTAAGGATTTTTTCATTCACTTCAGGTATCCACTTACCATCCCATTATTTATCTGCTCCAGGGGTGAAAAAGGTGATATTACCCTGATAAATATATCTGCATTCCAATCCTGTATCACGTCTGTATTTATACACTCAGATAATGCTAGTGTCCATAATGATAAGAAAACTATTAACCAGTTCAAATAAATCTTGGGAACAGCCAAAGTGTGGTTCACAACTGGAAAGTAATTTTGCTGAATTTAGCATGTGGTGAAAATGTTTTGAAGGGGATCTTGCTGAGATATGGGTTGTGAAAGTTGAAATATTTAGGATTTCAGGATATTAGGCTAAAGGACAGATCATGCTGCCCGGGTGTCTTTCCCGCATTGGGCACAACATGAAGGAAGACACCGGCTTGGATGCCCTCACAGACAAAGGATGTCTTTAGGTTTCATTGTTGAATGAGCTCAAAGTGTCCAAACAGTCTGACTAGGCAACATGGGGGTGTAAGTGGAATCTTGCAGTGCAAAGCAGTAGGCAGAGGCAGAAGAAGAATAAAGTTGTGTTATCGCTCTATGAATAAATTATAGTTGTTGCTTCAATAACAATTGCGTCTGACAAAACCTTCACTGGGATGGCCATAAATGGGAACCAGTTGAAGCAAGCTTGTCATCACTAGCCTTCTAGATAGAAATGCTAGGACCTAAATCCGTGTAGTCTGAAAAAAAGCGAGTAGTGCGTAAACAGTCCCTAGGGATGTACTGCAGAGGAGGCGAGGCTCTAAAGCAACGGATTATGAGATAACACATGCCAGTGGGGAGGCTCAGGAGCTGCTATTTGCTTCACCTTCACACAAGGGAGGTAAATGCATGGAAGTACCTCACAGCGGGAATAGTGAGGCCAAGTCATTCAATGGCTTGAAGCAGAGAAATGGAAGTGACGACCGTGTAAAAGCAAAGGCAGACTAATGGCCTTATTTAGAGTTTGGTGGACACAATACTCTATCGCAAATGTGAACATTTCCCGTTCTCTTTATTGCACTCGCATTATAGCCTACGGTACTTGGAATACGAAGGAAGGACTATCTGCCACGTTTTGACCGTGTATCCCGCCCTCCAGGTTTTGACTAATGTCCTTAGCCTAGGCTTCAAGTCTTCAGTGTTGTAGAAAAACTTGCAGAGCATGAGAAACCTTTTCCACCATCAGTGATGACATATCTAAAAATCAAAATAGCCATAGGTTTGAGGCACTCAATTGGGTTGTTAAATTGTACCATAAACGGGTTTTGGAAAAATGCCATTCAACTGAAAGACATAGGATGATAACTTGGCAAACTAAGCAGGTGCTGTGACTCAGTGGCTTCAGAGTGTCGTCGTGGTGAGGGACACTTGGCTCTGAGGAAACAGTGACTCACACTGCTTGTCATTCACTGGCCAAAAGTGGACAAAACTCAAATAAAGCACACCTGGTACGGTTCTTGGGAAAGGTAAGCTGTTTGCTTTGAATGGCTCATAAGTAGCTGTTAGCCCTTGGACAGTGGCCATGTTCCATATTCCTTTCAAGTTCATTCTCAGTGACAGATAGAATGCTCGTATAAATACTCAATTGTACTTTCAGAATGGTAGTGGATGGGCAGTGCCATACCACGGGGGGGAGGATTATTCACTGCTATGGTGAGTGAATGTATTTTGTGTACTATCTCTTTAGTTACTTTGGCCCGGCCAGTAAACCACAGTATTTTTTAAAACAAGGTCATGTTGGCGTTTGTTTGCTTTTAAATTTGGTCGCTGGATCAGAAACTGGTGTAAAACGGTACAATCAAGGCTTTTGATTGAAAACAAAATACTTGGCGTTTTTACGAATGGGATATGTGCCTTTTATGAAAACAACAACAACCTTTTTTAAAGGAAATCCTCCACTTTGGCCTCAGTCGATTTTGTTTCAGGTTTATTGGGGCAGAATGTAAATATAATTCTTATAGATTTGCAAACATGATAGGACCGGATTCTTGCCTTCCTGGTTATCTCCAAGAATCCTCTCAGGTCGCCAGGATCTTTTTATCTGCTAAATAGCGTAGAGGGGAGGAAATATAATTATCAGAACATAGCCACCGAAATTCGACTTCATTTGAAAAGAACCACTGACTCCGAATCTTAAATTTATAGGATTTTATTACCACCAAAAATAACTGAACATACAAACACCTCAATACAAGGTGTAAGAGATAAATGGGCACTAATACAAAAGCAAGTCTACGTAGGATTCTCATCCGACTTAAAACTAAAAGAATCACTGACTCTAAGATCATCAAGAAAGCAATGGTTAAGCCAATATACAAATTAGGAATCATTAGTCTAAAAAGAAAAAACGTTAGTCTATCCCTACTCTAACTCTAAAGTGACATCCCTACTTAACATTTCCCTTCCCAGGCAAGAGAATGAAGGTGTCTGAAGTAAAGACTTCCTAAGAAGTATATTCACTTAGTCAGAGCTCGATCTAAGATGCTCTTTCTAGCTTCCCGCCTAAACCTCAACTGCTCAACCCACAGGGCACTGTCCCTAATACAAAACCCCAAAATCATAGAACACGCCCTTCGGCACACCTCTTCAGCCAGGTCTTCTCCCAGTAGTTTTCCATCAAACTTGTAAGGCATCCAACGACGGTTAGCTTGACCTTGGGTCCTAGGCACCTTCTCCGCTGAAAGTATCATCTCCACATTCCAATGCACTCCCCTGTTGGCTAATCGCAGCATCCTAACTCCTAAAACAAAGACCTAGCCTCACTAACGAGCTAAATGTCCTTGAACCTGCAACAGAAACATGGGAACGAAAAAAAACATTTCACTTCTCTAAGATTTTCTATCCTCTGGTAACCCAAAGCCTTTACCAAGGGAAATCATTTTTGGCCTACAATGTTAGCTAACATAAGAAATAAACAGGCCTTTCTCTTCAAACGTATATGTGATCAGGCCCTTACACTGTTAAACACACTATTAAATCACACTCTAAGCATTAGTTTATTATTCTCATATACGTGAATAAACCACCTACACGTGTAACTCCAACATGGCACTCGTTTAACTAACACATTGCATTACATGAAAACTAATCATTATGCATTTACTGAATACATTCACAATAACTTTCAACGTTACTCTTCACAAAAGCATTATTACAATTCTAGTCACATCTATGTTAAATGATTTCTAATAATACATTTCTATGACACCTGTTAGCTTACATCGATTAATATGCGGGTGCTGACTAACGGTGAATATGATGCACCCCTACAAATTTCAGAATCACATGACGCTCTATCAGTTCCCCCCTTTGATGACAAATGTCATCACTCCATCACACAATTAATTCCCTTGGAGAAAGAACCGACCTAAACAGTACTTGTTGCCATCCTCCCCTGTCGGAACCTCTCCATATTTTTTGAGATTCTGATATTGACTGGCCTGCAGTCTAGCCATTCGCGCTTCACTCGCTCTGAGATCTCTTTCAATTCTGTTTCCTCTATACCACTTATAGGCTCTGATGAGACCTCACAAGCAGATCACACAAACCACAACAATAATAAGGGGCTTCAGCACGAATCCAAGGAACCCCTTTCCCAAACTCGCAAACCAACTTCCCACGCGACCAAATCCTTTACCAACCTTTTCCCACACACCCTCTTCAGTCAAATCCTCAATCTCTTGATGAATCGTAGTAATGTTGTCTATATATCTCTCCAGATCTTTGCTATTGTCTGGAATATACGTACGACATTCCTGAACTTTCAATAATTTACAGACTCCGCCTCTTTTGCCAATAATACGTCTAAAGCAAGACGATTCTGCAAAACCATCGTCCTTATCGACAACATCTCTCCATCCACCAACAGCAAAGACCTCGCAGTATTTATCGACAACTCATCAACCACAGTTGCCAACCTTCTAATCTTCACATCATTCAAAATCACACCCAAACTTGGTATCATCGCTCCAAAGATATCACCAATCACTCGCAGCTCTCCGTACTTTAGAATGATGTCCAGTCTCCAGAAGATTCAAATCTTCTGCATGATAGATTTTCGGAAAAATAATAGCCAAGTAACATGTACCATACCTCACATAGGCATTCCTTCCACACACGTAATACACAGTTGGAATCACTTGCACCAGACCTTGCAAAAAGTTCTTAGAAGAGTCCTCCATGGTAAAGGTATGGTCACACGTACTTTGTCCTACCGAAACCTTTTTATAATAGGTCTGAGGACGTCTCACACACAACTTCCCCTTTTGCACCTGATCTAACGCTATGGGTCCATAACTCCCCTTAGATCTGTGTAGTCTCTCCTCATCAGTCCAATCTACTGGACTCTTGCCTGTATGTTGTGTCTGTGTTAGTTTTCTATATCTATCTTCTACTTGACCTATGAACTTCTTCTCTGTGTCTGACAATGAACATGTCAAATTATGTCGGTGAGCATAAGCCATATCCAATTCCAAAGTCGGTATGAAATACTTCCGAAGTCTGTCTTCTGACTTGTAATAATCGTATTTGTTCAAATGCTTATAAGCTGGAACTTCAGGAAGTACTGCATCGTAATTGGAAAAGAAATACTTAAATTGTCTTCTTTCATAAAAGATACTAAGCAACAAACTACAAGAAATTCCATAAGTCAGTGGAAGGTGATGATATCTAATACCCTCATCTACTGAAGAAGGTAGCTGCATGCACACATAGCAATCTTTCACATCCATTGCATCCACATACTCATACAACAGCTTTGCATAAGCATTAAGCTTAAAATCACTTCTAGACAAATCTATGTGAAACCTACGACTCTCTTCAAGTAACAAAGCTCTTTGAGCTCCTATAGTAACCTCTTTCTGGCTAGAGGTGGTAGGTGTAGGTGTCCCCTGTACCTTCCCCTCCTGCTCATGCGAAACGATATATGAGGCTACAACTATCACAACTATAGTGACTATCTCTACCCCTAAGAGTGTACCTATCACTAATTTAGCCCTACGGTGAGTATTACCAGCATCTGCCATTTTTGTAAAGTTCTCAAAGTTCTTAGCTCGACAGCAACACACAAGCGTCTCTTTCTCCTCCGGGTATTGCTTGTCAACCAGTTCGAACAACGCCTCAAAGCTGTAAATCCCCTTGCAATTTTCAGTTCCTTATATACACAGTCCACAAAAGACTTCCTTAGCCCTCCTTCATCATCTAGACGGAACGTCCCTAATTTTATTCTTCTTCCACTCGGGCCTAGGTTATCTTCTTCTTTAGACTTTTATGTACAACAAAGGTTTTACCTTGAGTCCAGAACAAGATCAGCTCCCAAAATCTCTAAGACACCTTGCAGAATTTCAAAACGAAATACCACTAACTCCTGGTGTGGTGGCACAATACCAAAAGTTGGAAAAACCAGCGTCTCCAAAATCAATTCACGAACCTTACTCAGAAGTGGTGGATTCGGAATATTGAGAGTCAATATGCCTTCGATTTCCACCCCTGGAACCCGTAACAACACGTCTATTTTCAGGTTCGGAGAATTGCTGATCAGCGTCAAAGACTTCAGCCTCCCTGTGCTCAATACGCCTATCATCAGTCACAATGTAAGTCCACTCTGGTGAGGCGTACCTTTGACACGGCACTCTTGTTCTCCTGGACCTTCTCAGATTGACTTGAGCTTGCTCTTCGTCGCTTTGCTCAGACGTTTCAGAAACCGGGGCGAGATCTCTTTCAGGTGCCAATCTCAAGTTCAGCCGCCTCTGACTCACGGGCCAAACTCTTTCTGCTTCTGTGGCACTTCTGCTCTCCCTTCGGATACCCTGTGCACTACTTCCTTCTTCAGCAGAATTTGACTCTACTCCACCCACAGCAACACTTTCTCCGTCTGAGTAAAATTCGGGGCTTCGATTTGCACAACCCTTTTCTGCTTGATCTAGTGCATAACCAACTGCATCAGCAACCCTCACAGCTTGGCTTGCCCTCTCAGATGGCCCTGCCACCTCAGCTGGATTTTCATTCATGAGAGGGACTGTCTCTTCCAGGGGTGCCGGAACTCTGCGGGTATGGGAGGCATGCACCCAGTTCGGCAGTCCACCACACTTCACTGCCGTGTTCGTGACCAGTCTTACCTGGTACGGACCACGCCAATGAACATCCAGGAGACTCTTCCTCACGTGTTTACGCACAAGCACCCAATGTCCCGGGCACAAATCGTGTCACAGGTCACTTGCGGCTGGAACAGTTGCTGCTTGCACCTGCTGGGACACAGAACGGATCACGTCAGCTAGTCCCTTACAGTAGTCGAGAATCAAGTCATCAGTGATGTTAATCAAAGCAGTGGCAGATATCGCTGGTACTCGCATTGCCCTCCCCATCAGTATCTCGTGCGGTGACAACCCAGTCCTCCTATTGGGAACACTACGAAGGCTCAAAGGAACCAGGGGCAGTGCGTCAGGCCATTTCATGGATGTCGAAGAACACACTTTTGCCATCCGTACTTTCAAAGTCCCATTAATTTTTTCCACAATCCCAGAAGCCGATGGTCGATAACTGCAATGCAGTCTCTGATCCACATTCAAGGCAGCACAGAGCAATTTCATGATTTCACTATGGAAATGTGTCCCTCTATCTGACCCCAAAGAGGTCGGGAAACCGAACCTCGGGATAAGCTCTCTCAGCAACAGCTTAGCTACAGTGAGTGTGTCATATCTGCGTGTTGGGTAAGCCTCTACCCATCTTGAAAAGACACATACCACAACTAAGATGTACCTCAACCCATTGCACTTCGGCATCTCAATGAAATCCAACTGCATCCTATTAAAAGGCCCTCCTGACCTCCCAATGTGGCTTAAAGTCACAGCAGTTCTCTTTCCTGCATTCATCGGCTGACATGTAACACACCTCTGACACACAGCTTCAGCTACTGCACAAAACTTTGGATTGTACCATGTCTGTCTGAACACTCGCACCATCGCATCTCTACTAAGATGTACTGCACCATGTATCAATCTTGCCATTGGACTCAACAGACATTCTGGCAGCACAGCTTGTCCATCGCTCGAAACCAACACGTCCACATCTCCCTTTTCACATCCCAATCTTATCCAGCCATCCCTTTCCTGATCCGAAAACCTCATCCTGCAGTCGCTTTAGCTCCTCCCATGTATCGGCCATGGCTAACATCATGCTGAGATTGGTTCTTTCTTGGCGTTCTACAGTATACTCTTCAGTAAATATGCATCCTTGTTCTGCACAAAACCGGCCAACTTCGTCAGCATAATTATTCCCCATAGATACAAAGTCACTTCCCTTAGAATGGGCTGAACATTTGACAACAGCGATCTCTTTCGGACATTGCAATGCTTCCAAAAACTGTCTCACATATTCCCCATTTCTAATGGGCGACCCTGAAGACGTCATGAACCCTCTCTGTGACCATAGCTGTCCGAAGTCATGAACGACACCAAACCCATACTGACTATCGGTAAAAATAGTTATCCGAATCTGGTCAGCAGTCAAACAGGCACGGGTCAAAGCAATGATTTCAGCTACCTGTGCGGAGTGTACTCCCTCTAAGCAAGCAGCTTCAACCACCCCTGTGATGGTACATACAGCAAACACTGCTCTCAATCGACCAGCGTTGTCTCTTAGACATGAACCGTCCACGAAGAAAATTTCAGCAGGGTCAAGGAGCGGTTCATCAACAATGTCTGGTCTCGGCTTGGTGCATAGTTCAGTTACATCGAGACAGTCGTGATCCTCACAATCTTCATCATCTACATTTGGAATAGGCATCAGTGTTGCCGGATTTAAAACAGAACACCTCTTCAACCTCACATTCTCTGCAGCAAGTATATCTTGTTCATAACGTGTCAATCGATTGTTTGTGAGGTGCTGTGTTTTAGTCCTCGTCATCAGCAGTTCAACAGAGTGTGGCACATAAACTGTAAGTGGATGTCCCAATACAATGCTCTCACACCTTTCAATACTGACACCTGTTGCAGCAACGGATTTAAGACATCCGGGCAACGCAGAAGCTACTGGATCTAGAGTAGCTGAAAAGTAGGCAACTGGTCTACGGACACCTCCATGACTCTGAGTCAAGACTGACAATCCGTATCCTTCTCGCTCACAACAGAACAATGCGAATGCCTTGTTGTAATCAGGCATCCCCAAAGCTGGAGCGCAACACAGGGCTTCTCTCAGCCTCAAAAATGACCTCAACCAGTCTTCGTCCCATGGTACCGGATCACTCACATCCTTGTGCGTCAGCCGTTGCAAGGGCTTCGCTTCAAAAGAGAAATTGGGAATCCATTGGCGACAATAGCCGACCATCCCCAAGAACATTCTGACTTCTCTCTGAGTGGTAGGCACAGGCATATTCATAATAGCCTCAATACGATCTGGTGACACCTTTCTCTTGCACTTCTCAATTCTATGACCAAAATACTGCACCTCACTCAAACAATACTTCAATTTGCTCGGAGACACCTTGTGTCCGTTCTCTGCCAAATGATTCAGTAAGGCAATGGTATCGATCCTGCAAGCGTCTTCAGTTTCTGACGCAATGAGCAAGTCGTCAAAGTATTGCACCAAGACGGAGTTCTGCGGCAACACAAGACTCTCGAGATTCTTCTTCAAGATCTGATTAAAGATCGATGGGCTCTCCGTATACCCCTGTGGGATACGACACCACGTTAACACACGATTCTCCAGCCGGAAAGCGAAAAGAAATTGGCTTTCCTCATGTAGCGGGATCGAGAAGAATGCTTGACACAAGTCAATCACTGTAAACCACTCAGCTTCGCATGGAATCTGAAACAGGATTACAGATGGATTCGGTACCACCAGACAACATGGAATAACTATGTCATTGATTTTTCGCAGGTCTTGTACAATCCTGATTTTTCCACTCTGTTTCTGTAGTCCCATGATAGGTGAATTACATGGGCTACCCATGATCTCTTTCAGAATTCCCTGCTTGATCATAGACTCAATTACAGGCTTAATCCCTGCAATCGTCTCAGGCGACAAATTATACTGGGGCGTCCTAGGGAATTCTACGTTCGGCTTGAATTGGATTTTCACTGGGTCTACCCCCTTGACCAATCCGATCTCCTCTCCACTGAGGTCCCACACATCAATTGACACAGAATCCCTCAAATCAAGTGGAAGTTCCTCCACTGTCAGCGCTGGATACATTTCTACTGGGAATTGGACTGGGCCCATGTCCAAGGGCCACCAATCCGGGGACCAGAAATTGGTGTTGTTGCCGAAGTGTACAATTTGAGTCTTTAAAGAAAAAAAGGAAGGTGCACTCAGTCATAAGTCTTTACAGAAGCAAAACCAATGTTTGGAAATACGTTTCTTTATTCGTAGTCTTCAATAAGTAAATAGGCACACAGCCAACGCGTTTCGTTCCCCCAAGCCTTGGGAACTTCGTCAGGGCTTCCAATGGATGTAAGAAAATGTCAATAAGACCCAAAGACAATTAATGTCATCAATACGGAAAGTAGAATCTAAAATGGTTGATCAAGAACACCAATATATACGAGTTCTTAAAGAATGTTTACGTGTGGAAGTATTACCGCCAGTAAGGCATTGCTTCAAAGTAGTGGCCTTGATAAAGCTGAAAGGTCTCATACAGTGTCTGAGACGTTCTTTCTAGGCGAGGCGCAGTCTGATAGCTGGTTACATCCATTGGAAGCCCTGACGAAGTTCCCAAGGCTTGGGGGAACGAAACGCGTTGGCTGTGTGCCTATTTTCTTATTGAAGACTACGAGTAAAGGAAGAAACGTATTTCCAAACATTGGTTTTGCTTCTGTAAAGACTTATGACTGAGTGCACCTTCCTGTTTTTTCTTTATGGTCTCCTTGTATGACAAGTATCTTTAAACAGCGGATACTGGGAGTTGTTGCACTCAAACATTTACATTATCACCTAATGAAACTTTAAGTGCTTGACCTTGGTCAGCTGTTTTGCTCTTCTTTGCTATACAATTTGAGTCTTACCTGAGTTTAATCTCAGGCAATTTTCAGCCATCCAGGATCTAGTATTTTCAGTATAAAGGCCGAATTAGGAGGCTGTGTGTGCTGGGTTTCCTGTGCCAGATACAACAATATAACATAAGTCTAATTTAACCGCTGACCTGCAGTATGTTCTGTGTAATGGTGTAATTCTAGATCTTTGAGTTCTTTTTGGAGGATGGAGTGGACCTCTTCTTGACCTTTCTTCAATGAAGCTGCTTTTGTAATACAGTTCCCCTCTCCATTGCTTTAAGGGAATGCCAAACAATTGTGTTGTTCTACTAGCGTTATTCCTTAATTTTGGATAAGATCATGTGTTAGAAGACTAGGAGGCACATGCATCAACATAGACAATAGCGATTCTTTAATTGTGATTATTAAGGAATCGCAATTAAAGAATCGCTATTGCCTATGCATGTAGGAATCGCTTAAAATTTTGCGATTCCTACAAATTCCTTAATTGCGAGTTGCAAATTGCGAGTCGCTATTAAGGAATTGATTCCCATTCTTTCCTATGGGCCTGAATGAATGGGAATTGCATGCACAATTTGCGAGTATCCAATAGGTACTTGCAAGCTGATTCTTCCACCTTGGCTTTAATTGTAGTTAATATCTTTGGACATGGTGTAGTTTATCCTTTTCTGTGTTAATCTGGTGCCATTTGTTTCTCTTACGGTCGTGATTTATGTGTGTATGTGGTATTTTATAGCGCAAACCTAGTCACAAGGCATCGGTGCACTATACACGGTCAAAGGCAAGCTTAAAGTAAATAATTAATGGAGAGGAAGTTAAGTTGTGGGTAGTTCAATGTCTGGGTTTGGTTCTCCCTAAACTTGGATGCTAACAGTCATCTCATTTTGTTGCCTCCTTGATAACATTTTTTATCCATCCTGACAAGTGCCTACTCTGGCTTGTTAAGTATTATAAGTTATGTTATTATTTGTTGCAATCCGATATATAATCCATTGCAATAGTCAAGTTTGGAAAGAATTAATGCCAACATAAGAAATTTTTGAAGATTAGTGGGGATGTAGGGTAACATTTTTCTCAGGCTTTTCAAAAGGAAGAAGACTTAGGAGGCACGTTGATTAATCCGGTTTTTAAAGGAGAGTTTCTTGTAAAAAATGAGACCCAGATTTCTAACAGTTTCCACTGGGAATGGGACTGGGCCCATATCCAAGGGCTACTAATCCGGGGACCAGAAATTGGTGTTGTTGCTGCTTTTGTTATACAGTTCCCCTCTCCATTGCTTTGAAGACTAGGAGGCACATGCATCAACATAGACAATAGCGATTCTTTAATTGCGATTATTAAGGAATCGCTATTAAAGAATCGCTATTCCCAATGCATGTAGGAATCGCTTAAAATTTTGCGATTCCTACAAATTCGTATTAATCCATTGAGTAAAAGCAAACAATACTAATCATCAGAAAAAGAAGATTGCAGCATAAAATGTCAATCCTTTTTTTTGTTTTGGCTGAAGGAAAATATTGCATGAGGAAAGAGCGAGGCCTTAGTCTCCATCTATTTCATGTTGATAAATGTTGTTGGAAGGACATGCCAGTTTTATTTAGTGCCTTTCGGATTACTACCCCTTTATTTAGAGCATTTCAACCCTGCACGTTAAATGATGTGTATTTAAAACTGTATACATTTGAGTCTCCATTTACATGTGAGCCTTTTATCCTCCATTGTATTGTGTATATGATATATCTATTAAAAAAAAAATCTTGTTTTCTTGGGTGATGAAACAGCCATAATCCCGGCCCCATCCCAAACACCGATCAAGGCGAACATTTCCCTTCCCTTCTCCCCTTCTTTCCCCCAACAACAACGTAAGGTGATATGGGCATATTTCACTTCCAGAATAGCATGGGCACTTAAGTGGGTACTCCCTCTCCTCCTTCCACTCACCAGATGCAAAGGCTTCGTTACATGGTGTGTCAATTCCTGGGTGTCTCGTCTGTGTTTTCATAGGAGTTGAGCTATCAGTCACTGTCATTCAACTGAAGTTTCAGAGGCCCAGTTCTAGTCTTTTTCCCTGTTTCCTTCCACTTGCCTAAGCTGGTTGATAACTGCCTTCCCTTCTTTGTCTGTGATTCCTGCATTTGGTTTCACACCTCACTTCCTTGACGCCCTCCACCATCTCAATCTTAAGGTGGGTATCATTTTGATTTCAGAGCCTCTTTGGTTCCCTCCTCTATTCCCTGTCTCCTCCTGGATATCCAAGATCTTTATCCTCCCTTCTGGAAACATTGTCTACCATTGCTGTTTTTGTCATGTCAGCATTAGTCTGCAGGGGTGTCCCCCACTTGTATGCAAAACCATCTTTTTTGAAGATTTTGGTAAAGTTACAGCCGATAAGTCTTGTAAGGAGAGAATAAGGTTATGTTTCAAACTCTTCACTGTGCCACTTGCCTTATATTTTCGTTCTACTGGAAATGTCAGAATATCTAAAAACCTTTTCATTTGTTGGGCTGAGGTTTCTATACTGTGTATTCTGTGTGACTCTATTGCATCTTGATTACACATAAAAGCAGAGAGCTGAAGCTTTGTTTCACATAGTTTTTGATATTCCTCCTCAGGGCAACCCTGTAGCCACACATTGTTTCATCAGGAGTGATTTTTTAGAATTTAAAAATTCTCTGTTCAGACCAGATTTTGTTTTAGGAGATGACTGGTCTCTTGATGTAAAAATTCTAGTTCCTCTGCTTTGCCATGTCATGACTCTTCCAGGGAGAGCACTTTCTTACCCAGGGTGTGGTGTCTTTCTTTACCTCCTGAGGTTCAAGGCTAAGTTCACCCTGCAGAGAGAAGTTAATCTTGTAAGAATCGAGAAATGACTTTCTAATCAAAGTATTGATAGCATTGTTGCCTATAGATGAGTGGTGGACCCCTGGACAATCATCCTGTTTGTTTCTGCACTGTGTTCCCAATTTCTGCTTTGTGTGGTCTGGTCAGCATTTATGTGAGTGATTGATCCTATTTCGCCCTTTGGCAGCCATGGCAAGTCAGGCTTCTAGATGATTAAGAATCACTTTGCTGCCTTTTCGTTTTCTGGCAGAGTCACCAATGTCAAGAGAGATAGGTCAGGTGTTCTTCAGTGCCAGCAAATTCGTTCACTACTAGCCTTTCATTGCAGTTCTGTGAGTGCTCCCTCAGTTTATGTTTTCTGCCATTATCCACTTTTTTGCTGTAAGGTTATCTTTCTTTCTGAGCTGATGATCGTTACACTAACTCTCTTGGTCTTGAAATGTGCTAAGTGTTTTGAAGTAACCTGTGTGAATATTAAGTTTCATGCCACCGGCATCTTTTCCAGACCTGTCAAAACTGGGCGCCAAACGTATGGGTAAAGTACTCTTTTTAGCAGAAGATGCTGCTCAATCAATGTTTGAGCAAGAAAAGGAAAGGCTTTTCTTGCTGCCTTCTGCTCATCTCAATTGCTTGCCAGTTTACCAGGTTTTAGCCCCTTTGTTTCTGTCATGACACCACCCCCCACGGTATGTCTGGATCCCACTTGCACTTTGGTCTTCCTTCATTTGGACCGTCAGATCCCAGACCCATTCCCCCAGACAGTGGTAGCTCAGTGTATCTTTCACCTTCCACTGACAGTGATCTCTGATTTCCAGCCCACTCAGCCCGACCTGCTGGGTGCTTCCTGTTTTGTTGATTTGCATGCCGTTGGGCACCTTTGACTACCTGAATTGTCAAGACTAATTTGCCTATGGCTGGGTCCAAACTGGGGTGGCATATTGAGCAAAAGAATGATGGATTAAACCCAGATCTCTTGATTGGGCTGACTGGCCTGGAAATCAGAGATCACCACACACTGTCAGTGGAAGGTGAAACGTCCTCCCCTGTAAACCAACCACTTGCTTAATATTTACTTCCAGACTCATGTTCTTCGAGGAACTATCCAAGTCATGATTTGTGACAGCCGTCTGTCCATACAACTACTCTAGATTTGGCTATCTCAGCAATGATTACACTTGACAGAGTCTTGCGAGGATGTTGTGTCGATAAGGTACAGCGTCCAGCACAAACTAAAATTGTGGAATCGTCACAATCTCGTGCTGGGCAGACCTATTGTAGTCCCACGACAACTGGATACCTTTGGAATAGATTCCTCCCAGAGAGAGCAGTGAGCTCAGATACATATCCTTCAGTGCGTGGCCAGGCTACTTCCAGCGAGCCCTAGGAGCATTTCATGGACCTGAGTCCTTTAAAAAACAAGTTGAAACATTCTGGACTCAAAACAAATGGAAGGGCATATGAATGTACAACAGAACAAGATGCAAACACATAGTTACAACTAAGTAGCATTTTTAAGGAGCATTGTTGGGTCACTGCACTTGGTGGCAACAAAAAGCTGTCAGTTTGAGAAACTAGCCAGTCTCATTTTCAAGACATGAAAATATAAGGTTTGTTAGAAACTTCAATTTATGGTTGGATGATACACATGGAAATACACTTTTTAGGACCATGCGATGTGATGAAGCATTGACGCAATGAATTATACAACAGTAAGGATTTTTTCATTCACTTCAGGTATCCACTTACCATCCCATTATTTATCTGCTCCAGGGGTGAAAAAGGTGATATTACCCCGATAAATATATCTGCATTCCAATCCTGTATCACGTCTGTATTTATACACTCAGATAATGCTAGTGTCCATAATGATACGAAAACTATTAACCAGTTCAAATAAATCTTGGAATCAGCCAAAGTGTGGTTCACAACTGGAAAGTAATTTTGCTGAATTTAGCATGTGGGGAAAATGTTTTGAAGGTGATCTTGCTGAGATATGGGTTGTGAAAGTTGAAATATTTAGGATTTCAGGATATTAGGCTAAAGGCCAGATCATGCTGCCCAGGTGTCTTTCCCGCATTGGGCACAACATGAAGGAAGACACCGGCTTGGATGCCCTCACAGACAAAGAATGTCTTTAGGTTTCATTGTTCAATGAGCTCAAAGTGTCCAAACAGTGTGACTAGGCAACATGGGGGTGTAAGTGGAATCTTGCAGTGCAAAGCAGTAGGCATAGGCAGAAGAAGAATAAAGTTGTGTTATCGCTCTATGAATAAATTACAGCTGTTGCTTCAATAACAAACCTCCACCGGGATGGCCATAAATGGGAACCAGTTGAAGCAAGATTTTCATCAGTAGCCTTCTAGAGAGAAATACTAGGACCTAAACCCGTGTAGTCTGAAAAAAAGCGAGTAGTGCGTAAACAGTCATGCAGGCATCCCTAGGGAAGTACTGCAGAGGAGGCGTGGCTCTAAAGCAGCGGATTATGAGATAACACATGCCAGTGGGGAGGCTCAGGAGCTGCTATTTGCTTCACCTTCACACAAGGGAGGTAAATGCATGGAAGTACCTCACAGCTGGAATAGTGAGGCCAAGTCATTCAATGGCTTGAGGCAGAGAAATGGAAGTGACGACCATGTAAAAGCAAAGGCAGATTAATGGCCTTATTTAGAGTTTGGTGGACACAATACTCTATCGCAAATGTGAACATTTCCCGTTCTCTTTATTGCACTTGCATTATAGCCTACGGTCCATGGAATACGAAGGACGGACTATCTGCCACGTTTTGACCGCGTATCCCGCACTCCAGGCTTTAACTAAGGTCCTTAGGCTAGGCTTCAAGTCTTCAGTGTTGAAGAAAAACTTGCAGAGCATGAGAAACCTTTTCCACCATCAGTGATGAAATATCTAAAAATCAAAATAGCCATAGGTTTGAGGCACTCAATTGGGTTGTTAAATTGTACCATAAACGGGTTTTGGAAAAATGCCATTCAACTGAAAGACATAGGATGATAACTTGGCAAACTAAGCAGGTGCTGTGACTCAGTGGCTTCAGAGTGTCGTCGTGGTGAGGGACACTTGGCTCTGAGGAAACAGTGACTCACACTGCTTGTCATTCACTGGCCAAAAGTGGACAAAACTCAAATAAAGCACACCTGGTACGGTTCTTGGGAAAGGTAAGCTGTTTGCTTTGAATGGCTCATAAGTAGCTGTTAGCCCTTGGACAGTGGCCATGTTCCATATTCCTTTCAAGTTCATTCTCAGTGACAGATAGAATGCTCGTATAAATACTCAATTGTACTTTCAGAATGGTAGTGGATGGGCAGTGCCATACCACGGGGGGGAGGATTATTCACTGCTATGGTGAGTGAATGTATTTTGTGTACTATCTCTTTAGTTACTTTGGCCCGGCCAGTAAACCACAGTATTTTTTAAAACAAGGTCATGTTGGCGTTTGTTTGCTTTTAAATTTGGTCGCTGGATCAGAAACTGGTGTAAAACGGTACAATCAAGGCTTTTGATTGAAAACAAAATACTTGGCGTTTTTACGAATGGGATATGTGCCTTTTATGAAAACAACAACAACCTTTTTTAAAGGAAATCCTCCACTTTGGCCTCAGTCGATTTTGTTTCAGGTTTATTGGGGCAGAATGTAAATATAATTCTTATAGATTTGCAAACATGATAGGACCGGATTCTTGCCTACCTGGTTATCTCCAAGAATCCTCTCAGGTCGCCAGGATCTTTTTATCTGCTAAATAGCGTAGAGGGGAGGAAATATAATTATCAGAACATAGCCACCGAAATTCGACTTCATTTGAAAAGAACCACTGACTCCGAATCTTAAATTTATAGGATTTTATTACCACCAAAAATAACTGAACATACAAACACCTCAATACAAGGTGTAAGAGATAAATGGGCACTAATACAAAAGCAAGTCTACGTAGGATTCTCATCCGACTTAAAACTAAAAGAATCACTGACTCTAAGATCATCAAGAAAGCAATGGTTAAGCCAATATACAAATTAGGAATCATTAGTCTAAAAAGAAAAAACGTTAGTCTATCCCTACTCTAACTCTAAAGTGACATCCCTACTTAACATTTCCCTTCCCAGGCAAGAGAATGAAGGTGTCTGAAGTAAAGACTTCCTAAGAAGTATATTCACTTAGTCAGAGCTCGATCTAAGATGCTCTTTCTAGCTTCCCGCCTAAACCTCAACTGCTCAACCCACAGGGCACTGTCCCTAATACAAAACCCCAAAATCATAGAACACGCCCTTCGGCACACCTCTTCAGCCAGGTCTTCTCCCAGTAGTTTTCCATCAAACTTGTAAGGCATCCAACGACGGTTAGCTTGACCTTGGGTCCTAGGCACCTTCTCCGCTGAAAGTATCATCTCCACATTCCAATGCACTCCCCTGTTGGCTAATCGCAGCATCCTAACTCCTAAAACAAAGACCTAGCCTCACTAACGAGCTAAATGTCCTTGAACCTGCAACAGAAACATGGGAACGAAAAAAAACATTTCACTTCTCTAAGATTTTCTATCCTCTGGTAACCCAAAGCCTTTACCAAGGGAAATCATTTTTGGCCTACAATGTTAGCTAACATAAGAAATAAACAGGCCTTTCTCTTCAAACGTATATGTGATCAGGCCCTTACACTGTTAAACACACTATTAAATCACACTCTAAGCATTAGTTTATTATTCTCATATACGTGAATAAACCACCTACACGTGTAACTCCAACATGGCACTCGTTTAACTAACACATTGCATTACATGAAAACTAATCATTATGCATTTACTGAATACATTCACAATAACTTTCAACGTTACTCTTCACAAAAGCATTATTACAATTCTAGTCACATCTATGTTAAATGATTTCTAATAATACATTTCTATGACACCTGTTAGCTTACATCGATTAATATGCGGGTGCTGACTAACGGTGAATATGATGCACCCCTACAAATTTCAGAATCACATGACGCTCTATCAGTTCCCCCCTTTGATGACAAATGTCATCACTCCATCACACAATTAATTCCCTTGGAGAAAGAACCGACCTAAACAGTACTTGTTGCCATCCTCCCCTGTCGGAACCTCTCCATATTTTTTGAGATTCTGATATTGACTGGCCTGCAGTCTAGCCATTCGCGCTTCACTCGCTCTGAGATCTCTTTCAATTCTGTTTCCTCTATACCACTTATAGGCTCTGATGAGACCTCACAAGCAGATCACACAAACCACAACAATAATAAGGGGCTTCAGCACGAATCCAAGGAACCCCTTTCCCAAACTCGCAAACCAACTTCCCACGCGACCAAATCCTTTACCAACCTTTTCCCACACACCCTCTTCAGTCAAATCCTCAATCTCTTGATGAATCGTAGTAATGTTGTCTATATATCTCTCCAGATCTTTGCTATTGTCTGGAATATACGTACGACATTCCTGAACTTTCAATAATTTACAGACTCCGCCTCTTTTGCCAATAATACATCTAAAGCAAGACGATTCTGCAAAACCATCGTCCTTATCGACAACATCTCTCCATCCACCAACAGCAAAGACCTCGCAGTATTTATCGACAACTCATCAACCACAGTTGCCAACCTTCTAATCTTCACATCATTCAAAATCACACCCAAACTTGGTATCATCGCTCCAAAGATATCACCAATCACTCGCAGCTCTCCGTACTTTAGAATGATGTCCAGTCTCCAGAAGATTCAAATCTTCTGCATGATAGATTTTCGGAAAAATAATAGCCAAGTAACATGTACCATACCTCACATAGGCATTCCTTCCACACACGTAATACACAGTTGGAATCACTTGCACCAGACCTTGCAAAAAGTTCTTAGAAGAGTCCTCCATGGTAAAGGTATGGTCACACGTACTTTGTCCTACCGAAACCTTTTTATAATAGGTCTGAGGACGTCTCACACACAACTTCCCCTTTTGCACCTGATCTAACGCTATGGGTCCATAACTCCCCTTAGATCTGTGTAGTCTCTCCTCATCAGTCCAATCTACTGGACTCTTGCCTGTATGTTGTGTCTGTGTTAGTTTTCTATATCTATCTTCTACTTGACCTATGAACTTCTTCTCTGTGTCTGACAATGAACATGTCAAATTATGTCGGTGAGCATAAGCCATATCCAATTCCAAAGTCGGTATGAAATACTTCCGAAGTCTGTCTTCTGACTTGTAATAATCGTATTTGTTCAAATGCTTATAAGCTGGAACTTCAGGAAGTACTGCATCGTAATTGGAAAAGAAATACTCAAATTGTCTTCTTTCATAAAAGATACTAAGCAACAAACTACAAGAAATTCCATAAGTCAGTGGAAGGTGATGATATCTAATACCCTCATCTACTGAAGAAGGTAGCTGCATGCACACATAGCAATCTTTCACATCCATTGCATCCACATACTCATACAACAGCTTTGCATAAGCATTAAGCTTAAAATCACTTCTAGACAAATCTATGTGAAACCTACGACTCTCTTCAAGTAACAAAGCTCTTTGAGCTCCTATAGTAACCTCTTTCTGGCTAGAGGTGGTAGGTGTAGGTGTCCCCTGTACCTTCCCCTCCTGCTCATGCGAAACGATATATGAGGCTACAACTATCACAACTATAGTGACTATCTCTACCCCTAAGAGTGTACCTATCACTAATTTAGCCCTACGGTGAGTATTACCAGCATCTGCCATTTTTGTAAAGTTCTCAAAGTTCTTAGCTCGACAGCAACACACAAGCGTCTCTTTCTCCTCCGGGTATTGCTTGTCAACCAGTTCGAACAACGCCTCAAAGCTGTAAATCCCCTTGCAATTTTCAGTTCCTTATATACACAGTCCACAAAAGACTTCCTTAGCCCTCCTTCATCATCTAGACGGAACGTCCCTAATTTTATTCTTCTTCCACTCGGGCCTAGGTTATCTTCTTCTTTAGACTTTTATGTACAACAAAGGTTTTACCTTGAGTCCAGAACAAGATCAGCTCCCAAAATCTCTAAGACACCTTGCAGAATTTCAAAACGAAATACCACTAACTCCTGGTGTGGTGGCACAATACCAAAAGTTGGAAAAACCAGCGTCTCCAAAATCAATTCACGAACCTTACTCAGAAGTGGTGGATTCGGAATATTGAGAGTCAATATGCCTTCGATTTCCACCCCTGGAACCCGTAACAACACGTCTATTTTCAGGTTCGGAGAATTGCTGATCAGCGTCAAAGACTTCAGCCTCCCTGTGCTCAATACGCCTATCATCAGTCACAATGTAAGTCCACTCTGGTGAGGCGTACCTTTGACACGGCACTCTTGTTCTCCTGGACCTTCTCAGATTGACTTGAGCTTGCTCTTCGTCGCTTTGCTCAGACGTTTCAGAAACCGGGGCGAGATCTCTTTCAGGTGCCAATCTCAAGTTCAGCCGCCTCTGACTCACGGGCCAAACTCTTTCTGCTTCTGTGGCACTTCTGCTCTCCCTTCGGATACCCTGTGCACTACTTCCTTCTTCAGCAGAATTTGACTCTACTCCACCCACAGCAACACTTTCTCCGTCTGAGTAAAATTCGGGGCTTCGATTTGCACAACCCTTTTCTGCTTGATCTAGTGCATAACCAACTGCATCAGCAACCCTCACAGCTTGGCTTGCCCTCTCAGATGGCCCTGCCACCTCAGCTGGATTTTCATTCATGAGAGGGACTGTATCTTCCAGGGGTGCCGGAACTCTGCGGGTATGGGAGGCATGCACCCAGTTCGGCAGTCCACCACACTTCACTGCCGTGTTCGTGACCAGTCTTACCTGGTACGGACCACGCCAATGAACATCCAGGAGACTCTTCCTCACGTGTTTACGCACAAGCACCCAATGTCCCGGGCACAAATCGTGTCACAGGTCACTTGCGGCTGGAACAGTTGCTGCTTGCACCTGCTGGGACACAGAACGGATCACGTCAGCTAGTCCCTTACAGTAGTCGAGAATCAAGTCATCAGTGATGTTAATCAAAGCAGTGGCAGATATCGCTGGTACTCGCATTGCCCTCCCCATCAGTATCTCGTGCGGTGACAACCCAGTCCTCCTATTGGGAACACTACGAAGGCTCAAAGGAACCAGGGGCAGTGCGTCAGGCCATTTCATGGATGTCGAAGAACACACTTTTGCCATCCGTACTTTCAAAGTCCCATTAATTTTTTCCACAATCCCAGAAGCCGATGGTCGATAACTGCAATGCAGTCTCTGATCCACATTCAAGGCAGCACAGAGCAATTTCATGATTTCACTATGGAAATGTGTCCCTCTATCTGACCCCAAAGAGGTCGGGAAACCGAACCTCGGGATAAGCTCTCTCAGCAACAGCTTAGCTACAGTGAGTGTGTCATATCTGCGTGTTGGGTAAGCCTCTACCCATCTTGAAAAGACACATACCACAACTAAGATGTACCTCAACCCATTGCACTTCGGCATCTCAATGAAATCCAACTGCATCCTATTAAAAGGCCCTCCTGACCTCCCAATGTGGCTTAAAGTCACAGCAGTTCTCTTTCCTGCATTCATCGGCTGACATGTAACACACCTCTGACACACAGCTTCAGCTACTGCACAAAACTTTGGATTGTACCATGTCTGTCTGAACACTCGCACCATCGCATCTCTACTAAGATGTACTGCACCATGTATCAATCTTGCCATTGGACTCAACAGACATTCTGGCAGCACAGCTTGTCCATCGCTCGAAACCAACACGTCCACATCTCCCTTTTCACATCCCAATCTTATCCAGCCATCCCTTTCCTGATCCGAAAACCTCATCCTGCAGTCGCTTTAGCTCCTCCCATGTATCGGCCATGGCTAACATCATGCTGAGATTGGTTCTTTCTTGGCGTTCTACAGTATACTCTTCAGTAAATATGCATCCTTGTTCTGCACAAAACCGGCCAACTTCGTCAGCATAATTATTCCCCATAGATACAAAGTCACTTCCCTTAGAATGGGCTGAACATTTGACAACAGCGATCTCTTTCGGACATTGCAATGCTTCCAAAAACTGTCTCACATATTCCCCATTTCTAATGGGCGACCCTGAAGACGTCATGAACCCTCTCTGTGACCATAGCTGTCCGAAGTCATGAACGACACCAAACCCATACTGACTATCGGTAAAAATAGTTATCCGAATCTGGTCAGCAGTCAAACAGGCACGGGTCAAAGCAATGATTTCAGCTACCTGTGCGGAGTGTACTCCCTCTAAGCAAGCAGCTTCAACCACCCCTGTGATGGTACATACAGCAAACACTGCTCTCAATCGACCAGCGTTGTCTCTTAGACATGAACCGTCCACGAAGAAAATTTCAGCAGGGTCAAGGAGCGGTTCATCAACAATGTCTGGTCTCGGCTTGGTGCATAGTTCAGTTACATCGAGACAGTCGTGATCCTCACAATCTTCATCATCTACATTTGGAATAGGCATCAGTGTTGCCGGATTTAAAACAGAACACCTCTTCAACCTCACATTCTCTGCAGCAAGTATATCTTGTTCATAACGTGTCAATCGATTGTTTGTGAGGTGCTGTGTTTTAGTCCTCGTCATCAGCAGTTCAACAGAGTGTGGCACATAAACTGTAAGTGGATGTCCCAATACAATGCTCTCACACCTTTCAATACTGACACCTGTTGCAGCAACGGATTTAAGACATCCGGGCAACGCAGAAGCTACTGGATCTAGAGTAGCTGAAAAGTAGGCAACTGGTCTACGGACACCTCCATGACTCTGAGTCAAGACTGACAATCCGTATCCTTCTCGCTCACAACAGAACAATGCGAATGCCTTGTTGTAATCAGGCATCCCCAAAGCTGGAGCGCAACACAGGGCTTCTCTCAGCCTCAAAAATGACCTCAACCAGTCTTCGTCCCATGGTACCGGATCACTCACATCCTTGTGCGTCAGCCGTTGCAAGGGCTTCGCTTCAAAAGAGAAATTGGGAATCCATTGGCGACAATAGCCGACCATCCCCAAGAACATTCTGACTTCTCTCTGAGTGGTAGGCACAGGCATATTCATAATAGCCTCAATACGATCTGGTGACACCTTTCTCTTGCACTTCTCAATTCTATGACCAAAATACTGCACCTCACTCAAACAATACTTCAATTTGCTCGGAGACACCTTGTGTCCGTTCTCTGCCAAATGATTCAGTAAGGCAATGGTATCGATCCTGCAAGCGTCTTCAGTTTCTGACGCAATGAGCAAGTCGTCAAAGTATTGCACCAAGACGGAGTTCTGCGGCAACACAAGACTCTCGAGATTCTTCTTCAAGATCTGATTAAAGATCGATGGGCTCTCCGTATACCCCTGTGGGATACGACACCACGTTAACACACGATTCTCCAGCCGGAAAGCGAAAAGAAATTGGCTTTCCTCATGTAGCGGGATCGAGAAGAATGCTTGACACAAGTCAATCACTGTAAACCACTCAGCTTCGCATGGAATCTGAAACAGGATTACAGATGGATTCGGTACCACCAGACAACATGGAATAACTATGTCATTGATTTTTCGCAGGTCTTGTACAATCCTGATTTTTCCACTCTGTTTCTGTAGTCCCATGATAGGTGAATTACATGGGCTACCCATGATCTCTTTCAGAATTCCCTGCTTGATCATAGACTCAATTACAGGCTTAATCCCTGCAATCGTCTCAGGCGACAAATTATACTGGGGCGTCCTAGGGAATTCTACGTTCGGCTTGAATTGGATTTTCACTGGGTCTACCCCCTTGACCAATCCGATCTCCTCTCCACTGAGGTCCCACACATCAATTGACACAGAATCCCTCAAATCAAGTGGAAGTTCCTCCACTGTCAGCGCTGGATACATTTCTACTGGGAATTGGACTGGGCCCATGTCCAAGGGCCACCAATCCGGGGACCAGAAATTGGTGTTGTTGCCGAAGTGTACAATTTGAGTCTTTAAAGAAAAAAAGGAAGGTGCACTCAGTCATAAGTCTTTACAGAAGCAAAACCAATGTTTGGAAATACGTTTCTTTATTCGTAGTCTTCAATAAGTAAATAGGCACACAGCCAACGCGTTTCGTTCCCCCAAGCCTTGGGAACTTCGTCAGGGCTTCCAATGGATGTAAGAAAATGTCAATAAGACCCAAAGACAATTAATGTCATCAATACGGAAAGTAGAATCTAAAATGGTTGATCAAGAACACCAATATATACGAGTTCTTAAAGAATGTTTACGTGTGGAAGTATTACCGCCAGTAAGGCATTGCTTCAAAGTAGTGGCCTTGATAAAGCTGAAAGGTCTCATACAGTGTCTGAGACGTTCTTTCTAGGCGAGGCGCAGTCTGATAGCTGGTTACATCCATTGGAAGCCCTGACGAAGTTCCCAAGGCTTGGGGGAACGAAACGCGTTGGCTGTGTGCCTATTTTCTTATTGAAGACTACGAGTAAAGGAAGAAACGTATTTCCAAACATTGGTTTTGCTTCTGTAAAGACTTATGACTGAGTGCACCTTCCTGTTTTTTCTTTATGGTCTCCTTGTATGACAAGTATCTTTAAACAGCGGATACTGGGAGTTGTTGCACTCAAACATTTACATTATCACCTAATGAAACTTTAAGTGCTTGACCTTGGTCAGCTGTTTTGCTCTTCTTTGCTATACAATTTGAGTCTTACCTGAGTTTAATCTCAGGCAATTTTCAGCCATCCAGGATCTAGTATTTTCAGTATAAAGGCCGAATTAGGAGGCTGTGTGTGCTGGGTTTCCTGTGCCAGATACAACAATATAACATAAGTCTAATTTAACCGCTGACCTGCAGTATGTTCTGTGTAATGGTGTAATTCTAGATCTTTGAGTTCTTTTTGGAGGATGGAGTGGACCTCTTCTTGACCTTTCTTCAATGAAGCTGCTTTTGTAATACAGTTCCCCTCTCCATTGCTTTAAGGGAATGCCAAACAATTGTGTTGTTCTACTAGCGTTATTCCTTAATTTTGGATAAGATCATGTGTTAGAAGACTAGGAGGCACATGCATCAACATAGACAATAGCGATTCTTTAATTGTGATTATTAAGGAATCGCAATTAAAGAATCGCTATTGCCTATGCATGTAGGAATCGCTTAAAATTTTGCGATTCCTACAAATTCCTTAATTGCGAGTTGCAAATTGCGAGTCGCTATTAAGGAATTGATTCCCATTCTTTCCTATGGGCCTGAATGAATGGGAATTGCATGCACAATTTGCGAGTATCCAATAGGTACTTGCAAGCTGATTCTTCCACCTTGGCTTTAATTGTAGTTAATATCTTTGGACATGGTGTAGTTTATCCTTTTCTGTGTTAATCTGGTGCCATTTGTTTCTCTTACGGTCGTGATTTATGTGTGTATGTGGTATTTTATAGCGCAAACCTAGTCACAAGGCATCGGTGCACTATACACGGTCAAAGGCAAGCTTAAAGTAAATAATTAATGGAGAGGAAGTTAAGTTGTGGGTAGTTCAATGTCTGGGTTTGGTTCTCCCTAAACTTGGATGCTAACAGTCATCTCATTTTGTTGCCTCCTTGATAACATTTTTTATCCATCCTGACAAGTGCCTACTCTGGCTTGTTAAGTATTATAAGTTATGTTATTATTTGTTGCAATCCGATATATAATCCATTGCAATAGTCAAGTTTGGAAAGAATTAATGCCAACATAAGACATTTTTGAAGATTAGTGGGGATGTAGGGTAACATTTTTCTCAGGCTTTTCAAAAGGAAGAAGACTTAGGAGGCACGTTGATTAATCCGGTTTTTAAAGGAGAGTTTCTTGTAAAAAATGAGACCCAGATTTCTAACAGTTTCCACTGGGAATGGGACTGGGCCCATATCCAAGGGCTACTAATCCGGGGACCAGAAATTGGTGTTGTTGCTGCTTTTGTTATACAGTTCCCCTCTCCATTGCTTTGAAGACTAGGAGGCACATGCATCAACATAGACAATAGCGATTCTTTAATTGCGATTATTAAGGAATCGCTATTAAAGAATCGCTATTCCCAATGCATGTAGGAATCGCTTAAAATTTTGCGATTCCTACAAATTCGTATTAATCCATTGAGTAAAAGCAAACAATACTAATCATCAGAAAAAGAAGATTGCAGCATAAAATGTCAATCCTTTTTTTTGTTTTGGCTGAAGGAAAATATTGCATGAGGAAAGAGCGAGGCCTTAGTCTCCATCTATTTCATGTTGATAAATGTTGTTGGAAGGACATGCCAGTTTTATTTAGTGCCTTTCGGATTACTACCCCTTTATTTAGAGCATTTCAACCCTGCACGTTAAATGATGTGTATTTAAAACTGTATACATTTGAGTCTCCATTTACATGTGAGCCTTTTATCCTCCATTGTATTGTGTATATGATATATCTATTAAAAAAAAAATCTTGTTTTCTTGGGTGATGAAACAGCCATAATCCCGGCCCCATCCCAAACACCGATCAAGGCGAACATTTCCCTTCCCTTCTCCCCTTCTTTCCCCCAACAACAACGTAAGGTGATATGGGCATATTTCACTTCCAGAATAGCATGGGCACTTAAGTGGGTACTCCCTCTCCTCCTTCCACTCACCAGATGCAAAGGCTTCGTTACATGGTGTGTCAATTCCTGGGTGTCTCGTCTGTGTTTTCATAGGAGTTGAGCTATCAGTCACTGTCATTCAACTGAAGTTTCAGAGGCCCAGTTCTAGTCTTTTTCCCTGTTTCCTTCCACTTGCCTAAGCTGGTTGATAACTGCCTTCCCTTCTTTGTCTGTGATTCCTGCATTTGGTTTCACACCTCACTTCCTTGACGCCCTCCACCATCTCAATCTTAAGGTGGGTATCATTTTGATTTCAGAGCCTCTTTGGTTCCCTCCTCTATTCCCTGTCTCCTCCTGGATATCCAAGATCTTTATCCTCCCTTCTGGAAACATTGTCTACCATTGCTGTTTTTGTCATGTCAGCATTAGTCTGCAGGGGTGTCCCCCACTTGTATGCAAAACCATCTTTTTTGAAGATTTTGGCAAAGTTACAGCCGATAAGTCTTGTAAGGAGAGAATAAGGTTATGTTTCAAACTCTTCACTGTGCCACTTGCCTTATATTTTCGTTCTACTGGAAATGTCAGAATATCTAAAAACCTTTTCAATTGTTGGGCTGAGGTTTCTATACTGTGTATTCTGTGTGACTCTATTGCATCTTGATTACACATAAAAGCAGAGAGCTGAAGCTTTGTTTCACATAGTTTTTGATATTCCTCCTCAGGGCAACCCTGTAGCCACACATTGTTTCATCAGGAGTGATTTTTTAGAATTTAAAAATTCTCTGTTCAGACCAGATTTTGTTTTAGGAGATGACTGGTCTCTTGATGTAAAAATTCTAGTTCCTCTGCTTTGCCATGTCATGACTCTTCCAGGGAGAGCACTTTCTTACCCAGGGTGTGGTGTCTTTCTTTACCTCCTGAGGTTCAAGGCTAAGTTCACCCTGCAGAGAGAAGTTAATCTTGTAAGAATCGAGAAATGACTTTCTAATCAAAGTATTGATAGCATTGTTGCCTATAGATGAGTGGTGGACCCCTGGACAATCATCCTGTTTGTTTCTGCACTGTGTTCCCAATTTCTGCTTTGTGTGGTCTGGTCAGCATTTATGTGAGTGATTGATCCTATTTCGCCCTTTGGCAGCCATGGCAAGTCAGGCTTCTAGATGATTAAGAATCACTTTGCTGCCTTTTCGTTTTCTGGCAGAGTCACCAATGTCAAGAGAGATAGGTCAGGTGTTCTTCAGTGCCAGCAAATTCGTTCACTACTAGCCTTTCATTGCAGTTCTGTGAGTGCTCCCTCAGTTTATGTTTTCTGCCATTATCCACTTTTTTGCTGTAAGGTTATCTTTCTTTCTGAGCTGATGATCGTTACACTAACTCTCTTGGTCTTGAAATGTGCTAAGTGTTTTGAAGTAACCTGTGTGAATATTAAGTTTCATGCCACCGGCATCTTTTCCAGACCTGTCAAAACTGGGCGCCAAACGTATGGGTAAAGTACTCTTTTTAGCAGAAGATGCTGCTCAATCAATGTTTGAGCAAGAAAAGGAAAGGCTTTTCTTGCTGCCTTCTGCTCATCTCAATTGCTTGCCAGTTTACCAGGTTTTAGCCCCTTTGTTTCTGTCATGACACCACCCCCCACGGTATGTCTGGATCCCACTTGCACTTTGGTCTTCCTTCATTTGGACCGTCAGATCCCAGACCCATTCCCCCAGACAGTGGTAGCTCAGTGTATCTTTCACCTTCCACTGACAGTGATCTCTGATTTCCAGCCCACTCAGCCCGACCTGCTGGGTGCTTCCTGTTTTGTTGATTTGCATGCCGTTGGGCACCTTTGACTACCTGAATTGTCAAGACTAATTTGCCTATGGCTGGGTCCAAACTGGGGTGGCATAGTGAGCAAAAGAATGATGGATTGAACCCAGATCTCTTGATTGGGCTGACTGGCCTGGAAATCAGAGATCACCACACACTGTCAGTGGAAGGTGAAACGTCCTCCCCTGTAAACCAACCACTTGCTTAATATTTACTTCCAGACTCATGTTCTTCGAGGAACTATCCAAGTCATGATTTGTGACAGCCGTCTGTCCATACAACTACTCTAGATTTGGCTATCTCAGCAATGATTACACTTGACAGAGTCTTGCGAGGATGTTGTGTCGATAAGGTACAGCGTCCAGCACAAACTAAAATTGTGGAATCGTCACAATCTCGTGCTGGGCAGACCTATTGTAGTCCCACGACAACTGGATACCTTTGGAATAGATTCCTCCCAGAGAGAGCAGTGAGCTCAGATACATATCCTTCAGTGCGTGGCCAGGCTACTTCCAGCGAGCCCTAGGAGCATTTCATGGACCTGAGTCCTTTAAAAAACAAGTTGAAACATTCTGGACTCAAAACAAATGGAAGGGCATATGAATGTACAACAGAACAAGATGCAAACACATAGTTACAACTAAGTAGCATTTTTAAGGAGCATTGTTGGGTCACTGCACTTGGTGGCAACAAAAAGCTGTCAGTTTGAGAAACTAGCCAGTCTCATTTTCAAGACATGAAAATATAAGGTTTGTTAGAAACTTCAATTTATGGTTGGATGATACACATGGAAATACACTTTTTAGGACCATGCGATGTGATGAAGCATTGACGCAATGAATTATACAACAGTAAGGATTTTTTCATTCACTTCAGGTATCCACTTACCATCCCATTATTTATCTGCTCCAGGGGTGAAAAAGGTGATATTACCCCGATAAATATATCTGCATTCCAATCCTGTATCACGTCTGTATTTATACACTCAGATAATGCTAGTGTCCATAATGATACGAAAACTATTAACCAGTTCAAATAAATCTTGGAATCAGCCAAAGTGTGGTTCACAACTGGAAAGTAATTTTGCTGAATTTAGCATGTGGGGAAAATGTTTTGAAGGTGATCTTGCTGAGATATGGGTTGTGAAAGTTGAAATATTTAGGATTTCAGGATATTAGGCTAAAGGCCAGATCATGCTGCCCAGGTGTCTTTCCCGCATTGGGCACAACATGAAGGAAGACACCGGCTTGGATGCCCTCACAGACAAAGAATGTCTTTAGGTTTCATTGTTCAATGAGCTCAAAGTGTCCAAACAGTGTGACTAGGCAACATGGGGGTGTAAGTGGAATCTTGCAGTGCAAAGCAGTAGGCATAGGCAGAAGAAGAATAAAGTTGTGTTATCGCTCTATGAATAAATTACAGCTGTTGCTTCAATAACAAACCTCCACCGGGATGGCCATAAATGGGAACCAGTTGAAGCAAGATTTTCATCAGTAGCCTTCTAGAGAGAAATACTAGGACCTAAACCCGTGTAGTCTGAAAAAAAGCGAGTAGTGCGTAAACAGTCATGCAGGCATCCCTAGGGAAGTACTGCAGAGGAGGCGTGGCTCTAAAGCAGCGGATTATGAGATAACACATGCCAGTGGGGAGGCTCAGGAGCTGCTATTTGCTTCACCTTCACACAAGGGAGGTAAATGCATGGAAGTACCTCACAGCTGGAATAGTGAGGCCAAGTCATTCAATGGCTTGAGGCAGAGAAATGGAAGTGACGACCATGTAAAAGCAAAGGCAGATTAATGGCCTTATTTAGAGTTTGGTGGACACAATACTCTATCGCAAATGTGAACATTTCCCGTTCTCTTTATTGCACTTGCATTATAGCCTACGGTCCATGGAATACGAAGGACGGACTATCTGCCACGTTTTGACCGCGTATCCCGCACTCCAGGCTTTAACTAAGGTCCTTAGGCTAGGCTTCAAGTCTTCAGTGTTGAAGAAAAACTTGCAGAGCATGAGAAACCTTTTCCACCATCAGTGATGAAATATCTAAAAATCAAAACAGCCATAAGTTTGAGGCACTCCATTGGGTTGTTAAATTGTACCATAAACGAGTTTTGGAAAAATGCCATTCAACTGAAAGACATAGGATGATAACTTGGCAAACTAAGCAGGTGCTGTGACTCAGTGGCTTCAGAGTGTCGTCGCGGTGAGGGACACTTGGCTCTGAGGAAACAGTGACTCACACTGCTTGTCATTCACTGGCCAAAAGAGGACAAAAGTCAAATAAAGCACACCTGGTACGGTTCTTGGGAAAGGTAAGCTGTTTGCTTTGAATGGCTCATAAGTAGCTGTTAGCCCTTGGACAGTGGCCATGTTCCATACTCCTTTCGAGGTCATTCTCAGTGACGGATAGAATGTTCGTATAAATACTCAATTGTACTTTTAGGATGGTAGTGGATGGGCAGTGCTATACCATGGTGGGGGGAGAGGTGGGACGAAGGATTATTCACAACCATGGTGAAAGAATGTATTTTGTGTACTATCTCTTTAGTTACTTTGGCCCGGCCAGTAAACCACAGTATTTTTTAAAGCAAGGTCACGTTGGCGTTTGTTTGCTTTGAAATTCGGTCGCTGGATCAGAAACTGGTGTAAAACGGTACAATCAAGGCTTTTGATTGAAAACAAAATGCTTGGCGTTTTTACAAATGGGATATGTGCCTTTTATGAAAACAACAACAAGTTTTTTTTAAAGGAAATCCTCCACTTTGGCCTCAGTCGATTTTGTTTCAGGGTTTTTGGGGCAGAATGTAAATATAATTCTTATAGATTTGCAAACACATGGGTTGGGATTCCGTCGGAAACCAAGGGATGCGGTGATCTGGTTGTGCCTGATCCTTCAACTATAAGTCGGAGGTAAAAAGTTGAAAAAGGAGGCAGCAAGGTCCTCATGGTGTCAACATTTGGGTTGAGAAAGTATAATTGGATCATGAGAGCGGATGTGGGTGGCAAGAGTAACATCAGCGCAAGGTCTACCAAACGTTATACTTGTGGTCTTATAAGTCATTGAAGTGCACATACAAGGGGAGAGAATCCACACCACTACCCTAAAAAAAAAAAGCTAGACAACGAAATAATCGTCCAAAATCTCTGAATGCTCACTGAAAACGTATGATGATTCTTTAACTGAATTCTTCTTTTTTTCATATTTCTCTCTCAAACACTCCTAGCCAGCGCTTGTTTTGTCCGCCCTGTTTAGCAGGTCTTCATCAGAGCTAGAAAACACACAGTAGTGCCCTATTTACTAAACATGATTATGCATGAGGTGATGTTCCATCACCAAACAGACAGAACTCTAACTAGTGTAACACCATCCGAAAACCGAAATATTAAAAATATAAGCGGAAGGAATTTAACCCATGGTATGTGGTTGCATAGGCAGATGCGCTGTAGTCACCTTACATCACAACATAGCGTGCTACCTATAAGTTTCAATAAAAAGTCTGTAACATTACATGCAAAGTCCTGCTTTAATTTCCACTTTTATAATGTCTCAAATACTCACAATTCTTCTCAAGTGTTCAAAAGTAGTGAATACATCTGTAGGTGCAACTCAGTGAAGCAAGCCATAAGAAGTGAGTCACCCAGGTGAAGCAATACTAACAAGTGACTGAGGATATCTGTAATGATGTGTTATGAAGTCACATCTGGAATTCTCGTAGTGGCTCACTGTGAGAATTCCATGAAGTAGCAGTTGCTCTAACTTCATCGTTGGATGGGGTCGTGTTATTAAACTCAGCTTTACCTTACCTCCTCTTCGTGTCTTCATTCATCGGAACATCACGTTTGGCGGACAAGGATGGGATTCTGTCGTGGATTCACACACCGCAACAAGACGTTGTCCTGAATCCACCTGGTCGCTCCTGAAGGCGGAGTTCGTCGTGTCAGGCAAGCTGTCGTGGAGCCAGGGATCTTACAAGGAATGCGCATTATGAGCCTCACTGTGTGGTTATTGAGGCTTTAATAAGTTGGTTGCGCTCGGCGAATTTTCACTTACCGGAAGCGACGATCGCTTCCTAAAGCACACGGACTTCATTTGCGTACGTTGGAGTTGTGGGTGGCATTGGGCATACTACTGCCTTCAGGTACGTTTTTATTTCTAATCTATGGGCTCGGAGGAACGTCCGTTCGCCCTCTAGCCTGTTTGCCTTTGCACGTCGGGAGGAACGACTCTTCCCCCTCCGACGTGTGTTTGTGCTTCGCGCATGCTCGTAGGTTGCTAGAGCATGTCACATGATTCCTTAGAAGACATCAACTAGAACGTGTAGGGAGATAAACTCAGTTTTGTTCCTACCTCGTTTAAAATACTGCGAACTGACATAAAGAGTCTTCATGAATTTGTTTTTGGGGAAGTTAAAGGATTTCTAAGGGAGAAGTGTAATGATGTGTTATGCAGTCACATCTGGAATTCTCGTAGTGGCTCACTGTGAGAATTCCATGAAGTGACAGTTGCTCTGACTTCGTCGTTGGATGGGGTCGTGTTATTAAACTCGGCTTTACCTTACCTCCTCTTCGTGTCTTCATTCATCGGAACATCACAATATCCCCATCTTAATTTCTGTTTATACTGCGAATCCTAAATCGGGCTAATATCAGTTCGAATGCGCTAAATGAAGATTTCCAATCTGTAGGGAAAATTAAAACCTTGAGGAGCACACTACCCAACATTGTTTCTAGATATCACTAGGTGTCCTTAACAAGAATTGTATATTTCTTTATCTATCAATCATGTATCCCAAACCTAGACACATGCGAGTCACCTCAGCTTCTTAGTTGTTGGGACCAAATAGAATCCAAGAAAAGTAAAACCAAACTATACGTACAACCTCCACCGTATAAAAAGATAATGCCAATAGGGAGTGAAATTTGAACTGAGTTTTATGTACTATTCTGAACAAAACAGCGTTATGGTATTTCTGTGGTAAGACCCGTTATAGAATTTGTTTTCCAACAATATGTGAAATATCTAGTATCAACACCAAAGTTGTAGACCAATTACAACCCAAGGAGACAAAAAAACTCACTGTCTTTCAAAGTCTACGGTCTAGTCTTCCCGACTGCAACAATAATATACAGCAATTGTGTTTAGCTTCTCCGCCAGTCATCCAAGTATTGACTTGAACCCTATAAATGAAAAATATTGTAAAGTGCTCATTAGTAAGAACACACCCGCACTCCAAGCTGAGTGTACAAAGTATAAAAGAGTGGAAAAAAGGTGTATTGCTACCAATAGATGTGTCTACTTATTCTCAAGTGTCCACTGCGTACTACACCCGTGCCATTTTATAAGGGCAGGAACAGCAGCATGACAGTGTCAAAATCGAAACTCAGTCTCCATTTTGGAGTGTGCAGATCAAAGAGAAAAATTAGAACTTTGTGGCTACTACATAATATTACCTATTAGAGAAATCCAAATCCCAATTATGTATCAGTTCATAGGAGTAAATATACCTCATTTGCATAAGATGCCCAGCAAAGAGCTATCTGATCTGTCAGAGTAGAACCACCGTCTTATATTGGCGCAAGTAATCCATTAACCCGAACACCAATCCTTGCAAATAAACTAAAATCCATTGTCCTAAATTGTGCACTAACCATAATTGTTGTGAGTCTAAATTTGGAAAATAGCCACTGCTGTCAGACTGGATAGTAAACAATTCCTAAACCTTTTGAGGAAGAATAACTATCTCAAAGGCCAAATTGTACATTGTGACACCACTCCTCAGTAATGCTAACAGTTGACATTTATTACCTACAGTTTTTGACCTAATTATTTTTACCTACATTTATTACCTAAATTCCATATAAGTCGCTATTTAATAGTGCTCAATTCTAGCACAGCTTATCAGAGACTACAACTCTAATCACCAGAATAAGCGGTCCAAACTCAGAAGGTATCAGAAGGTGTTTAAAATGTCAAATCTAATTCACTCTGTGAAACAGGCTGTCCCTATGTTGTAGTAAAATGGGCAATGCACTTTAAACGCCTCCTCTCCTAATAATCAATCATGTTTTACTTTATTACACTGGCATGAGTAAAGAGATCCCATATCCTGTAGTAAATATTCCTATATATAATACCATTGTGAAAACGTGGCTTTGGATCCTTTATGCCACAGAGTCCAAGTTTGTTGACGGAATAACTGAGAGAGACGCTGCACTGCGACACATCTCTCTTTTGGAAACACAATTTGTGTCCTTTAGAGAAATGACAATGTGCATCTATGGAACACATTTTGTGTCCTTTAGAGAACTGATAATGTGCAGCTATGGAACACATATTGTGTCCTTTGGAGAGCTGATAATGTGCATCTATGTAACACATTTTGTGTCGTTTAGAGAGCTGATAATGTGCATCTATAGAACACATATTGTGTCCTTTAGAGAGCTGATAATGTGCATCTATGTAACACATTTTGTGTCGTTTAGAGAGCTGATAATGTGCATCTATGGAACACATTTTGTGTCCTTTAGAGAACTGATAATGTGCATCTATGGAACACATTTTGTGTCCTTTAGAGAACTGATAATGTGCAGCTATGGAACACATTTTGTGTCCTTTAGAGAACTGATAATGTGCATCTATAGAACACATATTGTGTCCTTTAGAGAGCTGATAATGTGCATCTATGTAACACATTTTGTGTCCTTTAGAGAGCTGATAATGTGCATCTATAGAACACATATTGTGTCCTTTAGAGAGCTGATAATGTGCATCTATGTAACACATTTTGTGTCGTTTAGAGAGCTGATAATGTGCATCTATGGAACACATTTTGTGTCCTTTAGAGAGCGGATAATGTGCATCTATGGAACACGTTTTGTGTCCTTTAGAGAGCTGATAATGTGCATCTATGGAACACATTTTGTGTCCTTTAGAGAGCGGATAATGTGCATCTATGGAACACGTTTTGTGTCCTTTAGAGAGCTGATGATGTGCATCTATGGAACACATTTTGTGTCCTTTAGAGAACTGATAATGTGCATCTATGGAACACGTTTTGTGTCCTTTAGAGAGCTGATAATGTGCATCTATGGAACACATTTTGTGTCCTTTAGAGAGCGGATAATGTGCAGGTATAGAACACATCTTGTGTCCTTTAGAGAGCGGATAATGTGCAGCTATGGAACACATTTTGTGTCCTTTAGAGCAGTGTTTCCCAAACTGGAGTCCGTGGACCCCAGGGGTCCGTGACACATTCCCAGGGGGCCCGTAGGCAGCAGTTTTAAAAGCACTGCAACGTTCCTTTTATAATTAGCAGTTTTTTAGCAACAATAAAAGTTTCAAGATAATGCCAGTGATAAATGTACCTGCTGAAGAGAGATGAGAGATTTGTCTTGTGGCAGCTTTGACTTAAATAATGTAGCACAGAGGGTTAATATGCCTTCTGCAAAGAATATGTAACATGCATTTTAAAAAACAGTATTTTATGTGCAAAGGTCAGTGGGTTACTGCTATTGTTACAGAGATTCTTTTGTTACTGTGCACTTCATAAGTGACAATCGTAATCTAGCACAGTGACCTATAAACTGTCATCAAAGAACTGCGTGCAAACTGCATGGTACAAATTAGTGACTTATGTTTTTTTCCCAGTCTTTCATTATCCTGATGCTGCTAAATATGTTTATTTGGGTGGAAATACATTTTTAATGTTAAAGTCAGTGCTTGCCACTGTGTTATGTTCAGAATCCTGAGTTTGTGCTTTTGCAGACCAAGCACTCTTTAACAATGCGTACCAGTATGAATGGCATGTGAATACTACACCTTGTAGTCCCCTTTACCTTATGTAACATTTCTATACACTGATTTACATGTATGATTCATTGTCTCTATATGTGTGTGATGTAAAGTGCTCCGACATCCTACAATGGTATGAGAGATGCCATAAAACAAATTAAATATATGTGACAGAGGGGCTATAAAGAGATGAGAAGCACTGTTGGAGGGTGATAATAAGGGAATCATTGGAGAATCCCAACAAAGATTGTCGCATCCTGGTTCATAGTAAGGTCTTCATTTACTATTCTTTCAAAGCTAATACAATTCAATATATAATGATAAATGTGCTGTAGAATGCACCATTGTTTCCTAAATGTTTTGAGGGGGAGAGCCTCTGAAAACATTTGCAAGGGCTGCTTTGGGTTTCCAGTCTCGCCCTGGCAGGAGCAGGAGCCTCGTACTGCAAAATAAAACCAACCATTTAAAAGTTAGTCACGGAGATGCAGCACCAACATTCCCATTAAAATGTTTCCTTTGTTGCAAATTCTTTCAATATAAAATACTAAAATCCTTAGTAATTTTAGTATTTGTTTTGTGTGCACACGTGTTTTTTTTCTTCGAATTACTGTTTTAATATTTTTAATTTAAATCATTCAAATTGCTTGGGGGTCCCCGGCTTCCAGTGGTGACTCAATGGGGGCCCTCAGGAGTCAAAGGTTTGGGAATCAGCTGATAATGTGCAGCTATGGAAAGGAGGACCATAAACATGCAGGACTCCGACTAAGGCTTTTAATGCAGCAGTGTGCTCAGCCAGGGCAATAGAGTTGGACTTAGTGCAATATTACATTGATTGTCTGAGGGGTAAATATTGATGCATTGCTCACAAAACTAACAGTACCCAATCATCTTTTTACCATCAAGTTATGCATTACTGGTGCCACAGTGTATAGTGGTCTGGATTACAGTTTAGCTGAAGACATTTAACATGATCATGTTGAACAATATTATTCGGCTACATAATTATCTAGAATTTTTAAACCATTGATCTTAGAAGATTATCTGTATTTTTAGTATTTGCGAGCCTAGAGACAATTGTCAATAGCCAATTTTAAATGTAAAGCTTGTGTTTTAAACTGAGTCGATAAATTGTTACAGGCTAATATGCCTGAGAACAATAAAGATTTGATCAGTCAGGACAACAGAGTTGAGCTATACTGCAAGAGCCTTTTTAGCTATCGCTTTAAAACTGTGAGTTCTGCACCTCTTCCGTGGTCCTGTAACGGGTTGAACTGGTTTAGTCTGGGCATTTGTCACTATTGCTGTTAGAAAGAGGCTGTGCAGAGGGATGGTTCTGGAAGACACCCTGACATCTTTGCAGCTCAGTGATCAAACATGCCCTAGGTCAACCCTTCGGGGAGAGATGTTGACACCCTACCCAGTGTCTCAAAGTACTTGAGAATGGGAATACTCCCATCTTTGGCTACCTCAACTAGATGCCGCTTTCTAGGAGTGCATGTGTATAAGTCCATACAAGCAGACAGTTGGAATTGCGTTGGTCTCCAATTCTGTATTTGCTCAAACTGTATTGATACAGAGCTGGTGCGTGTATGACAACGGTAGGCACCTGCTTACAGTAACACCAGTTGTGCTTAGAATTATCAGGCATGTCAGATAAGATGCTCTTTGCACATTACGTCTGCCCTGTGTTCCAGAATAGGTAGCACCTAAACAAGTTCTCTTTTTAGTCCTACACAATGATCTGTGTATGTTCCATGGCTGTCAGTTCTGTGCAGCACCTCGTAGACTTCATCACTGTACCATCGCCACACACCAGCACTGAAGGTGACACTGAGGGGATTTAGGCTTTGCCTGAGCCAGGATCCGCTTTCTGTCAAGAGATTGGCATTAGCTGACTACCTTCCAAATTAACGGAAATAAGTTATGTGAGTTGAAAATACAGTCTTTTCAAAATTAAAAGCAAATAAGCTCATACGCTTAAAAATGTTGATTAATTCCATCTATTCTGCGCTGGGTGGGCATGAGAATTATAGGTGGGAATTAAAATTTTAAGAACATCACAATTAAAGAACAGAGAGCCTTAAACGGTCATAGAGGCTAGGGGTGTCCAACTTGGGCCCAAAAGGGCCAACCCCATACTTGATTTTCAGGATTATCACATAAATAAACAAACATTCATTCAATCTCATTGAAACTCATTTATATAATCAGTGGTTATCCTAAAAGTCTTCCATAGATTCTAACCTCATGAGCCTACACTGGACATATCTGCCCCGTAGCCTTAAACTTCCTCATGACCCTTCTGCAACATACATTTGTATTTCTTATACATTTGTAGAATGTCCCTCCGTAGAATGGAAAATGTGTGTTTTTTTCAGCCTTTTTGGAGATATGTGGATTTCTTTGCGGTCCACTGTTTCTGCTCCAGTCTGGTCCAAATTAGGGACGTGCTATGCAAACATTTCAAGTTAGGCACTGCCTGCTGCATAAATGACTTCACCAATGTTGTGGATCAAGGGCGCCAGCTTGTCAGTAAACATTGTGACTTTTCTATAAGCACAGTCATCTCTGACTACTTCAGTATAAAACAGCATCAGGTACTGGCCAGAGCAGACTGTAACACATTGGGAAGAGGCAAGGTGAGATGTCCCCCGCAACACTGCATGCTTTCTACAGGAACTGCGCAGAGATGTCTGTGACGGCGTAGTGCTCGTTTACATGGTGTATGTGGGAGGGAAGAGCTGAATCACAGGTTTAATCCTCAGCGTAGCTTTTTTTGTTTTATTTGTTTAGAGCTGCTAAAAAGAGGTACGCAAACACAGAGTACAGCAACCCCACCATTAGCAAGGGGCCAACCATCAGCCAACAGAGTACTTGCTCCAAAACCTTTGGTGTAGCCTTGCCTATCCCTCATTAGCTAGATTGAATTGCCACTGGCACAAAGGGAGTGTGGTTGACCCTTCATCCCTTTCTCAAATCTGCATCCACAGTCCAGCAATTGGTTTGCTTCAGGGTAGACCTGGTGAGGTAATTGCTGCCCGAAGTGTGCTTAGAGTGTGGTGCCAAATGCAAAAACAACAGGTGATGGACAGAATGCAGAACAATGTCATACATTCACCCCAGTACAGAGATCTGGGCCTAAATCCATCGTTGTTTTGCTCACCATGCCCTTCCAGTTTGAACCCAGTCATATGCAAATCAGTCTTGACCCTGTGCCTCATGGGAAGAGTCCAGCCCGAACTGCCAAGCCAGGTCCTCCCTGGACTGGAAACAAGCATCCTAGACCGGTTTCGGGGTTTCACCCCTCTTCAGCCAGGATAGCTTGATTCCAGTGGCATGGAGAGCACGGGACCCACGTCTGAGCATACCCGTCCCACTCGGGGTGACAAATGCAAAAACAACAGTTGATGGACAGAATGCAGAACAATGTCACACATTCACCCCAGTACAGAGATCTGGGCCTAAATCCATCGTTTTTTTGCTCACCATGCCATTCCAGTTTGAACTCAGCCATATGCAAATCAGTCTTGACCCTGTGCCTCATGGGAACAGTCCAGCCCGAACTGCCAAGCTAGGTCCTCCCTGGACTGGAAACAAGCATCCTATGACCGGTTTCGGGGTTTCACCCCTCTTCAGCCAGAGTGTGGTGCAGCACAAATGTGTCTCTGCATTGTGTGCAAGCCTGTTTATGTCGAGGAACTATTTCTATGCTTGGGCTAACTCTGTGTGATTCTACATGATATGTGTTGTCTGTCAACAGGAGGTCTGTGTCTGTGAATGGTTTAGGTGTGTCTTTGCAGGACGTGTGTGTGTGTCAGTGCAGGGCATGTATGTCTGCAGTAGGTGTGTTTCTGCATAGTGGTCGAGTCTGCACTAGGATTTGTTTGTGTTTACCCAGGGGGAAGTGTCTGTCAATGGTGAGTGTATGTTTGTATCTAGAGTTGATGTGTTTACATCTGCGCATAGGAGAGTATGCCTCTAGGAGTGGGTGCCTGCAGTGGGGTGTCTGTGCATTAAGTTTGTGCATCGTCTATGCAGGGGGTGTGATTATCTGTATTGTAGTTAATTGTCTGCAATGGGACTGTGTGACAGTGCAATGGTGTGTTTGTCTGTCCTGGTGTTGTGTATCATTACATTTGGGTTACGCTTATGTGCAGTGAATACGTCTGTAAGGCAGGAGAAATGGAAATAACCAATTGGGATGGAAGGAAGACAAAACTTTGGTGATATATGTCGCTTCTCTAACTGCACAGAAGTTTTGAATATTTTCTTTTTTTACTGCAACATTGAGGCAGTCCACCTTAATATTGATTCCAGAACGCCGTGCTACCAGAATATTGTATACGAAATATCGAGAACTAAAATATTGAGAAGTGAATAGGTATGTAAATATGTTCCTTTTCTTAACTTCAAATTCAATATTTTTGTCCTCAATATTGTGGCAGCATGATGTTTCTGTATTATATATATAACTACATGGATGGATTTGCAAATGAGCTGCAGCTTGCTTTTTGAACCTTGATGTCCAAACTACTGTCCCTGAAGTCAGTTTTTCAAGATCATGTATTCATGTGGTTCAGCACTTTTTGGGTGAATAAAGATATAATTTTTCTCAGGAATAAAATAATGTTTTACTTTATCATATTTGCAAAGCATTGATATCGTTGGTCACTTTTATTAAAATATCAATCCATTATTTGTTTTTATGTCAGCCTACATAATTGATTTAGGAAGCAGGTAGGACAATTTGATTGTCTTATAGCACATGCAGATTTCTGTTGCATTTTGTCCAATGGACAAGTAGGTTATTTAAACATTTCCACACCTGTGAAACTGTTCCAACTGTTTAACAGAATCCATTCATATATTTATTATCAATGAATCACTCCTAATACCATATATGGTCAATCCAGTCCGGACTTCCAGGGCTTAAACATGTCTCTACTCATACTACAATACTTAAATGGGGTGTTCTTAACACCCCAAGCCAGGCGCACAGCATGATTCGTTAATTCGTACTACTGCGTTTGTCCAATCTTGCACAATTAATCATGGGTAATCTTTTCGCTGCTTAACGTCATTTGATCCATACAAAGAATGATGCCATTTTCCAGGTTTCTTATACTTATGATGAGACCATCCGGACTTCTGTCATAAATACGAAAGACGCATAATTCTTCTCAGGCGTGTTCTTTATTAGAAGCCCAATGCATTTCGGACTACATGAGTCCTTCTTCGGGGGTAACTACAATTAAAACATTATACAATTAATAACCACTTCATACAATCTCATGATGCTTTAAGGTTTTCAACAAAATTAAATATTTAGTCGACAACACTGCTGAACTGTGTACTAAACGCTGTTATCCTAAAAGATATGCATAGTTGCGCTTAATAACAGATCCCCTTCTGTCTTATACTCCCCAAGACCTGACCCTTGCGAAATATCAACCCGCTGAACTCCGTGTTGTTAACCTCTTTACAAACAACCATCTTTTAGTGCCTTCAACACGTACCTGCCCAAGAGCTTAATCAATTCCACATCCTTGTCGCGGAACAAAGTTCGCCCGTCCATGACCGAGCTCGGTTTTTAAACCAGGCACGTAGGCCCTCCCTCATAATCACGAGTTAAAATTAATCACCTGATCGTGAACTGCGCCGCTGTAAGCCTGATCTGTGTTGAAGGCACTAAAAGATGGTTGTTTGTAAAGAGGTTAACATGCTGAACCCAGTTGTGACTGGAGGGCAGGAAAGTAGGGGATGACGATTACTAGCACTTCAGGTTATGTGGGTGGTTTATGTAACAACACGGAGTTCAGCGGGTTGATATTTCGCAAGGGTCAGGTCTTGGGGAGTATAAGACAGAAGGGGATCTGTTATTAAGCGCAACTATGCATATCTTTTAGGATAACAGCGTTTAGTACACAGTTCAGCAGTGTTGTCGACTAAATATTTAATTTTGTTGAAAACCTTAAAGCATCATGAGATTGTATGAAGTGGTTATTAATTGTATAATGTTTTAATTGTAGTTACCCCCGAAGAAGGACTCATGTAGTCCGAAATGCATTGGGTTTCTAATAAAGAACACGCCTGAGAAGAATTATGCGTCTTTCGTATTTATGACAGAAGTCCGGATGGTCTCATCATAAGTATAAGAAACCTGGAAAATGGCATCATTCTTTGTGTGGATCAAATGACGTTAAGCAGCGAAAAGATTACCCATGATTAATTGTGCAAGATTGGACAAACGCAGTAGTACGAATTAACGAATCATGCTGTGCGCCTGGCTTGGGGTGTTAAGAACACCCCATTTAAGTATTGTTGTTGCCAGTGCCACCAGGGTGAGGCACTATGCCAGTTCACGCACGCACTCTTGGAGGACTAACGATAACATAGTAATCAGGATTAAACACGGTGTGCATCCCGTTCAAATAATCTCTACTCATACTACCCCATGAAAGGCAGGTGTACGAGGGAGCGAATCGAGAACCGATAGCAGTCCTGCACTCTTGTTTGTACCAGTCATTGTTGAATAGAAACACTTTGTTAGTGAAAGTCAAGTTTGCCATATATAGTAACATATGTTACTATATATGTTACTATAATATGTTCAAAAATTAGTTGTCCGTTTTCCAGGAAAATACTCCATAATCTCTAGTCCCCATTTGAGCTCAATACTAGTATAAAGAGAAACTATATCAAGTATCATTCCTATGTTACATCATTCAAAGTTTTGAGAGCATATTTAGTGTCCTTAATGCAGGATGGGAGGTTCATGATAGCAGGCCTAAAAAAAATATCAAAATATCCTGGCAAACGTTTGATCCAAGTCAATACCAGAAACTATAAGTCTTACTTGCGGGAATTATAATTTTGTATGTATCTTTGGTAAGATGCCCAGGCACCTCAGCTTATTGACTTTAAGGTAAGTATACTTGTCCGCATTAAGAAGGTAGTTATCAAACCATGCCTTCAGTTTGTTATTAATATTATTTGTAATCTCTGTAATCGGCTTGTATGTTAATTTGGTGTACTTTCCATCCGCACCCAATTATGTAATAAGCTCATTATCACAACAAACTCAATTCATGATAACAATATTGCTTACTTTGTTGGCTTTCATATGGTGATATTGTGATCATTTTCCATTGTAACAAGGTTGGTTTTTCTGAAGATGTAAGGGTCGCATAACCATACGTGGAATCTTTGCCTCCATTACCATCTGTCCACTTATCATAGTCCTTAAGTACCATTTGATAAAACTGATCAGTATAATTTGCACTCCGTAATTGAGGCATATATTTCGATTCACTCTTCAATCCACTTCCTTTGGTTAATCCTCCTTGTATGTCCAGTTCCTGTACGAGATCTATAATCGTATGAGGGTCTCTATCAACCTCACTAATATTCAAAATGGTATTGTATCAAATATGTTCTATATCGTTAATGAGCTTATAATTTTGTTTTTTTACCACCGGTTGAATAAGCTTGGGTTTGTTTGAAAAATTGTTATTCTATTCCAGTTTCCTCACAAATGTGTAAATGTCAATTTTGATTTTATTAATATCACAATCCACATTAGGTCAAAAACCAAAACCTTTCTTCAAGACTGAAACCATATCGTCATTGAATACCTTATTTGACAAATTAATTGCTGCTACATCTTTGTTTGTCTCTTCCAATTTACCAGCATTTTATCCTCCTATCCTCATTTCCTGCTGGACCAAGACCTGGTCTGTACACCCGTTCTTTCTCTTTTTTTGTGTGCCTACTCTCTTTCCTCTCCTTGTTTTCTTGCGTCCTTTAGGGACCCTTGTCCCAGTTGTCAATCCTTATTCTCTTCCTTTCGTCTACGAAAGTAGTGTTAACCTTTATTTGAGCTGATGGTCTGTCTCCAGTGGCCGATAACTCCCCACCCTCACTACTAGTGAATAAGCTGGAAAGTGCGTAACTGGCTGACTCAGAATCTTTGTAAGCAATTAGTGGTGGTTTGTTATAGATTAAATTACCAATTTTGTTTTAGAAAAAGTGAAGATGCAATGTATCTGGTAATCATTTTCATCTCTTCTCAACTTACGGGCCTTCCTTTGTTTTACTCCATCTTGATATGTCATCGTCACACCTTTAAGGATTTCACAATTCTTCTTAGTGTGTTCTGTCATGTTCAAAGCATTTATTACCTTCACTAGGTCAGTCGATTTTTTTCAGGTTTCTTGAGGTCTAGGGCAGAAAGTAGATATAATTCTCTTAAATTTGCAACACATAAGTTGGCATTCTGGTGGAAACCGAGGGATATGGTCATCTGGTGGTGCCAGGGGCTTCAAGTATAAGTCACTTAACAAAATAGAAAATCAAGATATCAGTGTCCCGTTAGTGTTTCCCTGTGCTGATTCTGTCAGCCCATTTCTGTCTGTCTTCCAAGCCTCTCTCCCCCCTTAGGAAGGTAGATGAGCTAAAATAAGATTTTGAGCGTAAATAATTGAGATACATTGGACATACTTATCCAAGTTATATTCCAGGACAGTGCATATTATTATTGTAGCCCTTTCACTAGAATTAGGTGGGTATGCTGTGCAGAAGCTCACATATGTGCAAGGTATAGGGACAGCAGCTATGGGTGAGTAGCAGAAATGGAAGGTACACCAGATCTTCTAATGTATTTACCTACTTCAGAAACCTCAGAAAGTATAGAAATTGCCTTTGGATAGAGGAAAGGTTTGCTCTTAGGTTATATGTTTTCAAAAGAGAAAGTAGTAAACTATAAATGAACACACATTATGTCATAAAGCTTAGTGTAGTCACTGAGAAACGATACTGCAGTGTTTCTAGCATTAGTCTAGTCACTGCGAAACAATACTTCAATGTTTCTAGCAATATCTAGTCACTGCGAAACAATACTTCAATGTTTCTAGCAATATCTAGTCACTGCGAAACAATACTTCAATGTTTCTAGCATTATATATCAAAGCAGCATCCCAAGATTCGGCCACACCGGGAGAAAACACGGGCACAGACTCCAGTGTAGATGAATAAGAGATGTTTATTGCAATATCAAGTCCAAATGACGCATTTCGGCTGCAGGACTGCGGCCTTGATCACATTTCAGTGCGAAACACTACTTCAGTGTTTCTAGCAATAGTCTAGTCACTGTGAAACAATACTTCAATGTTGCTAGCAATATCTAGTCACTGAGAAACAATACTTCAATGTTTCTAGCAATATCTAGTCACTGAGAAACAATACTTCAATGTTTCTAGCAATATCTAGTCACTGCGAAACAATACTTCAATGTTTCATATATATCATACTAAATATAAGATATACATTGTCAAGGTACGTAAATTTTGAGTTATTAATAGTAAAGCTATACTCGCTTTTATATACATGCTTTAATGATATTTTGGTAGTCAATGTTTAGATTAAGATATTTTTGTAGCACAATATTTACGTCCACGGTATTCGGGGTCTACACTAACATTTCCATCCACAGATTACATTTTCTTATGGAAAAAATCTGTCATTTGTGAAGATTGTCTTGTAGAGAAAATCTCCAACTCTAAACTGTGTAGTTGATGCTCCACAGAGTTGTTTTGCAGCTCATTTACAAACTGGAAAGCCACTCCTGTTAAAGTATGAAAGCAATCAATATATGTGCATATTTCGTGGATTTTCGGGTAATCAGTTTATGCACTGGGAAAATATTTTCTCGGAGGGGGGTGAAGGAATGGTAGTTTAAGTATACCTAGTGGAAAGCAATCAATGTATGTGCATATTTCGTGGATTTTCGGGTAATCAATTTATGCACTGGGAAAATATTTTCTCGGAGGGGGGAGAAGGAATGGTAGTTTAAGTATACGTAGTGGTTCATAAGTGCATCTTGTAATCCACCAAATTAATATACTCTGAGGTGCACTCTAGCTAGCATTCAGTAAATCCACCGAAACGTGTTAACGTACACCATTTGATTTGAAGGTGTAAATTCATGATATGTAGAATTTCAACTATTCTAATGCATCAGGTGTCTAGTGGGCTTGAGGAATAGAGTGGCTACTCTTACGTTTGCATGAAATCTGTTCCCTGGGCATATGCAGTCAGATGAGTTGTATGATTATATTCTTGCATCCATCCATTTTTAAGTCAGGCCTATAGACAACTTCATTTTTAATAGCTTTATTGGATTTTACCAATTCAACAACAGTCACACAAATGACACAATAAACATTATTGTGCAGCTCACTTCTGGTCCATGTGCGATTAATATAGCAATTTCTGGTTACACTCTGTCTCCACAGTCTTGCCAGTTTATTTATGCTTAAGGATCTATTGAATTGAAGTGATCCCATCATGTCCCCGTATCTTTGCATGTTTCTGTGGACACCCACTGATCCTGAAGACCACCCCCTCAGCAAGTTGTTTATGTCTGTAAGCCATTCATTCATTCACTGATGGGGCAATCCTAAATCTACACTAGTGAGCAATATACATTTGGCCACAACCATAACTAAGAGGAACAGCTTTCTTGCCCCACGCCCCCGTCCCATTCTGACATTATACGTAGAAGTGCTATTTTGGAGTCTCTCATCAGGGCTATGCCTATCACCTGCTCTGATATATTAAGGTTCTTGGGGGCATATCAACAAGGGCTTTATCTCTGCTTTTTTGGCTTTAAAAGCCAAAAAAGCAGAGATAAAACTAGCACCCTATCAACAACAGGGTGCTAACATGCAAATTTGCATGTTAGCACCCTTTTACTCTACGTTTCCCCTTGCATCTCTAATGAGATGCAAAGGGGGCGTTCCAGAGTAAAATAATAGGAGAAATGTCGCTAAGCGACATTTCTCCTATTATCAAGAATATCGCTAACCCTGTTAGAGACAAAAAAAGCAGCGCTAACTGCGGTTAACGCTGCTTTTTTACGTCTGGTATTTTTCTGACTTAGCCATGATATCCCATGGAAGGAGGATATCATGGCTAAGTTTGTCTGTCCCTATCAACAAGCTAACGTGAGATTATCGCTGGGTTTCCAGCGATAATCTCACATTAGCCACTTAGCGTGAGGATTTTTGATCACTATTGAGATAAGCGTTGCTAATAGCACGCTATCTCAGCGATAAAAATCAACGCTAGCCGGCGATAATTATCCTAGCGCTAAGTGCGCTTAGCGATAATTATCGCCGGTTGTTGTTGATATGCCCCTTGGTCCAGTAAGGCTGGATGAGTGGGCACTCCCATACTTCATGGAGAAGGGTACCGTCCTTAAAGCTAGATTTAAGACAAGTCGGGTCATAGCTGATTCCCATTCTATGTAGCCTTGTGGGGTGTAGTATATTCTGTGGAATTGCTTGAATTGAATGAGGCATATTCAGGCCGATATCACCGTTATCTGGCTGCCATTTTGGCTTCTGTCCACTCTTCATTCTCCAAAGGGCCAAGTTATACTCCCATTTTTCTTTCAGTACTTTTAGGTGGCCTGGTGTGTTCATCTCTAGCACTGTATACAATCTGAAAATGTAATTTTCCTCCAATCCTGTAAGAACTACCTTAGACTCCAGTGTTTCCAACTCTGGGACTCGTGTGATTTTCTTTTTTTATCCTTCTAGGGCATTCCTGATTTGTAGGTATCTAAAGAATTGTGACTTGTGCAGTTCACATTTGTCTACAAACTGCCCAAATGCTTTGATGTGACTGGTTTACCTGATATCACCAACTCTGGAGATTGCTATGGTGCCCCAGGCATGGAACCCTGTCAGTCAGCTAACGACAGGCTGACAAGTCCCATGCCACCGTGGGGTTCTCCTCGTTATTTTCCCATGCTAAACTATCACTCTTAGCGCCCTGTACCAACACTCCATTGGTATTCTGGTGACTGGGGATATTGCCGTGGATAATTTCACCCCATACATCTTTGACAAATTTGAGATCTCCAGGGTATCCTTAGAGGAGCGTTCAGTAGTCTTCATACATTGGTCACAGGTGTCCTTTACATCTTGCTTCTACCCACCACACTCTAGAGCATGTGGCAATGTGTCAGTCTACTTCAGCCATTGTCTCTCATCGTAAGTGAAGACATTTTTCTCTTAGGCATGTGCACATCCGGCTAGAGAGTAGTTTAATCTGTACTTTCATTTCTGCTTTACTTTCATGATTTTAATGTATTTATTTTAGTGATGAGTCATTTTTTACTTACTTTCTTTTTTCAAAAATATACATGCCACCTTTATCCGGTGGCATTTTGCTTTTTATTACTTTTACACTTTCAACGTCTGTTGCATATGCTTGCAAACAAATTAAATAAACACATCTAATACTTACCATAGCCAGGCATATTAGATTTGGCAATGCTTATTTTCATTAAATTTAGGCAAGCAAATAGGAGAGGTTAAACAGGGATGTACATTTAATCTCCCCTGTTTTTCTGTGGTCCTCACACTGTCCACAGCTTACTGGAAAAAATGTGAAAACCAGCCTTACAATGCTCCATACAAGTGGCCGTATGTAAGAGACCAGAGCCTCGTCGCCAATTTAGGCTTACATCCTTGCCCCCAAAAACATATGTGTGGATAAATGGGTCTAAATTGTGGACATGTCTGTACAATTTCCTATAGATAATTGCTATGCAGTTTCAGGGCTGCACCATGACAGTCCATCCACAAGTAGCAACAACCCTTCCAGCCTGCATCCCCTTGGAAACTTCCACAACGCCTGAATGTCTCAAAGTTAATCTTCCATATATTTTATGGGGGATTCTAATATACTATTTTATCTTACATTTGTACAGTACTTGTATTCCTTTATTAGTACTTCATGCATTTGACTCTGTACTTACAGATATGGCTTCAGAAATCCTTGGTATGCATGTTTAAAAAGTCACTTCTCATATCTTGTTACAGAAAATGGAGATGGTCCCACTTCCGGAAAAAGCCTATGGGAGTTTTTTTGAAGGTGACTGCTACATCCTCCTGCATGTGAGTATGATGGGCCTCCCTTGTAAGTATATTGTGCTACTTCTATTGAACGGCCTTGGTTATGTGCGGCACACCTTGTGTCGCTGTCACTCCTCGACTTCAAGGGCAACTGCTCTGTGACCGTGCTGGTACAACTGGTTTTAGGCAGAGCAAAACAGGTTTGAACATTGCTGTTACCGCCATCAGTATGCAAATAGCTCTAGGAGCAATTCATCAATCAACCAAAAATATTGAAACAAAATGACTTCTTTAACCTTCTTTTTTGGGGCATTCAGAGGGTTTCAATAAGATTGTTGGAATGTGCACATCCAGGTTGTCCATAGTAAGCTCTATATTGATCTGCATATGCCACAATGTACCTCCTAGCTTACGTCACACAGAGACAAACATGTTGCTGAAGCGTTAGAGCCTGATTTAGAGTTCAGCGAATGGGCAACTCTGTCAAAACGTGACAGATATTCAGTTCGCTCTATTATAGGATACAATGTGCTGGTAATACGTCTGAAGTAACTCCTCCGCCGAACTTTAAATTAGGTCCTCAAATCCTCTTCCAAATAGCAGAATGAAGCATTGCCAATTTCATTTTCCATATTTGGTATTCTTTATAATGCATGGTGGTGCTCCTACATTTCGGACCCTCATTTCTTGCTCCCTCTTACTCAAGGTAACCTTAAGCAAACCAACGCTTAATTTGAGCTGTGGTTTCTGGGGCTGTGTACCGGTACTTATATGTCAACACACAAAGCACTTATGACAGCTGCCACATAGTGGTGCTGTTTGTATCATTTAGAGATAAGCAGAACAATGTCTGTTCATTAATTCAATGTACATTAGATACAAATACCTCCTGCCACCCAAGCCATTCTTATTGCTTTGCGGGCCTCAAATAGTCTGATTTATCACACTTGTGGCCGTGTGATGGTTCGAAGTTGTGCAGGTACTGTGATTGGCAGCGCTGGCACGGCCAATGGGTAGTGCGAGTTGCAGTGGCCTACCCATCTGAGAGACCTGGGACTTACTTTTTTACAAATTAAGCACTGATTAGCAAACATACATTGAATGAATATGGTATCATCCAGTTCTTATTAAAAACTGATGGTGGCCTCTACTGTTTGAACCAGTTAAATGTAGATTGGTTTTAAACCAGTTGTCTGCTCTAAAGTATGATGCAGTGTTCTGTTGTCATGCCAAAAATCTTGAGCCGTATAATGAATTTGAAATTGTGCCATAATTGTGTGTGCTCCTTAATTTGCACACATTCAATTGGGTTTCTTCATTCATTAGCCTAATCGTCAGTTTGCACGCATGCCCTCTATTGTGATAGCGTAAATATGCACATTACATTTTTCACTGGTTTATGATGTTGCGTGTAACTGACACTATGGCAAATTCTTAGCTAGAAGATGAGTGCACACACCCATAGTTGTACAAACACATGGGCATATATATCAAGGTTTGTGACGCCCTTGTGCCACGCAAGGGCGACGCAAGACCTAAATGAGATTTATCGAGCCATGCAAGGCCACCTTGCGTGGCCCTGAGACACTTGATAAATCTAGAGAATGCAAGGCAGCGTAGATCGATGCCTTGCGTTACTCTGCCCCAGGGAGGCCTCCCATGGTGGAGCGTTGATGTTCCCACGCATCCATCTATGGATTCTGGCACATTACCAAATATACCAACATTGGTAGACCTGGGAATGTGTCATAATTTTACACCTCCCCACCAGAGGGGCAACTCATTGTTTCCTCTTTCAAAGCGTGCTGAGGATTGCTTTTGTGCAGGAAGATGTCCCTTACTGCACAAAAACAATCCTGCCTGCAATGCAGTCACCTTTGTAACATGACGCAGTGGTGTATGCATTGGTGCTAGGCAGCCGAAAGTGCACCAGCACTAGTAAAGGACAGGAATGCGCTGTACGCTCATTCCTGCCCTTTCACGCAGTGTCACAAGGTGACTTGCTGCGTTGTTGTGTGAATTTTTGTTAACTAGGGCCCACACTGTTCTTGATACAACCCTTGCACTTCACACAGAAGCACAAAAATAAATGCTTTACTTATTACATATATTCATATCAGCTATGTAACATGAGGAGTCGGAGAAGCGTAATACTGAAGAAATCGCAGAAGTATGGGGAACTATCTCTTTCAATAAAGTAATTGCTATTTTCAGGGTGACTCTTAATCTTTAGAAGGAGGCAATGTATCTTCAGAACTCACCTATTACAGGCAATATTGCATGGGTGTGGATAATCTCCTTATGAAAGCTTGTACTTTATTTCTTATTACAGGCGTGCTATGATGTCATTATGTACTTGTTACAAGAAAAGAATGTCACTAGTAACTTGCAGTAATTTATAATAAGCAAGAAGTGACATAACAGCTCCTCTGTCCACTGTTTGGTTTCAGGGCCATATTTCAGGGCTCCCTTTCTGCCCTCTCTGCAACCTCCCCCACAGGAGAACGCGCTAAAACTGCTTCCTTGTGATGGGAGCAGCAGTACGCGCATGAAGCTGCCCTACCACTCAGCGCTCTCGCCCTCCTCTGCTTTTGCCTCAGGCATGTCATATATTTTTATGTGTGTGTTCTCTGCCCCACCTGCGTAGTCTCTGCACTTGTAAACTTACTATTAAAATACAGTTTAGTGAATTCCAAAACAAACAAACTTGCACAAAAATCTAAGTTTACCTTTGGAATCAGGCCCAACTTTGCTATAAAATAATTTTTTTTATTTCATGGTAATTTGTTTAATAAAATAACCTTTTTCCAAGAGAAACAGACATAGTAGCAAAATGGGGGAAAAAACCAAAAAACACTGCCTAGTCAAAATCTTGCCCATGAATCCTGCAGAACACGTCTTGCAGGGCTTAGTACTATAGCAAAAGTTATGTCACATAATAAACGATGTATTGGTGATGTGATTAGTTTGCATTTAAAACAACAAAAACAAACGCAAAAAGAGTGTTTGTATTTTGTTGCTTTTAGCAGTGAGTAACAACAGTCATAATTAGGCATCATCATCACAGGGCCGGACAGCAGTGGCGTTAGATTTGGACCAGAAGCGCAAAGTTAAAAATGGATGGGGCCTGGTGGGTGCATTTCAAAGCAATATTTAGAAAGGATGCAAGAGAGGGACTAATGTGGAGCAGGAAAGAGTTGGAGATATGTGAACAAGTGCCCCACTAAAGAATGAAACCGCTTTCTTTGCCGGGTAGAAATAATATTCCTAAGATCGATGTAAGTCGATCAGTCCAATGTACATCAGCTTTTAAACAATCAATATATATTTTTTATAACAAATGGACCTGCATGAATTAGTATATTCAGCATATTTTATCAACCTTTTTAGTGGCCTCTTCTGCATATTTCCTACATTTTAGAGTGTATATGTGTGACTTGTGTAATACTTTTTAAAGTATAATTTGTGGTAGAGTAACTTCTGAATTTTGTGTTGCTCTTGGTCTACTAACATGGATCACAACTGGCCAGCCTGCACAAAAACTAACAACATTTGCATCAGCTGGCAAGTGGCATATTTATCAAATTTTCACGCAACACAACGCAGCAAGCCACCTTGCTGCACTGCGTGAAAGTAAGAGGGCAGGAATGCGCCCTATTTTACATTATACAGCTCATTCCTGTCTCTGCATGCTCTGGAGCACAATGTGCAGTGTGGTGCCAACACAGACACCCAATGGTGCATGGTGCCTGCGTTGTAGGCACGATTGTGTTTTGTACAGGAAGGGATACCTGCACAAGAACAATAGTCAGAGGCATTTTCCTCTTTCTATGTGTGCTGCAGAATGCAGCACATGTAGAAAGAGGAATAGATGAGGAGAAATGAACATCTTTCTCCTCATTAAGCCTCTGCTGGGAGGTGTAGCATTTTTACTCACTCCCAGGTCTACCACTGATGGTAAATCTGGGAATGCACCAAAATACATGAGTGTATGCGTGGTAACACCATGTAACGCCTCCCTGGGGCAGAGTAGCGTGACTTCCGCTACCTTGTACTACTCCACATTTACCAAGCAAAACAGGGACACGCAAGGTGGCCTTGCGTGGCTTGGTAAATATCACTTCTAGGTTTTGCTTCGCCCTTGCGCCCCCTTGTGGGGTGCAATGGCGAAGCAAACCCATTATAAATATGGGCCTACGTTGCTGCAGTGGGCAGTGTGTGCACACCATGTGTCACACGGTGTGTATGTCACTTGTAGTTGATGCAAAACTGCAATGCATCAGTGTTGTACTATGCAACCTGTCAGCAATCTATCTATCAAAGGCAGCAGTATTACACTCAAGAGTGTGTTTTGTTGTACTTTGCTGTTTTAAATGATAACTGATCCTGGAGTATGCTAGCTGACTGATGACACTTTTCCTTCTTTCTAATAGAAACCTGGCTGCTAACCACTAGTTATAAATTGTATTTGAGTTCGCTTTGGTAGATAATTAACCCTATTACATTCAGTAAATCATTGCTCACTAGTTTGTTACCCATAAACCATCTCGCAGGGCCACGTCAAGAGTTTCTCTGCATATATTTATGCAATCTCATCCTTTTCTACTTCAAGAAAAATCATGTGTTTCTTACTGCGATTCTCTTGCATAAATGCTAAATATAACCAGAAAATAATTTTTAAACTGGCCCTATTTTTTGTAGTTCGAGGATGTAGAACATTTAAGGAACACTCCCGTGAAGTAAAAAGAAATCCTGTTTCTCGACACCCTCCTTGGGAACAGGCTGTCCTTTGATCCTTCAGAGGGTTCTTCCTTTGTGCCAGTATGGAGAGAGCTATATTTTTAAATAGGCGCCTATATTATATTATATTATATTATATTATATTATATTATATTATATTATATTATATTATCGTTAAATAATACATGCCAGAACATGTTAACGTAAAGCAGATGCAGAGTTGACATTTGGTGCAATCGTTACCCGAACGATATAGATTTGTTTGCATGCTGCGATTATTCATTTGTGTTGCTATATTCTTAGGTCCACAGTATATAGACCACAGTTTGCTTGGTGGATTTATGGTGTATATAGAACCCCATGGGGTTTGCTCTATTTTCACTTATAGCGTTTTTCTAAATGTTTACAATTGTGATCGTGACTATGGTCTCTCCCTAAATGAACCTCTCTATGCGTATCCCTCTACATTGCAACCTGGACCGCCTCACAGTAGAGTCACCTACAGTAGCTTTATGCAGTTTATCCATCTATGATTTATTTCTTCCATAGCATCTGGGGTGTGTTGTTTTGCTCTCTTCAGTTAAATACCCTGGACTGTAGATTGTAGAATACTATGGGATAATAGCAACAGGTTAGCAGCTGAGTCAATGCCTTCAGACTAGGGTTGTGTTCTGTCATACTGTTAGGTACTAGGTAAAGTACCTTTCAGTGCCATGAGTTTTCTGCATCTTTACTATGGGCGTTATTGTTGAAATTTGTCTTCTCTTGTGCTGTTGCAGATCAAGAAAACAGCCACTGCAACCATCACCGACATCCATTACTGGATTGGGAAAGATTCCACGCCAGATGAACAGGGGGCTGCTGCTGTCTTCAGCACCCAGCTAGATGATGACCTGGGTGGGAGCCCCATCCAGCATCGGGAGGTGCAGGGACATGAATCTGAAGTCTTCAAAAGCTATTTCAAAAAAGGTGTCATGTAAGTGAAAGGTGTTTAGCTAAAAAATTATTTAATTGAAGGCTTCTATTAAGACGAGTGCAGGAACTGATGAAGCAAAGTCAATTTTGTGGTTGAACATGTTACCAACATCATGCGCTACATGCTAGTATACCAGATAGAATACACATTTTTGGAAGAAATGCTGTACAGTACATTCAGTGCAAACATATCTGAAGTTATATGGTTAGGATTAACAGTAGGGTCAGGAGTAGGATAAGGTTTAGGTGTAAGGTAAAGCCTTCTGTTTTGGTTATTTTTGGTGGCAGCGTTAAAATTGTGTACACTGTAAGGTTATAACAATGTTAGGCTAAGGGTGGTATGTTAGTTTTGTTCTTAGGGTTAGAATTTCAGGTAGGTTGCGAGGAAATATGGTCCTTTACAAGGACAAGTCTCATGCCCTTCAGTGGGCCTCAGATTAGCATTCCAATTCTGCAATATTAAACCAACTCGTGCCGATTTCAAATTCCGATCAAGTTCAGAACTGCCAGACCCTTTTTAGGTCTTGGCTCGAAGGCTGCGCTTGCGCAGTCTCGCTCCGAGATTTAATGTTAGGAGTGGGGCTTTAACCCGCCCCTTTTTTTTACCTCTTCTCCATTGGCTGGCCTCTGAAATACTGGTCAGCCATTGGAGAAGAGCATTGTCTCTCTAAACAAGCCCCGTCGTTTTCGAATTCGGGGGCGTGTTTTTTCGATTCTTTCTCTCCTCTGGAATGTAAACATTCCAGCCAATGGCAAGAGGAGAGAAAGAAAAATACGCTCCCGAATCCGAAAACGCCACTGCGTTTCTCTGAGGCATTTCTGCTTGACCTCGGAGAAAGGCGGTGGTGCGCAAAGACTTTCCCTGGACTGTGCCTTGCTGAGGAGAGCTTTCCCCTTTCTCCATGGAACTGGGTGCTGCAGAGCCTGGGGAGCGACATACATTTGTGTCCTGGTGAGCGCGCTAGTTATTTGCGCCGATAAGAAGCAGCCCGGCGATTTCCGCCAGCAGCGCGAAGCTGCAATCGTCTGTGTCAGGGAATCCCCGGCGTAGGGATTCGCCCGCTTGTTGCAGAGATTTGAAGCAGATGCCCACCCCGCATTGTGGCGCTCGTTGGCGGGTGCCCACCCCGCAGCACCGTCATCCAAATTACCGCCGCGGCCCCCGCGAAACCCGAAGTCAGGCGCCCTGTGTGGGACACAGTCAGCGCCGGAAGGGAGGCAAGGATGTGGGCGTTGTTTAAGCAGGAAGCAGGCGGGAGCCTACCCCGTGCTCCTGCGTGTGCCCCGGGAGACGCCGTGACCCACGAAACGAAGGAAGCCGGAGCGGGGCTCTCGTGAGTGAGGAGAGAGCCCCGCAGCCCCCGAAGCGTCGGAGCGTTGCCGACACCATTGCATTGTAACCAGCCAGCCCTCAGAAAGGCATGGGCATGTGGTCTGTCCGGCCGTCAGGTAGGCAGAGACGGGGAGGGGGCATCGAAGGGGCTGTTGTGTCTCCGTCCCTCAGGTAGGCAGGGGGATGGGGGCGTCCAGGGGGCTTTCCGGCCGTCAGGTACGCAGAGACATGGCGCGCGTCCAAGGAGCTGCCCCAGTCCAGGATGAGCCGGCCATTGGGTAGGCATAGGCTGCCCCATACGGGCCACCGTCAGGTGTACTGAGGTGTTTCCTGGATAAGGTGGACATGGGCGTCGGGGAAGTCCAGGGGCTGTCCTGTCTGCAGGTGTACTGAGGTGTTGCCTGGATGAGGTGGATAGGGGCGTTGGGGACGTCCAGGAGCTGTCCTGCCTGCAGGTGTACTGAGGGGTTGCCTGGATGAGGTGGACAGGGGCGTTGGGGACGTCCAGGAGCTGTCCTGCCTGCAGGTGTACTGAGGTGTTCCCGGGATGAGGTGGACAGGGGCGTCGGGGACGTCCAGGGGCTGTCTTGCCTGTAGGTGTACTGAGGTGTTCCCGGGATGAGGTGGACAGGGGCGTCGGGGACGTCCAGGGGCTGTCTTGCCTGCAGGTGTACTGAGGAGTTCCCGGAGGGCTGAGCTTGTGTGAGACAGTTTTAGCTCAGGTACCAACATATGACTGGTGCAGGGAGTCTGCTTTCCTTTCCATTTTTATGCAAGTAGAAGCATATTACAGCAGCAGCCTCTCGCTTACAGTGATACCACTTCCTATTTTAGAGATATGTTTTGTGTTTGTCTACAGTGCGTATTTGTATGCAGTGCACGTTCTTTGTGTGGTTGTATGTACAGTGCTTGCTTTGTAAAAGAATGTGCGCCAATGTTCCAAATTTTTCTTCAGGAGCTCACGGCCAGCACTGTCAAAGGTCGGGGCGCCGTACACCAAGAGAGACTGGTCTTGATTCCACCCCAGCTGTTCTCTACCTCTCTTTCTCACTCTTGCCTATTCTTTTCATCCCCGATTTCCCTTTTTGAAACTTTTTCGCCCTCTTCCTCTTGTTAGCCCTTTTTGTATAATTCTCTCTCTCTTCTTTGGATAAAGGAATGCTGAGGAAAAATAAGGTTTTCTCCTAAAAAATGAGTGCTGGTGAGTGCCATCTGCAACCACCGGTTCACATTTACCGGTGTGTGTGTGGTGTCAGTGTTATGCCGTTATGTGTGCTGCGAAATGCACGCATGCGTTGTGGTTGTGTTAACTATTGTGTTAGGATTATTTTGGATATAGAAATGCGTTTAACGAAGGTGCACTCATATGCAGAAATGTGTGTTTGTTGAAGTTTGTGTGCGTTTCTTGTGCGTGCTTGTGGGGCTGTAAGAAAATAAAACTTTATTAAAGATAATAAAAACCCTAAGAAAGTTCGAACGGGATGAGCGTGACTATGCCCAGGGGAGTGTACTCACGTTTGCGAAAAAGTTTGAAGGCTCACGCAAGGAATTGAGAGCAAGTGTCAACACACCTACAACAGTAAGAATTGATACCTCGGAGTCTGAAGTCACAGGTGGTGAATCCTCTGATTATGGTGGGAGCAGCCAAATGATGGTGAAGACCCCTTTTCAGGAGGAATTTCGCATCATGAGGCAAACGTGGTTAAGAGGGGGCAAGAGCAGACCGCCAGAGGCAACAAAAGAAAAACAAGGAGGGGCGGCTGGAGCAGGAGGATCAAACGCCCCAACCAGATCAACCCGCAACAGGAAGGGGAAGAAATGGACCTAGATAATTTGACTATCATTAATTTGACACCAAAAACCCTCACGGATACAGAACAACAAGTATTAAGATTGGGTCTTACTTTTTGCCCCTCAAACAAATTGGAATATGCTCAAACCCATATTGACCTTTTTAAACTGACCCGCAAGTTAAAACTTCATAAGTACTTCAAGTCCAAACCCAACTTTCTCAAACAAAGGAAACAATTGAACAAACCGAAAACAACGGATGCACTAACTGGTGAAGATCTGGCGGCCTTAGAAGTTATGGAATCACTGAGACTGGACAATCAAGTTGACAACACTCAAAGAAAGGGGGATCAAGTACAGAGAACGTTACAACTAGGATTTGACCAAGAAAAAGATACAAGTGATTTCAAGCCAACTTCACCCTGATGCCATCGATGTTTTTGCAGAAGCAGTCAACAAAGATCTTATACGACTGCGTAGTAAACAATCTGGATTGAAAAAAACACAAAATATAACCAAAGAACAACGGGAGGCTATTGAAAGTTTAAGTAAGGACAATATGATCATTTGCAAACCCTCCGACAAAGGTGGCAACATAGTTCTACAAACTAGAGAGAACTATAAAGCTGAAGCACTAAGGCAACTGTCTGATAATAGTTGCTATCAGAAGATCTCTAAAGATGTGTACCTGGACAGTATACAAAGATACCATGAGTTGATCAAATTTTGGTTTGATAAATCCATGCTTGACATGGAAGAATATTTATTCCTTCGATGCCTAAATCCAGTGGTGCCTACTTTCTATCACATTCCTAAAATACACAAAAACAGTACAAAACCACCAGGGAGACCTATTGTCTCTTCACAGGGTGGACTTACGGAACATTTATCAACTTTCATTGATTTTTTCCTTTTCCCTTTGGTTAAGACATTGCCTGCATATATTAATGACTCACGGGATTTCCTCATGCATATTGAGAGACAACCTTGGAATCCAGAATACAAATTAATTGTATTAGACATAACAAGTCTATATACTCGGATCCAACATGAACATGACCTTGAGGCAGTGGCACATTTTTTGAAAAAGAAGCCATTAAAATTCACTGAACACAATGAAATGATTCTTCAATTCACAGAATTTTGTTTGAAAAATAATATTTTTGTCTTTGGCGAGGATTTTTATCGTCAGATCTCTGGTACGGCGATGGGCACCTGCTTCGCCCCCAGCTACGCGAATTTATTCGTGGGTTGGTGGGAGGAGCAGGTGTCCAGAACACCTGACGATGCCAATATGGGAAGGGTGATTTCCTGGTATCGTTATATAGATGACCTATGTATAATCTGGGATGGATCAGAGCAACTAGCCAGGGAATTTATTGATGATTTAAACAGGAATGTAGTGAATTTGGAGTTTAGTGGGGAAATCAGTTCAGAAACAGTGAATTTTTTGGATCTTAAAGTGAGTATCGATAACAACAAGGTATATGTGTCACTGTATCGTAAACCCACGGCCGGAAACTCGTTATTACATGCGGCAAGTAACCATCCATCAGGGTTGGTCAAGAGTATCCCCTATTGGAGTTTTTAAGATTGAAACGAAATAGCACTAGGGAAGTGGATTTTGAAGAAGCTGCACAAGCCAGTGTTATTAGATTTCTGATCAGAGGTTACAGTAGGGATCTTCTGGACATAACCCTTAATAAGGTTAGGAATATGTCCAGAGAAGACTTCTTTACCAAGGAGAGAAAGAGGAAAGATGAGATGGGAATAAACAAATTCAGGATGATAACTACCTTTTCAAGTGATGCCAATGAATTAAGAACAATTATGAGAAAAAACTGGCACATCTTGAAAACAGATAACATCATATGTTCAGATATTCCATCAACTCCTTTGCTAACTTTCAGAAAGGCCAGATCACTAAAAGACAGTCTTGTCCAAAGCCATTTACATATTAAACCTAACACAGGGGGGACCTTAAGGGAGCTTAAAGGTTTTTACCCTTGTGGTAAATGCAAGGCTTGTGTGAGTAGTAGAAGGACACTCACATATCAGGTAACTGGTCTTAAGACGCCCAAGTTGATAAACAAGTTTCTCACGTGTAACAGCGCCTATGTGGTTTATTGTCTTGAATGCCCATGTGGACTGCGTTACATCGGCAGTACTATTCACCCAGTAAAAGTAAGAATCTTAGAACACATGAGAGCAATAGTAAAAAATGATGCAACCTATTCAGTGGCAAGACATTTTGCGGTGAAACATGGAAGCAACAGGGAGCTGTTGCGTTATTACGGGCTAGACCAGATCCTTATGAATATAAGGGGAGGTGACAGGATCAAGCAGTTACGCAGACTGGAATCAAGGTATATCATTGATCTGGGCACCAAGATACCAAAAGGAATGAATGTAGGGGAAGAATTGGCAGTGCATCTGGGTGACTAATTTCAGTTTGAACAAGTAACTCTATGATTGCTCAGCATAACAATTGTGAAGCCAGATTTTTGTACTCTTTTTGATCGTCTGTACAAATGGTCTACAGTGCAATATGGAAATGTAGTGTTTAAGCCGATACACGGCATAATGTAAGAGAACACAACTCAGGATCTATAGCCGATACACGGCGTGATTGATTTGATCCAGACAAACAAAAATCGTGAATTGTATGTAATATGTTTTAACTTTGTCTGCATACAATGTGATTTACACGTTTTTGGTTTTTGTTAAAGTTACATACTCTTTGTTGAAGATAACTCAGCAATGTTTGTTTTTACATATCGGGCCTGATGGGGAATTATACACTCCAATATGGCGCCTGAATATGAGAGTTTAGTGGTCTCTCTTTGATTTCCATGGTAAAATGCATCATGTGACCATTGACGTATTTTTAAATGTCAGCCGCTTTTCGGCGCGAAACTTGAAAACATTAGACTAAGGCGTCAGCCGAAACGCGTCATGTTTCAAAGCGGATGAATTAAAATTAAAAAGAAACTCGAAAGAAAACCCCTGTGAGTGCTTTCCTTATGCCAGAAGGGAGAAAGGAGTGAGCGAGAATTTCAAAAGCGGATGCACCTCTGCGTTACAAAGCACCCGTCCGAGAGTGCGCTGGTTTGAGGTGCAGTTGGAGCCATTATATATATATATATATATATATATATATATATATATAGGCTCTGGCCTATATATATTTATCAAGGCTCTGGCGAGCCGAAACGCGTAATGGCGACTGAGGAATAAAGAAGATATTTTTGCACCTATACTTGGGTCTGTGTCCATCTCTTGGGAGAGCCGCTTTTTGAAATTCAGCGGAGGAATACTTGTGATATATATATATATATATATTCACTGAAAAAACCATAGGTTTCACACATGTTATAGTTAGTGGAAATTTTACTGATAAAAAACCAATGAAATTGCCCCGTTATAGTTAGCGCAGGCAACTATAACTCACGCGACCACAATCCTCTGCTGATGCTAATACTGTATTTAGACACTTATTTGCCCATGTCTTCTTCCATACATTTTTAGCTATACATATATTACAAATATTTTTTTTTCATAAAGACACATATGTCATCAGCAGAGGATTGCGGTCGCGTGAGTTATAGTTGCCTGCGCTAACTATAACGGGGCAATTTCATTGGTTTTTTATCAGTAAAATTTCCACTAACTATAACATGTGTGAAACCTATGGTTTTTTCAGTGAATTTGCAAGGTTTTTTAAATGCTAATTCCTAACTATAACGTGTGTGAAACCTATGGTTTTTTCAGTGAATTAGTACGGTTTTTTAAATGCTAATTTTTTTTCCCTTATAATAAGCCCTGTACATTTGGTGGCCTACGGCCACCAAAAGCACAGGGGGTGGGGTAAGTGTGGATAGTGTTTTTTTCCATTGTAATAAGCCCAGCACATTTGGTGGCCTTCGGCCACCAAAAGCACAGGGGGTGGGGTAAGTGTGGATAGTGTTTTTTTTATTTTTATTTTTTTACCGTACGCTTACCGTAAGCGTACGGTAAGCGTACCCCGCGAAATTGCCGAAAAAAAAATAAAACCGTTTTTGCACTTGGGGGATGTTTGGGGACTCCCTCAACATGACTATGTGGGAGGGAGTTGTCAAAACAGCCCCTTTACATGTTTTTGGGCTTCCGATTTTAAAAATCTCTCTCAGTGCGAGAGACAAAATGGCGGCCGCCGCTTCCTGGTTTCGGCCGATTCGAATGTTTACTAAGATCTAAGAGCCAATCAGAATCGCGCTCGCGCACGCCACCGTACGCTTACCGTAAGCGTACGGTAAGCGTACCGTAAGCTGGCTCAGATATATATATTGATTTAAAGGCTATTTTCTCAGAATCTACTGAACAGATTTACACCAAACCTACAAAAGGCACTTCCTTGACCTAGGGACTACCTCTCTGCCAAATTTTGAGTAATTCTGTTCAGCCATTCGGGCTGTAGCTCGTTCTAAAGGTCCTATGGAAAAATGCATGGGAAAAACGCGTTTTGGGACCCCCCTTTTATCTCAGCCCCCGCTTGACGAATCCCCCCGAGACTTTCAGGGTAGGAGCGGAGCGGAGCGCCCCACCTATTTTGAGAAATTCGCGAGGATTCGTCGACCGGCGCCAAAGTTATTCAAAATAGAATGTTGAGGTTTTCCTATGGAAACGTGGTCCTAACTATAACTACCTACTGGCTATCGCCAGTAGGTAATATATATATATATATATATATATATATATATATTGAATGTATCTCTATTAAGTATTTGGAAGGGTAATGTGTCAATGTTTTACAACTGAAATCTGGTCTCAAAACAGTGAAAGATGACCAACCTCAGAGTTGGTGTGGTAACTCATTCACAAAAGGAAAGAGGTCCACAGATGACTCTTTCCACTTTCTGAATGTTATAGCAAGTTTGTAGTAGAGTAGGCAGTGGTCCAAGGGTCTACTGCCAACTCTGAAACAAATGTTTTTTTTAAAGAAAAAGTTTTTTAAACGCAGCCCCATTTCCTGTAAGGAAAACTGGCTGCAGTAACAAAAATTACTTTATTTAAATGCGATTACGACGTAGCGGTCTGCTTACTCGGGAAGCATACCCTTTTTGTGATGGTCTCCAGTTGGAGTCATTTGCAATGTGCTGCCTACCTTATTAATATTAATGAGGTAGGTCAGCTTATGACCCACATTGATTTAGAATTCTACTAACTGACTTACAAATACATAATTTAGTTTGTAAAATTCATTACTGGTCGCAAAAATACTGCTGAGAAATTACGACCAGATTTTTGTGGTCAGTAATTGGTGCACCTGCTCCTTAATCTCTCTGTGCATAAAAACAAAATACAATAAAATGAGTAATGCAATTGAAATGGCTCTAATTCCCCTAGGCCAGGTGCGCTCTAAAAGGAAAAGCTGGAATGGTAATGGAATGGAATACAAATCGCAAGGCGCACTAAACCTGAAGGCATCAAAGCAGTTAGGCCATTAGGGGGCATCCGCAGAGACCAAGGAGCTGAATTCACAGAAGGGAGTAAAGCCAGGCTTTGAGTTGCTTACGGAACACCAAGAAAGAGTCAAAGTTTGCAATAGGTACAGGCAAAGTTTCCAAAATTCAGCTGTCACTACCAAAAAGGAGCTGCTGCCCCACCTGGCTTTGTGGAATCAACGGATTGCCACTTACCGGAGAAAGGATGATCGAAACAGTATTTTTGGGGTGTACCAGTGGAAAGCTGTTCTGAAATGTGTAGGTCCTTGATGGTGAAGAGCCAGAGAGACCAGGCAAAGAACTTTATATATTATCCACTTTCTGACTGTCGTCCAGTGAAGGGAGCGAATTCCATCCATCGCCGATAGATGTTTAGACACATTCAGGACCAGGCAGGCTGCCACATTCTGATTTAACTGTAGTTAATTCAGTGAGAACTTATTGATGTTGAAATATAAAGCATTGCAATAGTCTAAACGAGATGTGATTAAAGTGAGAACCACTGCCACTCGGTGTTCAGATGGAATGACAGCAAAGATCTTTTTCAAGGTTCTGATAATAATAAAGCAGGAACTCACAGTCCTGCTGACCTGTACATAAAAAAATAGAGTGTTATCAAACATAACCCCCTAGTTTTTGGCAGATTCAACTGGCAATGGTTGAGGACCCCAAATCTCTGGCCACCAAAATTCAGACTACACCGAATGCTGCGCCCAAAAAACACAATCTCCGTTTTTTCTACATTCAGTTTTAAACAGTTGTCCTTCATCCAGGTACTGATGTCAATCATACATTGTTTGAACTTGTCTGCTACCAACAGCAGATTGTCTGCTATAGAGACAACAACTTAAATGTGGTCTACACAGGATAATGGATCACTGACAGAATATCGAGGAGAAGAATATCGAGCTGCCACAATATCAACGTAAAAATATCGAGTGACAGAATATCAACTTCCTATCTACAAACAGGTAAGTACCAAAATATCAAATCCTAAATATCGTTGTTAATAATATAGTTTGCTAAAATAGCGACTTTTTTAAATGTCTTAAAAGTGATATAAAATTAATTAAATAATAAATATAATTAAGTAAAACGTACTTAAAGATAATTAAAGACGTTAAAATTAATAAATAATAAATGTAATGTAAAAAATAAACATGCATTTTTATTTTTTATATATATTAACTTAATAATATTAAAATATAATTAATATTTTTAATTATAAAATGTTAAAAACATAATGTAAAATATAATTACATATATATATATATAAGCCTATAATATAAATATAAAAATAAATGATATATATTAACTTAAAACATTAAAATAAATATTTTAAAAAATATATATATTTGACACTACATTAAATATAACAATACTGAAAACGTTGCATAGTGTAGGGGATAAAATTACTATTTCCACTCCAGCAAGTGGTACAGTAGGGAAAGTGTTGGATAGCTGTTGTATAAAACTTTCTATTCCCACTCCTGCGAGTCGAACAGTAGAAAAAGTGTTGGATAGCGGGTGGCTAAAAATTACTATTCCCACTCCAGTGAGTGCAACAGTAGGGAAAGTGTTGGATAGCGGGTTGGGAATAATGTACTATTCCCACTCCGCCAAGTGTAACAGTAGGGAAAGTGTTGGATAGCGGGAGGGCAAAAATTACTATTCCCACTCCAGTGAGTGCAACAATAGGGAAAGTGTTGGATAGCGGGTGGGTAAAAATTACTATTCCCAATCCAGTAAGTGCAACAGTAGGGAAAGTGTTGGATAGCGGGTTGGGAATAATGTACTATTCCCACTCCGCCAAGTGTAACAGTAGGGAAAGTGTTGGATAGCGTGAGGGCAAAAATTACTATTCCCACTCCAGTGAGTGCAACAATAGGGAAAGTGTTGGATAGCGGGTGGGTAAAAATTACTATTCCCAATCCAGTAAGTGCAACAGTAGGGAAAGTGTTGGATAGCGGGTGGGGAAAAATTACTATTCCCACTCCAGTGAGTGCAACAGTAGGGAAAGTGTTGGATAGCAGGTGGGTAAAAATTACTATTCCCACTCCAGTGAGTGCACCAGTAGGGAAAGTGTTGAATAGCGGGTGGATAAAAATTATTATTCCCACTCCAGTGAGTGCAACAGTAGGGAAAGTGTTGAATAGCGGGAGGGTATAAATTACTATTCCCACTCCAGCGAATGCAACAGTAGGGAAAGTGTTGGATAGCGAGTGGGAATTATTTAATATTCCCACTCCACAAAGTGTAACAGTAGGAGAAGTGTTGGATAGCGTAGGGGAATATTTTAGTATACCCACTCCTGCAATTAACATTAATTAACAAGTAATTATTTTTTCAAAATTAATTTACCTCCCACCATTTTCCCCTATAAACGTCACCTACAATATTGTAAAATATTAATAAATTAACATAATGAATTCTCAATTAATTAATTAACTAATAACAATTAACAATAACATTAATAACCATCAAATCTAAATTAATTCACACAATTAACATTATAAAATAACTTTTAATAAATATAATATAAAAAATAATAAAAATTACATTAAAACTAAATTACATCCTACCCTACTCCCCTACCAACTTTCAACCCACTCCTAAAAAAAGTACACAATTAACATATTTACAAATTAATTATTAATAATTAATATCTAAATAAGTACTAATTAATAAAACAAATAACACAATTAACATAATTGCCAATTAATTATTATTAACTCAATTAACAATATAAATTAATAAATACTAAATAAATAATTAATTAATTTCAATTAAATTGCTTCCCACCCTATTCCCCTATATACCCACAACCCGCTACAGAATTAAATTACGCAAAAACCAATTAACATATAATTAATTAATTCTAAATTATCCTTAAAAAATATATTATAATTAAATTACTTCCCACCCTATTCCCCTATAAACCCACAACCGGCTACGGAATTAAATTGCGCAAAAATTAATTAGCATAAAATTCAAACATACATTCCAAAAATAATATATACTTTTAACACATATACTAACACTTAAAACACACAAAAAAATCTATATTTTTACCAACTATATTATGACTGTCGATATTACTAACTGCGATAGTATGAAAAATGATATTTCTTACCTGCATTTCGATATTCTGCACCACTATATTTTTGAAAATCGATATTATGTCCACTCGATATGTAAAACTCGATATTTTGTCATATCGATATTTAAAATTTGATGTTTTGACTGTTCACCCAGGATAATACCTGAAAGCCGAACTAGTGCACCAGCTCCACTATTAGGGAAACATACCGATTGGATAGGGTAGGTCTGAGGGAGGACTGCTACAGAATCCCACAGGGGAGCTTGATAGCCTCTGTTCTAACATTGCCACATCTGACTGTTTGGACCCTATCTGTTGAAAAGGACAAAAGCCGGTCCAGAGCATCGACCCTCACCCCCACCTGGTATGATCATTGCACCAGACGAAACGGTGATATTGTGTCAACTGCTACTGTCAGATCTAATATTACCAGGATAACGGCACCCCCGGTCTATGTGGCAATGAATGGAATCTGCAGCAGCAACCAGCGCAGACTCTGTACTGTGACCACTTCTAAACCCATTCTGTGAGGGGCCTCAGAGGTCCTTGGAGGTAAAAAAAAATCTGCTAATTTATGGTTAATATATTTTTCAAGCATTTTTGTTGGCGCTTGCAGTAAGGAGATGGGGCAAAGGTTTTTGAGGTCCTCTGGGTCCCCATTTTGTTTTTAAGGGGAATGACTACAGCTTCCTTCGAAAGACAGGGATATAGGCCCGTTGTTAATATCTGATTTTGACCAATAAAGACCCAGGGGCAGATTTATGATCCCTGGCGCATCCCTGCAAATCAGCATGGATGCGCCAGGGAAGATGCGTCACGAAAGTTTACCCTTGCGCCACAATAGATGCGCCACATTTACAATGCAGCGCATCATGGCACAAGGATAAACAGATGCGTGATGCATCTGATGGCGGAAGGTTGGCGCATTGCTGGAGTTGCGTCGCAAGCGCGACGCTGCTCCAGCAAGGCTCGGGGGTGCCCTATCGTTACAATGCTGCTTCAATCCTTACGCCTGAAGTGACTGAGTGAAATCTTGTAGATTTCACTCAGCCACTTTTCGGAGGCGTTCCTGCGCCGGACCGCCCCCCCCTGTGCAGGTACGCCCACATGTGACGCAGGCTTTACAACGTGACGCATCTCCCTAGATGCGTCACGTTGTAAATGGGGCGCAACATGGCGCAGGGTTTACGCCGCTGCTGCGTCACAAAAGTGACACAGCGGCGGTGTAAAAGTGGTGCAAGTCCGTTATAAATCTGCCCCCCAGTCTGATCTGGAGCAATTTGCAAGACTTTTGGTGGGCAGGGATTATCGGGTGAACCTGATTTCATATTCATGAGGAGATTTTTAACTTGCAAGGAGGAAACAGGAGGAAATGCAGACAGAGCTACGGGGGAGTGCAGATCAGCAGGGTCACCCACATCAAACGAGGGGAGGGGCCTATCCTTATTGATGTTCAAGTCTGAGTAGATCTTCAGGACCTTGTCTCTAAAGTGTACTGCAACTTTGTCACAGAAACTTTGCAAGTTCTACATGCAATGTTGGACAGGAGGAGTAGAGAGCTCTTTTACCACCTTAAAGAGCTCATTAGGGGAGTTTCCAGCAGATCTGATTTTATTCACATAGAAAGAGGATTTGACCGCAGCAATAGCACTTTAATACAAAAGAATCCGTTTTTCTTTATCCTCTTGGGTGAGATTCACCCTCCATTTCCATTCTTGCCTCTGACACTGCTGTCTGAGGTCTTTCAATGTGTCCGAGAACCAGCGTGCTGACGTTTTAGCACTGGTGCAGACCTTTGTTTTAACTGGAGAAATCTGAATGATAGCAGCCTACAGCCAGTCATTTAAATTTTCTGCGGTTGGTCCCTGTGATTTGAATTGTTTCACTAAGGACTCTCTGAGCGCAGAATCCAAATCATTAGTTGAAATTTTGCTCCAATTTCTATATGATATTGATTTGCACTGCGCCTGTTCTACCCCTGTCTGCAATGCAATTTTAATGGTCACTGCCCAGTGGTCTGCCCAGCTTAATGGGAGAATATCCTCCACTACCAGGCTCGAATGGTTAGTAAAAATTCTATCCAACGAATGACCAGCACTATGGGTGGGGGAATCCAACCAGCTGGGTAAAACCAAAATTAGTCATGAGTTCGAGAAAAGTGTTTGAATCATTACACCTCTAATCTTTGAAATGGGAGTTAAAATCAACCAGTACTGTGAAGTTGGGATCTGTAATGAAGGGTTCCAAAACTTGAACCCAAGCCTTGAGAAACTGCGTTTGGAAACTAGGGGGGCAGTAGAATAAGAGAAGGAGAGAGTATTTTAACTCTTGTCTTTTAGTGTACACCACGCCACCCCGCAGGTGTTTTGCGAGCCCAAGGTGTTTGCTTCTAGAGTACAGTTGATAACATTTCTGACTATAATGGCAAGCCCCCTACCTCTGCATAGGAACCGATCAAGCCTGGCAATAATATACCCTGGGGGCAGCTGCCACCTGATCTGGCCTGCATCCTCCTTGACCCAGGTTACTGTAACAAACAGACACTCTAGATCCAGGGCTTGAATCAAGTCACACACTTCCACACTATGTTTAACCACAGAGCTTGCATTAACCAAAGCACAGGAGATCTCCTCCGTGAGTGTGTTCCCCTTTATCTGACCTCCATCCCTTCCTTAGTAATGGATGTTGAGACTGCCTAATCAATGGTTCATCAGCATTCCAATTGCAATGTGTGCAGCAGTGGGTTTTAACAGTAAGTAGAGTTTTAATTTTAGCTAGGTTAAGGGTGCACAGCCCTACCTCTTACATTTAGGGCACCATTTAAATAACTCTGCCTGAGAGTATTGAATCCACTTACTCTCAGTGGAAGTTATGTCCAAGCGGGCAGCATTTCTGGACCCTGGCGCCGTCCAGATGTGGATGGGTGCAGACGGGCCCAGAAGGTCTTGCCTTTGGTGCGCCAGTGGCTTGCCTGGTGTGCGCATCCGTACCACGGGTGCTCTAATTAGGGCCGTGCATGAAAATGACTGGACAACTAACAAGCGTTGAAGCGGACCAGTCAAAAATGGCTGCTAAGTATAAATGAATTTTGAGTGGGACACTTACACACATATTCCACTCTCCAATCACTTGCAACAACAAAGTAAAAACATGTCAAACGAGGCTCCAGGTCCCCCACAACAGAATTTGTACAAGTGCACAACCAAAGCGAAATTAAAAGATGCGCAGCGTAATGTGTAGCGGTGCCACAGGACATCCTACCTAGCCTGCGACGTCCACGCCCGCTCTAGAATGGGTGTGTGTGAAAATGAATAGACTGCTAACAAGTGTGTAAGTGGAACAGTCAAAAACGGGCGCTAACTGTAAAGAGTTTTGAGCAGGGCACTTAAACATGTGCTCCACGTTCCAATCGCTTGCAACAACAAAGTAAAAACAAGTAAAAAGAGACACCAGGTCCTCCCCAACAGAATTTGCACAGGTGCACAACAAAAGTGAAATTAAAAGATGTGCAGCATAATATGTAGTAGTGCCACAGGACACCCTACCTTAGACTTAGCTGCATAATAAATTATATACTATAATATGGTAAACAGTAGTCCTCACATCTTAACAATCATCCTACAGTGTTGCGCTTGTCGTCAAGTGCTCCACTTGAGGGTTTCCCCACCTTTGGCATTTACACTGCCAGTGGATTGCCTTGATGGCTTCCGCATGTTATACTGCATAATAATTGAATGGTTCAAATATAATTGTGAGATTTTATAACTTAAAATGGTATTCTTGTGGAATATGCTGCCGGCATTTACCGTTAATAGTAGGGGTGAACCGGTTTCTAAATCTAAGATAATGTGAACCAGGACTTGCAGTTTCTTTGTAAACTTTTTTTAAAACTTGATTCTTCCAGTTTTACAGCATTACAATATAACCCTAGTAACAGACCATACATATCTCATAATGTAAGAGTATAATGGCGCATTAGTAATGGTACAACAATTAGTAGAGAATTGAGTTCAGAAGTCCCTTTTCCTACTGGAACCACACTGCTGTCCCTTTGTGGATACATTTCTAAGGTGACTGGATACAGCACAAGTGGTCAGCGGTGTATGCTGAGCTGCTTGTCATAGCCCATGCAGCACTGACTCATTTTCCGCGTGTTCAGATGTCCCCTCTCCAGATCCCCGGTTCAGGTCCTCTGCCTGGGTAAGTAAGTATAATTTAAATGAGTATCATATGTCTCTGTGCCTTGAGGCTGGGGGTAACAGTTCTGCGTGCATATCTAGTTGCTAATTCCCCCAACCGTGGCAAGAACGCAGCCCTGATCCTCCTCGACCTCTCAGCGGCCTTCGGCATGGTATCCCACCACTCCCTGATACCCTGACTCCACCACATTGGCATCAGAGGAACTGCCCTCGAGTGGATCACTGTCTTCCTCACAGGGCACACACAGAAAATCCGCCTACCTCCTTTCATTTCCCAACCCAAGAGAATAATCTGCTGAGTTCCCCCAAGGATCCTCTCACAGCCCCACCCTCTTAGACGCCTACATGACTTCACTGGCTGACATTCCTCGCACCCACGAGCTCAACATCATCTCATACGTCGAAGACACCCAGTTCATCCTCTCTCTCACAGAAGACACCGCCAGAGTCAACTTCCAGAATCCCATGACCAACATCGCCGACTGGATGAAATCCAGCTGCCTGAACACGGACAAAATGGAAGTGTTCATCTTCGAGAAGAACACCTCCCCATGGGATGACACATGGTGGCCTACCTTTGGACCCTCACCTACCCCCACCAGCCACGCTTCAACCTCGGCATTATCCTGGACAGCGATCTCTCCATGAAGCTCCAGGTCAACGCAGTAACCTCCTCCTGCTTCCACTCCCTCCTCATGCTACATAAGATTTTCAGATGAATTCCCGTCAGCACCAGGAAACAGTGACTCAAGCCCTCGTCACCAGCCAACTGGACTACGGAAATACTTTCTACGCCAGAACAACCTCTCATCTCCTAAAATGACAGATTATACAGAATGCCTCAGCCAGATTCCTCTTCGACCTCCCCAAGGGGACCAGCATCACCTCCCACCTCAGAACCCTCCTCTGGCTCCTCGATCAGAAGAGATGCCAGTACAAGTTGCTGACCATGCCTACAAGGCCCTCCACAAAGCTGGACCCTCCTACATCAACCACCACCTGGCTTTCCACCAGTCAACCAGACAACTCCAATCCGCCTCCCTCACCTTCGCACACATCCCCCGTATCCAGCAAAGCTGCAACAGAGGTCGTTCCTTCTCTTACCTTGCCACTAAATCCTAGAACGACCTCCCTCTCCATCTCTGAACCTCCCCTCACTCGCCGACTTCAGGAAAAGACTCGGTCCTGGTTCTTTGACTATGACTCCCCATTCCTCAGTGCCTGGATATCCCCCTGGGCGATAAGCTGCACTATACAAATAATGATTGATTGATTGACTACTGTATACCAGGTCAACAAGATACTGTTTAACCTTAGGAGCCCTCCCCCTCCTGATCACTAACAACTGCTTTGCCAACAATAAGGCCAGGGCCACAAACTTCCTGTGTGGTGCCTCTATATCTTTGACATAGCCCAGTAAGGTCACCAAGGGGTCTAATCATATCTCTTCATTCACCATGCTGTATAGCGCTGCAGTAACCTCACCTGAGTATGCAAATATGGAGGGTCAGCTCCACGCCAGGTGGAGGAAACCTATCCGAGGTGAGCCACATCTGGCGCAGTGGTCGTCATTGGGCAGACCAAACCTATGCAGCCTCTTCAGGGTATAATAAAAGCAATGCAGGAATTTCTATTGTTTTATTCTCAGCCTACTGCTAGCGGAGATTAATCCTGTCTGCGCCAAACAGAATTTCCTCTGCCTCCCAGTGATGTCACAGACTAGCTTTTCCCCCCATTCCTGTTTTGTGCCTGGAGATGTTGTCCTTATCTCTTCCTGGGCTGTTATGTATAATGTTGTAATTAGGTGCTTAGTAGAGGTAGCAGTGAGCAATCTGTCAAGTTTCGCAAAGAACAGGAGCTCTTTGGGAAACCACTGAAATGTTAGTCTACAGTCACTGCGAAGGTATTCATAGGAGAATGTGGAGGACCACCCACAAACTCCACTAGTGTCAGGAAGACGCCCTGGCGATAAAAGTCATCCCACACCCGTAGATATTTTGCTCAAATGCTTGAACTCAGTAGATGTTTGTGTGTAACTGGTAGTAAGGGGTGGAGCACCAGTGGAAGGCGGGGAATACAATAACTCCAAATCCACTCTCCTACTCAGCTGCCTCCAAGCTTTTATCGTGCATCCCATCGTAGATATATCTTTGATGTGTTTGCCAGTGGGCAGATGAATAAAGGAAAATGGGGAACCGGGGACAAACTGTTCTCCTCTAGGGAGGAAGGGGACAGGGTGATGCCAATAATACATGTAGTGTGCTTGGGTACAGACATAAGCCATCTCAATACCTGTGGCTTCGAACTTTCATTGGTGGAATGGTAGCCCAAGTGTCTCTCATTTCAGCCTGGGTTGTTTCCCCGCCAATATCAAGCAGACCAGTTGGGGTTTGAGCGATGCCGAAAAGGCCTAATCTGATCTCCAATAGTGATGAGAGTAGTACCGTAATTATCCCTCAGCACTGCCTCCCAATCGCTGCGGAACCAAATGCCGAGATACTGAAGCTAGTGAGCGCACCATTGCAGGGGAAAGTGTGTTGGGACAACTGGGGGTCTGAAACTTGCCCCAGTTGATTTGTATCCCCGAGAGTACTCCAAGTTTCACAAATAATTGCATTATTGGGTTCATGCTTTCCCTCGGTTCACGCATATATCGAAACCATGGGCCGGGTCGCTTTATCGAAGGGAATTGTTTGAGTACTGTCGTCTGAGTTTGCTACCAGGGTCTTCACCGCCAGCAGAAACAAGAGCGCCAACAGCGGCAAACCTTGCAGAGTGCTGTGGAACAAGGCAAAGAGCTCCAAGCACATCCAATTTATAGATACCATGGCCACAGGCTGGGTATATTAGAGATGTATTCATTTGACAAAGGATGGGGCCATTCTCATCGATATAGAATGGGGAAGAAGTGAATTGAATTCCTTAGTGGCATCGAGGAAGACTGCCACGGCATTCAGGTCTGTATCGAGGTTTTGCAGAAGGACAAACAATGGGAGTGAATAAATGAATGAATACGCCATTTACAAAGTGCTCAGCTGTCGTCAGAAGACGTCCCAGGGCTCCTAATGGGATAAGAAGTAGAGTGGATGTCGTAAGAGATTCAGCATGACTGGTATAGCCAGGTTTTAAGCTTTTTCTTAAATGAGGGTTCATCAGGAGAAGTCTGAACAGATAATGGCAAAGCATTCCAAAATGTGGGGGCTAGATGAGAAAAGGAGCAGCCTCACAGATGGACACGCAAAATGGAGGAACCAAAAGCAACAGTTGATTGTAGGATTTTAAAGATCTGCCACCAACATAATGCTGAACTCTGTCCCTAAGGTAAACAGGACCTTTGTAGTGAAATGTGCAAAACCAATGTAGAGACCTTAAGTAACCCGAGATCGAGTCATGTCTGGGAATTGTAAGGAGCAGCGGGTAGCAGCATTCTGAACCTGCTGGAGGCACTGGAGAAGGTACTCTGGAAGGCCAAGATAAAGAATGTTTGCATATTCAAGGCGTGAAGTAATCAGAGCGCATACAATAATCATCCTTGCTTTTTTTAAATCGAAAAACAAGTGCAAATAAGAGGCTTCACCTATGGCGCCAAAAAAGACGTCACTATCAAATATGACCTCCAGGATCCTGGCCTGTTCAAACGGAAATGGAGAAGAACCCAATTCTGCAGGCCACCAAGCACTAGACCAATAAAACGCATGCCTTAAACTCATACAGTATATATAACTTTGTTCCCCAGTTATATCTCATCCCAAAAACCCTACATGTTATCTACCCTTCCCGATCAGACAGATGCCCGCGATGTGGTGCATCACAGATGGATTTTCTACAGGTGGTGTGGAATTGTACAGTTATAGCACCATTCTGGAGAGATGTGCTGCAGAATCTAAAGCTGGTCACTTGATGGGAGATTGAGGGCACCCCACGTGAACTGGTACTGGGCCTTCTCCCAATCCATGCAAAAAAAAAACTTAGCAGCAAAATTTTGATGTTAGGGTTGTTGCTGGCAAAGAGGCGGATAGCCATTAAATGGTTGAATGCCCAACCATCCAGATTTAAGGAATGGCTGCAAAATATGTCTGAATGGGCAGTGGATGAGGTGAGGATGAAACACGTAAGATGGGATGAACGATTGGAGTATGATCTGGTAGCATGGAGACAGATACTTATAGACTGGCATGGGGACGAGACTGAATGTGATAAACATATTGGGGATGCATGATGAGAGGTTGATGTACATGATATACATACCGGGACACCTGGTCGCAGGGGGTTACTGTAACCATGAACAAGAGCATTATTGATATGTTAAGATTTATGCATGATACGAGGTAGGATTATGCCACTGCCACATGTTCGTAACTAATCAGAGTAAAAATCTCGATCTACAACTTTACTTGAGCGATACAGGGGTGGGGAGAGTTGGGGAACTGTTTACACAAAATTATTATTGACTCATCTGGATACTGGTTGTAAAGTGTGTTGAACTGAATAACCAATAAAAATATCTAGGAAAAAAAGCTCTAGACCAATGAGTGGGGGAACAGCGAAAGAGTATAACATCACTGTGCTCAGGTTATGTGAGGTGGAGTGGCCAGGAATGAATCCTGCTTGGTCAGGTCTTACCAAATGTGGCAATAATAATGTTAGGTGGGTTGCACTGAGTGTAGCCAGTATTTTTAGGTAACAATTTATCATCGAAAGCGACTGGTAGGAGTCGCATTTGTGAGAGGCCTTATCTGACTTTAATAGCCTAATTATAACCACCTACCTCTGGGACTGGGCTAGCAATGTCTTACCTTAGCAACCACTTCTTCTTTCTGGCTGATTCAGGTAGTGGGCCATTTGAAATATTCTAAGGAAATGTTCATTCCATTAAGAGTCCCTTTTACTCCGATGGGTCTGAAATAAAGTCTCCAGTGAATAGTTTCAAACTGTCCAGCCTTCTTTTGACATGCTACATGAGTGGCATCTTCAAACAACATGTCATGTCAAAGACAGACAACCAGTGCTCCTTTGGAACATTGCAGCGTTGTCTGTGTTATCAGATGCAATAAGTGGGGTTGCAAAAAACCACTGACATCATCAGCTCAAACAAGGTGTTTATAGATAAACAATACTGCCTGCATTTTCCCTCACTCTTATATGTTCTTGAGGAAAAAACTGTGAGAATCACCTTGCCAGTTTACTCCCTCTTTCACCATTTTCTTAGCATTCATAACAATTGAAATTCTGAGACAGTTTCTCACTGATGTTGAAGGGTGATATTTGAATAACGCTGTCCTTACCTTTCCTTCCCACAGATACAAGAAAGGGGGTGTGGCTTCAGGATTTAAGCATGTGGAAACAAATACGTATAACATCCGACGGCTCCTGCATGTTAAAGGGCGGAAGCATGTAGCAGCCTCTGAGGTGAGTATCTGAAGTTGTAATGTATGCACCTTTAACAAAGATTAAGTAGAGTAATGCAGCATTGCAATGGATAGGGAGGAGGTCCCATACCCCATCTCCAAAAATGTGTTGAGGCTGGTGCATTTACAGATATTTAAACGCCTTGGGCTCACCAGGAGCTCCTAAATTAGAAAGGAGCATCCTGTCTCAAAGGAGTCATATCCTAGGGTCCTAGCATAATGCACAAATTCCGTAGACTGGTGCACTATTAGAAGATATTTAAATACAAAATTATTTCTATTCCCGCTTAGGACTAATGCAGAATTCTGATTTATTTCTCAATGTTTCTCAGAAAATACCAAATTCACTGACTTCAGTTTTACATGGTGCTTGGTCCCAGAATCTAGTAGCCTCTCTGCTTTGTATTTGTAGAGCTTTGAGGTTTATATAATATTGTTGCTCCATTATTGTAGAACTTCATTGTTCCTGAACTAGCCCTATTTCAGTGCTGGGAGTATTGTATGCTTCTTAAACAGTTGCTGCTCTATTTTTGGAATACTACAGGAGGCCTGAACCATTCCAGCTCCACTGGTTGAGAAATGCATGGGTCTTGAACCAGTGTTTCTACATTGTTAAAGAAAGGCACAGCTCTAGGACAATTACAATACTATCGCTGTACGACTCTAATTGTCCCCCGCTGTTGATGATTCATGATTTCTGGAAACACTTATTCCCTGAATACTACTGCCGCACTTATGGGGAAAGGCATAGTATCTGAATCTTTGCCGCTCTGTTGCTGTGGAAATACTTGCCAACTGAGCAATGCAGCGCCACTGCTGGAGAACATCATAGCTAGCTCCAGAAGCATTGGTGCTGGATACAAATATAGTTCAGAAACCTTTTCTGCAGTATTGTTGGGAATGTGCATATTTAAGAGCCTCTGCACTGCCACTTAACATCTTATGGGAGAAATTGGAGAAGAGGAGCATCTGCCCCAAACTGCTCTGAGCAATTGTGTCCTGGATTTGAGTGAAACTTACAGGGGAAGCAGCCAAAGTAAAGATCCATACAGTCAGAGGATTAAAACAGGGCTGTGTGCTGGCGCCTCTGCTATTCAACCTTTTCACAGCAGACCTGGGTCCAACCTTGTTCGGAGCAAACTTAGTCACTCCAAAAATTGGCGACAGGAAAATTCCTCTCATGCAGTACACGGATGACTTAGTGTTGCTAGACCACAAAAAAATGTGTCTGCGAAAAGCCCTTATTGCTCTAAACATGTACAATCTCAAGAACGAGCTTGTCGCCAATGGGAATAAAACAAATGTTGTGATCCAAAGAAGAGGCTCACTAGATGGTGGCTGGGATCACTGAGGATGGACTGTGTGCAACACTATAATTATCTGGGAGCTTGGCTAAGCGAAACTGGGAAATCAACCCAGCACTTAAACAACATGAAAAACAAGGCAAGAATGGTCATGTACACTTTGTGAAAAATAAATGCCACCCTTGACAGCCCAATGACCACTGCGATACAGAGGGTGGTGTCTGCCAAATTGCTTCCCGCGCTTAATTACGCACAACATGCATTTCCATGCATCCTGGCAACCGCCCTGCAAAACATCCAGTGCACAGCCTACAAGAAGTTAGTCCATCTCCCAAAACATACAAGAAACACCTTGATTAGGCTGGGATTCAGGCTAGTGCAACAAAACCATGAAAACTTGGCAGCCCTGGTTAGATATCAATTTAAGCAATGGCCGCCCTTGATAACACCATGAAGGTGTCAATAAAAATAATTTTCGCTAGTCCCAATAACTCTTGGTCCATTAACCCAGCTGCAGCTACGTCTGCAACGTGCAGTGGGGAACTGGTATACAAATACGATCCGCTATGCAAGTATTCAAACTGCAATAAGGAAATAACTGCATCAGCGCTCACAAAAATTGGATATGGATGCCCTCCTAGCCAAAGCCCCACATGAGTCTCTTAACTGCGCCATAACTGAATATCTCAGCCAAACTCAATCTCCACCGGGCAGAGGGTAAACACACACTAAAACAAGTTCTATCAGCAAGACTAGTTCCTCTCCCAATCAGAGACTTGTACCAAAACTAGAGAACGCTTGAAACAGTCACCTGCTGTTGTTTGTGTAACTACAGAAGGGAATCTCTAGCACATTTATTACTCTGTTGTCCCGCATTGTTGCATGCCCATCGAACCTTACTGGGGCCTATATTCCTATAACATAGAACCCGCTCATTCATAGAGGCCGTTTCTTTTCCACGCACCTTGGAATCAGTGTATGAAATGGCCAAATTCAGAAAATTCATCTCACTAGTCCGTAATCAGCTAAGGAGTAGGAACGACCAATAGTCCCAGCAGTTAAGCTGTCCATCATCCAGGAGAGTCAGCGCCTGGGATATTGCAACCTGCATCACGAGGGGAACACACTTTACAACGTGGTTTTTGCCACATTGTACCTTTAGCACTCATTTATTACCATGCATATTTTTAGAACGCATTTGCTTTTACAACGTATGCCTTTACCACGCATTTAAGGTAAGTTCTGGGGTGTGGTGGGGTCAGCCCCCACAAATACATTGTTTATATATATATATACATTTATATATATAGAGATATATATATAACCAATGCGTGGTAAAGGCATATGTTGTAAAAGCATATGCGTTCCCAAAAAATGCGGGGTAAAAAATGCGTGGTAAATGCATGCAGAGTATTTTCCTGCGTTGTTCTGTCATACAACCCATCATGGCAACTAACTAGACTAAGATTAAGACTATTGTGTGGTCCAATTATAGTGTACGTCTAGGGGTACATCACTACTCCTTATTGTATTCCCAACTGCTATTTGCACTTTAAAATGTTGCACATCCTTTGACACTGTATTCCTCACTATAACTTCACGCGTCTGTGTGGCCACGAGCCATGTTATCATCCCCGGTTCGATTCTGCCCTTTACTTGAACTGCCTGAGTATCTCAAACATCCTCCAGTGTATACCTGCAAGCACTGTACTCAGCACTTTAATGTCATGCTTTTCCCTCTCATATACACCAAGGATGCTTCTGAATTTTGTTCTTGGTAATAATTTGTATAATTTGTAAGCGATCATTTCATTATGAACATGTACTTCTTATACATCAATGTTACTTTGAAAGAAATAATATTTTGAAAAGTTTCTCTTTCAGTGCAATAGCGTTATGGTTTTAGGCACTGTACTCAGCACTTTAATAAAATGCTTCCTCTCTTACTGCCGCCAAGGATGTCTCTGATATTTGTACTTGGTAATCATTTTTAAGCGACCATGACATTATGAACATGTATTTACATATCAATGTTACTTTTAAAGAATGTTTTGAAAATGTTCTTTTTTGGTACGATAGCTCTATGGGTTTTAAGCATTTTTTGTAGTGACTTTAAGTAATCACACAATAAACATTATTTTCATTGTCAAATGCATGCTTCCTAATATTACTGCTGCATTGTTAGAGAAATATGTGATTCTTACTATTGCTGCTCCTTTGTTGGCTAAATGCATGAATATTCCATGGCTGCTCAAGTGTTGAAGAAATGCATTATTCCTACTATTGCTGCTCCGCTGTTGAAATGATGCGCAATTACTATTACTACTGCTCTAGCGTAGCAGTACTGCATAATTCCACTGTTACGCCCCCATTGTGGAGAAATACATAGTTTCTGCTGTTCTTGCTCAGATGTTAGAGAAATGCATGATTCCTGCTATTGCGGCTCCATTGTTTGATATGCATGATTTCAAGCATTGTTCCTCCAATATCGGAGAAATGTATGACTGCGGCTATCGCTCCTCCATTGTTAGATATGCATGATTTTAAGCACTGTTCCTCCAATAACAGAGAAATGCATGATTACGGCTATTACGGCTCCATTGTTAGATATGCATGATTTTAAGCATAGCTCCTGCAATATCACAGAAATGCATGATTACAGTTATTACTTCTCCAATATTGGATATGCATGATTTAAAGCATTGTTCCTGCTGTTTTGGAGAACTGCATGATTCCTGCTATTGCGGCTCCATTGTTAGATAGGCATGATTTTAAGCATTGTTCCTCCAATTTCGGAGAGAGGCATGATTGCGGCTATTGCAGCTCCATTGTTAGACATGCACGATTTCAAGCATTGTTCCTGCAATATCACAGAAATGCATGATTCCTGCTATTGCTTCTCCATTATTAGATATGCATGATTTCAAGCATTGTTCCTGCTGTTTCGGAGAACAGCATGAACCTACTGTTGCTGCTCCATTGTGGAGAAATACATAGTTCCTGCAATTTTTGCTCAGATGTTAGAAAAATGCTTGATTCCTTCTGTTGCTGCTCCATTGTTAAAGATTTGCATGATTTCTAGCATTGTTCCTCCTCCAATGTTGGAGAAATGCCTACGTTCTAGAAATGCTGCTCCAGTATTAGAGCAATGCATAATTGTAACAATTGCTGCCTCATAGCTGGGGAAAAGCAGGATAACTACTATTGCGGCTCAGTGTTGGAGAACTGCACGATTCAGACATTTGCTGCTCCTTTGTTTGAGAAATACATTATTCCAATGATTGCTACTCTAGTGCCGGAGAAGTACACGATGCCTACAATTTCTGTACCAGTGTTGGAAAAATGCTTGATTCCTATGAATGCTGATCTGATTTGGAGAAATGCAGACTCCTTTCATTGCTTTCCCAGTGACAGATAAATGCAGGGTTACTATTGCTGTTCCGTTATTAGAGGAATATGTGGTGTCTACTGTTTGTGCTCCAATTGTGTAGAAATGCATGATTCCTACGACTGCTGGTTTAATGTTAGAGAAAGGCATAATTTTTACTATTGCTGTTGCATTGTTGGAGAAATGCATGATTAGTAATGTTCAATTGTTGGAAACATTCATACTGCCTAGTACTGCTGCTCCAATGTTGATGAAATTTGTAATTTCGATAAACGTGTGATTCCTATAATTACTACCCCATTGTTGGCGAAACGCATGACTGCTGCTATTTTTGCTCCATTGTTAAAATCATGCATGGTTCCTGTTACTGCTTTCCCAATGTTAGATAAATGAATGATTCCTCCTACTCCAGATGCATTGTTGGAGAAATCAATGATTCCTACTATTGCTGCTCCATTCTTGTAGAAATGCATGGTTACTAAACGGCTCTTTGACCAGTAGGCCCTATGAATGTGTTCTGTTCCATTAACATGCAATAACTGAATGCCGTAAGTACCAGTTATGCAGTTTCTGTGCCATTCTGTTGTAGGTCGAACTATCTTGGAACAGCTTCAACAGCGGCGATGTCTTCCTGTTAGATCTTGGGAAAGTGATCATTCAGTGGAATGGGCCAGAAAGCAACAAGTCTGAAAGAATCGGTGTAAGTACTGAGGATAACATTTATTTTCTTTGATTCATAATGTTTAAAAAAATTGAAAATAACATTAGACTTATACAATCTTAGGGTGTGCACTTTTAAACAGCGTTGTTCTTCAATTACCCTGAATCATTGGAAACCACTCTTCTGTACATGTTTTATATTCTAATTTGTGGTATTTACAAAGCAGATATCTAGTGCCTAGTGGACACTACAGATCTGTACACAGCTACATGAATATATGCAACACATACAGGGTTAGGGAGGCATATTGGCACATATACAAAGCAAAGGCTTCTGCATTGAAATGAAATGAAATTGAGATTTCTAAAGTGCACTAACACCTGTAGGTGTCTAGGCGCTGATCTCCCAGTTGGTAAAAGAGTTGGTAAGTAAGAACCAAGATGACATGTGTGGAATTAGATAGGTGATTGTACTAATTATTATATATAACAGCCAAGTTTTAAGTGCTTTACTAAAAATAGTCAGATTTTCGGTGGTTTTTAGTTTAAGAGGCATTGAGTTCCAAAGTTTGCTGGTGGCCACTGCAAAAATCTTGCCTCCACAGGTGGCTCTCTTGATTTTAGGTACAACAAGATTGGCCTGGGAGGACGATCTTAAAATCCTAGGAGGGGTGTATCAATGAAAGAGCTGTCTGATGGATTCTAGGCCATTTAAAATGAAGAGCCTTAAAAGCTATGCACAGAGACTTGAACATTACCCGCTTCCTCACCGGGAGACAGTGAAGTAAGGGGAGTAATTGGGAGACCGACTGATGTTTTGGTATCCCTAAAAGCAATCGGGCCACTGAATTTTGGACCATCTGCAGCTTATGCAGAGCTTTCTCGTGGGCGGTCAAGAAAAGCCAATTACAGTAGTCTAGTTTAGAAAAAACTAGTGCAGTAATCACTTCTTTTAGAAGGTCCAAAGGAATGATGGGAAAAACCTTCCTAAGTGATTTAAACATAAAAAAACACGAAGAGGTGATGGCATTAGTGTGTCCCAGAAAGGAAAGCTTTCCATCAAATTGGACTCCCAGATTGTTTACTTTGGAAACGGTAATTGGGAAAACTCACATTTCCTGAGGCCACCATTTGGGAGACCAGAATGAAGGGCGATTGCCGAAAAGTAGCACCTCTATTTTGTCTGAATTTAATTTCAGACAATTGATGGACATCCAGCTCCCGATCATTAGCATACAGCCGTGAAAGCGATGAGTGGGGAGATAAAATGAAGAGTTGTTCATATATTAGAGGACAACGATGAAGAGGTGAGTCATGAGATCTTTCTTAAACATCATAAGGCGGCAGCAAGGTGTAGGTGCCGAGGGAAGATATTCTGTAATTCTGTAGCCTGGGAGGATATGAATGGATGACATGTTTACTGGCGAATTCTTTGTGAAAGTTTTGGATTCCAAGTCTTGCCATGGTGGAGCTAACGGCCAATTGGTAGTCTCCGCAGTGTTTGAGTTTATTTCTTATGTCATCTGCTTTATTTATGAGTACAGTCTTAAAAAAATACTCAGCAAGCTTTATTGTGGATGTGAGTAGAAAGAGGGAAACCGTGTAGTTGCTTTTCAGTGGGCAGGTTGTGGTCAAATTATATTTGCTTGGCGATTAAGCCGTCTGCTGCATGCAGTTCAATCTTTAATGAAAACAGGTCAGTGTTTGGAAGCCCCACTGATAATGCACTGCTTTTTCAGCCAGTAGAAGTCATATTTTACTGTAACCTGTGGGGCTATGAAAGCCTTTGAGGAACCTTTTATGGTCAACACGTTGAAGGGATTAGAAAGCTACTGTGACAACATCAGCATTTAGTGGTTAAAAGCGGAACTAAATTCACATTGTTTTAATTTATCAGCACCTGACCAAATATTTATATCTGATTTTCTTCCATGACTATCAAGAAAAGGCTCTTGTTTCCATCTGTCTTGTGCTTGAATGCCCCTATCACTGGTCCCCACACTAAAGCCATTAAATGAAGTTTGTTCATCTACTTGTATCCTAAGCGTGTCAACCAAATGGCTAATTGGAGAGCTGTCCTCACCAATGGGCATATTAACAAAGAGTTCATGCAACGCAGCGCAGCAAGTAAAGTTTCATTTGCTGCGTTGTGTGAACAGGAGCGAGAAGAATTCTGCCATGCCTACTCTGAAGTGGCGCAGTTCTGCTCTTTCCCTGCGTTGGTGCACATGTGTTTGCCATGCGCCAATGCAGACACCCTTGTGCCATGGTGCAAGGGTGTCTGCATTGTAGTTAGCATAGTTTTTGTGCCGGAAGGAATCCCTTCCTGAACAAAAATTATGCTTTAAGGCATTTTCCTCCTTATATGTGTGCTGTAGATTGAGGTCCACAAGCAAAGAGGAAAAGGCGAGGAGAAATAAAATGTTTTTGCCTCCTTAAGACTGCCTCAGGGAGCTGCAGGATTTTGGTGCAAATCCATAATTACAATTCTTTATAGATAGCGATTTGCGTCAAAATCCATGGGTGGTTGCATGGGAACACCCATGCACACCCCCATGGAACGCCCCCTTGACACAAAGTAACACAAGGCAGCGCATTACACTGTGTTGCATTGCTTTGGGTTACAAACCAATGCAAATCCTAATTTGTGTTGGTTTGTAAATCCTAGCAGAAGACTTTGTGTTGGGTTGCATAAAAAGTGTAACACAATCCTGATGCAAACTCTTTTTAAATCTGGGCCAAAGTGTGTGTCCACCATTTGACCTCAAGTAGATACTTAAAAATGCCTTAGCCCAGGTCAGTAATACTTTTCTTATTCCCTAACAATTTCACTTCCCTATCTTTCCACCTTTGATGCAGTCTTTTAACTAATGTCTAGAAAAATAGTGAGAATTTGCATCAATATCTCTGAAGCATGACCATGGATGGAGAAGAGGCATCCTCCATTGAAAAGAACCTCAACTGTGTCCTGGCCCCTGGACCCTACCAGAGGAGGACTTCCTACCCCTGAACTCAATCTTATAACAGCATGTCCCCTCTTTTCTGTACATTCCTTTCTTACATACAGCAATGTTCTTGCTATATAGGTCCAAGCCTATACATGTACCTACATACACATGCGTATCAATCAGATATCATTGAATCCTCAGAGTGTTGTAAAGGTCAGAGCATTGTGAATTTTAGTTTCTGATGCATATGTCTCTGAAATGCATTGTGTGAACTGTAGAGGATAGATGTAAGGTGTTCAGATAATTTGTTAAGCTTTTTTTTAAAATAGTGGACTAGATGGTGTCAGGAAATGGGGAGGAAATTGAAATTAGTATCAGAAACTGCTTATATCTACGTAGAATTATAATCATGCTATTTTCATGGCTCCTAAAAGTAAATTCTTATATCCTACTTTTAACTTATGATGCGTGCCAATCCATTCATTTGGAACACTTGAAGTCACTTCTTGAATTTAGTCAGTGTGTTATACGTTGTGGTTCCCAAGTGTCACTGCTGGTAATCAGGCAGTACACATTTTCATACTGTAGAAAGCATATTTCACCAAAAGGGAAAATATAATTATCAAAAGAATAGATGCAATTGCAGATGATAGCTTGGAGCCAAAGTACTTATCAATTCATCATGGAGAATTAGAAGCAGAGTGGGCTGCCTTACACGACTTCGGCAAGACATTGTTGCCCTTCACACAATGAACATGAGTTGTGTAGAAGTGCCTACGAGTGGCCATTATTTCTTACATGGATCGCTGGGCGGAAAGAGCTGCAGCACATCTCCACCATTAGAAAACTCACTTAGTATAAAAGATATGAACAGGAAAAATGTGGACGTTTGTAGTGAAGCTGCCCTAATGTATCAAACTACTCTGCAACATAACTGTGCTTTAAAGGTTTGAATCAATACAAACAGTTTGAGCTTTGGTTCCATTATGGCTGTTCTGGGTGGTGTGCAGACCGCTGGTATTTGTAGGGAGCACAAAGAATTGGTGAGAGTTTTTTTCAACCTTAGTACTTGAGCATTGTTTCCTGTTGGACATCTCTTTATATTAAGACACCTCTATCAGTTTGGAAAATGTTTGTTCAAATGAATTTTAATGACAGTGTAGTCCTGAGAAAGGTGATTCAACTTTGGCAATATCCACCAAAATGATTCGACGGCTCTTAAATTGTCCACTGTTTAGCCAACAATGGAAGGATAAATTCATGCAGATTCCTTTCTTCTGTTTGGACTGTTGTCTGGTGAACAGGGACTTTGTTTTTATCTATAGTCAATCAATAAACTTTATTCGGTTTCATCATATGAAACCATAAATGTTATCAATACATTAAAAAAAAATCATAAAATAGTAACACATTTCATCATACAATTAACTAGATTCCACAAGGATCTAATAAAAAATCTAAATCAGTGGTACGAAGTTAAATACATATTCCCTGAACCCTCGATTAAAAATTAGAACAATTAAAAGGCTTTGTCTATATATATCGTCCAGGTAAAAACTATGGTCTACTTTTGTATCCCAAATTATGAAGTATAAGGGCAAGTATGAGGGCAATAAAATATACATGGATATATTAATTATTTAATTTTTTAAAAATATTTGTTGTATTACTTTTGATTACTTATGATATATTTATATGTTCCATCACTTGTTTAAATTCTCTGATTTGTTGGTATTCTGTTGCCTGTGAAACCCTCTGATTGCTACAGTATGTCTTCGCCAGTTCTCAGGGATACAGACATTGAATTAGCCACTTTGCCACAGCTTGTATCATTGTGGCTCTTGGACTCTTAAGCACTTGCTTTGACTTTTTTATTTGGTGACCTCTTGTACCACATGAAAAACCCACTATTTGAAAGTATGTACTTTAGTTTCCTATGGGCCCCGATACCACAGTTTCACCTCTTTCCTTGTTTTGTACTTCTCTGCACTCATCACTAATATGCTGCACTTTGATGTCCATCAAGGTATGGCCCATTCTACACAAAACCACAAAGCATTATGTATAAATAAATGTACTAATTCAGCATAATTTCCCTTAAACATTTGACCGCATTTTCTCCTTTCTTTGTACATCCGCTCCCTCTTTCTCCGATCTTGTAGGCCTGCGGACTGGCTCAGAGCATCCGGGACGATGAACGAGGAGGCCGAGCTCAGATTGGCATCATCGACAACGAGGCAGACTCTCCGGATCTCATGCAGACCATGACGGCCATTCTGGGGCCACGAAGTGGAGAGCTGAAGCCCGCAATTCCTGACGAAAAGGCCGACCAACTCCAAAAAGCAAACGTCCGTCTTTACCAGTGAGTCAGGCATGGTCTTTGTGGGCTGTCAGGAAATGCGTCCTTACATGGTAATATGAAAGCATAAAAGGAGTGAAAGGGTGTGACCTCTGCTGATCTAATGTGATATCAAGCTTAAAATATAATTTCTGACCTCCAGAAATCAAGATGTCCACAGTTTTATCTAATGCGAGCCATGTTGATTTGTGATCACTTCAGACCAGCATGTCTTACGATGCTTACCCCACCAAGCTGTAAGATAGCTTGGTGGGTTACCCATCTGTTGCAAACATCTGTGCGCAGTCTACAGATGACATGTTTGGAACCTAAAGCGGCCATTTGGGGATTTCATCCTTCTGCAGTTTTTAAACTTAGTACCATTGTCCTGGGCAACTAGTATTCGAATGGCATTTTAGTTTGTGAAGTACACTTAATGAGTGACTACTGCTGTTTTTTACAATTACCGATATCAGTGATGCTTATGTTAAGATGTTGAGCACTTTGAGAATATTAAAAATTACATGACAGCAGTGAAATCTTCAATCCAAAGTCACAAAGGAGAGCCAACAAAACAGAGGTAACTCAGACCTGTTGCTTACTGCCGGCTTGGCTTTCTTCGTGGAGATTTAGTTCTACTTCATCTATTTGGGCACAGGGGTAAAGTAATTTTTGTTGGGTTTTTATCTAAAAGGAAATGGATGTGTCATTTTCATGCATTTGGAATTGAATTGGCACTGCTTGAATAGCTGTGTCAGTATGCAAAAGTGGATTCCTTTTATATAACACATTTTAGTAAGTTTTATACAGACACATAGAAAGAAAAGGGCACTGTTAGAAATGGGATCTCTGGTTGGCTAAGGCTTACGCCAAAGCCAGACAGAGACCACCACTCTAGTCAGGGCAAGGGAGTTACACGCCAAAGATAACCCCTGCTCTCCCCCTTGGTAGCTTGGCACGAGCAGTCAGGCTTATCCTGGAGGCAATGTGTAAAGCGTTTGCCCAACAAGCACACAGCAACAACACACCAGGCACACTACAAAAGGAACTCCACACGAGGTTATATAAAAAATAGCCTTTCTATTGCCATAAACACATTAGAATAGCAATCACGCAATATACACTGTGCCCACTGGCACTAGGCAATATTTACAGGGGATTATGTACACATGACAGGGCCAATTGGCCACTGTCAGAACCACCACCAAGTGAAACTAGTAGATGTAGAATGCAACCAGCAACTACTGGTAAAATTAGGAACTTAGCATTAGATCCTGCAACGTAGAACAGAGTATGCAGAAATCACCTTGCACAGGAATCACATTAGTCATAAAACTACATTATGCGCCAACCTCATAAAATCACATGAGGTAATAAGCATCACCAGTATAAACGCATGGGGCCTCACATTAGGACCTTGCGCCCTACCAATACTCAACTGACCCCTGGCCAACTGGCCTTCCTACGGGGCTCAAATGCCCTTTTGTCCAGATATGTCAGGGCGTAATCAGAGAACCTCTCACGGGCCCTCGTGCTGCCTTAGCAGCGAAAGCAATGTCACAAAGCACTGTGCAAGTGGGAGTCCCGCTCTGGGACGTCCAAACCAGAAATCTGCCCAATGTTGCAGCTGCCCGCTATGACGGCGCAGCTGTGTAAAATGAGGCACACAAGTTACTGGCCACGTTGGAGCCCCTCTCTGGGACTCTAAATTTAAAAATGCCCCCAAAACTTTTGCAGCAACCCACTGTCAGGTGGGGCAGCTGGGAAATCGGCACGATCCGTGCGGGCACTCACTATGCCCTCCGAGCCCCACTGGGACTCCAAATAAAAGTATGCCAAACTTGGCAGCTGCCCACTGTCAGGTGGGGCAGCTGGAAAATCAGCGCGGGCACCCATGGCGCCCTAGGCTTGGTCACAGGGGGCGGGCACCGGCAACGTGCCCCGACATACCCCCCAATCACCGTACAACTGAGACCCGCTCACTGGGCTCTTTGGTGGCTGCTGCAGGTTCCGTCTCCTCTGGGCTCCAGCCGGCTCAACAACACACGGGGCTCTCTCTGCTCATGAGAGCCCTGCCTCTACTTGGACACAGGCACTGAAGATCCTCCTCACGTCACCCGGTCCCTCTCACCGGCTCTCCCTAACTGACACAGGGTCGGACCACACGCGGGACTCCCTCCAGTACACGGGGGCCCCGCCTTCCTCTGCCCAGGCTTCTTCTTTGCCTGTGCGGCTTCTGGGCAGTTGTCAGAGCGGGGCAGGCTCCCGCCTGGCTTCTCGGTGTTTACGGGGCTCCCTCGACACCAAGGGAGCCCCTCCTGGCCAGCAACACCTCTGCCTCACTTCCGGCCCTGCCCACGTCCCAACACAGGGTGCCTGACTTTCTGTTTCGTAGCAGTACTTTCTCTCGGCCACTCGGCGGGGTAGGCACCCGCGAAGAAGACACAGTTACGCGGGGTGGACACCCGCTCGTTAACTCAACACGCGGGGTGGGCACCCGCTATACAGCACAAATGCGGGGTGGGCTCCCGCCGATTTCAGGAGCGCAGGGGGGATTCTGTCGCAGCCTCACACTGCAGCTGGGCCAGCTCCTCTCTCCTGGCAAATTTGAAATAAAAGCGCTCACGGGGCTCTAGCAAGCAGGCAAAGGAAATAAAGGGTCCTTGGTGCTGGGGAGACCACAACACAGCACAGCCAGGCAGGCCAGCACGCAGGGACCCCTAAAAGTCAGCAACTGGGTCCCTCGGCGGTTCCTCATGGCAGAGTGTCCCCCCAAAGTACGCACAAGCACCACCACTTCATGGGGTCACAGCCCCTTCATTTATAGGACATTTTCCTTTGTCTGTAAGCACAGGGCTTGGGGAACCAGTCCCAACTGGTCCTGGAGTACTCTGTTTACCAGGCTCCTCTTTCCTATTGTTAGGTGGGGGCTCGTCATCAGCCACACCACAGGGGGGCGGAGCCAGCATTCACTAGGGCAGGCACAATCCTATTCCGGGATCAGGGACTTCCCCTCCCGCTACTCAAAATGCAGATATCCCTATTCAGCCTAGCGCTGACTCACTCTGCCCCTCCTGGAGCCACACACACCTCCAGCTCCTGTCACTCACAAGCCAGACATGCAATTCACATCAAGCAGGCAGACACATAGCACACAGAAATGCCAACTTCTAAAAGTGGCATTTCTAAAATACCCATAATAAATCCGCGCACACCATGGCGCAGCATTTATTCTCACAATTTAATACATACCAGACTTGACCACACTGCTCCTCTCATAACAGGAATTACCACTGACACACATTCATCAGGGAATCCCCCATGCATTCCTATGGGAGGGCAGGCCAATCTCACTAAATGTAACACAGAGCGCACATACTTTACACTGGACAGCAGTGCGAAAGTGCTTGGAGCCCTAAAACCACCAACACTGCACAGGGAAAAGGCTAGGAGACAGGCAAAAAGTTTAGGGGTGAACTTGCCAAAAGGGCCAAGTCCAATAGGCACAAATAAAACATTTTGCAGACTGAATAGAACCATGACATCTCATTCTACATAGATAGATATTGAAAAGTAGACAAAAAAGGTAACACGACAAGGGACAAGATATTTGAAAGACGTCTCTAACCTGATCAGAATATTTGATTGCGGTTGATGAGAAAAGATCGTGTACATTCTAGAACGCAATCAGATACACCCGCCCCTTTTTCTAGCCTTTACAGATATATTTTGTGGATAGTTTACGTTGTGATCTTAGGCACTGATGTCGAGGAGCAGGAGAGTGGATTTCTTCTCCATTTACTAGGAAAGATGGAGCTTGTCTCTAATGTTGATTAACACTGATTCAAGTTCCTAGGTGGGTCTGTAGAATAAGAAGTGTTCACTTAAGGTGATATGTGTATTCCTACCAAAATTACTGTGAAATAATATTATGCCTTATTTGGGACATAATTGTGTGTGAAGCATTTGCCCACAATTCATGGAAATTAGTTACTGACTTTGATTGATATATTCTTTTATATATCTACATATCTATATCTTGTATACTTTCAAAAAACCAAGAAGTTAATAACGGGGACTGCTAGCACTGCAAGGGATGATTGGGGTATTTGAGAGGACTAATGGTTCTCATTACTCTTGTTCACAATGCTGTTATACAGTCTATCATCATGTTTTATACAAAAATGAAACTACTAGTGTATTAAGAAGTGACAAAGGAATAATACTCTGAAGTGAGAATGGAAATCAGGGGTATGGAATTTAATAAAATATTGACTTGTTGCTTCTTAAATCGACTTGTCCTGTAACAAAATCCAGCTGTCCCTTTGGTTCCATGTAGTGCGGTGACAAATTATGGCAGCAATCTCATTATATTAGATCTCTGATTATAACCCCTGATTATGCCAGGGCTCAAGGTTTGAATACTAGCAATTCCCTTATTTTGCCACCTTTCCATTTGCATACTGGGACTAGAGGTAGCAGGAAGCAATAGATCTAAGGTTGGAATACCCTTATGAGTCTGTACAAACCTATTAACTTGCATGTATTGGGGGTTTTCACCAGCTCTACTCTAAACTTTCCCCTTACTGAGAAAGGTTTGAAATGTACTCCTAGACAAGGGAAGAAATAACAAATCTTCCAGGGTTGGAAAAAGGAGGTTCTAAGGAAAGTGAACTTTTAAACCCTCAACAGATTTTCACAAGAGCAACTCTACACATGCATATTTGCTCGTGCTAAAATGGAGTTCACAAATATTTTCTAGGTGTATTATTTCCTGGCCTACTTCTGTAAATTCTTGTTAATTCATGAAAGCCGTAAATTTGCACTAATGCAAGGGCAGAAGCATGGATGCACCTTTGTGACTTTTTTTTAAAGACTTGGGCATCTCATTAGGTCTGGTGTTAACCTCCCCAAAGAACCACCTCATGTAAATATTCACAGTCCTTTCAGAAAGTCTCCACAAGTGTTAAGTCAGGAGCACCTGCTACACAATGTACTTGTTTCTGTAAATTATAAAGCATGCTGTTACCCAGGGAAAGGCGTCCTGGCGTTTTAAGAACCAGCAGTTAAGAAGGCCTCAGCAGTTTATAGTTATACATTTTTACTCACTAGCTGGAGTTACTCCAATATTTTGGGTCATACGACTCGACCAATATCCGATGTTCAACCTGCCGGCGCTTGTGAATGTGTTTTTTCTTGAAGCATGGTGTTACACAACTGCGCATATGTGTAGCTGGCTCTTACTTCAGAAAATCAATCAGCAAACCACTACTTTGTAAAGATGCTGTATCCCCTCCTGGGTGTGGTGCTCTGCAGGCAGTCACAAGGCATTGCTATAAATCCTTTGAAAAAGTCAGTAAATGATCACAGGGACTGCCAGCACTGCAAGTGATTGGATGGCATTTTTGAGAGCTAATTAACATGTTTTGTTTCTCATTAACCTTGTTCACAGCATTGTTATACATTCTGCAATTTAGAAACAATGAAACTATGGTCCCACCATGTTTAATGTTTGCTTTATAATCCTTGTTCCAGTTGCTTGGAAAATTGATATTTTGGGCATTATGGGGACTTAAGTTATGGTGGGCGTTGTGACGTTGCATACCATAACTGGCAAATTACGGTGGTTTTGCTCATTTCAGCTAGAACCATAACTCAGTCTTTAACTGTATTTTTTTTATTGAATTTCTATTTTTTGATAATACACTTTATCCCCAACCCACACTGTGCAAACAGGGGTTGGCATTTGGGCGTGGTCTGCTGTGCCCAGCCTACTGCGGGTGGTCAACCTGAGCTGCAGTGGGCCGTCCGCCGTGCATGGGCGCATTAGTCGCCGGGCGTGGCCTGCAGCAAGACCATGTGCCCAAGCCACTGCAAGCAGCCAACACCTGCTACAAATGGTCTTTGGCCAACACAGGAGGGATAGATCGCAAGGCCTGGCCTGTGACCAAACCCTATGCCCAACATGTCATGGGTGTCCCACCCCTGCTACACAAGGCATTCAGCTCTCCACCTCTCTTTTATGTTTTTTCTATTTCTCACTGCCTCAAAAACCTGTCTGTCTTTTACACTCTTTGTGACACTTTGAGAAAGTAAAGAAAAAAATAGCCAATTTGCAATTTTGTCTCAAAATGATGGATACATCCACTGCTCAAAATGTGCCCTCATGACTGTGTTTTTACTTCTGAATCACATGCTGTTAGCTCCATTCCCTTCACTAGCTAATCACATTTGTCAACATTTTTTAAATGTGATTGACAGGAGTCATGAATCGCTGACTCGTGACATTAAATAGCAGAGATATGCAAAGTGTTGACACTTTTAAGCCTTTTAAAGCTTAGATAACAAAAACGACTTAACGGATTTACACCAAACCAACAAAAACAAGTATGGCGTCAATCAGTTCAGCGTTTTTTTGCTGCAAGCTTGAGCGCGGAGCAGTACCGTTGCTGACTGTGATGTTCAATTGCCAACTTTCCATGGTGGTCAAACTGATAGGCAAATCAAAAAATGCCTTGAAAGAGTATAGTGTGGCTGAGCCATAGCCACTGTTGAGACTGCCTCTTTGTTATATAGATATTTTTGCAAATACAATATTTCCACATTAATTTAACTGCTAAATGGACCATAATTTGTGGGATTTTAGAATGCCATGGTAGACACAACAAAGCAGTACCAGCCTCTGAAAACATTATTGCTGTAGCTCTAGTACATGTGTACTTCTACGCCTCTTTATGCTTCATTGGGTACTGTCATCCTTTTTTAAAATCTTTATTCTTTCGAAATGTTTAGCTTTTGGGCTAGCCGTCATGATTAACAGCATAGGGACACTCAAAGTTCTGATTTTTGCATTTTTCTTTTTTTTGTTAATAAATGCAGCTGGGGGACAAACCACATTGTTGTCTGTCAGGTTATAAGTAAGAATCTGTAAAATGGAAAACTTTAAGCCTTCATTATAGCTTGATAATGAATGCTATGTTGGATGAGAATAGCTTGTCCTCGTTTGGCCCATGGGTTGCTGAGGCAGATACAATCCTCCTCTGTCTCCCTCATCTGACCCAGATTTCCATCCTTGACAAAGGGCTTTTCAGAGCTCTGACATTGTAGCTCACGGATAAGCACAGGGGCAGAGGACGCAGAGAGCGGCATGACTGAGCCAGAGGCAGGATGGACATCTCTGTGCTGAGAGGGAGTGAGTGTGCCCGCAGTCCCAGTGGATGATGATGGTTTTGTCAAACATTCTAAACACCTGGAACACTGAGTGTAGCCACTATTTGTTCGTGTTATTCAAGCCTAGGAGAGGATTCATTCAGTTTGTAAACAACTGAAATGCCAAGGCCAGGCTATATATATAGATCCGCACAACTATCGTGTCTAGGGCAGTGCTTAATTTGTAAGAATAATAAGTGCCAGGGCTCTAGTCAGCAGATCGCTTCCGCTTGCACTGCCTATTGACACTGTCAATTACAGTAACAGCATAGCTAATAAGTCACACTCCTACAAGTGGGACAATTCTGACATTTTCAGGTCCCCAGAGTTAAAATAAAATTGGCTGTGGCAGCAAGTATTCGTCGTTCTTAATGTACATTGAATTAATAAACAACAATTGTTGAGCTCATCTCTGAATTAAAAAAACCGAACCACCATGTGGCGGACTGTCGTAGGTACCAGTGCTAATAATTAAGTGCTTGTGACGAGCACTGGAAACCATCAGTTCAAATTAAGCACTGGTCTAGGGTATTTAATGTCAGTGTTGATTCATAAATGAAAGTATGGTTACTACTGCTGGGTGTTTACATACCTATACCATATCCTAACATGTCACGTAGCATGCAACAAATGCATGGCACATTCGCTTACTTAGTTATGCATTTTTTCTTTAGTGTATTTTTTATCTCTTCAACGTGCTGTTTTTCGGCCATTTTGGACAGCCATGCAATAAAATCAGTCATGGTGGTGGAGGGTATTAGTTGATGGTTGTATGCTACTACAGATGATTAGCATGGTCAGGGTTGTGCTTTGGTGTCCCAGTGCTTGCTTTGTAAAATGAATAAGTGTCAGGGCTCTCACCAGGAGTCCACTGCAGCTTGCACCACACATTGTCACTGCTCTACTGCCAATGATAGTAACAACACCACTACTAACCATCACACTCCTACAAGTCTGACATTTCAGACTATTTCAGGCCCCCAAAGATACAAAAATGGCTTGGGCTGCAGGTAATAGTCATGTTTATTGTATATTGAATTAATAATTAACTGTTGTTGTGGTAATCTCTAAATTAGCCAGACAACGCCACTTTGTGGCAGACTGTCACAAGCGCCGGTGTTGACAATTAAGTGCCGGTGCCGAGCACCGGAAACCACAGCCTCAAATTAAGCACTGTCTTGTCCTACTGATCACCAAGGGAATGTTAGTGGGGATGGGTGTCACTTAAACACTGGATATAGTTTGTATCAGCATTCTACTGTAGGAGTTTCGAAAATACTCTTTCCTGGATCTTGGAGCCTCCTTTTGGAGTATTTGCCTTAACAATTAAATTTTTTACAGAAAAAAAAGTGCCATGGCTGGGCTCTTAAGCCTAGAGAAGAGCATTCTAAAGTTTTCAGTCATGTACTATGTAGCCACTGTCTGCACGTGTGCAGGAACCTGTTTCCAGAAAATGTTGTGCATTGGTGAAAAGCGCTTTGAATTTGATTCTAGTCTGAGTCGAAAAATGACTCCCAGGTTTCTCACATTTTTCACTGCACTCTTCCAGTGGTTGGCTGCCATGGGAACAGAAAGGTAGCTACCATGGTACATGGATGGAGAGCTGAGATCAAAATAATGCAGTCTGTCTTTTGCCATACACCTTGGAATGGACTGTGCTTTGTTAAAGTGTCCTGTGGGTGGAGAGCTGCAAAGTATGACCAGAGCTCTGATGGCCATTATGGGAAATAGCTAAATGGTGTGTGACCTGCTATTATCTTTGAGGACAGAGGTCTCTCGCTAGGGCAAATATTCCACTAGACCGACTGAATTTTGCATATGTATAAGTGTACTGCTGGTGCAGTAACCTCTGAAGTGTTTTGGAATGCTTTACTAATTTGATTCTGGCTGGAAGGTGCGTTCCATGTCTTTCTTTTTTATTATGGGATAATACCGATGCCTCTAAACAGAATCCTTCGGCTCATTAACTGGTCTGGCAAAAATGTAAGAGCATTAGACAACAGCGGATAGTTTATCTTCTTGTTGAGTGACTGAAAATGCTGTTGCCTTAAACGAAAAAGTAATAAAAAATTGCACATTTTAGAGCTTTTTTTAAATATTCAAGTTGCACGCTAAATCAGCAAGGCAAGGGGATTGAAATTATGTCACACGAAAAAAAAATGGGCCTTTCCTAAAGAACTGTATTACCCATTTGCAAAACCGAAGCAATGGCATTGTCAAAGTTAATAGAAACCTTCATGCAGTACCCCCTTCAGAGTGAGACTGTGCTTATCAACGATTGAATTACAGTACTGTAGTCAGACCAGTTCGGTACACATTGTATTAATGCCTTAAACTTTATAGGTTGAACCAACCCTCTTGGCTGCAAACGTGTGACCTACAATGTAAAAAAACGTGGCAGTAGGTGCATTAACCCACTTGGGTACGTTAATCGGTGCTTCTTTAAGTCACCATTTGGTGATATGAACTTCAAATCAACATTTGGATTTATGCGGAAACTGCTATAAAATGCATAAACAAATCCCTGTGCCCGGTGCAATAAGTGATACCTGTGACTCACTGAGATCTTAAAGCATTGGCTTTTGTTCTTCAAGGTCATTTAAAAAAGTAACATATTCTGACTCTTTGTTTAATTTTAAAAAGTACAGATGCCATTTACCCATTGTGTTTGAAGATGCATCAGTACTAAAATCAATGTTAATGCAATTTAAAGTTGGCTAGAACAAATCAATACTTGGATAAAATATTGATAAACTGGTTGTATACATAGCTCGGGGCGTCTCGCCACTATAGCCCTGCGGCAGGTTGAATTTAAGGTTCTGACAAAATGTATTCACTAACAGCTAATTACAGCTAATATCGTGAATTGATGAATTAATAAACCACTCAAACTGTTGATAATAATGATATTTATCTGACAGTACATTGAGTTATATAAACCTTAATTGCCAGGGAACAGATTCAATATCAGAGTCATGTTAGTATACAGGGAGAGGGCATTTGTAACCAACCACCCTCCACACACACAACCATGGACAAGATCACAATTCTTGTAATGTAGAGAAAAAGCCCACCATGAATATTGAAGGCTACAATTAGGCAAAACTGCAGTTTAGTATTTGTTTTCTTCTGTAGCCCGAACTAGACCCTTTTGGGTGGGAGAGTACTTTATGTGGTGGGTTGGATCTACAAAGGTATAAACAACATTGTTCTGATTATACGAACGTTTAACATAGATACGTATACAGATGTCTAGATAGTATGGAGTAGCCAGATGTAGAGCTCAATTGTTGCGAGTCAAAGGCTGTCAAGTATAGTTCTGATCAGATAAGTCTAAAACTTTGGAAAGGAAGGTACGATGGGAGATGCAGTTTCGGGTATCTTCACATGGATGGTGTTTCTTGGAAATGGTGTACAAGAGGTAGATTTTAATTTACCTCTTAAAAGATTTGTGAGGAGGTATGGACCTGATAGAGATGAGAAAAACATCTGGAGCATCATCCTGAAAACAATTGCTTTGGGGTTTTTTACTTTTAGAAGATAAGGATTTCCAGGCGTAGAGAGGTGGCTCATTGGAGTGATTGTGATTCATCTGAGATGACCGGTTTCCCAGCAAGATATATTGGTGAGCCTATGAGTAAGGAATTTTGTACTAAGTAGGCTAGTTGAAAAATGCTACTCGCCCCTATGGGCAGCAAACTTAGGAAGATTAGGACTGGGTAATATGGTCATGTAAATGTAAGATCCAGTATTTGTAAAGCACGAACAGCTACCCGAAGGCATTCCGGCGCTGGGGCCGTCGGGAAGATTAAGTCTGCTAGTTCCTGAAGTTAGTCTAACCTCGGCTTTGAGGGCTGTCTTTAAGGAATAATGTGGACATTCCGGATGCCAGACAAAAGGAAGTTTCCATAGTCCTGTCAATAATTTTGACTGCTGTGATGAGGGGCTTAATACCTCTGAGAAGTCTGATTTGGTGATATGCTCCTTTAGCTACAAAGTAATTTTCCAGGACAATTTTCAACTGTAAAAAGAGCCCTGCATATTCTTGGTCTCGATGCATGTGCTCTGAATTTTCAAAACATCCTGTATTTATTTTTGGATTTTATTTCCCTCCAGTGTTTATGAAAAAGATGGTGACTTGGTTGTACAGGAGATTGCCACCAAACCCTTGACACAGGACCTGCTGCAGCATGAGGTAATGGCAGAGTCCAATGATGATGTGTGTGCATTGAAAACAAAGGAGGATAATTTATCTTTGGTTAGTGAATGTTTGAGATTCTAATTTGATTGAAAATAGTTTGGTGGCGGCTTGTCAATATAACTGCCCCTACAATTCTTAATTTTTCGGAGCTAATGAACCCTCATCATTAAACACTAATTATAAAATGTCTCCTCCGGTTGTTTGACATATCAGAAATTGGAGGACGGCATAATTATCTTACTGTAGTCTCCGATAATAAAACTTCTCTTCCCACTGGCATTCCTCCTCTTTGGTAACCACATAAGGACAGAGATACACTTAGAAAGCCGTGCAAACAAGTGCTTGCCCGCATATAACAACCAGGCCGAATAACAACTATGTGATCCCATGCTGATTTACAGATTTGGTTCTAAGAGTGCAGCTCTCTACTGAACCAATGCAGACAAAAATACAGAAGTGAGTTCTTTAGATAACAAGCATTTGCAATGCAATAGGTCTTGCATTTGCCAGAGCTTAAGATATTGGCATTGTAAATGACAATGCCTTTTATTTATCTGTTTTGATAATTAACACATAAATAAAAGGCATTGTCATTTACAATGCCAACAACACAAACTCTTGTTAATGCAAGCCCAATTTCACTTCAAAAAGGCGTCCGCCATTGTCCCGGGCTGCTTGGAAAGTGAAAGTGCACATGGCACGCTGAATGTTGCAGAAAAACATGTCATGCCTGCAGTAGGAGAAACTCATTAAAGATAGTAGTGCTTACAGACTAAATAAGACATGTTGTGTAACAACAGAAGTAAAAGGGTCAGTCCTCATGGGAGGTTACAAATGAAGACAAGGCGGTACTAAGGAGGGACTAACAAGCCTATTAACAAATCAGAAGCCAGCATTTACAAAGGACAATGACACAAGCCAATGAAAAATATGGACAGAGAGTGGGTGGCGTTTCAAGTCCATACTTGAATACAGCATGCCTCTCAGAGCAGCGCATGCGCTGCCCAGGCACCACCTAAAAAGGAAAGCAAGTGTGTAATACATTACATGATTACGTTATTAACACTGTATTGGAATAGGTGAGCTATTTTCAAACAAATACCATTAGTAAAATAAGAGTTTGGTGAAACAATGTGGACTAATCTGAATGTGCACGACCACTGATTCAGACTCTTTGTAAGTTTGTCTTCTTTTTGCTGTAAGAAATTTCATCTTCTCTCCCTTTTCATTTTTATTCTTCTCAAAACAGAGGTCAGAGCTAACGACCTAAGGAACATGATTGGTGGGAGTGTGAATACAAATGAATGTGGTTGACAGAGACAGTTGTAGGCCTAACTAAATCTCAGAAAAGAGGAGTCGATAGAACAGAAGCGAAGAAAGGAGTTAGGGTCTAAGCACCAGCTCCAACTTCCATTCCCTTCTGGAAACAAAGCAAAAGGTCAAAAACTCTGCGTCGATGTATTTTAGGGTTAATAGGAGTTTGTAATTGTTTGCTCATCCTTACTTGAGAGCGCCCACTGCACAGTAGTGACTGGGTTAGAGGGTACAGACAGGACCACTGACTCATTAATAGTGTGGAAAATGATGCTTTATTAAAACAGGTACATATCAGAAACCTTTGCCAGCCATAGGCCATTCGCCTTACAAAACTACTGTCCTCACTATACACCAATTTTCCTAAAGCATTTTTCCTACATACACCGTTATATACCCCCCACATTTACTCCAACCATCCTACCCACCAATGTATCTACATCCTGAACTAACTTAGCTCCTTATAACTGCAAACGTTTAACTTCCTGCTTTCAGCAATGGTGAACATACTCCCCCCCTCTACCCTTCACAATGCTTCACCCATTATATTATCAGAATAAATGACGCAACATGTGCAACATTAGACTGTTCATTTCACAAAGATTCCAACACGCTTTCTTACCCAATGGCAGGCCTTCCTTAGAAGACATTGGCTTCCTAACTAAGTTGCGCGGTCTCTTACGGTACAAGTTTGTGTTCAGATCATGATTGAGAAAGTTCCTGTGTGCACTGTTAGAGCCTTTGTTTATGATTTATGCAAGGCTTCCTCGTTTTTCTGGTAGATGTCTTCTGTGACCTATCGGGCCACGAGCAGCTATAAAGAGGGTGTCATGTTGGTGTTTCTCTTGCCTTTCTGCAGGACTGCCACATTCTAGACCAAGGAGGTGTGAAGATCTTTGTTTGGAGAGGAAAGAATTCTACAAAAGAAGAAAAGAAGGGAGCGCTCAGCAGGGCAGTGGTAAGCAATGGCTAACGACAGGGAAGTTAAAGTTAATGAGTAATATGTCCTAATTGTACAGGAAACACATCTGCATACTTTAAATATCGCCGAGGTACATCTAACTGGAGCTAAATATAGTAAACAAACATACCTAGTAGGCTTGCGCCTCGATATTACTGCCCTCGATAATTTGGCTATGATATTCTAGTAATTCGATATTGCCTGCTTGATATTTCCCACGGCCACCCTAAATTGGCCTTGTGCTCCTCATATGCCACCAGTATCTATGCTTTTATCCGTGTGAGATGACTTGTCTAAGGTGATACTGCCCCATGCTCAAATGTAACAGAATGTTTCTATATTGCTCTAACAAAGCAAGCACCATCCTTCCCTTCAGCACCTTCCCCCTCAATGTATTGTTCAAATTCTTACAATCTCATTGAGAAACCCATGAACTGTTAAGGTATTCTGTTCCTCCTCACTTTCTGTGGTATTTTGACCTGTAGAGTGTCTGCTCTCAATGTGTATTTCCAATCAAAAGTGCCATTTCACTCTTAGTTTTGCCATTAAATAGCCAAGCCTGAACCCATTCCTCCCGAAATCTTTTTTTTAATACTACAGCATAATGACACTAAATCCATTAGCTAAGCATTGGTAGTGCAGTTAAAAAGCGAACCTGGAGCAAGATGTAACGTAGCTCATCCCATAACCTGTAGGCTGATGCAAAAGGACACTTCTTCTGGTGTGCTTCATGTTGCAGAGTACGTCCCTATGAGTGAGTATGGTGTGCCGACCCTGTTTTATGCAAAACGATGCTTCAGCCAGCTTGGAAGAGGAGCCACTCTTCCATGGTACAGGAAGTGATGCAATTGTCCTTTCCAGCCCTTTTTCTGTTTCAGTTTCCACACCCAGTGACAGGCTAGTGGTGTGTCTCAGAGCTTCAGCACTTCCTCTTTGCACTATCATTCAAGCTGCAACCTCCAGAATTCCATCCATTCCCTAAGGCCACTGTGAACTTTTCAGGTGCAATGGGCTATTGAGGTTTGCAAGTTTCCTCAGCCTGGTATGGACAGAACCTCTCCACTTAAGATAAATACCCCCTTAAAATAAATTACTTAAAATCACTATCTAATATTAGCATCTGTGCACTGTTCCTGGGTCACAATGAGCTCTATAAAATCAGATAATAATATTTGCCACATCAGCTTTCCTCTGGCCTTTGCTCATCCCATCTCCCTCACCACTAAGGGTGGGCGTAGTTCGCGAAGTAGCACTTCGCGAAGCTACGCAAAGTGAAGTTCGCACTACGCGTAGCACTTCGCGAACTGCGTAGTAACACGTTCGCACTGTGCAAGATGTTGTTTTCAATGATTGCACAGTGCGGACAAGCAACCAGCACTGTGCAATCATTGAAAATGGCATCTTGCACAGTGCGAGCTGTAGTTTTCTGCTGCTCGAGAAGATTTTTACTCAAGCTTTAGCTTTCTCAACGCGAATTGGTAGTTTCTCATCGCGAGCGGTCGCGAGCATACGCGACCACTCGCAATGAGAAACCTGACCTCCTCGCGTTGGGAATCTCGCCAGGAGGTTTATTTTCCATGCTCGCGATCGCCAACTTGCAGTTGCTGATCGCGAACAAGGAAAAAGTCTCGCCGGGATGTAATTTTGCTTGCTCGCGGTCGCCAACTTGACGTTGAGGACCGCGAGCAAGCAAAAAATGACCGCAGCACTACGCAACACTACGATACGCGTGTTCGCACTGTGCTACGTGCAGTTCGCGTAGTGCGAAGTAGCGCGAACTTCGCAAACTACGCGAGCGTAGCGTAGTGCTTCGCCCAGGCTTACTCACCACGCTGAGACCACTTTTCCAGCGACCCGACCCTAGTCTATTATTTTTCTGCCTTCTAAACCCTGCTACTGTATGGTTTGTCCTGCCATCTTTGCATGGCCATACCTAGGCTCCAACCCCAGCCCTATGCCCTTACGGCACTACAGGCTGCTGACGGCGAACCACACTTTAGTCTTTTGGGGTGAGGTAAGGGAGCTATAATCCGCTGCTGTGTTGAAGGGAGATATTGACTGGCGTAGGCTAATTCCCTAGAGTTTCAATATCCTTCCATGGTAATCTGATGTAGGTCGCGCTCCCCTGCCTGCAGTGCACGTTGCCTGGCAACAGGACAGAGAGGAATGCTGAGGCTGTTCTTGAAGAGGACACTTTGGCACTCTGCAGCAGGCTAAGCCTTCATTGCTTCATTACTTTACCCGTGTTCTCATTCACCCTCCAGATGCAGTTCAGTCACAAACGAAGTAAAGGATCAATATAACTGGAACGGGACAGATCTGATTTTCCAGTGTGTATTGCAAAATGTACCGTGGAGATGTTTTAAAAAAAAATGTAGCACCTCCAAATTGTAAACATTGGAAAATGGTTGTTCATTGAAAACAACTTAATCAGATATTTTACCCGATGTAGCCACATGTGTGGATGGGGGCATCAAGTTGAGCATAAGAAGATCTGTAGAGTTGAAGCTGGTGCACTTGGTTCTAGTTTCTCAATATGACCAGGAACACAATAAATGTGATCTGCCTAAGGCATGATTTTGTGTTTTTTTCAAAGGGTTTTATTAAAGCGAAGGGCTATCCAGCCACCACCAATGTGGAAGTTGTAAATGACGGAGCCGAGTCGGCCATGTTCAAGCAGCTCTTCCAGAAGTGGACTGATGTTGGAGAAACTCAAGGGATCGGCAAAACCTTCAACGTCGGCAAGATAGGTGAGGAAGATACATCGTCTTGTTTGATAAATGGAACCATGTTTTCTTGAGCTCTGTCAGTTTTTGTTTTCATGTTTGTGTTGATCAGACAGATAACACTCAAACCTGGACAACAAAGTTACTTTTCACTCTACAGTTTAATACACTAATAATTGTAATACTACCATCTGAGTTTGCAAAAAAATAGTACTGTTGATTTGACTTATAGCAAAAACTCCTAGATGCAGTCCTGCAGATTGCAAGATGGTAGCCTCAAACACCACATCAACAAAGATCAGGCATGTTTCATCTGGATCCCTTCCCAAGGGATAGGATGTGGCCTCATGGCTAGAGCGGTCAACCTCAAAGCTGGGGAACTGGGTTTGAGTCTTAGCAGGGACGCTCAACATCCTGTGATTCTAGGCAAATCACATAATCTCCCCGTGCCTAACAAATATGAATGTGTCCGTCTGTAACGCATTTGGTGCTCATGTAAAGTGCTCTGATACCTTCGGGTCAAGTTTGCGCTATTTAAAACTCCCGGAAAAAAAATATGAAGAGAAAAAATGTACAAAATGAATCACTTAACTACCAAGAATAAATAGTTAGAGGACTTGATAAAGAAACTATTGGCAGTGTTTTTCTGGTGTCAGTTGTATGACACTAAATCAAAGGCAATAATACTGATGTATAAAAAAATATTGCATCCACTACAGCGTCTGCCTCAGCATCAACAAGGTAAGTATACATTTACTATTCTTATCTCCTTATTTACCTACAACATACTTACCTTGTGTTATTGACTGGATTGATGTAGTGATTGCAGTATTTTTGTCATGGAGATACCGCTTTCCATATAGTCCCTTTCCTCAGCCACATTACCGATGACAGTTCATCTTTGGGAATGATGTTTGTGGCAGGAGGTAGTGCTCTGTTATCAGCAACAGAAATACCCGTCTCTTGTTCTAGATGTGAAAAGCTGTGGGCATGGCACATACAAGCCTACAACCAGTGCTGTGCTCCACTCTGAATGTCTTCATTAAGCACCCTTAAATGACTTGCCTCTTTTGCTTATCCCAGAAATGTTTTATGTTCTGTTAACAATTTTAAAAAGGGCCTGGCTACTCCATGTGGAGTGTCCCCGCGCTAGGATTCCTGCCCTAAGATAGCCAGAGCTACAACTACACTGAGATTTTAGATTTATCTGAAAAACCCAGTTTTACGTTTTTTCCCGAAAGACCATATCCAACTGTTCCTGTCTCAGTTCGCTGGGAGGGCGTTCCACTGCTGCGCCGCTAGAAAACTGAAAGAGCAACCTCCCATCCGTGCTCTCTCCCCACTAGGGACCACCATGAGTGTTGCTCCTGTGGATTGATGAGTGCCTAGGAATATTCGGAAGCAGCCTAGCTGCGGCATTTTGTACTCTTTGGAGCTTTTGTAGATTGCTTTGTGTAGTACTCAGATACAACATGTTACAATAATCCAGACAGGAGACCAAGGGGGGTTTATTTCAGTATTTGGTAGCCCATGGAGGCCACCACCAGGCACAATCTAAAAAAGCAACAGACTGTACAAAGCGCGGTTCAATGACTAATAAAAATAAACGGTAGAAGGAAATCAGAGCACATGTCGGCATTCTGTGTCCTACAGATTTAGGTCAGCCTCTCAGATAGTCATCATGCATTCTTTTAGCGTAATACCTCACAAGGTAGAGAACACAAACTAGGGGTAGTCATATGAAAGTAGCCACTATGTACCCAACAGACACACTGTCTAGTTTTTATACTTGTCCAATTCATGCTTCCTAACGCCTGGCTAAATATGCTCTGTTCTTCTCTCTTGTAGCCAAGGTGGATCAAGTTAAATTTGATGTCACCGAGCTTTATGCCCGGCCAGAGCTGGCCGCACAGCAGAGGATGGTGGACGATGCTTCAGGGAACGTTAAGGTGAACACAACCCTCTGAGGACATTGACTATTTACTTGTCTTGAGTGCATAATCTGACCTCTTGTTGTCTCATTATCACTATTATTATTATTACTCCATCACTTGCACAGTAATTATGTAAAATATCTATTGGTCAGAATTGGTGATTACTCTGAAACGGTGGGTTCACAGCTGCCTCCTTTCCTCTTATGCCTGCATCACATACAATGTGATTTAGTACAAAGGGTATGGTTGACATCACTCGCCTCAGATGTCATACGGGATGGAAGAAGTATTGAGTGGGTGAAATCACTCATTTTATTCTTGAACATTTTTTTACGAAAATTCCACTCATTATGTGAACTGCATTTTGCAGGTTGTTTGCATGAACATTATACACCAAGGCATACAGTGCTTACAAAAGTCACATGAGATACTGGTGGGAAACTGGTTTCAGCAGAAAATGTCTCTTGGCCAAAGCATACATCGATTTCACAGTTTCCTTGAGAGGTTGTATGCTCAAATCAGGTTCCGGTTGATGAAAGGTATGTGAAAAAGCACAGCAAGGGCAAAGGGAATTTTTTTGTTATATATGAAACTCAGCACAATTGAATACAGCAAGAGTTATCTTACATAACAAAAAAATTTGCCTAGCCCTAGTAAGACGTCAGTGATCTACGAATGGACATGGTGGCCAAATGTAGACAGGGCCATAATCTCTTCAACCCTCTGGGATCCTACCTCTCTGGTCTTTTCCCTCTTCGATTCCAGCTGTGAACCCAGCGGGTCACTAAGGTAGGGCCAGTGGGTCTGAGGCTGATGGCCTGATCCGATTTTAGTTGAAGATCAGCCACGGATTGCTATGTGCATCAAGTAAACGTAAAGGTTGCAAACAGCACTACAGTGTTGCCACTAAGTTTGTTTTTCAAGCATCTGCTTGTCTTAATGTGCGGGTGAATGGTGGTGGGGCTGGTTGCTCTCTGGACAAGGTGTGTGGGCAGTGTGGGTGATAACCGTGGCCTTTCCTCTCTCTACAATCCCAACAGCTTCCCCTGCCATTGTTTCCATACTCTCATCTCTATTAAGCACTCTATTGAAAAATCCCCATAACATGGGCTCAAGGAAATTAAACCCCTAGTTGAGCTGCTTTTGTTTAAGGTAGAGTTATCACTGTAAATACCTGTCTCCAAGGGATGCATAATCCAATAATGCTGCTGTTATTAGCTTGTTTGAGCTCTGGGGTGAAATGCAAGGCAACTTCTCTACCAAGGAGACTGAGACCGAGAAGGTGATTTCGAAGCTTATGATTTTAATTCTGTATAATTTCAGGAGTCAGCAACACTTTACATTTTGTAGTTCCAAATTGCATTGAACATAGTTAAGATCAGTAAACATAATCTAAAGAACAGTTGACAATATGCATACATCCATGTAGGTATGGAGGACAAGCGAAGGAGAGAGAACAAGAAAGAGAATGGTCGAAGTGTATTTCCTCCTTGTCGGTATTCCTCATTCCAGTCTTTACAATACAACCCTCGTTTTGCACCACAGGCAAATCTGTTTACAAGTCTAAGAGTTAATCTTTTGTAGATGGTTCCTTACTTAAACCACAGCCCTGTGACTCACACTCAAAAGCGAAAGGCAGACGTAATACTTCTTGTTATACAAAGCAACTCAAAAAAGATACCTGATGGCTATATAATCAGGCGGGTGAGGTGGGGGAACTTAGTACTGTGACGAGGAAGACTATGAATCGGAGTAATGATAATTACCAGTAAATACCTGGGTTATTTCTGGTACCCTGTTCTGAATTTTTTGGCAAAGATACTGACAGGCTGTGCAATACCAAAAGGCCGTACCTTAATTAGTGCAGTGGTTCGCAACCTTCTGTGGACTCCCACTTAATCATTACTGGAATCCAGGGACCCCCGCTGAATCATTATTGGAATCCGGGACCCCCTGCTGAGTCATTACTGGAAGCCGGGGACCCTGGTCTAAGCATTGTCAATGATTTTAACCGCAAAACAATACACAAAAAATACAAAAAATAATTCATACAAAAAAATAATTCATCAAACAAATTCACAAAGGACACACTTTATTTAATTCTCAAACACATATAAATAAAATACAAAAATATTTATAGTAATGTTGGAGCTTTTCTAAATTCAATCGAGGCCACTCATCGTACATACTGTATTCCGTTTGATGCACCTGCACTGCTCCCACAAATCAATCTGAGGATACTAATTACATTTTTATCCTCCAATTTCAAATTCCTTCACATTTACAGTATGTTTCAAAATTTTCAATTGTCCAGTTTGCTTCTTCATTTATATACACTTTATTAATCTGTTCATATTATTTAATTTTCTAAGTAGTCATGGACCCTGCAAGGAGGCTTCGCGGACCCCCAGGGATCCCCAGACCACAGGTTGGGAACCACTGCCTTAGTGGGTTTAGGTACCTGCGATCTTTAGCTGATCTGCATGGCACTTGTTTCAAGTTATAATTAGAAAGGTTCAAGAAGTGAGCATGACCGAATAAAAGCCGAGAGGAGAAACTGTGTCTCCTACTATCCCTGGTAAACAGTAAGGAAAGACTTGCCAGTTCTAGTAGCAGCCATGACACTGAGCTGGGGATGGATACACAGGGGCCGTCGCGATCATCGGGGACAATCATCAAACATCCCATTGAGAGTGTTACTGGGGGACGGGGGGGAGGTCCACCGCTGGGCCATCAGTATGGGAACAATATGGGTTGTCACTATATATGAAAATTGACAACTGAAACTTATGGGAAGATCATGGAAACACATGGAGCTCAAGATGGAGCCCACCTGGCCTCTACCTGGCATACAGAAGATTAGTAGGGATCATCCCTAACATGAGGGGCCCAACAGTAACCTCTTAGCCAGGGGAGCGGCACACTTCCCACACTGAGACTTTGGGCAATGGGAGGAAAGCAGTCACCCTAATCAACCGGACTCTGCACGAGGATTAAGAGGGGCACCTGCATTCCCTTTGAGACAAATGGACTCAAGTCTTGTGGCAAGCGATAACTGACAAAGAATGGGAATTGACACTAGAATACCCTATCTGAGTTTCTGGAAATGCCAGATTCTGATGTCAGCAATTTCACTTCCTGCATAGGACCTACCTCACTCCCAGGAGACTGGGTATAATGTACCGCTATAAAAGCGTCCAATGCCCCAGATGGGGTGTAGACGATTGTGAGAAAGTGGCTCTGTATATACTGTTCCTTAATAGGTACAGGGTGTACAGAGTCCACAGACCCCAAGGGTTTAACAGAAGTTAAAGTTAGATATAACCTTACTCTCTAAAGTGGTAGCTTGGACGAGCAGTAAGGCAGTATCAGAGGACAGTGTAAAGCCTTTGTTGTACACACTCAGTCAGCAAATGGTTCCACACACTCAATAACTGAACTCTAGGCCAATGTTTTATATATAAAAAAATATATGCTTGTTTTATTTTAGAACCAACACTTGGAATTAAAATATACTTTCTCGACAGGAGATGTTTCATATAAATACTTTTCTATATGCAATAGGCTTTAGTAAAAAGTTACAAGTAGTTGCAGTAGGCAATTCTATTTCTAAACACAACAATACATTGAGCTCAATGATAAATTCAAGTTATTTGCAACAGATTACTTTTTAGGTTACTTTTGTAATTCCAGGCCTGGATCCTAGATTCAGTCCTGGGTCAGTTCTCAGAATCAAGTGATGAAAGTCGACTTAAATACTGTAATGATTTTTAACTAATATTTAGCTATTTTAAAAGTTGACACTTAGAAAATATTTCAGAGAAAACAACCAATGATTCCCTATGGAAGAAAATGCAGGTTACAGGTACGGTACGTTCTCGTTACTTTTGTAATCCAGTACTGGGTGCCTAGACTCAGTACTGGGACCTTTATCCAAAACAGGTAAGCATTTACGTTTTCAGATATTATACGATTTTTGAAGAATAATTAAAGATTGCAGAAATCGACACTTAGAAGAAATTTCACAGAAAAACAGACAATGGTTTCCTATGGAAGAAAATTGGGTTACGGGTAAGTACAGTTGTAGAGATTTTTCAGAGTCAGTGCTGGGCACCAAGATCCAGCACTTGGAGTTCACCTAGGAACAGGTGAGTAAATTCGTTTTTGCCACTTGGCTGATTTTTGGTGAATATTTGAAGATTTGAAAAGTCCACACTTAGAAGAAATTTCAAGAAAAAGTCAGTCAATGTTACCCTATGAGAAAAATAGAGATTGCGGTTCAAGGGTAAGTACTCGACTGGCAAAGTTAAGGTTCTGGGCCCAGACTCAGGGGTCTCCCAGGGTCAGGTAGGTACAGTTGGTTCACCCTCAGCGGCTCTAGGGCGGCCGGGTGCAGAGAGAGTTAGGCCCAATGTTATCTTATGAGGGATAGGGGGGCCTTGTTTGGCGGCTGCTGACTGGCAAGCCACGCGGCTGTGGGAGCTGGGCTCCTGTTCACTTACTCAGGGCAAGTGGGGAAGTAGGAAGGAATAGAGTTTTCACTGCCAGGGCCACTCGGGCGGCTGGGTGCAGAGTGCTTTTGAGCCGTCGGGCGCTCAATGGAAGCCAATGGGAAATCTCCGGTTAGGAAAAAGACTGCAAGCTCGGGGACGAGGACTTTTCAGGTGCCATCACCACTTCGAGAGGTAAGTTGGGTAGTTGGAAGATAGGTAGGTACCCCGGGATGGGACCCAGAGGGCCGTGGGGCGCCGGGTGCAGGGGTGCCTTTTGGTGTCGGAAAATCTTACCCTCTGTTGATCGCGGTTGGGGTGGCACACTGTTCTGAGGCTGCAGGCTTCATCAGGATTGTCGAGGGGGGTCCTTGGGTGCCGGACTCGGGGTCACAGTCGCCGTGGGGTTTTCCTCGTGGGTTTAGTTCACTCCGGCACGGGCCAGGCTTGGCTGGTGCAGAGTGGGCTGGGATCGCGGTTCCGGGCTGCTGCCAGGGGTGAAAGGTAGTTTCTGAGTAGAGCCTCTACTCATGGGAGTTCCAGGGAATCAGAGTTCAAAGGTAGCCAGGTCCTCCGGGGTTTCTGAGGTTGCTGGCCACAAGAGATGCCGGGATTGGAGCAGGAGCAGGTTCGAGGTCGACAGGCCGGTAGGGCTGGGGCCAAAGCAGTTGGTGTCTCCCTCTCCTTCGCAGCTGCAGGGCAGGTCTTCTTTTCTTCTTGCTCTTCTTGTAATTTCGGAATCTAGGGAAGGAAGGTTCAGGGTGCCCCTAAATACTAGATTTAGGGGCGTTACAGGTAGGTGAAGGGCAGGGACCAATGGGTCCCTGTCCTGGACAGTGGGTACACCCCCTATCCTGTCTCTCTCCTGTGGTAGGGGGGCAGTAGCCTAATCCTGACTGGGTAGGGCTTCCCATCTTCAAGATGGCGAGAGCCCGGGGATGTGTTTCACCTCGCCTCCCCCACCTGAGGGGTGGGGTTGGCAGGCTGGCACATTCCTTGTCCTTATTTGGGATTTCCGGCCAAGCTTCCCACCAGAGTGGGGAGTTGCAGTGGCCTGGGGAAACTCACAGAGGCGGCATGCCTTTGAAGCTTCCCCCTGCCCATCCTGGGGGAGGAGATTTAGCACCTCGCCCAGGATATGCATTGTTGCAGGCCCAGGTGAGATGGGGCTCTCCTACCCAGGGGTCCAGCAACATGTCTGGTGTGTGGCAGCCTAGGCAGCCTCAGCACAGACGTGGATTGTAGGTTAGGTTTTAGGGGGCATCTCTAAGATGCCCTCTGGGGTGCTTGGCACATTAAATCCCACACTAGTGGTGGGTTTAATGTGCTGAGAAGTTTGATACCAAACTTCTCAGTCTTCAGGGCTGCCTTTATGGTGCTGTGGAGTTCGTGTTTGACGAACTCCCAGCACCATGTATTCTTAAAGGGCAGCACTGCACTTACAGAGCCCAGGAATGGACCTGGGTACTGTAGGGGCACAGGGCTCCTGCTCCTGTGCCCACACCATTGGCATAGGGCACCCAGCTAGAGGGGTGGCTGATGTATGCCATGGCAGTGTAGGTGTGGGCATGGCACACAGGGATGTGTGCCATGTCGACTCTCTGTTTTGTCCTGCACCCAGACACTCAGCCTGCAAGAGCAGTGTGTGTGTGTTAGGGTACAGGGCCTGTAAGGGTGGCACAATAAGTGCTGCAGCCCTTAGAGGCCTTCCCTGGTCACAAGGCCCTGGGTACCTAGGGTACCATTTACCAGGGGCTGACATGTGGCCAGGGTTTGCCAATTTGGGTTTTGTCTGTTAGGCAGTTTTTAGGGAAGGAACACAGGCCCTGGGCACCTGATTGGCAGGAACCCAGGGCACAACAAGGAAAAGTGCATCAGCTATTAGGCAAAAAAAAGGGGGGGTTACTGCAACAAAAACCCACTTTCCTACAACGATGCATGCTTCCACCATATGGTATGGTCCTACCAAAGGGTGGCAATCAACTGGCATATGGTAGTATTCTATCTGTAGAAAGTTACAGGCTGCTCTAATCTTTCTGCCCCAAGAGTTGCTTGTTGGGGCAGTATACTCACCTATACTCACCCGAAAAAGGGCAAAACAGATAATGGGTGTGTATTTGGCCCTCACACTAGCAAAAAGGTGCATAGTCACAAGCTGGAAATCCCTGAGACACCTCTGTATTTGCCAGTTGGTGGAGCTGGTGAACTATTGGGCTGACATTGAATTAGAGTGACTTCATATGGAAAATAACACAGGGCCGGGCACGCGAGAATGCAAAGTGGTGGGAGCATTAACTGACAGACTTAATGTGAACAACGGCCACCAAAAATGGCACAACACCGGCAACGGCAACGTAAGGCCCAATCTGGGGAGACACTGGGTGAACAGACATAACCCACACTGCCCATCACCCGCGAGACCTGACATACTTCAAGGGTGCTGCACTGTCCTTATTTATTTATTTATTAATGTGATTGTATATATCTCGTACTTTACCCAGAGGTGTCGGAGCGCTTTACAATAGGGCAAAGTACATTAGATCAGACATTACAGGTAACATGATAGAGGTGACAAAACGTATAATTACTAGGGCAACGCAGGGTGAGGTTTACATATTTACAAAATATAGATTCACCAAAAGTTACACATTGCAAACTAACATTGGAGCAATATGAGTCGTGCAAGGACGTATAACTACTATCACTTTGTACTATAATGCACAGGGTCTCCCTAATAGAATTGTTACTAACACCATCTGCCTTCCACACCCCTCCCCCCGGTGACCCTGTGGGTACATTATTCTCATCCCACCCCCCTCCCGGCCTCCGACGGGCTCGGTGGTTGGACCGCAGTTCATCCTAGTGGATTTTTACTCTCTCTTTTACGGGGGCTTCAGTAAACTGAATTAATGACCCTGGGAAGGGCGCTAAAGGTAGGGACGTATTATATGTATGCAGAGGTGTGCCCATACTTTTATAACTTGCCAAAAACAGTTTCCCTAATTTATATTAAGAAGTAACCGTCCTGGGACAGTTAATTCCGACATTTGAAATGTCTCAGCTGAAGTGGAAGGGAAGTGCTGTGAAGCCGAGAGAGGGGCGGACAGCTGAGCAAGAAACAAGCCTGCTGCCTGAAAGAAATGTTAATGAGCCCGTTTGGTTTATCTGCCAATATGAAGGCTGCTTGGGCGCCAATAATGTCTTTAATTGATGGAGTTTCTTGAAGAGTATTCTTTTTGAGAGGTATCGTAAGAAGCCCACCTGGTGAGCTGTGGAGTATGTGTGTTTTTAAGGGACAGTTAGAAACAATGTTTACACTAGGGACTGTCTGCATATTATTCAGATCTATATTTTAGAAGCACTTTTAAAAAAAATCTTATACCCAATGTTTTTTTGTGTACCTTGTGGCAACCATTCTTATACTGTGTGTAATGCCGTAGATATTCACAGCGTTTTCTGCCACAGGCTGGGGCCTCGGAAGACTAAAAATTCACAAGTCACTATTTCCCTCAGCAGCAGCCAGAATTCAATTCTGTTGCTACAGAGTCAGTGATCGCATTAACCAATAAAAGTTTCACTACTTAAAATAGTGCATCTCTTACTGATTCGTTTAAGTTACATTCATTTTACATTTAAGGTGTGTGTTATTTTATGTGCAGTTACATGAAGGTGAAAGGCCAACCAAAACGTTACAGAATGTTTGTTATTGTTAACCACGCCTTTGATCCTGTACCCACGTTCACTGATCTCGCCTCCGATCGACTCAGGAGCACAGTTCCCATACTTTTTTAATGCATTTCGACCACTGTATGTATTAAAAGAACAAAGTGGATGGAATTCCGTTCTAAATTATTGGTAGAATTGCATGTGACGTAGTCGCCACTTTAAGGATTTTCAGACGTAATAACACATTTAAAACTTGTTAAAACTATTACATTTAATCATAAGAATAGGCATGAGCTGTTTTGAAATCGTTTCTTTAGCCTAGTCGATTTTAACTGTGAATTTTACCGATTGGCAAAGTTACATTGATGCCACCTGTGGTGTTCTTTGGGGACACGTGGTGATATGGGAGGCCTAGGGGCAGGTAGCAAAATAAGGACACGCCAGCCGGGGTTGCTGTGTGGGCCGAAGACCACGAGCGGTCTCGCGCCCCTTTATTTATACCGTCGGGCGTGCCCGCCCTCCGGGTGCGTGGATGCGTGAACGTCGTGTTGGAACGGGCCGGGTGGCTCCGTTACCACATCCCTCCAATCTTTCAGATACAGAGATCATTTCTCGCTGGACAGTTCAGTTCTTGCGCACACCACGCAAAGTCTCTCAGTCTCTTACTAGGGGCCGGGTTTGGCCGAAGTCCATACGGCCGACTCCGTGGAACATCTCCTCGGCCATTGGGCGCCTCGGCCGCGGCGGGGGCCCCGCCTTCTCTCTCGTTCGCCCCGGGCAGTGGGGGTGCATTCTGTGACGGGCTTGCCGGCAATCCTGGTGAGCCGCCCCCCTCCGGGGCCTCAAACTCTTCCTCCTCCTGGTCGGTCTCGGGGACGCCAGATGTTATTCGTTTGAACCAAGATGCATTTCGCGTTACCGTCCGCGTCCCTCTCCTGGCTGACACCATGGTGCCGCGCACTCCAGTCACTTCCCACACCTCCGGTTCGAATGGGGTACGATACTTCCAATTCGGGTACCGGTCTTTCAGGATGACCCTGTCCCCCACCTGGAGACTCCTCCCCCGGGCTCTCCTCTTCAGACTGGCTTTCTCGTTGGAGGTCCTCCTTCTTCCTTGCGCCGCCTCTTGGTCTAGCGGCGTGGGCAGCCACGCATGACTCGCCGGGATATTGTCCCTGGGGGCCTTCTTGAACAGAAGGTGCGCTGGCGCACACCTGGTTGTACAGTGGGGGGTCCGCCGGTAGGCACTTAGGAACTGCGAGAGGCACTGATCTGCGTCTTCTCCTTGCTCGACTCCAATTCTCAGCGCCCGGTTCATCGTGCGCATGAAACGCTCCACTTCCCCATTCGCCTGGGGCCACTGCGGGGTAACTTTCCTGTGTCTGACCCCTCGAGCCGCAAGGTATTCCTGGAACTCCCGCCCTTGGAACGGGGGCCCGTTGTCCGATCGGACTTCCTCTGGCAGGCCCATCATGGCAAATATGCGATCTAGCGCCGCTCGCACCTGGCTGAACGCCGTCGATGACACTACTTCCACCACCGGGAACTTGGAGTGTGAGTCCACCACCACTAAGGTGTGTCGCCCATCCGGGAACGAACCAAAGTCTATACTCAGTTTGGACCAGGGTTCCAGACAGGGTTCCTCCGTGATTGTAGAACCTGGAATAAATACAAGAAATGAATCCACACAAAGAGTTCTCAGTCAAGGGTGAGATATGAGTGTTTATTGGTAGAACCAACAACAGAGTAACGTGCAGCACGGGGGTACCAGCCTAGATACTGAGTGCCCACTGAGGTGACGTGCTTGACAGGTTTTATAGGCCCAAACCACAAAGGATGTAGCATCATACTATACGTTGCACAAATTAAGCATAGTTCGCCTGACCAATTACCGAGGTCCTAAATGGTTGCATACCATTTAAGGACCGAGAAGTACTGTTGCTGGCTGCGTGACCCAAATCTGCTTCTGGGACTTTCCATTATAATGCAAGATATCAGTCTGGTGCTTTTCCAGTTAATGATTGCAACAGCAATAGAGATGTCCAAAGACATGGTTGAGAAATGCGATATGCGAGTGTACGTGCTGAAGCGAGCATCTTGTCCTGCCACGTATTTGTTTATGAGCAAGCCTTGCGTTACTGAAGCTATGTCTGTGTAGCAGAATAATGCTAATATGCAGAGTTTGCCATGCTAACTTAACAGGGCCTACAAGTTTGCTGCATTTGGTATCACCACAAAACGTGGCTTCTACATTGCCCCATCTGATACCAAATCACCATCCCCTATGCTATTACCCCCAGCTCCTCTCCTTCTTCATCTGCCCCAGTGTCATACTTTGAGTCGGGTCTATGTTGTGCACGCCACTTGCTGTGGTGTCCATGATGCGCAAAACGGGACACCAAGGCAGCGCAGCATGTTGGGCAAACGTGGCACATTACACACAGGGTAATTAGTGCTGCTATTATAACTATGCCTACTTCCAGTATCCATGAGCCCCAGCTGGCCAGCCATGATAGCATTGTGTCCCACATGCTGCCAGTATGTATGCCGTGTGCTTTGTCCCTGATGTCTTTAATTTTGTTAATTGCATCATCTATATTGCCGCTGTTGTCAGGGATATATGCACAGCATTTTTGCTGAATGACGTGGCAGACTCCACCCTCCTTCGCTAGAATGATGTCTAACGCAACCCTGTTCTGCAGCACCACAGCCCTCATAGCTGTGAGTTCCTCCGTAATGTTTCCCATGCCTGCTGCCGTTGAGCTAGCTAAGTCCTCAATCATGCGCGCTAGCTGGTGTATTCTTTCAGTGGTGTAGATAAGCCCTGCAGGGGGGACCAGTGCCCCTACAACTGTCATTACGTGGTCCAGCCATTCTGGTGTTCTTCTAACCCTCTTGGGCACTGCACCTTGGAGTGCCATCTGGCCTATGTCTGAGAAATGTGTCATTTTAGGTATGATGAAAGCGAGGTAGCAACTACCATACCATCCTGGTGGTAGGTAGAAATAAGCCCACTGACCACACACGAAGAACAATCCCTTGTATCCCACTAATCCTGGTGATAAACCCTCTTTCTTGTTCCTTATTCTTGACAGTCGTGTTGTGTGCGTGCAGTTACTCTGGCCCACAAATATTTGTCCCTCCGCCTCCTCTTCTGTCTCTATTGCCTCTATTCCCTTCATTTTGTTTATCCTGTCTTCACAATCTAGCAGACCCTTGCCCCCTTGTGCCATTTCTACTATCGTGCATCCGAATGCGATGCAGTCTTTCCATGCATCTTTCTGCAGTAGTGTTTGTATTGTGCAGCTTTTTCCCTCCGGGGGCAATTTGGGTCGTCTTGTTATCCGCATTACTTTGTTATTTAGAATACAAGAAGGGGCATGTCGTAGCTGGTCTATCTGGAACCGTGGTACCTTCAATCTTCCCTCCTTCATAACTCCCGGGTTGTCCCACCCTCTCCTTTCCTTCCACTCATCCGTTCTTTCCACCTCCTCTATTGTTGCTAGCATTTCTGTGTCCCTTGTGGTGTGTATTATATTCGTGCAGGGCCCTTTCTTCCTCTCGTGTGCTTTCCTACCCTGCTTTGTTGTTTTTCTGCTGTCCGCTGGTGGGGCAACTGATACTGACATATTGTGTTGTTTGAGGAGTAGATCTCTCATTAAAATGCACCCTGTATACTGTGATACTGGCAACACGTTGTAGCTCATTCCGCTTTCTGTGTTAGTGGGTAAGTGCGTGCAAACGTAACATCCTGATATATTCATTATGTGTACATACATTTTCACCATTTCCACATATTGGTTTCCATTGTACTCATCCCACAGTACTCCGTCCCCTTCATCTTTATTGCCACCCTTGCCGAGAATCATGTCATTTTCAAACTCAAATAGTTCGACATCCTTAGTCACATTGTTGCCCCCCTCCTCTCCTTGCCTGCCGTTAAGGAACGGTATTTCAAGTTCATCTGCAAATGTTATTATTAATGCAGTCACTATTATTGCGGGTACTGGTGTTAATACCGCTACTAGCACTGAAGGCCATATCCTTTCGTTTTTCTTTCTTTTCTGCATTGCTGCTCTGTCTCCCATCAGTTCAGGTACAGTCTTTGGTGATGCTCAATCCGATGTTTCTTATTTCCTCAGTTATGCAGTCCCAGATATCAAGGCGTGTGTTGGCAATGTCTTGCGTTGTGGCTTGTAGCCCAAAGGTGGGGAATGAAATGTCCTGCAGAATCAGATCCCTCAGCCCACTCCACAGGGGAGGGTTTGGCACAGTTAGTTCTAGCACACCAATGCCTAGTCCAGGACACTACAACCCGATGTGAATTGTTAATCGTTACTCTTCAACTCCTATTTTTACAGACCGAAGCCGTCCCGACCTGTTTGTTGTCATTGATCGCGGCTTGCGTCTGTTGTAGGCCTCTGCATACTGTTCAGTTCTGGAGCACCACCTTCTATTCTAACTAGCGGGCGCTGCACCTCCTAAGTTTTCATTGGTGCAGGCACCAGTCAACCATTAGAAGAAAACGTTGATGCCTGGATGTGGTACTGTCAGAGGTTACTAGCACATGACAGTAGGCACTCCCTCGAAATGCAGCTTCTTTCTGGTGTCTTCTGTTGTCCGTTGGAGGCCTGGCCTGCCCCGAGCAGGTGTCTGCCTCTTATCTTCCGTTGTCTTTGTCTTGCGTTGTTGATCGGAGGTTGTACCTGCGAGGTGCCTCAGATGCCGCAGATGGTGCGGGCGGCGCTTGCTTCTCGTTGTCTAGTCCGTCCGCCTTCTTGGTGTGGGAGCTGTGTATCCACGACGTCAGGCCTTTGCACTTCACTGCTGTTGCTGTGCTGAGGATGACCTGGTATGGGCCTTTCCACCTTGGCTGGAGGCAGTGCCGTCGGGTGTGGGCCTTTATCCAGATCCAGTCGCCAGGCTGCAGGTCATGCGGCTGTGGTGTTATTGCCTCTGGAAGAGCCTGCAGTACCTGACGGTGAAGATAACGTAAAGTCTCAGTTAGTTTCTTGCAATAACATAAAAGTAAATCATCTGTGACTGCTAGTGGGGCTGTTGACATATGGCCTGCAATGTTCATGGGACGGCCAAACAGTATCTCATGGGGGCTGAGCTTCGTTACTCTGTCCGGTGTGCTTCTCATTGCCAGCAGAGCTAGTGGTAATGCATCTACCCATGAAAGTTCAGTTGATGCACATATTTTCCCAATTTTATTTTTCAACACCCCATTCTTCCTTTCCACTGCGCCCGCAGCAGGGGGGTGATAGGCGCAGTGTAATTTTTGTTTTACCCCAAGTCCTTTGCATATTCCCCCTATGACATGGGAGATGAATGCTGGCCCATTGTCGGAGCTCAAAAGGGCAGGTATTCCAAAGCGTGGGATCAGTTCTTGGAGGAGGCATTTAGCAACCGTATGTGCATCACAGTTCTTTGTCGGGTATGCTTCTGTCCATTTACTGAACATGCATACGATCACTAGCACGTATTTGTACTTGTGGGTGGGGGGCATTTCAATGAAGTCCATTTGAAGGCTTTCAAATGGTCCGTGGGGAGGGGGGAAATGACCAGGTGCGGTTTGCGTGCCCTTCCCAGTATTGTACTGTGCGCAAACAGTGCACTGTCTGCAAAGTCTCTCAGCAGTCTGGCGGAATTTGCAGTTGTACCAACATTGGGCAAATAGTCTGATCATGCCGTCCCTGCCAATGTGTGTGGGGCCGTGAAAGAGGCGCGCCATGGAGGGGAGCATTGATGAAGGTAGGCATATTTTCCCATTGGGCCCTGTCCATAGTCCCTCGCTGTTTTGCACACACCCACCCTTTGCCCACTCATCTTTTTCTTCTTTCCCTACTCTGCTCTGAATATGTATGGGGTCAAAGTGTAAAGTATCCTCGGTGGCCTCTGTGTTGTTGCTTGGGCTTGTCATTTGTAGCATAGCTAGTTGGCAGCCGGTCAGTGCTATTCTCCGTGCTTCCCCATCAATGAATGCATTCCCTTTCGACACATAATCTTTTGCTGAAGTATGTGCTGCGCATTTTATTACAGCCACCTTTGAAGGTAGTAGCAGGGAATGGAGGAGGTCGCTTATCAATTGTGCATGTTGTATTTGCTGGCCTGCTGATGTGAGGAATCCCCTCATTGACCAGAGCTGGCCAAAGTCATGGACCACCCCGAAGGCATATTGGCTGTCGGTGTATATGTTTGCTCTTGTTCCCTTGGCCAATGTGCATGCCCTCGTGAGTGCCACGAGTTCGGCTGCTTGTGCGCTTCTAGCTTTTACTAGTCTACCACCCTCCAGCAGTTTATGGGCTGTGCCTACGGCATAGGAGGCCTGCAATATTCCCTGACCGTCCCTAAGACATGACCCATCTACAAACAGGTCTCTTTGTGCATCGGGAAGTGGTGTGTCCCGTAGGTCTGGGCGTACCTTAGTGTGTCTTTCTATTGCTAAAGCGCAATCGTGAAAGGCATCATCTGCTTGTAGGTCGTCCAGCTCATGTTCTGTTGGCAAAAGGCATGCAGGATTCAAAGTGGTACATCTCCTGATCATTATGTGTGGTGCTAATAGTATTAGTTCATACCTAGTGAGACGTGCATTTGTTAGGTGCTGGGTCTTTGTGGACGTCAGTAGGGTGTCTACTGCATGGGGGACGTGCAACATCATGGTGTGTGCCAGCACTATGTTCTCTGACTGTTCTACTGCTAGTGCAGCTGCCGCCACCGCTCGGAGGCAAGGCGGGAGGGCAGAAGCCACGGGGTCTAATGTGGCTGAGTAGTATGCCACTGGGCGGTAATAAGATCCATGCTTCTGACTCAGTACTCCCAGTGAGCATCCACCCTTTTCGTGACAGAACAGGTGGAAGTCTTTGCTGTAGTCTGGGAGCCCTAACGCTGGTGCCCCACTCAGTTCGCTCTTTAGCTTGTTAAATGCTGTCTCACAATCCGGGGGCCAAGGTACTGTGTCTGGGACCTCTTTGTGTGTCAGTGCTTGCAATGGTTTCGCGATGAGGGAGAAATTTGGGATCCAGTGGCGGCAATATCCTGCCACTCCCAAAAATGCCCTAACATCCTTTTGTGTACGTGGTCGGGGAAAATGAGTAATAGCTGAGATCCTGTCCGGTAATAGTTTCCTTGTCCCTTCCGAGAGTTCATGGCCTAGATACTTCACAGCGGTGAGGCAGAACTGTAATTTCTTCGGGGAAACCTTGTATCCTTTCATCGCTAGATGGCGTAGGACAGCGATGGTGTCCTGTATGCAGGCCTCTCTTGAAGGAGAAGCCAGTAGCAAGTCGTCTATGTACTGGACAAGAGTTGAGCCGCCTCCTAGCACTAGGGTGTCTAGATCTGTCTTCAGGGCATTTGTGAAGATAGAGGGGGATTCTGTAAAACCTTGGGGGAGTCGAGACCATGTATATCGCTTCGACCTATAACAGAACGAGAAATATGGCTGGCTGTTAGGGTGCAGTGGAATGGTGAAGAAGGCTGAACTCAGATCCAGTACTGTGAAGTGTGTTGCTGTGACTGGGATGTTAGACAATATCGTTGCTGGGTTTGGAACCACTGGGAAAGAGGGAACCACTATTTTGTTCAATTCCCTCAAATCTTGTGTGAAACGGTATACAGGGGCTCCATCTGGGCCCTTGGATGCTTTCTTTACAGGGAGTATGGGCGTATTGCATGGGCTAGAGCGTATTTCTTTAATTATTCCCTGCCTCAGGAGGTCCTTGATCACTGGTGCTATGCCCTCCTCCCCTTCCTTTGATATTTTGTACTGTGGTACTCTCGGGAGGGGTGCTCCAGGCTTCAAGGTGACCTGTACTGGGGGGTAATTCAGCACTTGCCCTACATCATTTGCGCTGGTGGCCCAGACCTGGGGTGGCACACTGTCTCGCAATTCTGATGGGATGACGAAGTCAGTGCAGGTCATGAAGGCCTGCAACATTAGGCCATGTGGCCTACTCTCCAGGAATACCCCCATTGGTGAGCAGTGGATGGTGCATTGCATTTTACAAAGTAAATCCCTCCCCAGCAGATTTACTGGGCAAAATCTGCTGAGGATGAACTGGTGGCTGACAGTTATTGTACCCACCAGTAGCTGTAATGGTTGTGTGAGGAATTCATCTATTGGTTGTCCTGTCATTCCGACTGCAGTAATCTTTGTTCCCGAGAGTGGTGCCTCCGGCATCACTGATGCCATTAGCATTGATCTTTGCGCTCCTGTATCTATCAAGAATGTCACAGGCTTGCCCTGGACCGTCCCTTGTATGTATGGACCTGATTGGTCCACTGCAATTACTGGAGCAATTATGCAGTCTTCCACTCTCGGGCACCCCTAAAATAAATTCTGTGGTGGCGGTGGGAAAGAATTGTCTTGCTGTCCCCACCCATCCCTCCCAGCCCAGTCCTGTGGTGGTGGGGGCATATCTATTGACTGGTATCCCTGTTGGTCATTGTTTCTATACTCTGTGTGCTGGGCATTGTGCCGGTATTGTTGTTCATTTTGTCTTCTATTCTGGCCTGGCCGTTCTGCCGAGTATTTCTTTTTCAGTAGGGGGCAATCTGCTTTCCAGTGGCTCGGGTCCTTGCAGTTGAAGCAAGCTGTACCTGGGGGTGGTAGGGAGGTGGATCTGTTATTCTGTTGCCTACCTAGGCCCCTACCCCTACCCCTACCCCTCTCTCTTCCTGGCCTGTTTGAATAGAATTTTTCCTGTGCCACCATTAGTCTTACTTTGTCCTTTTTTATCTTTTCTGCCTCCACTGACTGTTCGTTTAACTGGTAGTCAGAGCAGTATCGTGCTGCTGCGAGCACCTTTTCTACAGGCTCTTGCTGCCAGCAAACAAAAGAAGTTTGTAGGTGTGTTTTAATGGGTGGCCTCAGACCTTGGACAAAAGTGGTTACGAAAGCTGGCATTGCTTCCCCCATTGGGTTTTTCAACCCACTATTCTGCTGATAGACCTGTAGCAAGCGGTCATAATACGCGTTCACGCTCTCATCCTTGTCTTGTTTGGTGTGTGTGATCTTGTTCCAGTCCACCTTATCTTCTGGTATTTTGTCTTTTAGATATTTTACTACCTCTTTGTACTTGTCATTTACTTCATCTCCTGGTGCCCCACCCTTCCCTCTGGCTGGTTCCCCCGTGGGCCAGTCCACATGCTTTTTACAGTCCTCCCACAGGTCCTTTGGAACTATTATATTGAACAGGACATCAAAATCTCGCCATAGGAGTCCTCCCAGGCCCGCCATCCTATCTAGTTCGGTGTACCATTTCCTTGGTTCATCTCTAAGCTTCGGGAAGTCCTTAGTAAAACACATAATGTCTTGTCTGGACCAGGGGACATGGACATACGCTAATTCGTCATGTGAGCCACCGGGTATTTCTCTGAGGGGCATTACCAGTGTGTGTGGGGCGGCTGTGGATGGCGCTGGTGTCCCTACCTGAGGGGAGAGGGACTGTGCTACTTCTAACACGGCAAACGTCTGTATCAGGTGTTTCCACTGTTGCAGCTTGTGCACTGCATACTGTAGTTTGTCTTTCAGTTCGTCTTCTGTATATGTCTGCAGGTCTGAGTCTGTGAAACCGAACTGTGCCGTGTCCCATTCATATTGTTGAGGTAGTTGGGGAGCTATTCCTGTAGTACCTGTGTAGGCTGCTTTTCCCTTCTGTATATATATGTTGTGAACGTGTGCGCCTTTGTCCAGTAATTGAGCGCGCGCTAGTGACAGTACTTCTGTTAGATATTGTCTGTTGTACTGTGATATGAGGGCGGCCACCGTTAGTTTGTCTTCCACCATTGTCTGTAATAAGTCCTGACATTTCTTTGTGTCTGATTTAAGTACTCTCCAATGTGTTTGCGGTGAGTGTGTGCCTCCTAGACTGTTACGTCTGCCCGAGGGTGTAACCTGCTGCGCCTGTGAAGGGCCTTCGGCCGCCTGTTCGAGCAGTTTTATGTCATGCTTTGTTTGTAATATGTATGTGCACAGGTCCCACACCAAGGCCTGCCACCTTGGTAGAGGCCTAGCGTAGTCTCCTGATTCGTCGTCGAATTGTTGCTGCCATTTATGGTCTATCAGTTTTGGTTGTGTTATGCCTCCCTTTGTACATTGAGACAGCAACTGTTTTTTTTGTTTATGGTATTTTCTTGCTGCGAGGACTGCTTCCGTCCTCATCAGCTGCAGAACCGCAATGTCTTGGACGGCGTCCAAGTGTATTTTAGTAACTTCCTCATTGATAAGTTTATGCGTTAAATCTAAGGCGTCTGCCTGCTGCTCCTTTGTTAGCTCAGGAGGTTCGTCTGTGGGAGCAGAGTGTGATGCTGACGTTGGTCGCATCCGCCCCAACAGTAAGTCTTCTAATATTGTGTCTTCTTCCCCCGGGTCTTCCTTTGCTGTTTTATTAGCATTTGCCAATGGTATACATGGGTATACCCCTACCACATCCAATTGTGTTTTTCTCCAATCCTCTTTTATTTTAGTTTTACTGATCTCATTGAGCACCCTATTTTTCACTTCTACTAGCTCTTTGTGGACCTTTGATTTTACGTCGTCAGTTGCGCGCCTATCGCGCAATACGATGTCCCAGCTATGGTAACACTCCCATTCAATTGGGCGTATCTTTTTCCCTTTTAATTTTAGCATCTGCCTCAAATATATCAGTTTTTTTATGTCATATGTTCCTTGCCGCGGGAACTGCAGGTCTGGTCGGTTAGCGGTCATGTCATGCCATTTGTGGATAAATAATATGGAGTTGAGTCCTTGGCTTAGGGCCACATTGTACGCCGGGGAGTCCTTGGGAGGGGCTGGCTGACTGCCATCCAATTTGTATTTACCTAGCGAGTTTCCCATCGTGAGATATGAGTGTGCAGTCAGTGGTGTGCAAGCGCTAAACGGGGACAGGGCAAACACACCGGACAGATTGGTGGGGCCTCGCGCTATTTACTGGACAGACACCACCACAGTAGGTTGACGAACGTAGTCATCTGCTTTTCAGCCACTCTCCAGCTAATGTTATAAGAAGCAAAGCCGTTCGTCAGGCACACAGACAGAGCAATTAATTCAAGTCCACCCAAGCAGTCATGAGTGAAAGGGAAATGGTCGTTCTGGGTGCTAGTTACTGGCGTCCCATGAACAGAAGAGAAGACGATAGAATAGATATAGGAAGAGTTCTGGGTGCTAATTACTGGCGTCCCATGAACAGAAGAGAAGGTGACAGAATAGTTGGGGGAAGGAAGTTCAGTAATCCCGCCTCCTTGCAATCTTCCGTTATCCCATAATCGGGCGAAAGGGGCGGCTAGGCGGGATTGGAGCCTTTCAGGTAATTCACTAAATAGTGCAAGGTGGTGAACTCTGCATTCAAGGCAGGCACACACATGAAACAGAATGGGTCCCTGCGCGCAGCGCTGTCAAAGAGGCTGTGCCCTAGCGTATGTGTAATGCCTTTACACTGATCCCAGACGAAGAAGGGAGGGCAGTTTTATCCGTTTGAGGGACAGGACGCCGGGGTCACTTGCCCTGTTTATAATTGGTGGGTGATGGCGTACTGGACAAAAGGTGTCGGTCAGTCAGACACATTAGCAGCATCGAGTGTCAGTCATGTTAGGGTCGTAATACCCAAAGAAGAGAGTATGTCTGGCAGAGACTGCACTGTGCCCTAAAATCCTAGTTAAATGACGTCATGAGATGAAGAGGCTTCTGCAGTACTGCAAGATAGAATGCAAGGGAACCCTCAAAATAAGCAAGTAAATAACAATCAATTGACTAATAACAGACAGGTCAACTAGTACTCCCCCCTTTCTGTGCCCAGGGCAACCCCCAAGGCACAGCTGGAGGCCGCCTCAGGCGTCCAGGAGGAGGCAGCGGGCCACTGGGTACCCGGGTCCAGTGGCGCTGGGGCGAGGCAGTTAGTGCCGGGACCGGGGTACAGTGACCTTGAGAACTGGCGCCCTAGAAACTGTTGCAACCAGGGAGAGGCAGTCTAGGGACCGCCACTCCCACGATATCGTACCTGTACCAAACAGGGTGCGCGCAGTCAGGGGGGCAAAGCCGCTACCCCCTGAACCTGGGGAGCCCACTGCCACAACTCTAAAACGAGGGGCTACATGCTACCACCCAAAACCTGGGGAGCCAAACCGCTACACTCTAGAACGAGGAGCTACCTGCTACCACCCAAACTGGAGTACAGAACTCCCAAAAGAGACTTACCGGCGTCCGTTGAGTCTGGCAAAGCGTACCGACCTCTGTTCCAATCAAAGGAAAGAATCCATATAGGTCCACCACCCCCATCGGCCGATGACTCTCTGCCGGCCGGGCGGGGATGCAGTAGGTCGCCCTCCGTGATGCACCGTCAGGTAGGAACCGCTGGGCACCGGGGAGTCACTGCGGGCTGGGAACGTGCAGAAGGGCGCTGTCGCCGGCCAGGTGGGGAGGGTGTCCGGACCAAAAAACTGTATCAGAGGGCAAAGATGCACATGTAAAGTATCCTGGAAGAGGGCGGCAGCGATGTCAGAGATCAAAAACTACGCCCAGTACTAGAAGAGAGAGAAAGAGAGACAAAGAAAACCTGACGGCTATTATGAATGATAAGCAGACACTAAACAGGAGCGCAGTCCTCACGCGAATGATGACAAACTGAAACATAAATTACAAGGGCCACAAAAAGAACACAGAAGAAGGTAATAAGGATAGGCGCAATGATGGCCATCTGCGTATCTGACCAATCAGTAACACAGGCTCGAGAGATGCCGCCAGGGCACACGCAAACAACCCTTGACATGAGAACAAGACGGGGAAAGAAAAGAAAGAGGGAAAGCAGGGGGTGGGGAGGGGGATACCAGAGGCAAAGCGAAGTCCACTGGGTGAGGCGTCGGTTCCCCCCCCGTGATGTTGCACGAGTGACAGCTGCGGATGGCTTCCTCAACCAGCGCGTCCATCCGCGGGAACCACACCTTGCTCCGCAGCCTTGCCTTGGTCTTGGAGATGCCTTGGTGCCCTTGATGTGCCAACCTGACCACCTCTCCTTGGAGACTCATCGGAATGACGAGAGTTGCTCCTCGCAGGACCACCCCGTGCGGCCCCTCGCTGAGCTCACTCCGCGCGTTCCACACCTGCTGTCGATACACTTTCTCCTCTTCGGTGAGGGCCTGCACTCCATCCAGGAAGTTCCGCCAGTGGTGGGTCGCCAGCGTGCGCTTCACCTTCACGAGGCAGTCGTCCAGTTCCGTGGCTTTGCCGATGTCTTCCAACGTGAGTGCCACCGGGCACGCGGCTTGCGACACTAGGCGGACGAACTCCTCCGTCTCCGCCTCCTCCGCCTGATCAGGGCGCGCCGGCTCCGGGTGGCGGGACAGGAAGTCCGCCGGGTTGCTGGCTCCTGGTCGGAACACGACCTCAAATCGGTACGCTTGTAACTGGACCGCCCATCTCTCGATCCTCGGGGGCCCTAGCCTCGCAGTGCCAGCGAAGAGCGGAACCAGGGGCTTGTGGTCGGTGACCACCCGAAAGTCGTGCCCATACAGGTAGAGATGGAAATGCTGGCAGGCCCACTTGATGGCCAGCGCCTCGCGCTCGATCTGCGCGTACCTCATCTCCGTAGCCGTCAGAGCCCTGCTGGCATACGCGGTCGGGACCCATTCCTTCGCCTCCGTCTCCTGCATCAGGACTGCGCCCAGCCCCACGGGGCTCGCGTCCACCACCACCTCTGTCCGCCGGTGGGGCCTGAAGTACGCCATCACCTTGTCATCGATCAGCGCGTCCTTGACCGCTTGGAACGCCATATCTTCCTTGGCCGTCCAGGTCCACGGATGCCCACTCTTCGTGAGAAGCCGGAGCGGCTCCGACAGGGACGCCAGATTGGGAATGAACCGCCCGCAGTAGGTTGCCATCCCCAGGAAGCTCCTGACCTCGGTGGCAGATGTGGGCCTCGGGGCAGCGCGGATCGCTGCCGCCTTCTTCGGATCCACTCTCAGGCCTTCCCTCGAGAAGATGTAGCCGAAGAATTCGACCGACTCCTGGTAGAAGGAGCACTTGGCCTCATGAAGGGTGAGTCCACTATCCGCCAGCCGCTGCAGCGTGTCGCGCAGATGTCGATGGTGTTCTTCCAGAGTTCGTGAGAACACTAGAATGTCGTCACTCAGGTTGATGACTCCCTGGAGACCTGAGAGAGTCTCCCGAATGGCGTTTTGGAAAACTTCGGCCGCTGACGAAATTCCGAAGCTCAGCCGCTTATACCTCCGCAGGCCAACGTGGGTGGAGAAGGTGGTAATGTTGCGGCTGTCGGGGTGGAGCTCAAGCTGGTGGTACCCCGCGTTGAGGTCCAATTTCGTGAACCACTGTGCGCCGTTGAGGTCGGCCACAATATCGTCCATGGTGGGCGTGAGGTGTCTTTCGCGCTTGACCGCCTTGTTCGGGAGGCGCATGTCCACACAGAGTCGGATGGCGCCTGGTTGCTTGGGTTTGGGCGCCACGACCAGGGGGGACACCCACGGGGTCGGACCCGATACCTTCTCAATCACCCCCAAGTCTTCCAATTTTTGCAACTCCTCTTCTACCTGTGGTCGCAGGAGGAATGGTATTCTCCGGTGACGCAGCGCCATGGGCCGGACCGTCGGGTCCACGTGTAGTCTGAACTGCTTTCCGCGTAGGCACCCTAGACCTTGAAACAGCATCGGAAAGTCCTTCAGTATCTCCCTTGCATGTAGCTCGTGCACCTGATTTGCGAAGAATACCAGCGCCAGATCTTCGGCGGTGTGGCAGCTCAGCAGGGTGCCCCTCTTGCCTTCCGCCACGTGGAATGTCGTGGCCAACTTCCGGCCTTCGCTGACGACTTCGACGTCGATCACCCCTCGCAGAGACAGTGGCCGGTCACTGTCGTACGTGAAAATTTGGGCTTTGGAGGGTCTCAGGGGTGGGCGTGGCGACAACCTCTCATACTGGCAGCTGTCCATGACGTTCACCGACGCCCCCGTGTCGATGAGAGCACTCACCGGGGACCCGGCCACCATGATGTCACACATGGGCGGCGGTCTTCTCCTCGTGCCTTCTCGGCCTACGAACGACACAAAGAAGACTTCCTCTTCTTCTCCCTCTTCATCGAACTCTGGCTTAGAGTTTTCACGCAGGGCGGCGGATTCCTCCGCGGTCAGCTGGTGTACACGCGCCGTTGCTCCCCGTGGGCCGGATGCACCACCGCGCCCCCTTCGGCCACCTCTGCAGACCTTCGCAAAGTGGTTCGCTCGGCCACACTTCAGGCATGTCTGTCCCATCGCGACGCACCGGCCGCCAGGTGGGTGACCCAGGCCGCAGTTGCCGCACGTGCTGCCCTGTGGAGCTCTCGCGGCTCCTCGCTGTTGACCCGGTCGCTTCTGCAGCGCGTCCACTCTCTCTTCCTTGACCACTGGCGGTTTCGGGGCAGTCGTCGGCCGATTGAGGGCCGCCTCCATCGCATCCGCCCGAGCATTGGACAGCTCGTGAGACCGGCCAAGGACCAGGATGTTTTCAAGGGTGATACCTGGCTCCCGCAGGATGAGACGTCGCAACGGGACCGACCTGCACCCCTGTATGAGTTGCGCCCGAATCTCTGCCCTCTGGTCAGGCAGCACACAGGACAGCGAGAGTTTCCGCAGGCGTGCATAGAAGACGTCAATGCTTTCGTTTTCTTCCTGTCGCGCCTGGCGAAGCTTGAACCATTCGAAATCCGGGTTCGTTTGGGGATCAAAATGGCGGTTCAGGGCCCTTAGGGCGCCCGCATAGTCGTCGTCGTTCCCCCGGTCCGGCAGAGTTTCGAAGAGGTCGTACAGCTCTTCACCCCCGTAGCACATGAGGAGCGATCGTTTGACCGTGTTGTCCGTCTCCCGCACTCCGACAAAATAGTGCTCCAGCCGTCCGATCCATGACCGCCACCGCACCGCCGCCGTGGCGGGGTCCGACAATCCGCTGAATGGCGGCAGCGGGGCCACCGCGCTGTGTCCAGGCGCGGCGGCCGCGGGCTGCGCGGCGGCTGCCGGCGGAGGCTGCTGCGCCGTGCCACTTCCGCTGGGGGCCGGGGTCGTCATGTTCGTCGTCCTTCACTGCTCGCGCCCCCAGACCGTCGCTGCGTGGCAGGTGTCCAGGCGAGACCTCTGCCGCTGCTGGAGCTGTGCGTGGGCGAGACCTGCGCTGCTCGGGATGCTGCGCGTAGGCGAGACCTGCCGGGTATTTTTTTTTTCTTGTGCAGTGCTTTATTGGTCTCTCTCCCCCTTGGATGCTGCGCGTAGGCGAGACCTGCCGGTTCCCTTTTTTTTTCTCTTCTGAGCTGGGCTTCGGTTGTATTACTCCCCTCAGGCACCGCCGAGGACGCCTCTGCTACACACTGCCTTCGGGGCCTTCCCCGGCAGACCCAGAGCCAGCCACGAGCTCACCTGCAGAGCGCCAGCTGCCCTTCAGCGCGAGGACGCGCGCTGCGAGGTCCTCCTCGTTCCGCCTCTGCGGAGAGCGCCGAGCACCCCCCCAGGCAAGTTGTTGGTGCTGGAGAGGCGAGGCGCGGGTAGGCTCCGCCCTCGTCGCCAATGTGGTGTTCTTTGGGGACACGTGGTGATATGGGAGGCCTAGGGGCAGGTAGCAAAATAAGGACACGCCAGCCGGGGTTGCTGTGTGGGCCGAAGACCACGAGCGGTCTCGCGCCCCTTTATTTATACCGTCGGGCGTGCCCGCCCTCCGGGTGCGTGGATGCGTGAACGTCGTGTTGGAACGGGCCGGGTGGCTCCGTTACCACACCACCCACGACCCTGTACCATTGAGTTAAACTGGGTGCTCATTTGAGTCTTATTGCTGCGGTAACTACTATGAGTTCGATAACTTTTGAAAGCGAAGACGTGCAAAGATTGAACATACATTTACTGTAACTTCATATCCTTTGTATACTCCTGCCATCTAGTGGTTTAGTATGGAATGGTTTGAGGGTTTTGACACCAACTTTGCAAATGGACGGACCGTTGTAATCAGGCGGTGGTGGCATTGGCAAGCACCCCACAATCCTCAAGTTTGAATTGTATTGTAATTGCATATATGCAGTGCTTACTACCCCTGAAGTAATTATGCTGCTCTGGAACTAAAAATTAATTAGTGATTAATCCAGTGTTTGTTGATTATTGTTTGTTACTAGGAAGAGACTTGTGCTCTCAAGGAAACAATTCCATGCAACAATTCAGTTTCTTTGTGGTGCTTTAATTTAATAGAAGTTCAGTGTGATCATTAGTTGGGGTGTGTGTGAGTTCATGTAGATGGTTGGCGGGATTAATAGGTGAGGTAGAAGAGATTAGGTATTGTTAAATTGCAAGCAGATGACTTTCAAAGAAAGAGAGGTTGTGGTCTTTGAAATGAGGCATGGGCATTTTGCAGAAATATGATAGAGATTAAGGCAAACTTGCATGTGATTTAAAGCTGGTTGTGGTCAAAGAGGGAAGGCATGCAAAGGATGGAAATACGTAGCAGGGCATTCGACAGAAATAGGCACAGGTAACAATGAGAAGTTTGATGCTCAGATCAATTTTTTCATGCAGGTCTTTAGGAATATATTGGAGGTTTTTAAGGCATTATGTAATCTCAAGATGCAAAACTGTAGAAAGAAGTAATATCTGCATGCGAGATATTGCTATATCAGATACTGTTGATAGGTACTAGCATCAAGCCAATAGTCTGGGCAGGATAAGGACCGAAACATTCCGACCACAAACAAGGGTTGTAGTGTTCCCCTTTAAATATTTATTCATACCATACAAAGACATGAATAAAGATTTTTCTCATATCTTAGGTATTTCTAACTGTTTATTTTCTTTGTATCAGAGGTGGTATTGAACTACTCCCATTTATATATATTCAGGTAACCCCACCACACCATTTTACCATAGGCCCAGTACTCCCAAAAATATCCTTAAGTGCCCCCCTGTTTCACGGGGTTGTTGCCCACGATGGTGACATCCGCTACCAGCATGAGCAGGGATCCTATGATGAAGCACGCCACAACATTGTGGGTAAGGGTTACCGTCGTTAACAGAAAGGACTCTTGCACAGATTAATAGACCTTATCGCCTCCATTTTGAGCCTCACGGTGTACTCTTGGTTCAAGTAAAGTGTTGGTACTGCAGAGTACTCCACAATCACTTCATGACTAATGACTTTAGAGCAGAACACATTGACAAACTTTAGCAAGCCACTGTTGCCTTGTGAGAAAATGTTGCCTTATTTGCTGATGTGGGCAACTCAAGAATGTGGCCGGGAAAAATCTCAGGCAGTCCAAATTCCATAATGTAATTATATGGCTTCACTAGATAACAAAGACTTCTGAGTGTGGTTTTAGGTTCCACAATCACAGCTCAAGGTCTCAATGCATTGACAATACATGCATGTGAAGCAATAGACATTAAACACAATAATGAATAACAGAGCATGCACCTAGAACTAGCTAGCAGCAAGCAATCCTTCTGAACAGTATATGTTATTGGTTAAAGACAAAAGAACCAAGTCTTTCCTTTTGTAAACTCATTTAATACACAGGTTAGCATCTGTGAACAACTCATTTCCCAGTCTGTAGTCTAGGAACTGAATATTCCAGTAGGGAGGCTGCAGAGCGAATTTGGGTGCTTAGATGGTAAAGAATAAATATGAGCTCACATACACTTTTGCATTAAAGAACCAAAGGCCACAGACCCCGGAACCTTTGTGTGTCCTTCTCTTCTGTTGCTGGATTAGGTTAAGACCATGTCTGTTGGGAGGTGAAGCTTGGTTATGAACAGTGTGACCACTTTCTTTTGATGCTCTGCAACACCTTCTCATTTCAAACTTCAGCTTTGCAATAATGCTGGTGAGCCTGCTTTATAAGGTGAGAGAAAGGTAAACCAGGAGGCAAAGGGTCACAAAACAAGGCTGCTGAGGGATGTTCAATAGACTGCAGAGAAAATTTATATGTGTCATTTGTCCAACCTCCTTCCAGCGGCCTTAGACAGGGTAATGAGCATTCCTGAGCCCATTGAAGAAACATATTTATTTGTCTCTGAACATCTTTTCTGTTACACCAGTGATGATAATTTTGCATTACTCAGGTACTCTCACTTTCCACCATTTTCGAAAGCCAAAGTCTTTTGCTACCGGACAACAAACACAAAATGTCTGCAGACACCCAGCAGAAACTCCTCTTTCTAATATTGCTCAACATCAGTGGCCCCTATATCAAGAGGAAGAAGGTACTCAACTACTTGGCCAATAAAACAGTTGACGTGGCTATGCCATAGCAAGCACCCTTATCTTTGGCATATTCTGAGAAGTTGAAGAGGTACTGGGTTGATAAGGTTATGAGCTGCTGCTGTTCTGTCTCCAGTCCATGTTCATAAGTGGCATTATCATTTCTCAGACTTGCGGCATGGCCCTTCTTTTAAGGATATATCTACTTTTGAAGACCCTCAAATCCTGGAGTGATGTTGATGGTAGCTACATCTTAACTACAATTAGCTCAATGGGTTCAACCTTGGTTGTAGCTTGAAATATTATCTGAACTGCACCAAAACTGGTTTTCCTGCCTCTCTTTCTAGACTGTTACTGAATTTGCCAAGAACTGTGTAATTGGGTGTGGAGATTGGAACCAGACTCTTGGTCATTTCATAGAGAAATCTGGTGCTCCAGAAAGAGCAAACAATTCTGACTGTCCCGTACAATGTGATGCCATAGAAGACTTCAACCAGCTAGATTTGTGGAGGCTGCCACACCGTACAGATAAGGAATACTGTTACCTTTGTGTTCATTGGTACTCCAGAATAGATTTCTTTTTCTTGTCTGGAATCCTTCTCATGCCCATTCTTCAATGTCCAGTCCTAGAATGGGGAAGATATAGAGAATTAACACCTGTAGATTCAAAGCTCCTGAGGAAAAGCAGTTCCAGAATACTATCAAGAAGTTCTCAGAGGAAACATCTTTGGGCATCAGAAAGGGCTCTCTAAGGTTTGATAGGGCAAGAGATTCAGTGAATAACAGAAGACAGTCAAAAGAAACATTTGGAGTGGCAGCGCTTGGAACCAATCCAATATAGCCACTTAACGGTGAGGTGATCCATCAGTCAGCTCATATGCTGACACCAGAGGATGACCAGGGAAACCACGATTCTGGATACATGCCCTTGAGGCAGGCGTGTACCATCGGAGGCCTTTGACTGATTGCAGTTGATTTAGGGTAAAGCATGACGCCCATGTGGTGCACAGCCCGTAAGGCCGGGCAGTGACATGGGCTGCTGGTAAGCCTAGGGTCGTGCGCACACCTGGGGCACTAAGTTGCCCTCCTCATCCGTCGTGTCCATGGCCTCCCCACCTCTGTGACACTGATGAGATCAGCCTTGGCACCACTACTTGACTCAGAAGCCCTGTTACGCTCACAAGGAGGTGAGACCTACTCCACACCCCTTGGCAATCCTAGAATCTGCTGAGGGTTCACCCACTCTTGAGCTCACACTATACAATAACAAGGGGAGAACTGTGAGGGTCTTGGTGCAAGCCAGGGGCACTTTTAAAATGCTAGATACCCATGTGGAAATCCAGATAGGAGATCCTGTCTCTGGCTGGGACAGACTCCCCAACTGTCTCCCCATAGCTGATTCAGCATATGTCACCAACTGCATGCACTGCCCCTGGGAGGCATATGATATACTCACATCCCTGGTGGTCTAGCTAACAGTTGTTGATGATTCATTAAGACTGGTCTGAGATGATGGATATAAACTGCTGCAAAGATTCTACTTTCTGCTGAATTGTCACACAAGGTGGTGGGAGCACCCTGAGAGTGTACGTCAAGGGCCTGAGTAAATTTGTCTCTAGTGATCAAGATGGGGATGAGTGGAGCCCAATGGGGCAAAATATCATTTGCACCTACACAACCTACGCATAATAAAATTATACAAGAAACTGAAAAAACATACAACGCATGTACCATTGAGGCCACTGGGGAAGACGGTATGGACATAAAAGGGCCTGCTGATCAAAATGAAATGCTGCCAGAGTGCAATAGATGGCAAACTTGGTAATGGTACTCCCACTTGGACCAGATGCAAAGTAGGCTAGACAGGCAGGGGTCCCACCTGGATCGAACTAAACAGTGCAATAATGATATTGAAGAAGGTTGTAGATCCATGGAAGATAACACGTACACCCTTGAAAAATCCTTTCTGATGGTCCAAAACAAGAATGAAAGTTTTGGAAGCCAGTTTATATTGTTGCAGTGTTAGAGTGGAAGATCTTGCAGACACTACTGCTATCACAGACAGGGAAACCTTCATGGAAAAACTGCTTCTTGACATTTTTGCGCAGATCTCCTTCTACCTGTTTGTTAACAAGTGGAAGGGCCTGTTGATTACTGGGTCCCAGACCCCTACTGGGGGCCCCCTTCGACTTGTCCTCATGATGCTTCTAAATTTTAGGGAGCATGGCTCGAGAAAAAAAGTAAGATTCAACATCGAGGGAATATCCTGTCCTTTTATCCAGACTTTAGGCAATCTCTACAGCAGGCCAGGAAGGCATAGGTGAATATTAAAAAGAAACTGTGAAGTCATGACATACAGTACTTATATTCCTAAGAAAGCTGAGAGTGAGATGGAAGTACAAGACACACACATGTACACCACACCAGAAGATGCTTTCTTACCTTACTCCAGACTTCCCAAGTACCACAGGGTCAAGCAAGGTGGCCTTGTGTGGCTTGGTAAATCTCATCTAGGTTTTGCATCACCCTTTTGTTACTGTGCGGGTCACAAGTATGACGCAAAAGTTTGATGAATATGCCCCTTGGTGTGTATTGTGAAAAACACATTAACACATATGGTACTTGGTTTGGTCCTCCCGAAACAAACAGGAAATCTGCATATAATATGCACACCCTATTTGCTGTTATAAACGAAGTGGAACCTGATCTGCTGGCAGGGTCAGTTTATTTTGACCTTCTGGTTAGGATTAGGGCTAATACACTCATTTTTGTACTTAGAGAATGTGATTAAGTGAGATCCTAAATAGGTTTGAAGGTTACAATCTACAGTTTGCTTTATGACTGTAATGACCTAGTCTTATTTAGTCTAGCATGCTCAGTTAACTGGTTGTCATTCTGGATGACCGAATGGAAATTAGTTACAGATTCTTGAACATTGCTTCTTCTTTTTAAATCTGGACTCTTGGCCATGTGTTCAGGGTAACACATTGTTTCATTTTTTGAGGCCTTTTCGATGAGAGGTAGCAGAGTTAGGAAGACAGATTTGAAGTGCTTCTGAAGGGATAACAAGAAAATTGTTTGGGGGTTATCTTTTGGTCACTTTAACTAGGCTGCTATTTGTTCATAGAATGGTGTAGGCGTTGTGTAGCTGCAAATTGACGACCAAAAGTTTATCACTGGAGGGTGGTTGGATTGGATGGTGTGAGTCCGAAAACGTGTTTTTGAAATCCTCCTGACTTCACAACTATGGCACAAAACTGCCACTCCTTATTTCTTCTTTCTTCATTCTGAAGTCCCTGCAGTAAGCACTAGCCAGGGACAAAATATGCGCAGTTTACGGATTTGAGTAGGAGTACTCTACATTGTCTCATTAGGTCTTCTTTTTCCAGGTGTGGCGGATCGAGGGATCAGAAATAACAGAAGTGGATCCCAGCACCTATGGCCGCTTCTATGGAGGAGACTGTTACCTGGTCTTGTACACGTACATGAAATCGGGCAAGCCTAATTACTTGCTGTACATGTGGCTGGTGAGTAAAGCATAGCTTATTTTTTATATAACAGTTCAGTGTACTACAATTGTATTATATTTGTTGCCATCCTTAGAATCCTAGAAGGCAACAGAAAGAGTCTATGTAGTTATCTGGAAAGAGATATAATGCAGATTGTATCCAGGATTGTTCTCAAAGTATCCAAACTGTGTGGTAGGGCATAAGGGAGAGCATGGGGAGGCAGGGCCAATGTGCTACCTCTTGGTAGTATATTGAGCGAGACAAGATAAATCATTACTTAGATCGGCTGGATCTTGTTAAAATATTTTGTTTGAAATCTTTGCTAAAATTTACTACATCGAATTTAAATGAATCTTAGAAGTTACAAATTCCTGTAATACCAATAATGCAAGTGCGTGTTGTGGCATATGAGACATATCTTGTTTCAGATGTCAAGGTACCATAGCAACATATGACATCACACCCATGGTTCTGTTCCACCTTTGTTGCCTAGGTTCTGGAATGTGTACATTGAGATTATGGTGAGCTGTTGCCTGGGCTGGCTGTGGTTTGGATGGGTCCTTCTTTCTTTGGAAATAAACCTAAATCTACTTTACAACTCAAGCCTTTACTTTCGTGATCCTTTCAGCTGCATGAAGATCTTACGTGTGTACTCCTAAATTAAAAGTAACAGTTCAACTACATCCATTGAAGGAGGAATCACCCCATAAGCAACTTTGCAGCACTACTTTTCCTCATTTCTGCTTCTTGACGCTAACCACCTTCTTCCATCACCTGGCCACTTCATCACATGTAAACGGGTACAATCAAACTCAGCCACCACTAACGCTCATAAACCACTTCAAACATTGATCCTTATCCACTGAATAACTTTACAGTTCCAACACACAGCCAAAGAAAGTTTTTGCTTTTGTAGTGTGAATCAGTGGCATATTTTTTATGTTTTTCATATTTTTTCAAAGATATTTGTGTGTGGTTTTTCACTGACTGTCAGCAAGGTCAAGTTTTTAATATATCAAGCTAAAGTGCTAATATTAACATTCAAGGGCATGATTTAAAAGTAATTATATGCAGAAATGGTACTTGTACTGACACCGTGTTTATTTTGTATGGGGGACTGTACTTTTCCTCCAGAATTTGCTATTCATCAGCAGGATTTAATCAGATCACCAAAACCTTCATTTTATGTCGCAATTAAGGGCAAAACACATAATAATGGGAAATGTATGGCCCCAATAAATTCTGCACCCTGGAGTATTGCATTTATCCGGTTGCATAAATATTGGATAGTTCTCCATGGCCCTTGTACTTTCCACCATAGTCCCTAGAAAGACAAAGGATGGCTAATAAATATGGAACAAGAGAGGATGAAAGAGAGAAAAGTTTAAAAATTCAATCAAATCTGCTAAGCACCTTTCATAGGTATCTCAGATATATGCATATTCCTTGAAGAGTTTAGTAAATACACAGGTGACTGAAAAAGTAGTTTAAAATATGAGGCAACATTAGGACTACTGGGATGGCTGTAGAGTCAGGAATTATTTGAGAAGTACTTCCAGTGAAAATGGAGAGGTAAAAATTATACTATAAGTTTTTAATGGCCCGTGAGGCAGGTAAGTGATGATGAGACTAATTAAAGTCATTGGGCCTCATTTACAAAAAAAGCTTCAGTTTTCACAAAGTTCCAGCTTTTTGGGGATTTTAAAAAATCATACAGGTTATGCAGGGAAGTTTATAAAAATTGTAAATTTCACAAGTATAGGGGCATTGTTGTAGGAGAGATTGTCTTTCCAGAGGTCTCAGTGCCTGAAAGGTCCCTGTAGAAGACAACAGGGATGCTGGTCAGGTCACCAGTAGGCTGCTAGGAACTGACAGTAGTCAATTTTCTCCGGTACATCCATGCCCGTTGTCCATTTTTGTAGATACAGCCATGGATAGAGATACAGGGCACATTCAGAGCCTGAACTCCTTGGGCTTCTTGTAGTACAGGATTCCTTCAATATAATTTGGGGGCTTGAATTATATCTCTGCTCCTAAATCCAGCCATTATTGTTTTCATCCCCAGAATTGGGAATAGCCACGCAGACTTGGGAATATGAGGTCCTTCGTTTCATGGTTATCCCTGTTTCCAGGGACCAATCAGGTCAGATTTACTACCTGCTCTGGGCATGTAGCTAGAGTAGGAGGACATCTGAACAGAGACATTTTAAGGCATGGGCAAAATGGGCAATTGCCAAGCCCCCTCCCCCAAGCGCTCCCCAGGAAAATATAACTTTCTCTCTATCTCCCCTCTAAATGTTTCTGTATCTTATCCCCTCTCTCTCATTCTCTCTGCCTAACTCTGATTCTCATTGTCCAGAGTCTCCCTAAGGAGTTTTGGAGCCATGGAAAAGACATAGTTGAACCGCTTTTCTGTGAAACCATTGCTGAAAGTTTGACATCAGAAAACGAGCAATATGCATCAAAGTTGTTCTAAACAGGTGCCCTCAAAAGATATCTTGCCCGGACCCCAAAAATCCTTAAGATGACACTCCATTTCTGGGATGGGTAGGTCCTTGTGTATGAGGAAGGAGTATTGCTTGCACCTCCAGTGGTGTTTTAGAGGGTCTGGTGGGGCTGTGCACCATGCTATCTGCAGTTTGACTAGGTGTGGGGCTGCATCTGGTAAAACCAAGCCTGGTGTTCCTGCACATGGCAATGCCAGATGCAGAAGCACTCGCAACTTTCCCCGAGAGAAAGCTCTCCACAACACATGTAATAGGGCCCTAAATGGTAGGTGACCACTGTATGGCAGAAAGGGGAAGGTGCCTTGGTGCTGGTACACAGCTATTTCAAATTCACAGCTAATCCTTGAGAAGCAGGGGATGACTCGGAAACCGGCAAATTTATACATTTTTTAAGGAGACTGTTCCACAGATTTGGCCATTGACTGACTGAATAATCATTAATCTGCTCACTAGGGTAAGTGACAAAAATGCCCTAGGATTCACAGTCAGGGTGGCGGTGGAGCAGTAATAAAGAGACTGATGCAATACCAAAGTATGGAACCTATTTTCTGCAAGCTAGAGGCCTTTATGGTTAGGCAGAGAGGAGAACTGAGATTTTGCCCTGAATGAGTGATAAATATTTTTCTCTTACCCAGCTATCCTGATGCCCTGGGATGTCAATTTATGTATATTGAAAGTACCTTTAGTCATAGAGATGCTCTGTGAAGCCCTATCTTTATTAGAAACATGTTTGAGGGCTCAGAATGCTAGCCCTGTCTTGTACACTAAAGTACCAATTCAAATGAGTCCTTCGTGCATTATACTAGAAGGTTGGTGTTCCTCCACCTAGGGGAAGAAGGGAGTGGTTTGTTGTAGGGGTTGAGGTGCAAATAAACCTTGGCTTTATTGTTTCTTTAATTTTCCATGTAGAGAAACAGTCTGTATCCTTATGAGACCTAATTATTCATGAGAACTGAATTTTAAGTAATATGCTGCTTCCATATTATGTTGTGCTCCTGGGCAAAACATCAATGTTTGGGGAAGTTGGTTCAAGATTAGTTGATTTCCAAAGAAACCAACAAAAGTATCAAATGTCAAGAATATTTGCATCATTGAGAGGTCTGACTGGGTTACTTAAATCTTAAAGTGCAGTGTGTTGATAAATAGCGCATTTAGTGCAAAAATCATATTACTGAATGTATTATAAAAATGTTTGTGCAGATGGGTTGTGCTATTTTATCAAAGGAAATGGGATCTGTATACTTGTTGCCAGAGTGGTAAACAAAGGAAGGTTCTTAAGGTTCCAAGTAGCTATGATTTAACTGAATGCAAAGAGAGCTCCCTTCTTTGTCCTATCATACCTGGCTAAGGATGCTTCGGTGCACTTGTCCCAGAAAAAACTTAGTTACCAGAAAACTGTGTTGATATTAAGACGGAATATGACAAAATCTGACTATTGTGACTCTATTCCAGGGCCGCCACTCCACAATTGATGAGATCACCTCCTGTGCATTCCATGCTGTAGAGCTGGATCGAAAGTACAACGATGAACCAGTGCAAATCCGTGTAACGATGGGGAAGGAGCCAAGACATTTTCAAGCAATTTTCAAAGGCAAAATGATCATTTATGAGGTAACAGGGTCAATTATTGTATCCTACCTGCATTCTCCTGGTAGAGAGAAAGTTTTAGATGGTGGAGCTTCACAAACACGTAGCAACATATGTATTTAATGTGCAGGAGGATGGAAAATGTGCATTGTAGGAGCTTAAAACTTAAGGTGATGGTTGAGAGACTGCAAATATTGATTTCAAAGGAAGAAGAAGAACTAAGGAAGGCCTATATATTGCTGTAGGAACCGGTAAAAGCGACATATCCTTCTGAAAGTAGAAGGCACTGACAGCACCTCCTTTGAAGTGACAGGGATTTGCAGATTCTTAGGGCACTATTCACAACACAAAGGTAAAAATATAAGTGTATGTACACTCATGTGTAGATCCATTGCTAAGCCTAACTGTAACTCCTCATGTTTTTGATATTTACTATTTCCAAGTGGAGGTTTACACCTTGCTGTAGACATATATGTCTCCTTCCTCTCAAATGAGGGAGTGAAGTCTCCTACACAGAATCTACAATAATAAATCTACTAATAGTAACTTTCACCTGTGGGAGGAGATCTCGATCACTTTGACAATCCCAATATGCCCCATCCAAAAACAATCATTGCTAAACTAAATGCACTAAACCTGCATCAGATCGTCCACAAACCCACACACATTGCCGGACACATCCTAGATGTCATTTTTGCAAATACAGAACTACTTGCCTTTCATACAATGACTCCGGTCACATGGTCAGACAACCATTTTCTTGCTTTCAAACATAAAACAACACTAAGTGACGCACCTAAACCAACCTTGTGTGCATCCACCTATGGATCGTGAAACAAACTCTATTTGGAACACTTAGAAGCACAACTAACATCCAGTACAGATCGAGACACAATAAATTCTGTTAAAAAACTATATGAGCGGCTACAAGAAGCTTTTTATATCCTAATACTACTAAAAATAATACAACAAAACAAAAGAAAACAAGCAACTTGGACAAATACACAGATAAAGGAGATAAAACAACACATTAGAAAGCTGCAATGTGCCTGGTTCAAGACAAACACCAATCAAGACAAACTTCGCCTACAGAAAATTTACAGATTATACAAGTTGGCTATCTAAAAAGCTAAGAAAAGGTACTATTGAGACAGAATTCAAAATGCTAAATGTGCAAATAAAGAATTCTATAAAATTCTCAATCAATTTCGTAAACCAAATTGCATAGAAGGAGCTCAAGATTTCACAGGCAAACTAGCAAATCATTATACGGCCAAAGCAGACATGTTGGGCTCATATTTAAAATGAAGACAAAGCACTATCACTGACCCTTTTCCAAAACAATATTCCAAGAATACTCTAATCCAGCCTCTCCGTTCCTTCCAACACATTTCACACAATGAATTTATGGACCTGATCAAAACAAGCAGACCTACCAGCAGCCCTTCTGACCCGTTTCCACCGCAAACCTTCAAGACAATTCTTCTAACAACCTCTGCTGCCACACCAGTAAGAAGAATCAACAACAATTCCTTAAGTATCTGAAAATTTCCATAAGAACTCAAAAAGTCATACATACGCCCATTACTGAAGAAAACAAACTTGGACCCGCTGAACCCTGACAACTACATACCAATTACAAATGGACCTTTCCTGGGCAAACTGATAGAAAGAGCAGCATTCACCCACATGTCACAATTCATTGAAGATAATTCCATAGTTTCAGACTTCCAAATGTTATTTAAATATAGATATTTATGATAATAAAATGAATATTTAGATAATTTAGGGCCTGATTGGGTTGGCGAGCGGTCGACGGGACCGCCCGACAGGCTGTCAGCGGTCCCGCACTAGGCATTACAATGCAACGCCACCACGCGCTCGCATTGCCTATATTTTGCATTGCGGCGGGGGCTGCTGGCTGCAGCGCCCGTCACAATGCAAAAATGGAACACTTTGCCTATCCCTGCACTACTTGGCAGGCTCCATACGGTGCCTGCCACATGGTGCAGAGATATATAGGGGGGCACCATAGGTTCCCCCCCGGTGCCCACATCTTAGGGCCAGGGGAGAAGCGGGCACACTACGAGCCCCCAAAGTTCCTTTCCACCTGACTGTCCATGGCGGGTTAACCGCCATGAACAGGCGGGCAGAAAGGGACATTGTAATCCCTACGGTAGTGCCTGATAGGCACTGCCACCATTGTAGGGACTACGAGCCCCTCCACCGCACTGGCGGGCTCAAGGGGCCCGTCGGATGCGTGGGGGTCAGTCTTTCCCACCGCCAACACACAGCCCGCCATCGCAATGTGGCGGCGGTGATACAGTGACCGACGGGCTGTCGGTTGCGGTCTCACCACCATCGTAATCAGGACCTTAGTAATTTTAACTAATTTAAATGCGGTATTATTTTAATTGCCTGGCTTCACTGTTTTCTACGGAAGTTTTTTGCAATAGCAGTGGTTTGCCATGTGCGCTACTTGATTTACTCCAATGCTGGGCTGGAGTACATTTAGACCTGTAGTAACTTTAGACATATTTTGTGGATTACAATGATTTTTCTCTATTGTAGGTGTGTGTTTTGAATTACCAAGTCCTTCCCTAAACCCCGCCTTAATTTTCCTTTAACCGTGCACCTTTTATGGTAATTAGTCCTCATTATTCCACCACTCCCTCTGGTCCCTCCCACATTTACTACAAAAATAAATACCTGCCAGGGAGATCTCCAACTCAGCCCTGGAGTAAGTCAAGCCAAGTCTATTGCTGGGCAACCACAAGTTTTGCACATAGCAAGGAAAAGCAAATACTTCTCCAAAAACTTCATGCAATAAAAACTTTATGTTTATGACATGCAAAAGCCATAAATCTGACCAGTAATTTCTATAGTTTATTCATCTTGGATACAAACATATTTTTATATGAATCCTTTTAAAAAAAATCAATAGTCGTAGTACATGTAGTTAAATAATTAGATATACATGGTAGTTAAATAATTAGATATACATGATTCATGAGCAACCACATCAAGGAGCAAAAATATAAATATTCAATCTAGTGCAGCAGAAAAACACTAAACATATGACCAATTACAATACAGAGATAACAAAAAAACACACATAAAAAACTATACATGACAATAATCACATATCAAACATCAGAGAACACAAAAAATCAAAAGAGATAAAAATTGTTGCTCATTATGCTAACTTTTCTAGTGTAATGAGTATTTGAGCCATATGGATTGAAATGTGCCGACGCGCGTTTCGGAAGTTTACAAATGATGTGATCAACCTTCATCAGGGCGCTGACTGTGCAAATTAACTCTGTGGCAGAACACCATCCATTCAAGGTATGATCAATAGAGCTGTGCACTAAGCAGGAGGCTCACAATCTTCGCAACAACTGGTTATCTGAAAAGGTTCCTCCTTCGCTAAAAGCGTAACAATAAGCCACGGACTAGTAGTAAGGGAAGCACACACTTCCTATATCGGTATCACAGGAAGGACGGTCTGTTTAGGTCTCACAATGGAAAAGTATTTTTTGGGACCCTCGAAGGGGTGAGAGTGAGCAGCATGGCTCATGAAGTCGGGATGGATAACCAACCAGATTACAGCCCGGGGTAAAACTGATAACATGGGCTAAAGCGATCGTGTGAAGATGAACCAGGGTGGAAACGCACCTCCTCCTGGCCTGAATACGGCCAATAAACCGCAGGTTTTGCAACACATTCCCATAAAATCAATGGAGACAGGGAACTAACATATAACACCACATAGGAATTAATGATACATTAAGTATATTTATGAACTCTTTTTTAGGTGGATATTTCAAAACATTTAATAATACATATACTTTTTTTTTTGGTCAAAATATTTAACTTCTTTTTAAAATATAATAAGTATTTCAATTGACTAAATGCATAACTTTTAGCATGTTTACTACGAACGAATCCAAAATAAAACTGTTATTCTGTAATTTAATTTTTTAAATTATTGATTACAAATTAATATTTATAAATTAAATTAATATATGTAAATTATGTTGCAATGTAATAGATATTTCATTTGAGGTGGTAATGTGTTCCAACTTTTTATTTTATTAATACAAGATTAATATTAATTGCTTTACATTATTTTGCATTTATATTTTACACTTCAATATTTTAAATAATTTTTTGTTAACAAAATATACTTTAGTTTTGCAGGGCTTTCCTATGGGGAGATCTCCAACATTATGGTTGTTTCCACCAACTAGTGAAAAATTACTACAAGTGACTTTACACTTGTAAATTCAGTCTTATCGTGCTTTTCCTCCTCATTTGAGATATGTAACCCTCCAATGCAAATTTCCACTCAGAAGTGGCTAAATAGGAAAAAGACTGAGAGCTACACCTAGGTTCAGGGGTAGATTGACACACAGATAGACTTATGCAAGTAAATGTACCTTTGTGATCGTGACCCATTGTATCACAGTAGTTGGCCCAGTTGATGAAGGTCTCGAGGACTGGGTGCACGTAGATACTGAAAAGAAATGGAGACAAAAGGGCTCTTTGAGGGTCTCAGGGACCAAACAAGAGTCAGAAAGGGAGGACCGAATTAAAGTTGATGCAGATAGTAGCCAGGAAGGAGGCAAATCAGGGAGAGCACCTGCATGTTATTCTGTACACTAATCATATATTTAATCATATATTTGCACTTGAATAACACAGCAGAATTGACTACCACTGGTCTTTTTTCATCCATATTTTACATTTTAGGGAGGAACAAGCCGGACTGAGAAGAAGGAACCAGAGCCGCCCATCAGATTGTTCCATGTGAAAGGGACAGAGGAATTCAATACCAAGGCGACGGAGGTGCCAGCTCGAGCCTCGTCCTTGAACTCCAATGACGTCTTTGTGCTGAAGACAGAACAGGAATGCTACTTATGGTGCGGAAAGGTAAGTTACTGTAAGGCGAGCAGAATAGCTTCACTGCTTATAGGGCAGCATGCATTGTCGCTGTGCTATTATTTACACAATTTAAAAAAGGATTTGTCAGGAAACTGGGGTATTTTTACAAAAAACTGGAAATATTAGTACCTGTTACACTACAGAATAGTTTGTGAATATATTTGCCTAACTTTGTGTCTAGATGCCTAGCCATGTGCTTGTATACCTGTATGACAATCTATAAACTACGGAGAGCTCTGTCAGGTAGCATAATTCTTCGACAATTGTGAAAAATCTTGAACATTCAACTTATACCCAGGTTCTGAGGGACACAGGGCAACCCCATTGTACCTAATGGGGTATGTCAATCTAGGCGGAACAGAAGATGAATTGACATTGTTTTTGCTGCTCCTAATGAATTGATGAAGTTGTTTTGCATTTGGAATACAACATGCAGGGGATACATTGGCATGACTGAGACTGGAATGTCTTCCAATTTAGCTGTTATTTATCTGTGTTTCAGGGCTGCAGTGGTGATGAGAGGGAAATGGCCAAGACAGTGGCAAATGTGATCTCAAAGAGGGACAAACAGACAATTATGGAGGGTGCAGAGCCTGCAGACTTCTGGGTTGCTCTGGGTGGCAAAGCACCATATGCCAGCGAGAAGAGGTAATGTTGAAGCAAGTGAGAATTTATTACATGTACCATAAATGCCTGATTCATGAGTGCTTAATTTGTGGCGGTGGTTTCTGGTGCCCGGCACCGGAACTTAATTGTCAGCACCGGTACTTATGCCAGTACACCACATTGTAATGCTGTCTGTCAAATGTTCAGATGAGCACAACAATAGTGCTTAATGTGTCAATATACATTAAAAAAGAATAATACTGGCCGCCAAATCCATTAATATAGCTTTGGGTGGCTTGGAATAGTCTGAACTCTGAAATGTGTAGGAGTGTGAGGGTTTCTCGTTGTGTGGGTACTGTCATTGGCAGAGCTGGTGGGGGAATTAAAAAAATTAAGTAATGATAAAAATCCTGTGACAAAGTAGGATCCAACACTGCCTTAGTAGTTCCAAATAACGATTTATTAATACGCTCCTTCAATCACCTCATCCAGCTCCATACGCCTCCTCCAGTTTCTCATTCGAACATAAAGATTCTCTGAACCACAGTCCCAAGAATCAGAATGCTGCCCAGCTGTGTGAGAGTCCATGTGCATGCATGCAACCCCACACCAGAATACCACAAACCCCTTAAAGTGAAAGCCCCACGATGGCCAATTGAATCAACTATGAAATAATGTAGCTTCAGGACAACATTGGATGGAATGTTAATACCTTTGCAGCTGTGTACAATCCTGCCATCTAGTCTTGTGTTGTGAATATTACAAGTTGTTCAATTCAAGAAATTAAGTTTCAGTCTCGAAAATGATTTGTTATCACACAGCCAAACTTACATTGCATCAGCAGGCAGACTGCACATTTTTTTTTTTTTACTGCCATTGCGTTCAGAGCTCAAGTTTGGTGCTTCATCTTCAAAGTTGAGAGACATTCGAAAAACGGTTTTGTGCAAAGCAATAAAAAGAGAACAGAACAAATAACATTCACAGGTATTGCAGAGCATTCATCTCGGCTGCATATACAAAAGTCATCCAATTGATACATCTATAAACATTGAATTCTAAGTACTTCTTACTTGCTGTCCACGTCGTATAAGAATGATTCCTTGGAAGGCAGGAGATGGAAAATAGGCCATTTTGATTTGTTACATACAAATCTGGCACAATCCTGGATACGTAAAGTGTGCCTTCCTCAAGATTACTATGGTGTTTTAGCATGACAAGTTAAAACAGACTATTTGTAACTACAGGGAATATAGTTGAGTTTACTATGCTGCCATAGAGTCAAAAGACCCAGAAGAAATAGCTTTGGTGTTGTATGTGAACATTGGTGCTAACGAGGATTCCTATAGTCCCTCTGAGGAGGAAGAAATACAATGTTCGTAGCATATGTGATTGTAGAAACACATGCTCTGCACACTCCTGCCTGCTAGCGTTGGGCTGCTGCAACTTGTTTTACTTCAAAGAAGTCTTTTGAGTCGCAAGGTCTTGGTTACTCCTCCTCTGATTGTGAATGCCCATGTGCACTGGCTTCATTGCTAGATTGGTTTTCAAACGTGTATGAACTTTGCGCTTGTCTCGACATGATCGCCGCTGACCGCCACAGCCCTAGAGCTTGATGCCTTTCCTTTACTTTATCTACTTTCTCATCCCCCAAAAAGTACGGCTTCCTAAGGCCAATCCTCAAACTCAGGACTCTCAACAGACACATCCTGTCAAAACATTTCAATATGATCACCCTACAGCAGGGGTCTTCAAACTGTGGGGCGCGACCCCCAGGGGGGCCGTGGAGTGATGCAAAGGGGGTCGCGCCTTCCCAGTCACACTTCTGCCCAGGCCCAAGGGCTTCAACCCCCCCCCTTCCCCCGTCCTGTGTCTCAGCCCGGCTGCTGCAGTGAAACTTGAGCTGCTGGGGGCTCAGCTGGGCAGTGTCTGGATTCCTATCTCCGGCACCCCCGTGTTTTTTCACAGGTCTTTAAAGACCATTTAACATGCCTTTGTAAACTGCTTACAGAGGCTTAGGTTTTTTTGCTGGTTCCAGTGCCCCCTGGGTCCCCACTGTGCCTATTCCTTACATTTGGATTTTACATTCACTGCTGTAGTGTGAGAATGCATTTCATGGAAAGGAATACAAAGTTGGCTTCCTGGGGGCGCCGTGAGTGAAAGTTTATTGTGCTTTTGAAGCACCTGCTGCAGCGTTTCTTTCCCGGCAATTACCAGGCCTCACATAAATGTCAAGATAACTGGTGTGATTAATTATCTTCCTGGAGAGAGATCAGAATGTTGTATAGTTGAGGTTTTGACTTGGGTGATGTTAGTGCAGAGGGTTAATATGCCTGCTGCAAAGAACGTGTACCAAGTAGATTACAGAGTGCGTATGATGTGAAGAGATCAGCAGGTTACTGCTTTCAAAAGAGACATCCTTTTGTTACATGCAATTTATAACTTAAAGTCCTAATAGAGAATAGTGAGCTATTAACTTTCATCCTAGAACAGCATGCACACTACAAAGAATACATTATTAGACCATTGATTAATGTTGCAAAAAGGGTTAATTTGGCTAGAAATCAATTCTTATTATTAAAGGAAACTCCCAACTATGCTGTTTCTTTTTCGACTCTGAGTTTGTGCTTCTCCACACCAAGCACTCTTGAACTATACTGCCTACCAGTATGGATGACATGTGACTCCTATACTTTTAGTCCTTTGGCTTATGTAACATTTCCTATACACTGATTTACACACTTATGATTGATTGTCTCTGTGTAATGTGTGTGTGATGCAAAGTGCTCGGACACCCTACACTGGTATGAGTGGCACTATATAACCAATTCAATGCATCTGAGAGTGTGGGGTTATGGAGACTTGGTCACTGTTAAAGGGTGCTAGTGAGAGAATCCGTGGTGGGGGTGGTCATTGTGGGGGGCACCAACAAACATGGTCGCACAGGGCACCACCAGCACTAAAGCCGGCCCTGGGAAGTATGCACAGATAAGCGCTGAAAATACCGCTTTAGGTGACTGGTTTTTTTTGTACCGACTGGGCCACCAAAATAATCTGCTGGCAACCCTAACCATAGGACTGGAAGTTTGTTGCAGGATCAGCACATTATTTATTTCCTTCACCCTCGATCCCCGATTAATGCTGCAATAGTTTAACTTAGATCTTAAAGTCTACGCCCCGTCAATAACATGCTGAGTTACTTCATGGGTCTGGGAATGCACCCTGCATTCAGACAACTCATTCCTCATTCTCGCCCTTCATTGTCACGCTCACCCTGCACTCACAGTGATCACAATGCACTCACACTGATCACCATGCACTTGCACCATTCACCCGCTCACCTTGCACTCACAGCGATCACAATGCACTCACACTGATCACCATGCACTTGCACCATTCACCCGCTCACCCTGCACTCACAGTGATCACTCTGCTCTCAAAATGCACTTGTCCTGCTCACACTATACCTCAACCTGCAGTCACACGAGTACACTACTCATCCTGCACTCATGTGACACTTCACTCACCTGTCCCCCTCACTACTCAATATGCAACTCACTCAAACAAGCCCATCAGTAATCATACATTCATTCATCCCATTCTGAACTTGCATCCGCACCCAAAATGAGAGAGGACAGCAAGGGAGTGTGAGAATTTGATTGAAGAGGTCAGGGATGAGGAGAAATGTGAATTGCCGAAGAGAAGTGTGGACACGCAAGAAGTGAGTGTGATCCAAAGGTGAGGGCTTCTGTTAGAACAAAGGGGAGATGTGAAAGAGGAATGGGGGGACTGGAGAGGTGTAAGATACAAATAGACAAAAATTTGAATGAAGAGACGAGGTGAATGAGAAGTGCTGAGGGGCACGGGAGGTGACAGGGCCAGAGAGGCCATGAGATAAATGTGAGAGACTGTTAGAGATGAGGGCAGTGAAAGGACAGAATGGCAAGAGGTGATTAAAGGTGAAGTGAGAGGTTGAATGGGGAGAGTTCAGAAGTTGTAAAAAGGGGTGAAAGAAAATGACCTGCAAAGTGAGAGAGGGATCCGGGGTTAGGAGAGGAGAGAGGGATGGAAGGGAGGGGTGAGAGGAAAGCTGCATGGGTAAAAGGCTTAACTCTACACAAAACCGCCAGGGTTTTAAGGGACCCCTGCTTCTTCCGGTCAGGGCCAGGTGAGCTTCTAATGTGGCAGCACGTATTGCTGCAGAGTGGAAGGCCCTTCACAAAGGTTGACTTGAAATCTTTCTGATGATAATTGCTGTATTTTGGTTATAAATGGGTACTGATTGGGTGAAATCTTTCCTCAGCGTTACTGTGTGTAACAAATATCAAAATAATGAAGCAATGCTATCCCAAAATACGCGGCATCACATAACCTTATTTACATTTTCATCCCACGCAATTTAGTCAACAGGTTTAGACATTTTTGTCAAGAGGGGGTCCTTGCGCCTCAAAATGTTGACAGGGGGGGCTCGGCATCCAAAAGTTTGAAGACCTCTGCCCTACAGGATGCAGCAAGGTGACTTCATGGCCACACTAGACCTGAAGGACGCCTATTTCTACATCCTACTCCATCCAGCTCATCGGCGCAACTTACACTTCATGGTAAGTGGACAGCACTGCCAACGCAGAGGATTATCCTTCAGAGTCACCACAGCTCCAAAGGTTTTCACCAAATCTAGCAGTGGCAGCTGCCTAAATCAGAAGGTGGGGGGACTCATGTCTTCCCCTACCTAGGTGACTGGCTAATCAAGAGCGCAAATAAACAAGACTGCCTAGCCTACACCCAAGCCCCAATCTCTCTCCTACACAGCTTGAGGTCAATGCCATCAAGTCCCACCTCAAGCCACTTCAGGTTCATCCTCTCTGGGGTCAGTCCTAAACACAGTCTCGGGTAAAGCTTATCCGAGCGACCAAAGGGTGGCGGCATTGGAGCAGCTTCAGCCTCTTTTTCTGCCACTCCGTCCTCTCCCAGTTCAAACAGTAATGCGCCTCCTGGGTAAGATGGCCTCGTACATAGTCATAGTCCCAGTTCAGCAGTTGACCATCACTACAGAAACATCTCTTGCAGGGTGGGGTGCATCTCAACAACATTATAGTCCAAGGTCTGTGGCCACCTCAACAACAGTGTTTCCATATCAACCATATGAAACTTTTAGCTGTTCACCTAGCCCTCAAAGATTTTTTTTGGGACTTTCACAGCAAGGTGATTCTAGTCTGGACTGGAAACATGACGGCCATGTGTTACCTACAAAAGCAAGGCGGCACACACTTTCCTCAGCTGTCAGCACTAACAAAACAAATTTGACGTTAGGCAATCCATTACAAAGTAACCTCCTGACAAATTTTATCCTGGGGGTGGACAACACCTGCAGACCTGCTCAGCAGGACACAGGAACAGAGCTCCATGCATGGTACCGTACTTGTATCTGTTCTAAGTGCATAATGTTGGAAATACAAAGTTGTACACTAAAAATGGCAATAAAGAATTACCATTAAAAAATGGCAACTTCTGACATTCTTTTTTTTTTTTTTTTTTTTTTTTTTTTTGAAACCGTTTATTACAAGACTCAAAAAAATATACAAATATGGGCCTACAACCTTCCGGCCGGCCGCTAGCAATAAAAGGAGCATACGATATACATTTATAAAACACATGGTGCTGCGGCCGAGCATGCACAGGAGGTAACATCGTTGCGAGCCACACTATCCAGACCCCACTATACGGTTCCATTTTAAACTTAAAGAACAACAAATACAAACAAACCCACAAGGCAATCCTCAATCGGAATAGCAACACGTGCTCCCCTAGAGGGGGGATCCTAGCCATCCATAGGAATCTCAAGAGGGGGGGGAGAGATCAGAACTAGGGCTGGGTACACCTAATGCCCAGGTTCCGGGGGGATGAGTTGGCTAAGGGGACGGGGACGGCGACGGATCGGGCAATAACGGTGGAGCACAGATTCCCCCGCGGTAGGCGTTCCAGGGGCCCCACACTTTCACCCATGTCGCAGGCTTACCTCTCGCCACATACACCACCTTTTCCCGAAACATGCACCAATCCATATGTTCCTTCCAGGCCGAGACAGTCGGGGGCCTCTGGGATCCCCACAGCTGGGCAATATCACGCTTGGCAACCATGTACCCCAGAGTCACCCACCACGTCTGCGGCACCGAGTAATCGGTAGGCTCCCACACATTCAACAGGCATCTCCTCGCTTCGGGCAACAGCGCCACATGCGTGACCACTCGCAGCACCTCATGCACACCACGCCAGAACCCCTCCACCTCCGGGCACTCCCACAAGATATGCAGAAAAGTCCCCAGCGCACCACACCCACGCTTACACAAATCGTCCTCAGCATAGCCCATACGCAGGAGCTTTGGCCCCGTCATGTAGACCCTGTGGAGTATCTTGAGCTGGACGAAACGAAGGCGAGCCGGTATGGCCACCTCTTTCGGGGAGGCCACCGCGGAGATCCAGTCCTCGTCGTCCAGCTCCAGCCCATCGGCTACCCAAGCCTCACGAAGGGCAGTCAACAAGTCTGAGCGGTCGTTGATCAGTTTTTTGTAGATCAGTGAGATCGTGCTGTCAGGGACGTGTCCATCCAGCACTCTATCCTCCAGGGGGGAACACTCCGGGATGGAGGCAACGTCCGGAAAGACGGAGCCCAGCGCATGCCGGACCTGCAAGTACCGAAAGTACTCGCTGCCCTGCAACTGAAATTCCGTCTGCAGCATCTCGAACGTTTTAAATCCTCCCCTCGTCCAGAGATCCCCCACTTTGCTGATGCCTATTAAATCCCACTTCTCAAAGCCCTTCGAGGTCCACAAGGAGCCCAACCGCTCAGATGCGTATAGTGGTGACGCCCGGGTCAAACGGTCCTTCCACCCCATTGCAGCATTGGCCGCGTGCCACACTCGCACCATGACACGCGTGGGGCCCGTTAGGCGAGCGTCGGGCGCGCTAGAGTAGAGCGCTCGATTATGGTCACCACCTGGAAGTAGCATCCTATCCATTTCAAACGCCGGGTTTAAGGCGGGCCCATATAGGCCCTGATTAATCGCAGCTAGCTGGGAGGCCCAATAATACCGTTTAATATCCGGGAGGGCGATCCCCCCGTCATACCAGGGGAGCGTCAGCTTAGCCAGGGCAATACGTGGCCTCCCGTCCCAGAACAGGCGGCGCTGCAAACTCTCCACTTCGCGGAAGTAGCGCGCTGGGACGAGGTCCATAGTGTTCTGCAACGCGTATAGGAAATGCGGCAACTACATCATTTTAAACAATGCCGCCCGGCCGAGCGGCGAAAGCGGCAAACGCCGCCAGCGCGCGACATCCTCTTTCAGACGCTGGAGGGGGGGAAGCAAGTTCCGATCATACCGAGCCTCCGGGTCCAGAGTAATGAAGACACCCAGGTACCTAAATCCCTGCGGGGCGACCTGGATCGGACAGTCCCGCGGGAGGATAGGAGCCTCCCCAGAGAGAACATACACACACGATTTAGCCCAGTTGATGACCAGACCGGAGTTACGACCGAATGAATGCAAAACATCAACCAGTACTATGAGTGATTTACGTGGGGAAACTAGGTACAAGAGGATGTCATCAGCGTATAGGGATACGCGGTCCTCATACTCAGGGGTCCAGCGGAGACCACGGATGGAAGGATCCCACCGCAGCCACTCCGCCAGGGGCTCCAAGGCAAGTGCAAAGAGGAGCGGCGATAAGGGGCAGCCCTGTCGTGTGCCCCGGCCCAGCTCGAACGGAGCCGATACTCTTCCGTTCACCACCACCTGCGCCAATGGGCCCGAATACAGCAATTTGACCCAACTGATGAACCCTGGGCCAAATCCAAACTTCGCAAGCATCGCCCAGATATATGGCCATTCAAGCGTGTCAAACGCCATGGTGGCGTCTAAGGACGCCAAAATGGCCGGCTCCCGTATGAACGGGGCACGTGCGAGCACACCGTGCAAACGCCGCAGATTAAGGGCTGTGTTGCGATGGGGAATAAAGCCAGACTGGTCCTGATGAACCAAATCGCCCACCACGCCGACCAGCCGATTGGCCAGTACCTTGGCGAGAATCTTGGGCTCCGCATTCAGTAGCGAAATGGGCCGATAGGATGTAACCCGGTCCCGAGGTCTCCCTTCCTTGTGGATGACCACGATTGTAGCCAGACGCTGGTCCGGCGGGAGGGAGCCCACCGAGTGTGCCGCCAGGAACATAGCCCGGAGGTGGGGTGCCAGCGTATCCGGTCGCAACTTGTACAACTCGATAGGGAGACCATTCGGACCCATGGCCTTGCCGGAAGCGACCGAGCGTATGGCGAGGGCGATCTCGTCGGAGGTGGGAGCGGCGTCCAACGACACCCTGTCCTCCCCGGAAAGGGACGGCAGCGCGATATCACTGAGCAGGGCACGGGAATCCTCTTCCGAGCAGGGAGACACCGGGGAATACACCCCATGGAAATAATCCGCGAAGCAGGAGACAATTTCTTCTGGCTCAGTTACACACACACCATCCGTTTTCTCAATCAGCGGGACCACACGATTCGCTCTCTCTTTTTTGTCCAACCACGCTATAAGTTTACCAGCCTTATCACCCACATCATACAGTCGCCCCTGTTGCTCTCTACTGAGGCCCCTGGCCGCCTCCGTGACGAGGGCCCTGTAGGCCGCTTGCTTGAGCTGGAGGACATGTAATGCAGCATCCGTCACCCCACCTTCTAAATTCCCCTCCAACTCGGCTATTTCAGCCTCCATCCGGGTCACCTCCTCCCGCTCGCGCCTCCGGACGTGGGAAATAAGGGATAGGGCCTCCCCTCGGAGTACTGTCTTGAAGGCCTCCCATAGCGGTATGGCCGAAGGCACAGACCCCACATTCTCATCAAAATATCGCTGAAGGGATTTAATCAATTCAGCGCGAATGGAGGGGTCGCGCAGGTACCAAGGATTGATTAGGACCACCCTACCCTCACCCCTCGGAAAGACATCAAAGTGCAGTAGGAGCGGGGAGTGGTCCGAAATACCCCGTGGCAAATGGCGTACCTCTCCCACCCTCCCAACATAGGCCGCCGGGACAAGGACATAGTCTAGTCGTGAGAGACTACCATGGGCTCCCGAGTGGAAAGTGTACTGCAGCTGCGTGGGGTGTTTTAAACGCCAGCAGTCCACTAATCCAAATGTATCCAAGAGGCCGGGTAGCCACGCCTGTGCCCGGGGGAGGTCCCTAGGGGGGTGACGATCCAAAGATCCAGATACCACCGCATTAAAATCCCCCCCCCACAACTAAAAGCCCCCCCGGAAGGCCAAGGAGAAGGCGCCCAAGGTCCGCAAAGGTGGTCGACTGCAGCCCCGGTGGGATGTATACTGACACAAAGACAACCACTTTGCCCTCCAGTCTTCCCACCAAGACCGTATAACGTCCCCTATCATCGTGGAGCACCTCATCAATCTCCAACGGGAGCGAGTTCTTCACCATGATGCCCACACCCCGTGAGCCGGACGTGAAACCCGAGTGAGCCACTAGGCGATAGCCACGCCGATTCATGGCGCAGAAGGAGTTGCCAATGAGGTGTGTCTCCTGCAGAAAGACTACCTCAGGCGAGATTCGCTTCAAAAACTGCAGGACCACACCCCGTTTGATCCTGTCCCCCAGTCCATTCACATTCCAGGACAACAAAGTTAGTTCCCTACCCCCCATCATATACAGAAGCCATCATTCGTACCCCGGAGAGCACTTTAGAACTAACACAATAATACGTTTGCCTTGTGATAAAAACGAACAACACCCCATCCCTACCCACCCACCCCAACAGAACTCCCCCCTCCCTGCACCCCTGCATGAGCCTAAACAGCCCCCCCAACGTGCAGTGTGCCTGTCGCCCCATATATAGTTAGACTAACTAAACCCCCTAGAGGAGGAGGGAGAACCCCTAATAGACCCAACACAACCTCCATAGGAGGGGAACTTACAAAAAACTGACGCAGAATCAAAAGTGGCATCATTTTCGTCCAGAGTGAGGCCCAATATTAGACCCTCAGTCCTGATCCAGCGTGCCGTCTCCCCCCGCCGCCACAGATCACGATCCCCGGGCAGAGTATCCATCCAGTCCCCGGCCGCCTCGGGACGATCAAAGAAGTGCGTGCGACCATCCACCTCCACACGCAGCTTGGCCGGGAAAAGCATGGCGTATTTGAGGTTTAGGTCCCGAAGACGGCGTTTGACGCCTAGGAAGCTCAGTCTCTGCTTCTGGACCGCTGGGGTGAAATCAGGATAAAAATTAACCTCCATATTGTCAAGCTTGACCGGTCCATGCAGTCTGGAGGTTTGCAGGATAGCGTCTCTATCCCGAAAATGGAAAATCCGGGCGATGAGAGGTCTCGGAGGGGCTCCGACCTTCGGCCTTCCCCCGGGAACCCTGTGGGCCCTCTCCACAGCAAAGAATTTGCTCAGCCCCCGTGGCTGGAGATGGGTAGCAATCAGGTCCTCCACAAAGAGATCCGCCGCCGCCTCCTCGCGTCCCTCGGGCACCCCGATAATGCGGATGTTGTTCCTCCGTGCCCGACTCTCGGAGTCCTCCAGGCGTCGATCCATTAGCGCAGTCGCCTGACTAAGCCGGCGCACCTCTGTTTGCAAGGCCGCCACATCTGTTGTTAGGCCCGATGCGGTGTGGGCCAAAGACTCTACTCGGTCGTTGGTTTTGGAAAGATCGGCCCTCACCAGGCCAACATCCACGAGGACCGAGTCAATCTTCTGCGCCAGTGTATCAAACCGCTGGCCCACCGAGGCCTTCATCTCGGCAATGGCGCCCATAACATCTCGCAGAGTCAAATCTGCGGGCAGGTCTGGGGCATCAGGAGGTCTCTCAAGGGACTTGCGCGGTCCATCGGGAGATCCCTTCTGGAGGGTATAGCGGTCCATACTGTTGGCCTGATGGACGGCGCCACGCCGGGTCGATTTGGTCTTTGCCCGGTCTCCATCTTGTTTCGTGGCCATGGCCACCAGTCTCCCAGTCGCACCAGCCACGTCGTGTAGGGCAGGAAAGCAGGCACGAGCTCCGGGGGGGCCCCCTCAGAGCAGCGGGGTGGATCACAGCCTGCAGGCAGGCAGGGTCTCCCAGCAAGGCCACACCACACCAACACCAAGGGCTCCGCGACCCAACCTCGCAGAGACGACAAGGTGGTGCGAAAGCGAAAGCGAAAGTGCGGGGCACGCGAGTCGCCAGGCCCTGCCTGCCGCTGTTGTTCACTTTGTCACTGGATCACCCCACAGCGCAAATCCGGGGTCCGGCGAGAGGAAGGCCGCACACCTCAATCGGTGCTCACTCCGGTGTCCGAGGTCCGATTCGGAAGCGGGAAACGGGTGCCACCTCAGCTCAGGTTCACCAACATAGTCCCCTCATCCAGGGCAGGATAATTTCAGGATAATCGTAGGAGGTTGCGGAGGTCCTCGGGAGCCTCGCACCTACGCGGCCATCTTGGTTGCGCGCTAGGCTCCTCCTCCACTTCTGACATTCTTAATTCATTGATTTACTTATCTAGTTAATCTGATACTCCTAGGTTTTGAGTGATGATAAAATGAATTTTTCTAGGTTCATATTACTGCTTTAACCTATTTCACTCATCAGTGTCACAGCGTCACTTAATGGATAAAGATCCTTTGAGCCCTGAGTAATTTTAAATTATTTTTTAAGTACAGTAAACTTTTCGCAGTGCCCATATTTGGGGTTTGGATGATTCAATATATGGAGTGCAGTCACATGAGTACATTCCTCAGGATGAACCACCTTTCCATAGGACAATAGGCAGTGGGTTCTTACACAAAGATCAAAGTTTGAACATAGCAGCAGTTAACTATTCTAGTCCAGTATCCCTGAAAAAGATTTGTGGGACTTTTTTCTGGACGATAAATATTTCTGAAAACTTACCTATTCTACTTGTTGATTCTTCTTTCTTCAGTGCAGTCTGTCTGTGAGTCTGTGGAAGGTTATGACTAATACCATCTGAGGTACTCTTAGGAGCAATTCATCAATGCTTTCACCCTGATCCTTTCATCCTACCTCGTGTCATCTTAATCAGCTTCAAGAATACTTCCTGGCAGTGGCACATACACAGGATCCCAAAGGTCCATCTGTAGTCCTATAACTACATGGTCCACCTCTCACCTCAACCAAATCAGCCCATCAGTCTAGAAGCTTGGGACCCCTTTCTTTAGGCATAAGATGGCCTCATGTACCACTTTAAAAGCAGAACTTGCTTTGGTTTCACATGAAAGTAGGCTCTCCAGGTGTCCTGATAGGTCAATTTCTTACTTCACACATACACCCATGTGTACACACATGCACACACAGTTAGAAATATATGTCAATAAGTAGAGGTATTTGTATAGAGAAAACCTCTCTGGAGATCACTGGAGCACTGAACAAGGGGGAAAGTCACTGGACTGGTACAGTCCTAAAATGTAGGGCATAGCAGCAAATATTCCTTTTCGGCTTCTTTGACACATTCCTGGTCTGGCTGGCCCTAGAATATTCCCTGATGAAAGCATTTACAACATTCATACCGACATACCATGCACCGCGGTCAGAGTGCATATGCATAGAGTAATCAGCCAGTTATTTCGCTTGGAAAACATACTCAGACTGAGGTTACTGAGTTAACTTTCAGTAAAGTAGTTTCACAATACAGAGGGACATATTTACAAGCCCATATCACCCAGGAACGTCACTTTTCTAGATGTTCCTGTGGCGATAGGGGCCTCGCATTATTCACTTAACGTGGCTTAACGCCACCTTGTGAATAAGGCCCCCTTTCACACTATACTTAGTGTGAAAGGGGTGGGCAATGGGTGTTGTGGTGGGCGTTCCGTTGCAACACCCATTGATTTTGATGCTGTCCCATATTTACAACGGTGGCGTAAATATGGGGTAACGCCAAAATTAAGACCAGGGAAAACCTAGACTTAAACAGGGAAGACAAGTAGAAATGCTTTATTTCTCCTAGGTTTTGCTGTTTCTGTGTGTGCTGGATTGTGCAGCACACATAAAAACAGCAAATCGCCATGAACAATTATTAATGTGCTGGAAGGACATTGTCGGAGCTGAGCTAGAAGGGGAGGTAACCGGCACAGTGTGAGCTCTTAGTTTAAGTAAAGAATGATGATCTTGGTTGCCCAGGATGCCAAGTGCGCGTCGGTATTAGGACGCAGCTGGATTACGTCATCCCGTCACGTTAGTGAGTCTGGGAATTGTAGTCTTACCACACAACCAAACCGGAAAGCAGGACGGGTTTGCGTGGTCTGTCTCAATCTAGTAGAGATCGAATTAATCCTACTCCTTAATCTCAAAAGACATTAGTGGAGTTCGTTACCAAAAATAAATAAACCCAATATGTGATGTCTTAATTCGGCAAGCGATCTAAGCCCTCAATTTGAGATATTTTGATTCGTCACACAATCTGGTCATTGTTCCGCATATAATTACGGGTGATGAAGGAGTCACATGTAATCAGTGTCAATGCGCTTAGCATACCATTCAGCATATATTAATGAATGCCTGCTGATCCAGATTGTCGTGTTGTATGGATGTTTAAGAAGAAAAACGTGTTTACTCTTAAAGCGAAGACCATGGAATATCGTCATTTAGCCCATGGCAGTCACTTTTGAGTTTGAAAACCCATTTTTGTTCCTTAAGAAAAAGGAACCTATTGACATCTGTAACATGTGGCGGAATAAATGGTTGTTCCAAAATGAGCCATTTAAGATCTTCTGGTTTGTGATTTAATGTCACAAAATGGTTAGTCATTCTGGTGGCTTGTTTTTTGCGCCTAATGGTGCTCTTGTGTTCACCGATTCTCACTTTAATTTTACGGGTGGTCATCCCTACATATTTAAGCGAGCAAGGACATGTAATCAGATAGATGACTTTCTCTGAGTTACAGTTGGTGTGTTTACGCAAAATCCAGGGTTTTGAGGAACCAATGTCTACCGACTTGGTGGGTTCAGTCTGTGAGCATACCGAACAAGAGCCGCAAGGATAATGGCCTTGTACCGGTGGCAAGTCCCACAGTGTGGGTGTTTTGATGGTGGCCTTGACTTTAGGTCGTGTGTGTATGAGATTATCCCTTAAACTGGTCCCTCTCTTGAAAGAGAACAGGGGAGGGGGAATCTTCTCGTCACTCAGATTCAAAATGCGCCAATGTTTGCGTACCGTTTTTTGCACACTATTCGATAGTGTGCTAAAGGTGTTAACAAATGTCAGTCTAGTGAGTGGTGGTTTGGGTGTAGGAGGCGCAAGAAGAGCGTCTCTGTTGTTGTTGGACGCCCTTTTGCGAGCTTGTCTGACCAAAGGTGTCGGATATTTCTTCACTTTTAGTTGTTGGGATAAATCTTTGGCATGTTTATCAAAAGTCTCTTTGGTAGAGCAGTTCCTGCGGATACGCAAGAACTGTCCAACTGGTAGATTCTGTCTTAAAGACTTGGGATGGTGACTTTGGAAACTCAAAAGAGAGTTCTTAGCCTGGGGTTTCTTGTACAATTCACTCCCAAGAGTCCCATGTGTCGGGTAGATGACAATATCCAGGAAAGGCAATCTAGATTTATCATGTGTTACTGTGAACCTCAAAAAATTATTTTGAGAATTGAGCCAGGCGTGAAAATCTAGTAGAGTGGTAACGTTCCCATGCCATATTACAAGGATGTCGTCAATGTACCTCTTCCAAATGACAATTCTGTCACGGAAGGGGTTGGTGTCATTCAGCACACTGTTCTGTTAAAAAAGATGAACATAGAGATTCGCCAGGCTGGGCGCAAAAATGCTGCCCATCGATGTTCCTGAGGTTTGGAGGTAGATGGTTTCCTCAAACCTGAAAAAATTCTCCTTCATTGCCAACCTGGCGCATTCCATAATGAAGTTAATAGGTGTTATCGTGACCAGATCTTTAGTGTCTAGAAGACCCCTTATTGCTTCTAATGTTTCCTCTTGGGGAATACATGTGTAGAGTGATTCGACATCGAAACTTACCAACAGGTCGGTCTCGATGTCGAAAGGGATCTCCGGTAGTAGTCTAAGGACATCTTTGGTGTCCTGAAGGAATGTTGGCATTTCTTTTACCAGTGGCCGCAGGAAGAAGTCCACAAAAGTGGACAAGGGTTCTAACAAAGACCCTATCCCTGATATAATGGGACGTCCTGGCGGTGGTCTAGTGGCTTTATGTATTTTTGGGAGGATGTAAAAGTAAGGCATGACCGGATGTTTAGTGATTAAGAATTCAGATTCTTGCGGTGTGATCCAACCTGATTCTTTTGCTTCATTGACAAGATCGTGTAACTCCCTAGATAGTCTAACCGTTGGATCTTCAAGCAAGACCCGATAAGATTTACCATCATTCAGTTGTCTTAGACATTCTTTTCGGTAGGCCACTGTATCCATAATGACAATTGCACCACCCTTATCTGCGGGCTTGATGGTAATGGTATCGTCATTAGATAGTGTTGTCATGGCTTGTTTCTGTAGAGATGGAAAGTTGCAGTAGCCGATGTCATTTCTAGAACAAAGGGAGGTGACATCATGAATTACTGCTTGTTCGAAAACTTTGACGTGATCTGGTACCAGATGTGCTGGCGGGTTAAAAGTAGAAGGTGGTTTTAAACCCGTGTTTGACACCAGAATTTGTTCAGCCTGACTCATCGTCTCTTTTTCTTTATTCTTGAAAAAGAAATGTAGACGGACTTTGCGACAGAATTTACCAATTTCGCACCTTAGTTGGAAAGGGTCACCTAAAGAGGTCGGGACAAAACCTAAACCTCTATTTAGGACCTCAAGTTCAGTTCATGTAAGTTGTCTCTGGCTCAAGTTGACCACTAATTCGTCACGTTCACATTCTGCCCTGGTGGTTGTGGGTTCCTCGTATTGTAAGTGTTCTGTGGAGGCTGATCTGTTTGCCAATGTACTTGGGATTGTGTCCCTCCTCTTCTCCTGCCTCTGCTGCGTCCACGGCCCTGCCCTAAAAAAGGTTGCTGACCAAAGAAGGTGGGTGGGGGCGGCTGGCAAGGAAAAGGTGGCATGGGTTGAACATATGGTGAAGGCTGATATCCCCAAGGTGCTGGGGGCCACCAGGGACTTGGTTGATCATAGTGATTCTGTGTACCTCGTCTCCGACTAGCGCGTGAGCGTTGATTGTTATGTCTATACGACGGTACTGATGTATTGGAGCCCTCTGAATCTGATGAAAGGGTGTCTGACCCTGACGAGGAATAGTTTGAGCCGTATTTTCTGCCCTTTTTGTTATATTCCGGCGGGGTATAGGTGTCACTTGTATATGGGTAAACCTTCTCAAAAGAGAAACGAGCCAGATCTTTTTAAAATTTTTCAATCTTCGTCAGAAGAATAGTATCTTTGTGCTCTTTATTCGATTTGTTGGTATCCTCCAGATTTCTTTTATATAGGGCACTCGTGATCGTGGCTTTTATCTGACCTTCTAAAGTTTGTATTTCCACCAGGATAAGATCGGCTGCTTTTTTAGCTGTGCTGATAATCAAAATCAGCCAATCGCGGGTGCAGCGCCACGCGATAAGCGACCAGTCTTTAAGAAAAGTTTTGTCTGTCTGTAAGAAAGAGTCGTGGTGCCTTAGTTACTATCAGGCCCATAGGAGCACTATTGTTTCTCAAATATTCTGTCATTATTGCACCATGTATAAAGGTGCGGGAGTGCGATTTCTTTAGATTGAGCAAAGTTTGCCATTCATCTACTGTGTTGTTAGAGACTGATGGTAGACTATCTATAATACTGGGGTTGGTGCTCAAGATCGTTTGTAGCATGTCGTCATCAAATGACAATCCGGTGAACTCGGCCATGTTAAAACAGAACGCGGTGTAAAGAGCAGTGTGAGTGTACTCGTATTACGCTAGGTTGAATGAGTACTTGAAAAAAGAGAAACGAAAGACCCGCAGCCAAAGCTGCTCCAATAACTATATTAAAGTATCTCTATAACGAGTAGGGGTCAAAGGGATAAAGTTTAAAGACTCTAATAGTTCCAAAATCCCCAAATCAATATAATAATACACATAGAAAACTATGAGTCTAGTGATGTTGAAGACCTGAACACAAATGTGAAGGTAATGCTGAGTGTAATGAAGCTGCGAATTCATATGTATGTGTATATATATATGAATATGGTTCCCATCATCCACAAGATGTGGTTCGCTTCATCATCTGGGAAACCGGGACTTGCTTGAGAACCATCTTCTACTTAGAAATTGTAGATATTGGTCTCATAAATGTCCCAGACCTCTAAATGGTATCGTGTTGTTTTTGTTGATGAAGGCAGGGTGTTATGGTAGTTGAGGATGATGGCTGCAGTGCTTAGTGAAGGGTGCTAGTGAGCAAGTGCTATTTAAAAATTGTCTATCAGGGCACAAAATAGACTTTATTGTAACGCTACCTTGATGACAATAGATAAAAACAGTGCTAAAACAGTTTCAACAAATAACTGTGCTGGAAATGGTCTACATGTTTCTGCTATCGGATGGGATTCATCCAAGCTTTCGTCAGGACCAATGAAGCTACTGCATGAGTGATTAGTGCCAAAGTGACAAAAGAATTTGTATATACAACTTGAACCCAATTGATGGGCCAAGAGGCTCCGTGGGAAGTAATTTTACTTCATTGACCTGCACGGATAAAGACAAAATGAAAACACAACACAGCATAACCAGTGACATCGTGATATTCTAAGGTCAAAACCAATGCATCCAGAGAAATATATCTAGTATGCTAATACTCATAAATGTATCTTGACAGCAATAAGTCTGTCTAAATTAGTGTATTAGAAAAAGTTCTAGGCACTTACCCAATTAGTAGTGGGTGTGCACCTCGCCTCACCTGGCAACTGCTCAGGTTGTGAAGGCACCGCTCTGTGAAATGATAAGAGGGTTCAACATTATCAAAACCCGTTTACTGGGTTATTGTGTAAAAAAACCGCTGTTACCCACACCGCGTGAATTCTAAAAATAGCCGGAGGTTCACCGTAAGCCTTTTGATTGTGATAAAATAGGTAAAAAACTGAATTGGACTCAATTGGGTTACCTAAGGTGGTAATACTTGGTGATCTGTTAGTAAGAGGAGTAAATCTCCTAACTGCAAAACCAAGGGTACTTTTTTTGTAAAGGCGTTCGAATCCGTTAAAAAGGGTTCGTAATTATACCTCGTTTCAGTAAAACACGGAAAGGAGTTAATGTATCCCTCTGGGCTCATGTTCCCAAACATAAAAGTAAAGTAGAATGATATTATTTCTGCTCACCTATCCGTCGGTACCCCTTGTCGGAGCTGAGCTAGAAGGGGAGGTAACCGGCGCAGTGTGAGCTCTTAGTTTGAGTAAAGAATGATGATCTTGGTTGCCCAGGATACCAAGTGCGCGTCGGTATTAGGACGCTGCTGGATTACGTCATCCCGTCACGTTAGTGAGTCTGGGAATTGTAGTCTTACCACACAACCAAACCGGAAAGCAGGACGGGTTTGCGTGGTCTGTCTCAATCTAGTAGAGATCGAATTAATCCTACTTCTTAATCTCAAAAGACATTAGTGGAGTTCGTTACCAAAAATAAATAAACCCAATATGTGATGTCTTAATTCGGCAAGCGATCTAAGCCCTCAATTTGAGATATTTTGATTCGTCACGCAATCTGGTCATTGTTCCTCATATAATTACGGGTGATGAAGGAGTCACATGTAATCAGTGTCAATGCGCTTAGCATACCATTCAGCATATATTAATGAATGCCTGCTGATCCAGACTGTCGTGTTCTCTTTTAAGAGAGGGACCAGTTTAAGGGATAATCTCATATCCCATTAGGCGCAAAAAACAAGCCACCAGAATGACTAACCATTTTGTGACATTAAATCACAAACCAGAAGATCTTAAATGGCTCATTTTGGAACAACCATTTTTTCCGCCACATGTTACAGATGTCAATAGGTTCCTTTTTCTTAAGGAACAAAAATGGGTTTTCAAACTCAAAAGTGACTGCCATGGGCTAAATGACGATATTCCATGGTCTTCGCTTTAAGAGTAAACACGTTTTTCTTCTTAAACATCCATACAACACGACAGTCTGGATCAGCAGGCATTCATTAATATATGCTGAATGGTATGCTAAGCGCATTGACACTGATTACATGTGACTCCTTCATCACCCGTAATTATATGAGGAACAATGACCAGATTGCGTGACGAATCAAAATATCTTAAATTGAGGGCTTAGATCGCTTGCCGAATTAAGACATCACATATTGGGTTTATTTATTTTTGGTAACGAACTCCACTAATGTCTTTTGATATTAAGAAGTAGGATTAATTCGATCTCTACTAGATTGAGACAGACCACGCAAACCCGTCCTGCTTTCCGGTTTGGTTGTGTGGTAAGACTACAATTCCCAGACTCACTAAAGTGACGGGATGACGTAATCCAGCAGCGTCCTAATACCGACGCGCACTTGGTATCCTGGGCAACCAAGATCATCATTCTTTACTTAAACTAAGAGCTCACACTGCGCCGGTTACCTCCCCTTCTAGCTCAGCTCCGACAAGAGGTACCGACGGATAGGTGAGCAGAAATAATATCATTCTACTTTACTTTTATGTTTGGGAACATGAGCCCAGAGGGATATATTAACTCCTTTCCGTGTTTTACTGAAACGAGGTATAATTACGAACCCTTTTTAATGGATTCGAACGCCTTTACAAAAAAAGTACCCTAGGTTTTGCAGTTAGGAGATTTACTCCTCTTACTAACAGATCACCAAGTATTACCACCTTAGGTAACCCAATTGAGTCCAATTCAGATTTTTACCTATTTTATCACAATCTTACGGTGAACCTCCGGCTATTTTTAGAATTCACGCGGTGTGAGTAACAGCGTTTTTTTTTACGCAATAACCCAGTAAACGGGTTTTGATAATGTTGAACCCTCTTATCATTTCACAGAGCGGTGCCTCCACAACCTGAGCAGTTGCCAGGTGAGGCGAGGTGCACACCCACTACTAATTGGGTAAGTGCCTAGAACTTTTTCTAATACACTAATTTAGACAGACTTATTGCAGTCAAGATACATTTATGAGTATTAGCATACTAGATATATTTCTCTGGATGCATTGGTTTTGACCTTAGAATATCACGATGTCACTGGTTATGCTGTGTTGTGTTTTCATTTTGTCTTTATCCGTGCAGGTCAATGAAGTAAAATTACTTCCCACGGAGCCTCTTGGCCCATCAATTGGTTTCAGGTTGTATATGCAAATTCTTTTGTCACTTTGGCACTAATCACTCATGCAGTAGCTTCATTGGTCCTGACGAAAGCTTGGATGAATCTCATCCGATAGCAGAAACATGTAGACCATTTCCAGCACAGTTATTTGTTGAAACTGTTGTAGCACTGTTTTTATCTATTGTCATCAAGGTAGCGTTACAATAAAGTCTATTTTGTGCCCTGATAGACAATTTTTAAATAGCACTTGCTCACTAGCACCCTTCACTAAGCACTGCAGCCATCATCCTCAACTACCATAACACCCTGCCTTCATCAACAAAAACAACACGATACCATTTAGAGGTCTGGGACATTTATGAGACCAATATCTACAATTTCTAAGTAGAAGATGGTTCTCAAGCAAGTCCCGGTTTCCCAGATGATGAAGCGAACCACATCTTGTGGATGATGGGAACCATATTCATATATATATACACATACATATGAATTTGCAGCTTCATTACACTCAGCATTACCTTCACATTTGTGTTCAGGTCTTCAACATCACTAGACTCATAGTTTTCTATGTGTATTATTATATTGATTTGGGGATTTTGGAACTATTAGAGTCTTTAAACTTTATCCCTTTGACCCCTACTCGTTATAGAGATACTTTAATATATATACCCAGGTGATGATGACCTGCACATGTACCCTCACACAGCTACGGTGTCGTCTGATTCACTTTAATTCTTTTGTACATATTTTTGGGCTTTTCAGAAGCTGTGGGAAGTTAGTGGGATACCTGGGTCCGAACCTTTAGAGGGTTCTCCGGAGGATTCAGTTTTTTAGGCCGTGTGCACTAAGCATCACCTGTTTTTAAAGAATTAAAACATGTACTTTAGTGAAAGCGAAAACACAGTGCTTGGCGCCCTTTAGCGATCTGGCCACAGGAGCTGCTTCATTATTAATAAAGAAGTCAGGCTTGCTTGCAATTGAACATCTATATGTAGCTGAAGGAGTGCTGGACCATGGAAAGGACGGGCCTGTGGTACAGGAGCGTAGCCTGGTGGGAGCTTCAGATTTTCTGGCAATCACTCTGGCACATCATGTTCATTTATTATATGAGAAGCATGAGGGGGGCTTAAGTGCCAATGGAAAGGGAAAGCAGTGCCTATTGTGAGGGGCAATTGAAACCGTATTTTGTAAAATACCCAGGGGCAAATTTACAAGCCCCTGCGCCACCAGTTCGTCACTTTTTGTGACGTACTAGAGGCGCATTTCACCTCTCCATATTTACAAGGAGATGAAAAGCCACTCTTCGTGAATTTTTCTGTCCTTGTAAATATGGCCCCTTCACACGCAGCACTTTGCGTGGAAGGGGCGTTCCATAGGTGTTGTTGTGGGTGTTCCCACACAACACCCATGGAACAAGGCACATTTCCAGATTTACGCGGAATCGAAATCTGGAAATGCGTGTCAATGCTACGCCTCCCAGGAAAGGCGTAGCGAGGCACAACGAGGAGAAATGTTTTCATTTCTCCTCGTTATTTCCTCTTTCAAAGCATGACGCAGGCATGATGCAGGCATCCTTGCACAAAGGTGCAAGGGTGCCTGCATGAATGCCCACGGCTGCAGTTTGCGCGCCAGCGCAGGGGGAAGCACAGGAATGCGACATATTATTGTAAATATATCTCATTCCTGTGCTTCGGAAGTGCCGCAGTGGGGCGCAGCCAAAGGGCTACCGTTGCCGTGCTGCGGCACTTCCTTGTAGATCTGCTCCCCATTATGAAGACCTTCAAAACAGAGGAGTGTGTTTTTGTCTGAGTGAGTATTAAAAACCCAGGTGAAATCCGTCAGACACCATACCCGACTGAAAGCTCCTGTACCCAACTATTTACTAAATAATACATATGTTAGGGGGTGTAGCACCCCAAACACCCTCCCATGAAGCTGCGCCCCTGCTGGGGCATTTCACCCCACTTACCCCTACTGTGATTTCCCTGCATTCTTTCTTCCCACAAAACTAACATCACATTCGCTCCCACCCCGGTACACCTTTTGTCTTTCTCTACAGAGAGGTGGGAGCTTACATGGGTATGGAGTTTGAACTGCACACTCCCTAGCTGGAGTAGGTTGGGTGTGTACCTGTTGCAATCTGAGAAGCCTGCACTGGTGTTTAGACATAAAATGCTTTCAATCACATACCATTTTTCTTCAGCAAATGTGCACTGTGCATTTTTCCAAGCCCTCCATGTAAATTTGAAATGCTTTTAAATTGATACGCCGACTGTCTGGATACTTGGGAGCATATGAATGCTTTCAATCCCACACCATTTTGCCTCAGCAAATGTGCACCTTGCATTTTCCCAGCCCTCCATGTAAATATGAAATGCTTTTTGATTAGATACACCGACTGTCTGGATACTTAGGGCATATTTAAGAGGTAATGGTGGAGGGTGGTGTTAAGCACAAAATACTAACGTCCCGCTTCGCCATTCTGAAAATGCAGGTGTGAGCCGTATTTACAAAGATACGGCACATCCATGCAGTTTCCCTAGCGCTGACATTAAATTAAGCTGCCTAGCGCCAACGCAGGCACCCTTGCACCATAGTGCATAGGGACACCTTCCTTCACATAAACAATCAGTCATTTTTTTTTGCTATTTCTATATGTGCTGCACGATGCAGCACACTTAGAAACAGCAAGAATGAGGAGAAATAAAGCATTTCTCCTCATATCGCCATGTTTTCCTTGGTCTTAATTTTGGTGCTGTCTCCTATTTACGCCACCCTTGTAAATAGGAGACAGCATCAAAATCAATGGGTATTGCTGTGGAACGCCCACCACAACACCCACTGCCTACCTCTTCCACGCTAAGTATAGCGTGAAAGGGTGCCTTATTTACAAGGCAGCATTAAGCCACATTAAGTGGCTTAACGCTGCCTTGTAAATAAGGTGAAGCCCCTATCGCTACAGGAATTTTGTGAAACGTGACATTCCTGTGGTGATAGGGGCTTGTAAATATGCCCCTAATTTTCATAAGTAGGGGCATAATGGTTGCTCTTACACTAATTTACAGCTAGGTTGTTTTCTGCCACAGCAGACTGGTGGAGTCTGATGTTGTTTAAATCTGCATTTAGAACACTTTTTAACTGCAGATGATGACCAGGGCTTTGAAAGAGTTTTGACAAATGGCAGGACAGTTTCAAAATAAACATCCCATTTTGTTTGCCCTTGTTTTGACACTACATTGCAAACAGTATATGCACTGGTCTTGGCCTGATATTTATAAGGTAGATAAACCTTCCTCCCCTCAACAGTCTACAGGTTAATATTAAGGCGATTATTGTCTGTTAAGGGACCATTTCCAGGTTCATGTTCAGGCATTAATTGTCCATTAAGGCAGCATTTCTGGTGCTGTTGTCTCTCGGGTTAAATAGACATAGTAGCTGTAAAAGCTAAATGTCAGTGCGGTCCCATCAGAGCTACTTTTAGTTAGTGCAGTGGCTGACGACCCCCTCGCATTCACAGGGCCTATGTCTGACTTCATTGCTGTTCACCTCGTTCAGAGACAAAGAGTTTGCCTTTCTTCGTCAATCATGTTACCTGCATCCCACAATTTCATCTCCGTTCTCCAATTTCAGAATAGATACAAACTAATTTATGAGGTGATCTTATACTTAGGGTTCCCACAAAACTCAAATGAAGAGGCAACAGATTTGTTTTCTGATCCGTGCCCACACCTGTCTTGAAGGATCTGCCAATCAATAACTGATCTATATTCTTGGTTGAAATATGCAAAATATTCTTCTGGGAAAAGATCCCCATCTTCAGAAACAATTTGATAACCCAAATGCTATAAACAAATGAGGCACCTACACTCCTCCTTTCAAGCAGCTCTGGTTTCCCAAAGTCCTGGGAGAGTGGGAAGGCTACACACTGAGCTATGGACAAGCTTCAATTACATCTAAGTCGGTGTACACATCCACCGCCTCCCCCAGTTATGTCTGCCATTCCTATCTCCAGCATCTAAGTCCTCAGAAGTTGCCTTAGATTACTAGCATCTCTGAATTTAATAAATATGGACATTGGTGGCAGATCTGCCATCGCCCTGTATGTAGCCTCCTAGAGCAAAGACATGCACCGAAGTGAGACACAAAGGCTAGAAAAAACTCTTTTAGGGACAGGGTTTAAAGGATCAGAAAGTCAAATTGTTTAGGAGTTCTCTATGGGTCCTCTCAGCTGCCATAGCTCAGACCCCATGTTGCCACCTATACTGTTCTATATATTTTTAGGTCGAGCATTCGAGACCTGTTGTAACTTTTCTTGTGGGCTTAAAGCCATCCCCCTTCTTTAGATTTGTTTGTTTCAATGCCCGTTAAAAATCCTTGGTTGCTAGTGGTCAGTCCTGCCTCTTTGTCACTCCTTTTACTTTCCAGTTCCTCAGTACGGTCTCATTACACTATGGTTCTTTAACTATTCTCTGGGTGACTATTTTTTTTAGTGGTTTCCTGCTCTGTTACCTCCTGCCTGTGTTCATCTTTGGTGCCACAGCTGCTTAGATTTTACTACAGCATTCCTCGCTCCCATCTTCTCTTAATGGATTGAAAGTCGTAAATTAAAATAATGGCAGAGCCGACTCATGAGCTATCTCTTCACTGCACAGATGGTCTGCCCTCCAGTCCTCTGCTCGTGATTCGGCTCTATTTCGCTATTGTTTTGTAAGTGTGTCTGTTTACTTTCAAAGACTGAGATCGTATTCCATGTTTAGTGCTCCGTCCTCCGAATTCTAAAGAAGCTTCACCCGAAGGTAGTGGAGCAAATAACATGATCTCCAGTTGCCTTACACTCATTTAGGTGATTTGCTCTCATTTATAGGTCTTCTAGATAATGCAAACGCTCAAACGTGTGAGCCCGGGTAATTTTACAGTGCCTGGTGCCTTGTAAGCAGTTGAGCCACCCAACCTGTACCCTGTCATGGTACACGTCACTGCAAGCTCCGTGGGTAAAAATGGTGGTTGCTATTATCTGTGTGTGAGCTGCGCAGGACCGACCCAGCCTTTCATCTTCTCCGACTTTATTATATGGGGTAATCCTGAACACAGGTGAAAACTGCTGGTGTCCCTACCCCTCCTCCGCACACACACTCTCTCTCTCACCAAACCACACGCAACTCCCTGCTCCTTCCTTTGCTTCAGATCCTTAAATGTAATTAACACTTAGGGACACAATGTGGAACCTGTTTACAGTTTATGCCCTTCGTAGTGTTTGTTGAAGGTGCACTCCGCTTTCTGATTCAGAGGAAAGATGTAGAGAGAGCTCTGTAATTTTTTTTAACTTAAATCCACCCAATTGTACTACCACAGTGTTAATGGACAAGCACAGTACAGTGTTACCACAGTGTTAATGGACAAGCCCACTACAGTCTTACCACATTGTTAGTGGACAAGCACAGTACAGTGTTACCACATTGTTAATGGACAGGCCCACTACAATCTTACCACATTGTTAGTGGACAAGCACAGGACAGGGTTACCACAGTGTTAATGGACAGGCCCAGTACAGTGTTACCACATTGTTAGTGGACAAGCACAGTACAGTGTTACCACAGTGTTAATGGACAGGCCCAGTACAGTGCTACCACAGTGTTAATGGACACACGTGTACAGTTTTACTACAGTGTCCGGGGCTATGCTTAGTACAGTTACCACCGTGTTAATGAATAGGTCCAGTACAGTATTTCCACAGTGTTAATGGACATGCCCAGTACAGTTTTACCACATTGTCAGTGGACAAGCCCAGTATAGTGTTACCACAGTGTTAGTGAACAGCCCTATTGTTGATGCCGTTTGAATGAATTATAGTAGCAGCATTGGTGTAACACTTATTACTGCCCTGATATCAAGGTGCTGTAAGAAGTGTGTAACAGTTGTGATCCAACTTACTTGGTACCCACCTTTTAACCGGGGGCACTATTATTTGAACCTGTGACCTGCAGGTTGTACAAGCTATAAATCATAGTCATCGTGTAGTGGTAACCCACACTTGAATGAAAGAACCAGCCCACTCCTCTCGCTATCCTAAGTTCTGGAACAGGTACCAGAGATGGTTACATTCTGCAAGACTGTGACGTCTTGCTTCCCATTCATAGGTCATAGATGAATTTCTGTCAAATTGGATAATGTTTGGGATTCAGTTGGGATCAACCAGTCTATTTCTGAGGCATCGTAATCATCAGCACTTAAGGTGTGTGTGTATTAGGTGCCCGCCTGTTGCAGGCAGGGTGAGTTCCTTACTACAAAAGCTCCTTATTTTCTGCGGTTCCTAAAGCAAGATAATCTGTGATTCTCATCTTTCCCTCACGCTGCCACTATCCCTTCTCGTCTCGCAATCCCACTGCCCCTCTCATCACTCCCTTTCTCCTCTCAACCCCGCCTGCTCACACATACTAAGCACAGTTTCTTTCCTGTGCCTTTTCAAGGTTTCTGTTCCTCAAACCCAAGTGCTCCTCCTCTTCTTTGGGTGCCTTCTGCATACACTGGCCCTCCCTCTTCATGTGCCTGTGGCCTGCTCTCCCTCTCTTTCTCACAAACTCTTTCTGCTCCTCTGTCTCAAGTTCATTCACCACTTCATGCACAAACTACCTATCCTCTCTATATTCCTTCCTATCTATTCTGTGCAGCTCTCACTCCTATCTATTCATCATACTACATAATTCCACTGCACAAATACTCTCCACCTAACACAATTCCACAGCTAACAATTCCAATACAACCTGCATAACTTCACTCCACTCCACTCCACCCCACTTGCATCCACTACACTCCAAACCAAAACACAAAGGTTAAAAACATTGTCATTTACAGCACCAATAGCTCTAATTCTCCGAATCACAAGACCTATTGTTATTATTATTATTATTATCACCATTTATAGAGCGCATGGCTACCTCCAACGGAGGTGTCCCGGCGCTAGCAATGGCAACAACAGCCAGAATTCACGGCCTAGTGAAGGAATTCTAGGGAAGGCCAAAGAGCCAAGTTTTCAGTGTCTTCCTGAACAGTCGTTCCGACTTGGCCTTCCTAATAGGTACAGGCATAGAGTTCCATAAAGAAGCAGTTTTTACTGAGAACGAACGCCTGCCAATTCTGGCCTTTGTGAATCGTGGAATCACAAGCAGTTCCTGTTACTTAGATCTTAGGAGCCTCGTCTGGGAGTATTTCTGTAGTCTCTTCTTCAGGTATTTTAGGCTATTCTCATCCTTCGCTCTATAGGCTAAGGTCAACGCTTTAAATTCTATTCTTTTCCTTACCAGCAACCACTGAAGGCTCCGTAGGTGAGGGGAGATGTGATGGCGAAGCGGCACATTTCTGATTAGCCTGGCAGCCGCATTTTGGATAATCTGCTGTTTCCTTATCAGATAGGCAGGAAGACCCAAGTACAAACTATTAGCATAGTCCAGTTGTGATGTGACCAGTGCATGGACTACCGTTTTCCTACAATCCATTGGGAGAAAATGAAGGAATCTCCGCAAAGCTTTTAATTCCCAAAAACACAGAGAGGGGACGACAAATCTGGGCTCTACCTGTAAGTTTAGAGTAAAATTTAAATCCCAGGTTCCTCATGGACTCCACTGGTAAAGGAGGGGGGTTTTAACTCTGAAGGCCACCAGAGTTCTGCCTGTGGGGGAGATGCCTGATTAAAAAACATGACCTCCGTTTTTTCGGTGTTCAATTTCAAACAGCTGTCCATCATCCATGATGAGATGTTAAGAAGACACTGCTTGAAATTAGTGAAGGCTGTCTCGGTATGTTCCCTAAAGGAGAACAAAGGCTGAGTATCGTCAGCATAAGAGACAACCTTCACACCCCATTGTTCAGCTAGCAAGGCCTGAGGAGCGAGATAAACTTTAAAAAAGGTAGGGCTCAGGGCCGACCCCTGAGGAACACCGCATGTCAGAGGTCTGGCGGTTGGGACGTAAGGATGGAGGGACACTAGTTGTGCCTATCCTGTACAATGCTGGCTCCGCCAACCTGTGGTGTGTCTGATCACCAAGCCCCCACCTCCCAATAGGGAAAAGGAGCCTGGTAAACAAAGTGCTGCAGAACCATTTGGAACTGGTTTCCCCAAGCCCTGTGCTTTGCAGACGAAGGGAAAAAGTGGTATAAAGGTAGGGGCTGTGACTCCATGAAAAATGTTGTTCCTGTGCTTGTTCTGACACTGGGGGCTGCTGCTGCTGGGCTCCAGGAGGGACCGCCACAAGGGACTGCCTCCCTGCTGGAGGGCCCTGTGTGCTGGCCTGCCTGAGCCCAGCCTTGTGCCCCCCTAACCTTTACCCTGAACCTTGACTTGGACTTAGCGCCTTGTGAGTGCTGGATTATTCTAGTGCTGGATTCCTTGCCCAGCCTTTGCCCTGAAGCTTGGGGGATTCAAGCGCCTTGTGAGCGCTGCACCGTTTGTGCTGCTGCTCCAGGGAAGAGGAGTGTGTGGGCCTTGCTGCGCTGAGCTGCGTCCTCTACCGAGGTGTGGAGTCCCCGAGAGCTCTGGTGAGTGGGGGATAAGCAACGCAGCCTAGTGAGGCACATTGCGGTGCCTAAGGACGGCAGTGGAGACCAAAGGAGCCTGCTGCAGAGCCCTAGTGAGTGGGGCTACATTTAGGCTTTTCCTTCGTGCAGTTAAGGGTCCCAGAAGGGCCCCGGTGAGAGGGGTTCCCCCACGAGGCACATTGTCAGTGCCTGGAGCCGCATTGGTGTGCCCTGGGGCACCGAGGTGCCCGTGCTGATTTCTGTTTGGGGGTCAATCATTGATGGAGTCCCAGTGGGGCTCACAAGGCACTAGTTGGTTACAGTGCCCGATCTTTTTCCACAACTGCACCGCACCAGCGCGGGCAGCTGCAACACTGGGCGCATTCGTTTTATAGAGTCCCAGTGGGCGACTCAGGGCATTGTGGTGGCAGCGTTTCATTTGGTCACAGCCGCCCCGCCGGACTGTGGGCAGCTGCAACGCTTGGGGGCCAGTTCTTTTGTTGAGAAAGGGGTGAGTTTCACCCAGCGCATCTGCGCCCTGTGTTTTCTCTGCATTGGCAGCTGAACCCTGACTTTGCTGGACATAGGGCATTGGAACCCCAGAGAAGGCCAGTTGGCCTGGGGGTCAGTTTTATGTGGTAGGGCGCAAGGCCCTGATGTGATGCCTATGACATAATGTGTTTATGTTTAGGAGGTTTATGCTGGTAAGGCCTATTGCATAATGTATTTATGCTAATGAGGTTTGGGGCCTAATGTGTTTTATCCCTACCGCTTATGCCTAATTTCATGTTATGATATTTTAGGATGGCGTCTAATGCTAATGTGATAATGCTTAGGTCATTATGGTACCAGTAGTTACTGGTTGTGTTTTGCATTTACTTACCTGTTTTGATGGTTCTGACCGTGGCCCGATTGGCTTGCTTCTGTATATAATCCCCTGTGAATATTGCCTAGGGCCGGTTGGCACAGTGAAAATGTGTGATTAGGTTTCTAATGTGTTTATGATAATACAAAGGCTATTTTTGATATAACCTTGCGTTGAGTTTCTTTTGTGCTGTGCCTAGTGTGTTGCTGCTGTGTGTGTGTGTTGTGCAAACGCTTTGCACATTGCCTCTGGGATAAGCCTGACTGCTTGTGCCAAGCTACCAAGGTGGGGGAGCAGGGGATATCATCAGTGTGTAACTCCCTTGCCCTGACTAGAGTGGTGGTTTCTACCCTGGCTTTGGCGCAAGCCTTAGCCAACTAGAAATCCCAGCCCCTCAGGCTTCAGGGCGCGTTACAGCACTGAGACAGCTATGGATGAGGTGGCAGAGACAATATGTGCCACCTTAGACCAGGGAAGTTGCGCAATGCTAGTGCTGCTGGATCTCTCCGCAGCCTTTGATACGATATCACACCGGATCCTGTTAAAAAGGCTTGAGCTTCTGGGAGTGACATTGGAGAGCTTGATAAGGGATGTAGGTAAATGGTCTCTTGCAGAAGAATTGCACATGAAAGCCTGTAGAATGGACGAAAAACTAGCCTAGGACATCGCACTCTGGAGAAAACTATGCAGGCCCATTTCTAACATTGGTTGTCAGCGGTGAGGATAGGACTTGCACAGTACCACAGCGACAACTGGTTGCACTACAGACTCTGCATTTAGATAATCACGTGTTGGGGATTATTTGTCCTGAGTTTTATTTTTCTCCTAAAAAGTGTCATTTTTAAATTGTGCACTTTTGATTCAGCTCAGACACCTAGGTCTCTTGTGTATTAAGTGCCTTGACAAGATGGAATCTATCTTTGACCTGAAAGACATGTTGAACTACAGTCTAGAGGAGCTAAGGTGGTACCGTGATGAGAGAGGCTTAGAAGTAAGTGGAGAGGGCACTGGGTGTGCCCTGATACGCTGGCAACAGGATAGGTGGAGACAGAGGGACAGGGACTAGGCCGCACTCCAAGAGTGTGGTGGATCTGAGGGTGGCCCTGAAGACTCTGAAGGGGAGGAAGAAAATGACAGGGCAGGGACTCCAGTAGATAATGAGGACCCCATAGATAAGGAGTCCCTTGCTGGGTCCAGTGTCGGGGGCAGTGCCCCATCCCTTTCCCTGTCCCCAGAGAAGTGGGTGGATAGGAAGGAAGAAAGGGAGCATGCCACAGAGATAGCGCGGCTGGGTTGGGAGGAGAAAAAGGCATTGTTGCCTCAGGAGCTAAGGCTCAAGGAGTTGGCCCATGAGTTAAGTCTCAAGGCATTGGGCCTTGAGGAGCAAGAGCTAGAGACCGAAAGGGTCTTAGCTCAGGAGAGGATGGCGGAGGCAGAGAGGGCCTTCGCCAGGGAGAAACTAGCTCTGGAGGTAGATTGTCCCATGAGAGTAGTTCTAGTTGTCTGGATTCACCAGTGAGGGTGGGGTCCAGTGGTGGCAGCAATATGGAGTCCAGTGCAGGAAGTCCCAATCCCAGATGACAGAGCATGGTACCTAGTTCCCAGGAGGAGGATGTCACACCTGAAGGGTAAAGGGTGAGGTTCAGGGGCAGTAAGAAACTGTCTCACTAGTCTTGCAGGGAGTTTGTGGATGAATGTTGTGATGCACTGGAAGGATTGGTGATGAGTAGCATGGCAAATGATTTTCAAGGGCTGTTCAATCTGGTTGTCAGAGAGCACATGCTCAGTAATTGTTTTCCGGGGTTACGCCAACACCTCTTGGAGTGTGAGTTCTCTGATCCCAGGGAGCTTGCACGGGAGGCAGACCTCTGGCTGTGTGCCGGAGGGTCTGAAGAGGCATTGGGGAGTGATCCCAAAAGAAGTGGCTCATGTATCTTCCAGACCTGTGTGGGGGAAGAGGTTCAGAGTAGCCCAGCTAGGTCCCAGTGTTGTGGGAGGGGTGTAGGGGCTCACATCCTGTATCATTGGAGGAGTGAGTGTGGGACTGTGTGTCCCAAGGTGCCCGAAACCCAGTCTTAGGGCCTGGAGGATCTCTAAGGGAACACCAGGTTGGGGGCCTAGGCTGTACTGGTAGGTCATTTGAGGGAGATCTCCTAGTGTCAGGAGAACCTGGAGTGTCTGTAAGTGGAGCTCCAGTGGTTCTGGTGTCTGGCGGTGCCGCTCCAGTTGGGAGGGTGCAGAAGTCCAGATTGAGGACTGAGAGGGCGATGTGTTCCCCAGTGGAAGAACCAGTGGGTCAGGGACCAGCCAGAAGGGCTGAGTCTCTTAGGAGTGACCATGATGACACCACTTCTGTCCTGGGGGATCTTCGCGCACTGTCAGATGGACAGGGGTCGGGAGATCTGCGCCAGGCAGACTGTCACATGGCACATGAGTCAAGTGTTACCCTCGGGGGATACTGTGTGAGTCCCCAAAAGTCCTGGTGTACCAGGCAAGTGTTCAACTGCAGGGTTTGGTCCCTGGGTTGGGAGGCCAGTTTCAGGTTTTGCCTGACCCGGAGGGAAGGACATCTGTAATCAATGTCCTGACCGACGGGATACTGTGTGAGTCCCCAGAAGTCCTGGCGTGCCAGGCAAGTGCTCATCCGCGGGGTTCAGCCCCAGGGTTGGGAGGACAGGTTCAAGATCTGCCTGACCTGGAGGGAGGGACATCTGTAACCAGTGTCCTGACCAGTTTGGATTCCAGGGGTTAGCTCCAGTTGGGAGGGTGCAGGACTCTGGAAGGGGGTACAGAGGGAGGGAGTCCTTGCCTCATACCCCGGTGCAACCTGAGGGTTTAGACCCTAGGTTGGGAGACCAGTTGCTGGAGAGAGGTCCTGAACTGGTGGGAGAGTTGTGTTCTGAGGGTGCCTCTCAAAGTAGGAGACTACGGAACACTAGAAGGAGAAGTAGGGAGAGGAGAGCCTCACCCGTGACTTATGGTCAGCCTGAGGGTGCGGACCTTAGGTTGGAGGATCAGTGGCAGTTTAGAACTGCCCTGATGAGGGGTAGAGTGGAGAATGGTCACTATGTGCCAGGGGTTACTGCCCCCCACTCTGTGAGATGGCAAGGACCAGCTACATCTGGATGGCCTAGTGCCTGGTCCTGGCCGAGGACAACTAGGGAGTACCAGTGGGGTAGCTTAGTTGGTCCTGGGAGCTTTGACAGAGGGAACCCCATGGGTTCAGAATCGTGTAGAACTGTAGGGTGTCCCTGCAATTGCGGGCCTGCGTTCGTGTTCTATCACCCAAGGCAGTGTGTAACTCCCTTGCCTTGACTAGAGTGGTGGTTTCTGCCTGGCTTTGGCGCAAGCCTTAGCCAACCAGAAATCCCATTTCTAACAGACATGATTTAGTTTTGGATCATCCCTCATCTGGCAATCTGTTCGAGTATCATTCCCGTTCTTCTTCCGTCCATGACAGCATATGCCAGAGTACAGTCAGACAGGAAGCCCACCATGTGTCCATCTTTAAGGGAGTTAAAGACGCCACTAACCTCTCCTCTTGCAGGCAACTTGCAATTTTGAATACAGATTTTATATCCCTTGATAAATATGTGTATAAAATATATTTTATGGTGTTTTTTAATTCATTTGTGATGTTTTCGCAATAATCTCTGATTCTGGAAATCCATATGATGTATAATGTATTTTTAAATCTGTGTTTTTATGGTAATTGTTATGACTGAATAAAGACTATTGAACTGAACTGAATACAGATTACATGATACTCAGTAAGATCATGGTGTCCTGGTGATTCCCTACTGCTCTTTCTTCCCCATCTGATACACCTTGATCAGAACGGGTTTATGCAGGGCAGAAGCAACGCAATGAATCTCTGTAGGTTGTTCAGGGGTATGGAGTTGTCGCTGGGTTTTACCCTCGTGCCACTGTCCAGGTTCTAGATCTGGAAAAGGCATTTGATTCCCTGGACTGAGAGTATCTATTGGAGCTGCTGAGAAGACTTGGAGGAGGAGAATTGAAATCGGTGCATGCTTCGGATGATTAAACTGCTTTACAAAAGCTCCCCTGCCAAAAGTCCAGACTGGATGCCTCAAATCACGTCCTCTTAAAGTCGCTTAAAACAACTTTTAGAGAGTCCTGGTTCACATTGACCATGCGGGACTCCACTCTGTTGTCACTATTAATAAAATATAGGTGGCATAGCTCAATAGGCAGCCCACTCTTTTTACAGGCCCCTTCTATTTTTCTTTCTCGTTTTTTTATTTGTTTGTTTTTTAAGGTGTACTGCAGCCAGCTCCCCAGACAGATCTACCAAGCAGCTGATTTACTTCTCATTTCACCTGCAGAGCCCTGCAGCCCACGCAGCTTCTGCTTCTAAATCGGGCTGGCCACCAGGGATGGTATTTTCTGTAGTGTATCATTGTTCTGCCGTTTCCAGATGACCTCCTTGTTTAGAATCAGTATGCTCGCAATCTTGGATTGTTGTAATAAACAACCCATAAACCTTGTTGAGACTAGGGTAAGTATGCAAAAGACAACAAAAAATCTCAACTGGTATAATTTAAGAAAGACAGTTAAAGATGCATGTATAAAGCATTGCAATCAAGAAAAGAAAGACTCTCAAACAGTAAATTTGGAAAATTTTGCAAAGAGCATCTTGTATTAGATACAATTAATAAATAAGGAGTAAACAACATAAATGAACAGGATAATGTTACAATTGTAGCAGCACTGCAAGCAAAATCAATTAGCATAAAACAACCCGAAATTGTACTTGGTGCTCGGATGTGTACGTGACACAAAAAAAATAGCGTCTGCAGTGTAGTTGGGCTGCATAAGCTGTCTTCTAAATTACAGAAGAGTGTGGGCTAAAGCTCAAAGATCTTCAGTAATTGATGCATGCCGTTCATGGTGTTATTGCCCTTTTAAGATTGTGTTTTGTGCTTAACTTGTGCTTAACTCAGGTTCCAAGAAAAAGCTGTACAGTACCAGCCCCGGCTATTCGAGTGCTCCAATCAGACGGGACGATTCATAATGACAGAGGTTGTGGACTTTGCCCAAGAAGACCTAGACGAAGATGATGTGATGCTCCTAGACACATGGGAAGAGGTCTGTAATCACAGAGTGTGGTATCACTTAAAGGGAATAATCTTAAATCTTTTAGAAGATTACTTTAAAAAGATGACATTTCTAAAAAAAAATGTTTCTAATCAGTATCTGAACAAGTAAATACATTTATCTCTAAATATTTTAAAATTAAATGTAGAAAGGAGGGTAGTTTAGTACCCTTTTGGAATAAGCATCAAATAGAAAGCAGCAGAAGCGGGCAAGGGACACCAGGAAGAGACTCTTGAAGGGATGAGGGGGCAGGAAAGGGAGGCAGCATGGCAGCTGAGAATGAGACGAGGGGGAGCCCACTACTGGTCTGAGAATAGAAGTGGGAAAAGTGAATCTGCCTGTTGCCCAGTGACTAGAAGAGTCCAAAGAGAATCTACCAATGGGACAGACAAGTGGGCCTGCGAGAACAGTTAATGGAGCTAAGGTGGAGGTTTTGTGATCATGGACAATAGGGAAACAGGAAACGAAGACAGACAGAAGGCGGTTAACAACAGAAAACATTGGTTGGAGGAATCAGGAGGACAGGCCTTCCATTTGACATTATTTGCAAAGAATGGTAGCACCAGAAAAGTTTTCTTTATTGAATTTTTTTTGGATTTATTACTGCCCATAAAGGCTTCCATGGGGTTTTGGCGTCAGCTCCCATCGTCGATAATGGGCAGAATTGCCATTTCTAAAATGAATTACCTCCCCTTTTTTTAAAAACTTTTTTGTGACCATACCCATACAAATACCAACGCAGAATAAAATAATCAGGCAGCCTCATAAGCATATGTTTAAATTCTTAGCCCCCCTCCCAGCCACAAGCATATGGGGATCATTCTTCAAAATCACTAGGGTCAGCTGGAATCACCCTTCCAGTTTTGTCAATTACTGCCATTCCCTTAATAATATTACCCCAGACTTGGGCTAGATCGATCTGTCTATAGCTCTTAATGACTTCCTTTTCAAGCTTGCTTTCCACACATTCAGCCCATTTTTTAACCCCACGATACAACGTCCAATAATTGGGACCATTCACATTCTTCCAAATCATAGAGATATGTTGCATAGCTAGAATAAGCACCGGATCTATAAACCGGCTAGTCCCCTTGTTGGCTTTAGTCTTTGATAAAAGACCCAGCAGACATGCTGCAGGACTGCCCGCTATATCTCTAGCCATGCAAAAGGGGGTGGTGATGGACAGAGCATCAGAGCCAATCAAACACTCACACCCAGTCAACAGATCTGGGTCTGATCCATCACCGTTCTTTAGCCCACTCTGCCACCCCAGTTCAGACATGGCCATATGCAAATCAGTCTGACAATGTGCCTCATGGGAACAGTCCAGCCCGAACTGCCAAGCCATGCCTTCCCTGGACCGGAAACAAGCTTCCTAGGACCGGTTTCTGGCATTTCAGCCGTCTTCAGCCAGGCTTGCTTGAATCCAGTGGCAAAGTGAGCAAGGGACTCACGTCTGAGCATACCCTGCCAACTTATGGCGAACAAAGCAGTACAAAAGGGGGTGGTGATGGACAGAGCATCAGAGCCAATCAAACACTCACACCCAGTCAACAGATCTGGGTCTGATCCATCACCGTTCTTTAGCCCACTCTGCCACCCCAGTTCAGACATGGCCATATGCAAATCAGTCTGACAATGTGCCTCATGGGAACAGTCCAGCCCGAACTGCCAAGCCATGCCTTCCCTGGACCGGAAACAAGCTTCCTAGGACCGGTTTCTGGCATTTCAGCCGTCTTCAGCCAGGCTTGCTTGAATCCAGTGGCAAAGTGAGCAAGGGACTCACGTCTGAGCATACCCTGCCAACTTATGGCGAACAAAGCGGTACAAAAGGGGGTGGTGATGGACAGAGCATCAGAGCCAATCAAACACTCACACCCAGTCAACAGATCTGGGTCTGATCCATCACCGTTCTTTAGCCCACTCTGCCACCCCAGTTCAGACATGGCCATATGCAAATCAGTCTGACAATGTGCCTCTCTTGACTGGGGGAGAATGTCTGCATTGTCAGCATTCCGTCCATCATTTGTTTGTTGTAACGTAATATCTCTAGCCATAGCCTCCATTATAAATTGGAGCACAGTATCACGCTCTACGTTCAGCACAAGACATCCCTGCACCATGTGAAAAAAATCTACACCAATAACGTAACATCTAGAACAGCCCACATCGGCCCAAAGAACATAACATTTATTCTCTTGGTTTTATAAAAACCCTATGCCAGTAATAGTATTAAATCAACCTAAACATTTGACCACTCGCCGTCACTAAAAGGAGATTCGAGGTCTTCGCCACATTTTGTGTTTAAGCTTGTTAGACGTAAAATTCAGCTAGGTCTCTCCCCGTGTAGAGATTAGTCACGATAATAAGACACTTCTCCCCCCATTCTCACAATCCAGCCCAATTTCCATGATGAGTAAGCTAATTCAGTGATAATAAAGGTATTTTGGCGTGCATAGGGAAGTCTGGTATGTGTCTTCTGAAGAGCTCTAATCTACACATAACATGCCACTAGAATTAAGATGTTTTCAGTACATGTCTAAGGCTTTGTGTATGGATCCAATAATAGTCTAGTGAGCACCATCCTAAGGGGCGACCGAAGGCACCAGCAGCACCATTGCATTGCGGTTGCGCAGCCAGGTAGTAGTGCTCCAGGTCCAGAAAGCCTGCAGGTTTTTGGGGGAACTTGACTCTCTTTTACGAAATTTTATCTGGAAAGGGAAACAAAATAAAATAGTCCTGAACAGACTCCAGTAACCAATGGACAGAGGTGGGTGGCTCTCACCTATTCAAAAACTATGACCTGGCAATGCAATTGCAATGGGTGGCTATGGTTGGTGTTGCCAGCTCCGGTTGAGGTTCGGAGAGTGGGAGATCTGCTAGGTGAGAAGCCGTTGGTGACAGAGATTTTTTCTCTGACCAGTGGTGGACAAGGAGGCGACACCTTTATAGACAAGGTGAGAAATTGCTAGAGATGGATGCTCCATAAGACAGATGTACAGATGGCATTCTCTCCCAACCTCATCATGTGGCAAGTGCCATAACTTGAGGGTGTATCTCAGTAGGGGAGATACAAATAAGGAGGGAAGCCGGGGTCACAATAGGTGATCTGATCATAGCCACTGGTTACCATGCGTTCAAGAGACTGAGCCAAGAATCCCCTATTCCGCGAGGGCAATTTTAAAGATTCCTTTCAGTTATAACTAAACTCAAGGTCATATAGCCTATGGCCCATATATCCTAACTCATCCACGACACACCAGGTATTGAATATGTTACTTACAATGGGGAGTGCCAGGTGGGCAGTGTCGAGCCTCTACACTGCATTGATACTGATGACGAACATTGAGCTTGGACCCCTCAGGGAGTCATGGGAAAGGGACTTGCAACATGCTTTCACAGACAAATGAAGGGCTCAGGTTGTGGCCAACCCAAGGATAGTATCCAGAAAACATGCTTCAAAGTTATACAGCTCCACCTTACACATCACAGGTACCTAACACCTCAGCACCTACACAGGAAATTTCCGCTTGTCACGAAGTCCACCCGCCATCCTAATGACCCCCTAAGATCGAAGTTTACAGCACCCATTTAAAGGTGAACTGTAGTCCTGCTAAGTTGAGGAATGCATCTTCCCTGTTCATTTTACAAAATGTAAAGAGTGAAGAAAGCATTTAGTTTGTAATATTTTAACCATGTTGAACATTTTATAGGGACCTTCAAAATATCCAAAATAACAGTGTTAAACTGAAACATAGAACTAGTATCTTTGGGTTTTGTGTGTTTTTACCTATTTGCTCTTAGAATAATTCTTGCTTGTTAGGTCTCGCCTGGTGTTGGAGCGCGCATGCGCTTCTCGCCTGCGAGAATTATAGTCATGAAGTCAGTTCAAGAAAGAGACTCGAAGCCCCGCCCTCCTTTTATTGGGTAGCGTCAGGGTTTATGTTAAACGCTGGCTTCCCATTGAAAAGGAGGACTCGGTCACCTGCATTACGGATGTTGTCACGAAGTTTCTTATTAGAAGCTTCGTCACGCTGCCTTGCACGCGCCAGTCCGGCTCTCTCATTGGGCGCTCCTTTGATACTGGACACCATTTGTTCAGTTGAACATGCTTGTTCTAACTGCACCACATCGCTGGGAACCATTCGAATGCTTGGATCCAAAGGCACATCATGACCTGGCCGCGAAGCCACCTCCTGCAGTACTCGTTACCAGAACAACTTTAAGACCAACTTGATGGACAATCTAGTAAGAAACGTACTTACCAGGTATACAGTACCGTGCAGGAGCCATGACCACACACCGCTCTACTGGTCCCAAACACTCTAGCGCAGCGAAGCATGCTCTAACGAGTGTAAACCAACGTGATTGGCTCTGTCACACAACCATTTTGTAAATGGGTGAATACCAAAGCAACCCGCTATCTGAAACATCACATATTCTGCTAGGCTCACATGCTTAGAGGCGTGTTGCAAACTTATATCGTGGCGGCCATTTTATAATAGAGAGTACCTAAGTATTATTCCGAGGAAAGACTCAGGAAAGGAATCAAATGAGGCAATTTTTCATTAAAAACTACATAAAAAAGATAATCGTTTTCACCTTAATAAAATGTATACTTTACTTATAGGCCTCAATGTGAGCTTTTGTTGCTTTAAATCATAGTGTTTTCATTGGCGTGTTTCTGTACGTCAATTTTAAGGAACACATCTATGTTGGTCAGTTTGAAAATGCTATGGATGAGTCGTAGATGACTTCTGAACAGATCTAAGCATTGCCAACACCACGACAGACCCACACAGTTATTTTTGTTGGCTCTAGATGTTTTTGTTTCTAGCGCCGGCTTCCAAAACATCACTTGGAAGTACCAGGAAACAAAATGCGTAACGCATGCGTGTTAGGTTTGCCTGGCAGACCCATGAATATCCGCAACAAAACAATGACAGTCAATAATAATCTTCCTCCAGTAAATATTACATAATATTAGCGCTCATGTAAACCAGTTAGCCCTTTTCTTTCGCTGCCTGTTGCGTGAGAAAATGATGAACAAACTCGTACTGGTAAATAATTAAATACTGTAAAAGGACAAGTTATCTAACACAACACTGCCAGTAGAAAAGGAGCAGTTATAAAATATTTGTCATTATCAGATGTATACTAAAAACCGCCTGTTTGTAATTCTTCAAATATTTAACACAACTGTTAGTCGGGTGCATTCATTGCAGACTTTTGAATCCATACCCTCAATTTTCGAAAACGTTGTATAGTTTAGCTAGTTTTTTTTAATCAAAATCATTAGGCTACTTATTATGGACTCCGTTTCTCACATTAGTTGTTCTTTTCAAAGATTGCCGACTCCCTGGCAAGGGTGTCAGTGTCTAATCCATTTCACATTATTTGTAGTCCTTCTTCCCTGAGGTTAAGCCGTAGCCGGCTCTTACTGAAGGTGAGAGGGGATGGCTCTTCTGTGCACCCCTGACCCGGTGTATGTGGGTACAGCCAGCGGTTCGGAGGTTGCACACATGTAAGGGACAGTCTGCAGCTGAGGTAGGCTTCTGTCAACCCCGGGTCTGTCGGTTGATCCGCCCAGACAAAGATATAAGGGTTTAACATGTATTCATTGGTGCTGCAATTGGATTAATATACCCCTTATCCATTTGGCGTAAAATGTGGACGAATGCAGGATGGTCATCAAAGAAAAGTTGTATATTTGATATGAACATGTGAGCGTATTAAAGAAGTCCGGCAGCGCATGGGTTAAAGGAATGTACCGACAGCCCGTGGGTTAAGGGTGTTCATGGCACCGGCAGAGTTCGGCAACACAGGGATTAATGTTGTGCAACGGCCTCCTAGGCAGTCCGACAACCCCAGGGTGAACGGTAGACCGCTGGAATCCAGTGACCTAAGGGTTAACGTTGTGCGTACGACACTGCAGAGTCCGGCGGCCTGTGGGCTCAAGGTATGCACAGCACCGGCATCCTATAGACTCTGGCAACATAAGGATGAGAAATGGACACAGTCCCTGCAGAGTCTGGTAACCATACAGGTGTACACCTATGGAATCCGGCTACCTAGGGTTAAACGTTGACAATTAGCACTGGACCTGCAAAGTCCGGCTATCCTGGACTGACTATGCACGGGTGTCTGCAAGGTCTGACAAACCGTGGGTTCAAGGTTTGTACAGAGCCCTGCAGAATCGAGCAAACCGTGCGGTAAAAGTGTGTCTCGGCCAGGTGAATTTCGCAAACCCTAGAGGTAACCATGTGCACCGGGCCCTGTAGAGCCCTGTAGCCCAGTGGTTAGAGGTGTCACCTCAACCTATGCCGAGTACAGAGACTCTAAACTAGTGATGAATACACCCCAAGGCAGGCTCTAGCCGTGCTTGTCCCGCACAGGCCCCTTTCAGGCACGCCACTCATGGTTCAGGCCTCTAGTCCACCTCTCACCCTGTTCATATTCCGACTGTGTCTTCTGCCCAGCCAACTCTCTGCCCCTGCCCCGTACACACTGCACCACCACACACAGGATCTGTTCAGTACTGCCCTGAACCTGTCTCACTCCCTGTCAAGATCCTTTTTAATGTACATTCCAAGCGTATACTTTCTAAGAGAGATGGTGTAGGCGAGGTAATGGTAGATACCAATAGTAAGCAGATACTAAGGAAAAAGCTTTGAAAAGTGGTGAATGGAACGGGAGTCCTCTGGAAGAGTCTCCCACTCAAACGCAGTACCTAATGCAAAATAGCGCCCCCTCTCACCACACACACACACCATAATGTGATGAGCCGCACCCAGGTCTCTCATATCTCACAACTATTCATTGGATTTGGGCTGAATGGGAGCCCCTGAAGGGTTGCCTCCCCTTAAAGGGCCACTGCCGGTGCTACAGGGGCTTGTGCCATGCCCCTGACTGAAAGGCCCGACCAGGCAGAAGTCCAGGCTCTGGAAAGGAAAGAGGTAAGATGTTTTAGGCCTGTGGGACTGTGAGATATCTAGGAGCCGAGGCCTGGGTCACCTTGGAGGCTAGGATTGGGATTGTGTTAACACTTGTTATTCGAGGTGGGTCAACCCTGCTCGGTGACCGCAGAGGCAGGGCTGCCCTGGTCATAGGGGACACAAGGAGAACCCCAGCGGACTGAAGACCAGTGGAGGATGGATTGAGGGATCATCAGTTATCTACCCTGTGAAGAGCCTGAGAAAATACACCCAGTTTATTTCTAGACATGCATATCATTTGCCCCCTCCTACTCAATCATCTTGGAGACAGTTGGACCAATTTACTACACACAGTTGGTTCAATAAGGTGCTGATGGGCATTCATTTTCCGGTGCTGATTTTAGCTCCCAGTCTACTGCTCATAGGGTAAGTATGAGTGTATCATGGAAAGTAGAAGAGGGCACTTGAGGGCAAATATATGATTTTAGTGGCGAAGGAGTATGTATGTTGAATTTCTGCAGCTTGAACCTAGCCAAAAAGCAGTAGACCAGGGTCAAAGGCAAAGATACAGTCAGCCTGTGATTGTCAGGGCAGCTGGTTTCTAAGCGTGAATGGGGACTGCTGTTGCATCATGACGTAGAGCTCTTTAAAGAGGTGTGTCCTCCACTGCTGAATTGCAGCAGGGTTGGCGCAGACCTAATGGATACAGGGATGTCATGGCAGATCCTGTGCACACAGATGGAGAAAGCCTCTTACACTTTCTCCCCTTTTTTGCACTTCTTAGCCTACAGTCTGATGGTGCCAAGAGACTCCACCGATAGTGAGCATGTCAGCCACATAGGTAGGGTAGAGATGCAAGTCCTCGTGACTTTATAGAGGATGCAGCTGGTTTTGAAGATGGTGTGGGCAAGTGATGGGAGCCAGTGGAGTTCCACCAGTATCTGAATGATGTGATCACAGGACCACATGAAGTCATGTCACGTAGGAGACAAAGTTCAGGGTATTCCCTTTTTGAAGCAGACTTTGGTTAATTTGAACATTCTGGGTGTAAAATGATCACTGATTTAATTAAGCCCCTGTCTTGTCTGTCTTGATGGTTCTGTCGATGTAGAATTTTCATTACCCTCTTGCTCAGAAAGGCACAGCCTAACTTGATTTTATACACTGTCTCCTGTTTCCTTTTATATTGTATTTTCATGTAATTATCAGTCTATGGGGCAAATATGTCAGAGATGATGCCACACTGTATTAGGTATGGCACTGCTCTACCATCAGTAAAGCTTTGCAGCAGCCTCAACCAAGTCCAGATGAGGCTAAAGCCAACTTTGACAGCTCATACCACATCCTGCAGCCCCTGTGCTACTTTTTTGGTCGAGCCTGGGCAGCGCATGCGCTGCTCTGCGAGCCATGCTGTATTGGAGTATGTACTTGAAGCCCCGTCCACTCTCCGCCATATTTGTCATTGGCTTGTGTCATTGTCCTTCGTAAATGCTGGCTTCTGATTCATTATTGGGCTTGTTAGTCCCTCCTTAGTAACACCTTGTCTTCCTTTGTAACCTCCCATGAGGACTAGCCCTTTTACTTTGGTTGTTACATAGTACATCTTCTATAGTCTGTAAGCACTAGTTTCTCTTACTGCAGGAGGGTCTTTCGTGCACAGTTGTGACCACTGGCTTGTTTATTTAACTTGTAACAAATGGGGAGCTCTTTAGGGGCCATGGGAGACAAAAGGGGGCAACTCAGCGATGCCTTCAAGCATTTGGAATGCAATAGGTCTCGCATATATGTTTTAAAAATAAAAAAACATAACTAAAAGGCATTGCCTTTTATTCATGTTTTAAAAACCAAAACATAACTAAAAGGCATTGTCATTTAAAATGCCAATAGCTCAAACCCGCGTAAATGCGAGACCTATTGCATTGCAAATGCTTGTTTTACTTTTTGCTCCAAGTACTCTTGCATGGTCTTACCAATTCGCTACTGGGATTCCTAGTTAATGTGCTCTCATGTGCACTCTAACCCATTTTCACCAATAATTTGTGTCTTTGTTGATACTTTCTTCCTTACTTTCATACTCCATGCAGTTGTGTCAATTCTTACCCTTTTATTTCTTAATTGTATCATTATTAAATTTTGTAACGATTTTTGTGTGTTCTTAAAAACCGTTTCCTGTGGTTGTTATGTCTTTTTCTCATTTTCCACCTATATTTCTTGTATTTTTTTTTGTCGTTTTGCTCCCAAGATTTTGGTGTGTGTTAACTCTTTTTCATTAATCTTTCATTGTGCTATAGATCTTCCTCTGGATTGGAAAGTCTGCCAATGAATATGAGAAGAAAGAATCTCTTACCTCATCCCAGGAATACCTCAGGTCGCACCCTGCTGGACGGGACTTGTCAACTCCTATAATATCAGTGAAGCAAGGCTATGAACCACCCACCTTCACTGGCTGGTTCTGTGCTTGGGATCCACATAAGTGGAGTGTAAGTATGCACGTAACACTGGTTTTTTATCCCCAGAACGTATACAATGTTTTCAAGACATTCAGCAATCCACATATGAGCATTAGGAATCATAACTCTTTACAAATGATAACATTCCGTGGAATACCAAGTATTATCACAGGAACAGCACAGTTGACACATTTCATTCATGGTGCGTTAAGCAGCATCTTATTAAAGTTCCATAAAGCTGCTCATACATCCCTAATCCTTTACAAAAAGGATTCCAATATTGTATAGACATTCTACCACGTTTGTGTTGACTTAGAACTCTAGGGCTCTGGAGCATTTAAGCCAAATCCAGATGGTATATATTCAAGACCATTTTTAAGACGGCCCTAAACAAGCAAACCAGGCAGTGGGTCACTAATAAGTATTCCACAGATAACGATTGCTCCAGTTAGCCTGAACAGTCCATTGAATGCACTAAAAGTATTACAAATATGTTATTTAATTGTGAACATAACTATTTTGTTATATGTAGGTCCTATTGATCAGTGATAGTAGAGTCAACAATTTCCAGAAGGGCACCCAATCTTTTTGACAACTGAGTGATTACTCTATCCCTTTTCACAGATTAGCTCATTAACTCTTTGTTGCTGGACCAGGACCAGGTCTGTTGCAAACTCACATCTCTGCCTCCCTCAGGAAAAATATGGCAATGCCATTTACAAATTCGGGGCAAATCATTTTGGTAAAAAGCTCCATTAAAATTAAAACATGTTTATGCCAAAGTTTGTTTCACAATATCTGAAGTGCCTGAAACACAACAATGATTTCATAAATGGACAATATCAATTTTTCATAATTTCAACATGACAAGGAATCTGCAAATGATAGATATATAAGTTAAACACCACTTCAGAATTGGAAAGAACGTGACCTCATTATTGAGACTGTAATAGCTTCCTCTTGAAATATTCATATTGTAGAAATTATTTGAGGTAAGAAGATTAAACACAAACATGGACTATCCGGTCTCCAATGACATTCTCAAGCAACAGCACTTTTTACTTGGGGATAGGGCTGCATATATTATTTACAGATGTTCAGTGCTGATCATTAGCCCAGTGATAGGCAGCCATGTACCTTCTTGCCATTTCCAAGGTTTTTGTCTTAAATGCCAAGAGCTTGATGTAAATTGAAGTACATTTTCCATAATGTTGGATTTGAAGAACTCTTACATGTATCCTCTGTGAATTTATGATGGACCATTCCTCCTCTAAGAAAATGTGGAAACAGGAAAGAGTTTTTCTGCACAATGTGCATGCAAACCATTTTGATTTTCATGTACATGAGGTGAAACAAAATTAATTGAATTGAAACTCAGTTGTGTCTTAACAGCACCATTCATGGAAACAGCTGCTGAGTACATTTTTTTATATATGCTTTGTGACTTATACATTTTTAGGCTGGCAAGTCATACGACGACATGAAGAAGAGCATGGGAGATGTGTCTGCTATTTCTCAAATCACAGTGGTAAGTGTACACTTTGTATCTAGCAGATCAGAAATCACTGTCTAGCCAGGATGACACCTTCATTGGACACTGATTCATTGCAGAATGATAATATTGTAGTTCATTTCAACAGAATTGAAACTGTAAGTGAATATTTGTTCCTTCTTAAATGAAAGCAACATAACTTTTTTTGAGCAACTAATATTTAAGTTAGTAGTTCATTCCTTTTAATATGTAAGTTCTTCTCCATTAATTACATTCTTTGATTAAATATATCTACATAAATTTTGAACTCCATCAATACAGTTTCAATTAACTCCATTAATTTCGAGACTTTAACCATCTCTTCAGCAGGAGAACTTTAACCATTGTTTAGAAAATGGTCTTAAATTTAACAAAGGAGGTCGTTGTAATTCTTTCAACATTGATGTGGTAGATGTATGGTTGGTCAAAGATCCATTCCACACCTCTTTGAGGGTCATTAATCTGATGATTCTGACCAACAGTTCAGGTAGCCTAACTCAGAGCCCCAGTTTGGGGAGCACATTTTAAGGGTGATAGTGTTATTTAAGAGGTTTAATTTCTGCTTCACAAGTTCCTTTCATATAAAGGCTGATTGCCCTACAGGGCTTCAGTCAGGAATTTCCATTGAATAACAACCCAATTGATTGACGTTGAATGTGTTATGTTGCACCAGTGTGAAGAGGAATATAGTGTTACTGCCACATACAGCTGCTATATGGCTTTGGTGATATATTATATCTGAACATTTCTGTTGACGTGATAGTAAGGAATAGTGAATGAGTGTTAATTACCTAAATAAACTTTAAGAGCCTTACGTCAGCATCATGAACTCCCACAATGAATGCCTTGGATCTTACCAGTCCCTTGTCCCATATATTCTTTCATTACCAACATAAACAATCGACTTATCATGAACTGTCCTGTCGTTGTTAGGCATAGTGGGGTTTTGTGCACTGGGGACATTGAGAATCTGCTGCAGGTCGAACTATGAGCCCCTAGATGTATCCCAAAGCCACGTGAGTAGGCTCACTTAACAGATGAGAAAATGGGGGGCTATGTCTGTTGTGAAAAAGCAGAAGAAATCTTGAAGTGAGACATATACATAATCACAAGTGAATAATGTAGTAAATACTATCGTACCAAAGCTTGTTGCATGACATCAAGAAACACTTTGTGTGCATTTCCATAACAATTCAGCATTCTAAACTCATTTGTGTATTTCTCGATAGGACTTTCAAAATACCGACTTGAACAAAAAAAGTGCCAATAAGCCTGTTAACCCAGTAGGACCAGCAAAGGTGAACGCAGCTCCCGAGCCAGCACAGTCACCAGCATACAGAGCTCACAGCAATGGAGTTGAAGTCCATACCAATGGCAACCGTAATGCAATACCTCCACCAGAGACAAATGGTAATGAATGTTTTCCCAAAGACCTACTTCTCAACAAAACTACAGAGGACCTCCCAGATGGAGTGGATCCAACAAGAAAGGAGGTAAAGAAGAAAGCACATTGTGTTGTTATATTTCCTTTAAGTTGATACGTGCTGGGTGGTTAGCAGCAACTGTGCTTTGTAAAAGATCTTTGTTGAATATTTCGGTACCTGGCTTATCAGCAGTGTGCCAACAAGAACAGTCCCACACCAATGGGATAATAGGAAGGTACTGAATTGCAAGAGCATCTCACCAACTTTGTTGTAGGGATTGAGAATCCGGTAGAGCTTAGGTGATGATTTTAGCTAGCCAAAATTCTGGTCTTCACTTAGCTGAAATCACTGTGGATTGTGCTGGAGATTGAAGAGCAAAGAAGAAGATAACTGGTACTTCAACTCGCGACGAGATTGATATATCTAGTACACTCAGAGGTACTTTTTTTAATGTATTTTTTTTTTCTGATTGACCAAGTAGCAAAGCACATGTCATAAACAGTACAACTGTAATAATCGATTGCATCCAAAAAACCTGGTCATCATCAACATAGCAACCCCCCCGCCCTTATTCATGCTGGCTTATGTTCACCAACAGTGTCCTCACCTGTCCATTAACTCAAAGGTATTATTAACTCTGACAATGTAATGGGATCAACTGTTAGAGTTGATCAAGCTCTTTAAAAAAAAATAATTATTGAGTCAAATATAAAGTCAAATATAAACCTACAGGATAAAATCATATTTAGCCAGATAAAGTTATCTTATAAATTACACACTATTGTAATCCTGTAGATGTTAAAGGAATGAGACAAAGAATGGGTTGAAATAACATTACCTGCAATATGGGTAGGGGTTTCAGTGCAGGATGGAGGTGAGATGTGTGATCGTATTCCTTCGCTCGGGTGTGGGAGAACTCCTTTCAAATTGCATTGATCCTTTCCTTTTCTGCCACTAAATCCTCTCATAGACATCATAGCTCAATACGAAGGAGAGAGAAGGCTTACATTTGCAAAAGGACCCACTCTGAAGGGATCAGGATGTGACTCTTCCTCCTGTCTCCCCACCCTCACAATATGGACTGGAGTAGCATGATGAATCAATCTGTTAAGTGCATACCTAATATTTGCTGGTTGAGAGTTTCAGTCCTACTAAAGCCCCACACATGATTGTATGTGTCAAGTCTGTTGATCGCGCACCAATGCATCTTGTCGGAGGAGATCTGGTAACAGGGTTTGAGACCAGCCCTAGGCACTTGATTGAAAATTGTGTGTTTCTTAGCAAGCTACTAATGCCCAGTTTTTCTAAGATTCATCGAGGTTACACCACTTTTGTGGCATTTTGGTATTTACTAAGCCATGCACATTCGATTTGCTTGGTTTCATAAATACAAAATAACCATTTTAGGACAACACAGGTTTACAGGTGTTTGCAAATCTGGCTTTGCAAACACCTGTAAACCTGTGTTGTCCTAAAATGGTGTGCCTTCCCGACAGAGGAGTAATGAGGAGAAATATCTTTATTTCTCCTTTTTACTTCCTCTTTCCATGTGTCCTGCTTTCTGCAGCACACACAGAAAGATCAATATGCCTCTAAGGACCTCTAAGATAACCCATTCTGCACAAAAACATCCTTCCTGTAATGCTGCCACCCTTGCACCATGGTGCAAAGGTGCCTGCATTGGCACCAGGCAGCACACAGTGTACCAGTGCTATGAGAGAACAGCAATGCGTCATACCTTAGTAGATATGTCGCATTTCTGTTCTCTCCCTTTCATGCATCGCAGCAAGTTGCCTTGCTGCATTGCATGAGGGGTTTAGTAAATCTGGCCCTAAATTTCCTGGTGCCTAATATAAATAGCAATGCATACATAGGCTAAACTTTTTTCTTCCTATCACTCTAAAAGAATCAGAACCTCTCTCTTATGACAGCAGGTGAACCTCTCAAGGGGACTGTCTCCACATTTATTTTCTACCAAAACTGATTCACGAAAAGGCATCAGCCTGTGAAAAGATAAACCTGTGCTTCCTGGCAACACTTCTATTTTTAAAATATTTTCAGCCATCATTTTATATGCTTTTCTGTCGTACAGTTGTTCCTGTATAATTTTGTGTCTCCCCAAGCTCAACAACAGGGAGTTATAAAATGGGTGGCACCCTATCTCCAGGTCCCCCATAATATGTTTTGAATGGCAGCACTATGGTTTCTTAAGGCTACTGCAGTTGGCTGCAACCAGTAATACTTTATTGAATAAGCAAAAAACGCGTTTTGTAGACCCTCACATTCACCCAACAATGAAAACCTTGGAACCCACGTGAACGAACCTGTTCTGTCTGACTCTGATGGCAGTTTCACAATATATAGTGCGCAGGGAGTTAGTTGGAGATTCAAATAAGAGATTGTTTTGTTTGTTCTTCCCCTCAGTTTGCTGAAAACACATGGTGCATGGTTCTAGGAGTGTCCTGGTTACCCTCATACCCATGTAGAAAAGTCCCAGTTGTTCCCAGAGTTTTCGACTCCAGAATGACCTAGTGCTGCCACACTGTGTTTCAGCCAGTAGGGGATCCTTCTGCCTTTGTTATGTTCCTGTTTCACTCATTAACTGGTAACAAGATGTTCTAGGGAATGGATGGTGGAAGGTTAGACAATAAGCAGACAGCACAACATCATGCAGCAGTGAAGCCTCTGTATATGGGTCCATCTGCTGGTGGACATGGGGACATGAAACAAGCGAAGCGGAGAAGTCAGTGAGGGAGTTGGACGCCAATCCTAGATAGGCTCTTAGGGTTTTTGGTGCCAGTTCGGATGTCTATGAGTATTTAGTACATACATTCGGGCCATATTATCATGGTGTTGCGTCGCACTTGCACCATGCAATGGGGTGCATGTGCGACGCATCTACACATTGTGATTTTTGAAGCCACGCAAGCCCACCTTGCCTGGTCCTGAGTGGCTTTAAAAATCCAGAGTAACGCAAGGCAGTGCAAATCACTGTGTTGCGTTACTCTGCCCCTGGGAGGCGTTCCATGGGTGGTGCGTGGGTGTTCTCACACAACATACATGGATTTTGATGCTGTCCCAGATTTATCATAAGTGATATGTGCCAAAACTGGTATGCCTCCCCAGGTGAGGCGTAACAAAGAAAAAAAAATCTCCTTGGTTTTTCCTCTTTCTATGTGTGCTGCATTCTGCTGCTCACATAGAAAGTGGAAAATGCCCCAGGGAATTGTTTTTGTGCAGGACGACGCCTCTTTCTGCACAAAAACAGTCCTTCTTACAACACAGGCACTCTTGCATCTTGGCGTAAGGGTGCTTGCGTTGCGCTAGGCAGCAGTAGCGGTCCGTGGAGGGAGTTCGGTGGGGCAGTGAGGCGGGGCGGGGGGGCAAGGTTGGGGAAATGTAAACACCGGAATATGGATGAACGGAGGTAAGTACACATTTAAATAAATAAAACGAATTTCATTGCGCGCGCTGCATCACATTTTGCATTTTGCGATGCAGCACGCGCAAAGAAATTAAGGGTGTCCTCCACAGAGAAGTGGAGAAGCCCATTTTTCCCGTTTCTTAATAAAGATGCATCCACTGGTGTTCTGTTTCCTTATAGATGAAGGTGTATTCAGTGCTGTCAAGACTTTCAGGCCAAGCTAGCTTCTGAGAACCCACGTCCGCAAGTTCATGTGGACAGATAGGTGGACATTGCAGTCAAGAAGCTAGATTTTGCTAATAACCTCTCATTCATGTTGGGATTATACATTCACTACACTGCACAGAACTTTTAAGGAGTTCTGGTCTTGTTTGATGTATTTGGTAGGGATCATGCAGCAGTGAATTGCTGGTTAGGTTCAGACAGAGGCGCAACTAGAGCCAAATTTCGGGGGGGGCTGAGCAAAAATTTCGGGGGGGGCTGAACTTTAAGCAATAGGCAGAGTGGAGCTGCAGGGGCTCTTAGAAGGGGTGAAACAACAGCAAGGCCCCATTAACATGCAAATGGTGTTTTAAAGACCTGTGAAGTGCTCGGGTGCGGCTGCTTTTTTGCCCGGGAAGGTGTCTCATCCCAGGCTGCCACACACGACGGGGGGGGCTGAAGCCCTGTGAGTCGAATGGGTGTTGCGCGCCTGGGTTCAGGTCCTGTGGGCCCACTATTCGACTGGCATTATGCTACAGTGGTGCTTCTAGAGCAGCCACAGGCACTAGGCACTACACATGGGTGTCACCTTGGAAAGAAATGAAGTGCATCCTGGTACCTAAATTGTATGGCTGATTTGTAGATGGCATACTGAAAAGACTTTGGAGGACATAAAATTGATTGCTCTCTTTTGGGGCATCTCATCAAAACATGTAGCTTGTCTTCATCATGACTGATGCATTTCCAGCCTTTTAAAAGTCTTCAAATGACAGTATTTGTTGTAAGATCCTGAATCAGGATCCCAACTGGAAGAACAAGATCTCGCCCCTGAAACTCCAAACTCCTGCAGAGGCGTGACTATGTTGTCCAAGCTTTAAACCCCAGGGTCTTGTAGCTTGAAAATAGACTTAGTTCTTGTAGACCTTTGGAAGTCTTTCATATACAGGGCCTTATTTATGAGCCCCTGCTTCACTTTTGCACCGCCGTTGCATCACTTTTTGTGACGCAGGGCCGGCGTAAATAATGAGCCATGCTGGGCCACATTTATAAGGTGACGCATCTATGCAGATGCGTCACTTCGTAAACCCCTGCGCTACATTATACCTGCATCAGGTATAATGTATGCAGGGTGGGGGTTCCCCCGCAAGAAAGGGACGTGGGAGTGGTGCAGTGAAATCTTTCACTGCGCTACTTCTAGGACATCAATGCGTTAAAACCTTACGCCTGCCTCATGGCAGGCACATGGGTGACGCAGGCCCGTTCACACGGGGCTTGCCCCATGTGAATGGACACATTGCTGGAGTTGCGTCTGTTTTCAGACACACCCCAGCGACGTTGCGCCACTTTTGCACAGGCAGATACGTCAGTAATACTGACGTATCTGTCATTCGTTGCGACATGATGCGGCATACAGTAAATGTGAGGCATCCATCATGTCGCAAGGAGGGCACATTGTGAAGTGTCACATTGCTGCTTTCACACAGTGATGCAACACTTATCATTCATGAGGCCCCAGTGATTTAGTCTAGAACGCATCAGTGGGGGGGGGGCACCACATTGAATCACCTCCAGAGGTCTAGACTCTGATCTGCATTTCCATCACTGAAGGCATGTCCTCTCCAAGGGGGGTCCAGGCTTTAATACATAAAGAGCCATGCTAGTGCTCTCTCCAGTTCGATTTTTTTTTTGTTTTTTTGGGAGGAGTTTTATATAGCACGAACTTGACCCATAGGAATCAGAGCCGCTTTACATGAGCACCAGTTGCATTACAGAAGGACACATTCATTTTGTTAGGCACGAGGAGATTAAGTGATTTGCCGAGACTCACAAGATGTTGAGCGTCCCTGCTGCGACTTGAAAAAGGTTCCCCAGCTTCGAGGTCGACCATCTAGCCGTTAGGCCACATCCTCTCCCCGGAGTTCAACTCAGGTCAGCAAAGATGTTGATTTATCTCACTAAGATTATTGTTTTCCTATTCAACCAGTAATCACCATAGACAAACAGTTCTGTTAATGAAACATCAAACAGAAGAACCTCTTCAGAGAACCACCTCACCATCTTCCTCCTACTTTTGTCTGGACAGAGGAAAGAATAAAGTCATGTGCATCTTCCATGAATATGAGCAAAGACTCGTGGTCAGTGCCTTCTGCACTTGTAAATTTATTTATTTGCATAAGTTAATTAAAACCATTGCATTACAATAAAATAACATTTAAAAAGGAACCATTGTTCATGAAAGTTAAAAGTTCAGATAAGGTGCAGTTGTGTTGTGCCATCGTATGGCTCGGGCAGTTGTCGCTCTTGTTTCACTGCGACCAGCCCCATGGGGGAGAGTCACCCATCTACCTCTTTGATTTTCCTGATCTTGATTCCTGACCGTTCTCCTCGTGGGTACTAGTTCACTTATAGAGTGCTTGTGCTTTGCAACTTTATGGGAAATTATAAAAGATTTTTGTTTGTTATGGAGCAAAAGTTATGTGCCAACATGCGCCCCAGGGGCTTATTCTCATATCTTCTTTTGAGCGTTGCTCTGATTCCAGTCCCGATCGAGGATGACAGCCATCTGTCTCGTCGATTGTCCAAATCTTCCTTCCTTTCTGTTCTCCTCAGACACCGCATTTACTGTCGTTGTACCTAGTTAAAGTGCTTGTGCATGTGCATTGCGATTTTGTGACAATTTAGCGCAGACTTCTGTTTAGGTTAAACGGTTGGCGGTCTCTGGTCTTAATTGCTGCATCCAAGGCAGGGTCTGCGTCCTTCTCAGGGTCCTTACCTTTTTTTGTTTTAAAGTACTCCGGGATCAGCCTTTGGACTTAATGAGGGTGAGGTGTGGGGCCAATGCGAGGCTGGAGAGCCTCCCAGATGGATTGTACAAATCTTCCACAGCGGGCAAGGATGTAGGGTTCCTTTTGTGTAAAACATATTCCCGACTCCTCAAGGCAGATGCTTGCTTTTTCACTCAGGTATAGTAACCTAAGAAGAATTTTCTTTTCGTTTGCTAGGGCCGGGCAACAGCACAGAAGGTGTAGCCATGGTTCTCGTTTGCAGTGCCTTCGTCAATAAAATGCACAATCTGACAAGTATCTTGTCACAAAGTAAGTTGTCATAAAAGTAAACAACATTTCCCTCTGGTCAGCAGGAGTTTAACGACTGATTGATTAAAAGCTGCAATAGTGCAAAAAATGCTAGTTACATGGTTCAACAAAGAGTTCAAGAAACGGAAGCAAAGGCTAAACTAATATACCAGTATGCATTAAACCATGAGTTACCCTCACAAAAAATCAGCTCGCTTTGAAAATATAAACAAACTATAAGGAATTAAGGGGCATATCAGCAACACCCGGCGATAATTATCGCTCGGCGCTCTTAGCGTGAGGATAATTATCGCCGGGTACCGTGGATTTTTATCGCTGAGATAGTGTGCTATTAGCAACGCTTATCTCCTCAGGGATAACAATCCTAGCGCTAACTGCCTAACGTGAGATTATCGCTGGAAACCCAGCGATAATCTCACGCAATGTGGCGTTAGCTTGTTGATAGGGACTCACAAACTTAGCCATGATATCCACCTACCATAGGATATCATGGCTAAGTCAGTCCTGAAGCAGGCGTAAGGAAAATAGCGATAACAGGGGTTATCGCTACTTTTCCCGCCGCTATGCTTCATAGCGTGGGACTTGATGATAGGAGAAATGATAAGCGACATTTCTCCTGTCATGTTAGGTCAGGAACGCCCACTTTGCATCTCATTAGAGATGCAAAGCTGGGCGTTAGGAATCCCCACGCTAAAGCAAGGTTTCACGCGTTAGTGTGGCCTTGCTAATTAGGCGATAAAATTCTCGCCGCTTTTCGGCCGAAAACGGCCGCAAAAGCGGTGATAATTTTTTATCGCCCGCTTGTAAATATGCCCCCATGTAATGAATACATTACAAACTAGATTTGACAGTTGAAATCAGCTCTCTTTGAGAACAAGTAAGGAACCAGAGTACCATATACAATTCAGTAATAATATGGATAAACTCAAATGAAGCATTCACAAACTAAACGCAAAACTATCTTGCAACCCACATACATTTCCAAGAGATTTATTAAATAAGGTTTAATGTGTGTACTTCTGTGTAGCAAAGCAAAGCAAAGTTTTGTTGAATTACTTACCATTAAAAAACACCTGTGGGTGCAGTGCAAAATTGCAGCACCACAAGTTCCCCCGCAACTCATAGTAACTGTAGGACTAAAGGACAAGTTACTTTCCTTCAATAGTGCTCTTTCTGGTGAATACTCTATTTAACTGCAGATTCCTCACCTTGTTAATATACACAGGCACCAGACTGAATCTAGAAAATCAAAAGCAGCGCTTCTGTTAGCCAGTAGGTGGCGCTGTGCAGCTCCATGCCAACGTTATTCCACTCCTATAGTGACGGACGAGGCTGCATATACGTGTCAACCATGCATGCTGATGTCAGTTTCTTTGGTAAGCTTGTCCACGTCTTCAGGCGCGGAGCCCAATAGCAGATTGGAAGGACCAGTGTGCCGATTCCTAAATTGTTTTTTTTTTTTAGAGGGAGAAGGAGATCATTCAACACAAAGGGGAGGTCGGAGGGCAGTGACAAATTTACGGATAGATTATCCACTAGAAGTAGTGTTACCGAAAGTAAGTAACTTGTTCTTCTGGCTGATATCTCTGACCACAGCTTCCTCACCTTGTGAATAGATACCAAAGCAGTAACTCCCAAGATCGCGTGTCTGTGGACCCGAGCAAATCAAAAGGTCCCGCAGGACCTAAATGGGTAAAATACACAGCCCTGCAGACCTGACTGTCAAGACAGTAGTGCATTGATACACACATAGCAACCTGATAGATATCTATGACAGGCACTCTGCATGCCAAAGTAATGATAGCAGCCTTAGCTCTGGTGGATTCGTCTTTAGGCTTTCTGGAGGCTACTTCTTAGCCAGTGCATACCAGATCTTAATACAGAGAACTGTCCATTGTGTGATGGTCGGTTTCTGCAGCGCCTTACCCTTCTTTGCACCAAAGAAGCCCACTAAGAGCTGATTGTCCAGCTGATGGTCCTTTGTTAGATTGATGTGAAAACCCAGTGCTCTTTCGAGGTCCAAGCGATGGACTTTCTCTTCCTCTTTTGAGTATAAAAAGGTCAGAAGAGTGATGGCTTGTTTGACGTGAAAAGGTGTCACTACCTTTGGCAGGAATGCAGCTTGTATTTTTAACACCAGTTTCTCTCGGAAAAATTGGTATAAGGTGGCTAGACGAGAGGGCCAGAAGCTCACTTTTGCAGAGCGATGACGTTATACCGACCAAAGAGACTGTTTTTGAGGTTAGGAGGCATAATGGACGACCAAATGTAAGTCCCACTAAGGCACCACAAATGACTTTGGCGAGAACATGTGTTACAAACCTTCAAGAAAGTGCATCACAATAGGTGATTTGAATAGGGACAGGTGGTCCAGCAAATGCAAGAAGGCTTAGAAGACAACAAGTGACCTTTAACAATACCCTCTGCAAGTACTTACTGGGCCAAAGACAGAACACAGTTCTAGACATCTGACAGTTTGGCATGCAAAGGGTCCGCCTGGCTGCTGCCGCAATACAACACACACTTATTCAAGCACCAGAAAAAATTTGATTCTGTAGAAGGGCACCTTGCTGCCAGAATTACATTAATGATTTCAGAAGCAAGATCAAAAGAAATCAACTGACTGCTCAATCTTAATGCATGGAGATGCCAGTTGTGCAGGCGTAGGTGCAAGATGGTTGGCAGGAAGGCCTTCAACGTCAAGTGACTAACCTGTGACTCCAGCAACTTTATGTGGAGGTGGGTCACTGCCAGAGATCAGAGTCCTCTGATCTCCACCGCTCCCAAATAGCCTTTCAAACTCTGAAGTGATGCTTTGATTACCATTGCCAGATCTTGGTGGGGTAGGGAGAGAGACCTGCTGCTGGTTCAGTTGCAATCAAGCAGCCACCACTTCAGGTCTTTCGCAGCCTCGTCCGAACCCTGAATTAAATCTGACAAGTTCCCCTAGTTCTGGGTCCGCTGAGAGTTCAGATCCCACTTCAGAGCTGGCAAGTACTATCTAGCATGGTTGGCGAGCAGGATGCAAGAAGCCTGAATGTTCAGGACTAGTTGGTCCAGAGGAAATACCCACAAAGCACACCGTATCCAGGATAGCTCTGATGTAAAGAAGCATGTGCAAAGGAGTCAGGTGTGACTTCGGCTGTTTGAGAACGCCAGGGATGTGAGGAGGTTTGCCGTCATCTGGGGTGGTCTTCAACTGACTGTGGTGAGCCTTCCTTCAAAAATTAGTGGTTGAGGAAGGGTAAGGCTGGACCCCCTATCTCTAAAAATGAGAAATGACCAACGCCATCACTTTCTTAAACACCCAAAAGGCACTGGTGAGTCCAAAAGAGAGCACAGCAAACTGAAAATGCTCATGGCCCACCTTGAGCTCAAGGTAGTGCTTGTGGGCCTGCAGTACATGGATGTGAAAATAGGTGTCCTGGGCCAGCCTGAGGATCTTGAATTTATCCTTTCATAGGAGGGTGTTGAGAGGATGAAGGTCTAAAATAGGATGAAGGCTGCCATCCGTCTTTGGCACAGGGAAGTAACAGCAGTAACATCTAGTCCTCTCTTCTGTGGTCGGAACCCTCTCTGTGGCTCCTTTTGCCATAAGATCCTGCACCTCCTGGCACAAAATGGACAGGTGGTCCTCCAACAGCTGTTCTGGCTTCGGTGGCAGGTGCACAAGGTCAAAATGGAATGGTAGGGCGTAGCTTCATTGTACAAGTTGAAGGACCCACTTGTTGGATGTGATGCTCTGCAACCCCTGAAGTAAGTGATGACTGTGAAGTGCTTAGAGAATACTGAAGAGGTTTTGAAGTTGTTGCCAGACGGGCAGGGAACTGGGACTTGCACTGCCCTGATGGCCTGGGCATTGGCTGTTGAACCTGCGGCCCTGACTTTGAAAGGGCTGATATGCCTGTTGTGAAGGTAGCAGGGACAAATGCTGCCAATAGGCCAAGCCCATGCCTTTCCCCAAAATGGGCAAAACTGTTGGGAGTTTTGCCGGACTAGTGCCAAAAGGCAAAAAAAGTGTGTGCTATGGACTAGCTCTCTTTAAAACACTCTAGGGCCTAGTCTGCTTTCTCGCCGAACAGATGTGAACTGTCAAAGGGCATGTCTATCAGGGACGTCTGAATATCACTGGAGAAGCCTATGGATCTTATCCTTGTGTGGCGCCTGAGCACCACGCTTGCCCCAGTGTCCTTCTTAGGCAATCACTGGTGTCTAGGCCTGAGTGGATGACTAGTTTAGCCGCATCCCAGCCATCCTGAATGGTTTGGGCCAAGTAAACCCGCAAGTCTTCTGGGACTGCGGGTAAGATCTCACCAACCATTTCCCAGAGTGTGTGGTATAACGTCCAAGGTAGCTGGCATTGACCGTCCTCAAGGCAAGCCATGGATGAGAACCTTCTGTTGCCAAATGTTTCCATAAGGTTGGACTCTCTTTCAGGAGGAGTACTGTGAAAGACGCTAGGGCTAACTCTGTTGGTGCATGCCGGCATTACCTAACTTTCAGGAGTTGGATGCTGAGTTAATAAATCCAGGTTACCTGGAGTCTCTCTATGGTGGCATGCAGCCTGTCACTTGCCCAGAAGGACAGATCATGGCTTTGTCCACATGCCTATGAGTGTATCAGTGAGGGACTCATTGAAAGGCAGAAGAGATTTGGTCGGTACTTGGCCAAGATGAAGGACTCCATTAACATGTTGGTTTTTACCTCCAAAGTGGGGAGGTGGAGGTGAAGGACCTCAGCAGCTCTCTTAATGATGTACTAGTTATACTCACCTTAGGATGGGTCAAACTCTTCCCACTCGCTAGGGCTGGACTGGGAACCCAATGCTGCCCTGGCAACTTTCTCGGCCCAGCCCCTGCCTGGCCCCTGGAGACTTGAAAAGCTTGCTTGCTGCTTTTGCTACTGGTGGCCGATATTGGAGCACCACTGCAAAACTGGCCCCCAGTGACAAAACCGCCCCCCACCCTTTCAGCCTCCTGGGGAAATGCCAGATGCACACTACGGCCAGTCCGGCCCTGCCACTCACTCCCACTGGCATGTCCATAGGGTTGACTGGTCAGAGTCCGAGCCATAAAGCTGATGCAGTGTCTGTGCTCGACTGCATGGTAAAGGTATGGTGGCAATCTCAGAGGGATTAAGTATTGGTTGTGCCACATCATGATACATGTACACTCCCAGTGGAGGTCACGACGAACTCAGAGTCAGACACCACAATAGGTTGTGGATCCTCTTTTAGCGCCGGAGGAGGTTTTGCTAGAGCAGAAGTCCAAGCTACCAGCACTCATTTTTGACACCGAACCCAAAGTCTGCACCAATGCAGATTTTGAAACCAGAACTCAAAGTGGGTTCAAGTGGCAAGGACAGCTCAGAGGACGAAGCCACCGGCAATAGCGTGACTGGGGGCTCCTGCGGATCCTAGAGGACCTAAAGCATTCAAGTGGGAGCCCGAAGTGTGGTGGAGATGTGCAGCATGGCCTCTCTAAAGACTTCAACCTGCTGCAATGTGGCAGACGGTTCTGGGCACTTAGGGTGCTTTGGGACCAGAGTTGGAATCAAACTCTCGTGGGAACAGGAGCGAGGGCAGGAGGCACGGTGATGCCTTTCTGCCTTCTCTGGAGAACAAGAGAGGCGGGAAGGGGCCGAGCCCCTGTTGGACTTACTTTTGGGACTTACCCAAAAACTGCGACAGCGAACATCTGCTGCGGAAACCACTTCACACTGTCAGGAATCTATAGTTAGAAGTGCCCATCAAAAGAATAAGTTACAGATCTTCTGTTGTATTCTGATGGATACTCTCCCTAACTGCAGATTCCGCCCCAGTCTGTGAAGTGGACTTTGACGTGAAGTAAGCTCCAAATGTACTTTTTGCAACCACAAACTACATCTGGTCAGTTATGCTGCGAGTTTGTGCACGTGGACGTCTATATGCGGCTCCATGTTTTCATGTCTGGAGGCAGGACGAAGGTGTATCAAACTTTCCTGGCGCCACCATTTGCATGTAGCTGCTATCGTAAGAGTTTGCACATCTAGGGGCAGATTTACAAGCCCCTTGCGCCACTTTTGCGTCATTTTTCCCATGTTAAAAATTACGCAAAAGTGGCGCAAGGGCCTTGTAAATCAGCCCCCTAGTTTGGTGCCTAGGGAGATTCACAGGTTGAGGAATATGCGGTTAGTCATAGTGTCAATCCAAAAAAGCGTTACCAAAGGTAAGTGATGTATTTGTAACTATCTGTCACAGTGACACAAAAATCCACATCCTGTCTGATGGCAGATGAGCCTTATTCAGTCTGCCTGTCTGCTTGCGATAGAGGTGCAGATAAATTGTAGTTTCTAGTTTCCATCAACTTATCCATTACTGAAATGCAAAGCCAGCTATTCGCTGTGGAACAGCCCCACCTGTGACAGCTGGAGGCACATTTCCCAGAAGAATAAGAGGACCATAACAACCCCTCTCACACGGATAGCATGACTTCAGCTAATATTTTAACCTGTTAATATTCAGTGCCTTATTCTGCAATGCTGCTACATCTAAGCACTCTAAATCACAGATCTCACTGTTAACAGTGCTCCCTTCGCTGGCATCGCAAGAATTGTAGGTGGAGTTGGTGATGCTGGAATTCAGACTTGTGACTTGAAGACCCCAAAAGTTGTCACCAGCAACCATGTAACCTTTTAGTTTAAAAATTGACTAAGACAGGAACTCGGAAGCAAGTGACTGAAGTGATCCACAAAATGACATATATAGAAGGTGTGACCCCCTGTTGTCACCTAGGAATGTTCACTGATCACTGTAGTTATTGTGCACTGCAATGTAATGTGCTGAAACAGGAAATATGTACACATGTCAATGACTCGGCAATACCATGTTGTTTTTTTTTACAAAATGCCAATAAAAATATTTAAAAAAATAAATAAATTGATTAAGCATTTGATATCATGGTATGTAAATATATTTTACTAGCATATCTGGAAATCTGGCATGTATCCAGTCTTCCAGGACTAATATTAGACACGCTTAACTTAGACAAGTTAAACAAACATGCCAACACCAATGTAAAAGTAAATCTCGGTACTTGAAATAGGTTCCGGGTGACCTACTACCACGTGGTTGCATTACCCTTGACTTTCTGTAGTTTCATTGTGGAGCATCATAGTCCCACCACCCAATTTTTTGTTGAAATAATGAAGTGACTTTGTGCCCTTGCCCTTACATTTTGTTGGAATTTCACCTGACTTGTCTTCATGCCTGTTTTGTTTCTGCAGATGTATCTCTCTGAGGCAGACTTTGCCACCATCATGGGGATGTCCAAGGCCGAGTTCTGCACCTTGCCCAAATGGAAGCAGCAAACATTGAAAAAGCAGCATGGATTGTTTTGAGAAAAAGGAAAAAAAGGCAGTGCAGATGACTAGAAGAAGAAGTGCGGCATTGTTTCAAAGAGACTACCAGTACATTCCTGATAATACAGGGCGGATGACCATAAGTAAAGGCATTACAGGAGGCTGTTCAAAGGTGCACCCTTGGGTTTAACAATGCAGATTTATTTCCAGCCGCCCCCTCTGCTTCGGCTTGTAGCAGTCAGAGAAGGCAAAAGCTATTCAGAGTAAGAAAATACAGGTGCAACTTGGCAAACGTTCAAAAGGTTCTCTACAGTACAAAACTTTAAAAAGTCATATTTTCACCAATATTGTGCCTTTGATTCTGTAGTTGATCAGTGTCATGTTTTGGGGTGTTTGTCTCCTGGCTTATGCAGGCCTGCTGCTCTGTTATTAGGTGCAAAAAGATTTCTCAGCAAAGGGTTTTATTTGGTGGTGACCTTTGGCTTTCTAGGTCTTTATGAGCAAGCTACCTGGCCTACCACAGTTGAGTGTTTCTAGCTTCCCCCGGTTGAGTGGTCCCTCGGCTAGAGGATTTTGTGCTAGAGTGCCCCAGAAATTAAGTGTGGCGAGGCAGAAGGGTAGAGGTTTCAAGAGCCGCTACTTTCGAAGGGTCGTGCCATTGTCAACTGTTTTATTTCAGGCAGTATATAGGGTTTATTTCAAACTTTGAAAGACTGGTGTGGCCTGCAAGCTACAAGTCTGCACTGAGTGCGCAAAACTTGCAGCGTGGGTGGAGTTTTTCATTCGCAGACACATGATCAGTTAGTTTTTATGCCACTTAACATCATTGAAGCTAGGAATCTGTCTCCAGATTTTGAATTCTGGGTTACATGTTATAGCGATCAATGACCGTGTGAGCTCTTGCAATCTGTATAGGATTTCCAGTGGCAAAGTTTTCCTTCCCTACAAAACCTCAACATAGGCCAGTAGGCCTGGTTTAGCTTTCATAACAGCATTTGGGCTCCATACATCACAGGGTTCCAATCTGATGCACATTTCTTTCAGGGCACATGTGCTGTATTTAACCTTCCATAACTAGTTCATCATACACACCCAACTGGTCAGGTCTCACCGATGCTTAAGATGTAGTCAATACAATTGTACTGTGGAATATCGAGTGCAATAATATTGGCGCACACTAATATCGTAGACAAAATATCGCAAGGTAAGTGCATATAGGGAATTATGCAATTACTATTCTTTATTCCATATCGAAGTACTTTGTAGATATATATCTATCTTCAAGGTACATGTATGTGGAATTAGGTATAGAAAATCTATACATGCTTACTGTTCGCTATATTGTCTCCTGATATTTTGTTCACGATCACAGTGTGCCACGATATCCTGTATTTAATATTCCGGATCCACATTCTCAATAAATGATTAAAGTCATCATGATCAATTTTATGAAATCAGTTTGACTTAATTGTAGAATTGGGGTGCCAAGTGGCACCTCAATTCATAAAAATGGAGTTGGAAATTGAGACATGTCGTGATTGGCATGCTTGCATCTTCTGTTTCTTTGGCCAATTGAACTGCATTCATTAACTAGAAACAAAATGGCTGCCCTCAAAGCCGGACACAGGTATTTCATAGAGAAAAGAATTGTACACTTTACAAGGCGCTGCTATTTGTCTGTCCTACGCCAAGCTTTAGGGGGCGCATTTTTGCACCTAACACAGATGCTCATATCCTAAGACACAGGACTTTGAGACATGATTTAAAAATGTTACATTTTATACCTAGCAATGACAGTTTAACTACAACACACCATGCCTTCTGCTGATCAAGTTTAGCCTTTTATGAACATTTGAATGCAAATAACTGGTTACCATTGGAATTGGCGTTGGAAAATAGTTACATTTCTCCTTATGTTTTCATATTTAAAGGACAGTGTTTTATTTGTTAACGTGCACTCTATGGGAAATCTAGGGCCTTCTTTTGAGAACCCATTCGGTGTTTAAAAGCGAAATCTGCACCCGATGCTTCAGCAAAGAAGTCTGAGCTGTGATGTTTTTGGCAGAATGTCCAATAATAAAGTGTATTATTCTGCATACACCTCCTGTCCCCTCCCCCGTCTTTCATTTTGTGAAACACTCCTGAACAGAGAAAGTCTAGGAACCTTCTGTTTTTTTTTTTTTGCATAGTTCCAAAAGGGCCAAACTTTACTTACTTTTAAATGATTTTTACAAAAAACAAGTAACTTTGGAATTTAGGAAGAAGGGGAGGGCATGTATGTTTTATTTTTATTATATGTTGTTATTGTGCCATGGAAAATGTATAAACCATATTGTGATTGACAATAACCTGTGTTGTGTTTTGCGAACTAGAATAAAATACATTTATAATATAAATTTGACAACCTAAAGTTTGTTTTAGCCAAATACCTGTTTTCAGTAGGATTTCTTATTATAACATCAAGACCTGAAAGCTGAAATATGTATAAAGTTGTTTAGTGAATAAATATAATTTCAACATCACTGAAATCGTGTTAGTGGTTTGAGAACAAGTACGTTTGTATTTATTACTGCAGACAAGACCACAATTAAACAAACACATCCCAATACTGAAATAACTACTAATGATAATGTGAAGGTTTTGGTGGTTACCTTGCTCTCCCAGAATCAGAATGGAAAATGAACAAACATTGGCAAAGCCAACAGGTCTGGCTTTATGGAACTAACACAGGCAAACAGCATGTGTTCATGCCTTTATTTGCAAGCATTAGTCCATAAAAAACAGACCCATTTGGCTTTACCAATGCTTGCTTTGTTTTGGTATGACATGCAGCGAAGAAGCTCACAGAGAGAGCAAGCAACTGATAAGAATATGGCATCCGAAGAAAAAAGGGTTGCTGTAAATACTCGAGACCGAAAGATGGGCGTGTTGAATGCCAAAGAATGATAAGCAAAAATGGGTGAGCATACTATCACAAAATCACTGGTTTATTGTGCTCTCTGTTACTGTCAAAGTTACCTGAGACACGGTGGGGCAGATTTAAGATTCTTTCATGCAACGCAATGCAGCACGGCAACTTGTGGTGCTGCTTTGTGGGAAAGGGAGAGAGCAGAAACGCTCCATATTTGCAAAGATATGGAATGTTTCTGCTTGCTCCTTGCACTAGCGCAGTATGTGCTACCTTGTGCCAATGCAGACAGCCATGCACCATAATCCAAGGGTGCCTGTGTTACTGGCAGGATTGTATTACTGCTGGAAGGGACACCTTCATTCACAAAAACAATCCTTAGAGGCATATTCCTCTTTCTATGTGTGCTGCAAAATGCAGCGCACATGTAAAGTGGAATTAACAAGGAGAAATAAAGTTATTTCTTCTTTTTGCTCCTCTGTCGGAAAGGCTCACAACTTTTGCACAAACCCAGGTTTACAAGTCTTTGTAAATCTGGTTTGTGGCCAAATCCATGGGTGGATGCATGGGAATGCCCATGCTCCACCCCTGCAATGCCTACCTGATGCAAAGTAAAGCACGGCAGTGCTAGGCTCTGCCTTGTGTTCTTTGTATTTACTAAACCACGCAAACCCACACAAAGTGGCTTTGCCTGGCTTAGGAAAACCCAGTTAAGGACTTGCCTTGCTTTGCAGCGACTTGCAAGGACAACACAAGCTCTTAGTAAGTCTACCCCTGTATGTGGTTAATTCACCACATCTGGAGTGTCGCCTATTAATATCTAACTACTCCGGGCCATGAGCAGCAAGTCTAGCAGGGGAAAGACATGACTTGGGATAACCTAGGTCATAAGTAGCAAGGTATTCACGCAACAAGAAGGAGTCATGGAAAGAAGCGATCGCTGTCTGTAAATGAGGAGCAGGTCCAAAAACACTATCAAAAGGACTCCTTGACCGGGCATGGATCAGGAAGGAAAACGCCAGATCAGTGAGGATTATGAGAAAGAAAGTAATCATGTGCGTTCAAAAACAACGTGCACTGCTTCGCTGCGCTGACTGGGGCACAAGCTCAGAGCGTCTTGCAACTTAAAACATGGTAGAGTACAAGTAGGAGTGGCATGCCCCCTGGATGGATCAGGTGTGTATAAATAACAGCAGTGCATTTATGTTGTCTTCAGGTGTAGACTTTGCTCTCTAGCTGACAATCCAATGTAACAGGTCACCCAGTGGTTAATATGTGAAAAATAAGTGCTGGGCCCCTCGTCCGAAGGGCACTGCAGCTTGCACCAGCCCATTGATCCTTTTAGCGCCGCCCATGACAGAACCAGTACAACAACTAACCATGAAACCCTACAATTGTGACAATTCAGACTATTTTACGCCTAAAGGTGGAGGAATGGCTTGGAAGGCAGTAATAGACATTTTAAAGTATTTTAAATTAATAACTAACTGGTGTGCTTGTGTCTGTATTACACAAACAGCACCACTATGTGGCAGACTGTTAAAAGCGCCAGTGTTGAAAATTAAGTGCCGGTGCCGAGCACCGGAAATCACTGGCTCAAATTTAGCACTGGGGTCACCTCAAATGAAGTCTTGTAAGACTGCGTTGGCCATCTTGCAATTAAATACCTACAGCATGATCAGTGCTGTCAATGCAAAGGCAGGTTGCTAAACCACCATCATTACCGTAGCAGCAGAGATATTTCATGAAGAAAAATAAATTATGTCATGCAAGATCGTGGTTTTTGTTGTCAGGCCCCTACTCGACTTCTGGCAATAAAAATTCTTTCCATTGTGAAAAAAATAACAATGGATTGCTTTATATTTAAAATGCACATGTGAGATAAAGCATTGAATGTGACCAAGGATTGTGAGGAAAGGGTATATTTTTCAGATGTAAAATAGTCTGTCATGCATTGCAAAGGGGGCACTCACTAAGTGGCATATTGAAATATACCAAGAAGCTAGTCCCATAAAGTGAAAGATGAATACTGCTCTGTGCTGATCTAAGATATAATGGGGCATAATATTTACACGCCCCTTTGCATTGCTTCAGCATCACGCAACATGGGTCAAAAACAACACAAATTAAAAATGAGATTTATGAAGTCAGCATTGCCACTTTGCGTGGCACAAATCGCTGAGTTTCATTACTCTGAGCCACGGAGGCGCTTCCATGGCCATTGAGTGGGTGTTCCCATGCAACATCCATGGATTTTGATGCATTCCCCGATTTACCAGAAGTGGTAGACCTAGGAATGTGAAAATAACCTACGCCTCCACAGGTGAGGCTTAACAAGGACAAATATGTTTATTTCTCCTCGTTTTTTCCTCTTTATATGTGTGCTGCATTCTACAGCACACATAGAGGAAAAAGCCTCAGGATTGCTTTTGTGCAGGAAGGTGCCCCTGTCTGCACAAAAAAATCCTTCTTGCAATGCAGGCACCGTGGTGCAAGGGTGCCTGCGTTGCCACTAGGCAGCCAAAAGGGCGCGAGTGCAGGGGAGAAGTCAGGAATGTGCCATATTGCCTTAAAAACAGCACATTCCTGCCCTTTCCCTAGCACACAACATCTCAAGTCAATTCTTGAAGGCAGCTGACCCAAGCAAGTGGTTGAATGGGGCCCAAAGCTTACTAAATATTGTTGGGAAGCCAGACCTACAAACAATTTCAGAAACTTGCTGACTCTTGGTTAGAAGCTTGATGGTCTGTTTTGATCTAAGTTATATGGCTATCAGAAGTGACACCGAGGGGCAAATTACATTTTATGCTCTGTGTAGTGACATGTGACTATGTGCAGTAGGGCCCTTGTGGGCCTCGGTGGACTCCTTACAAAGTTACATAATCAATTAGGAGGTATCTGGGTGTGGTCAATAAAGTTTATGACGTAGTGCATTCACTTAAAGGTTGCATGCCAAAGAATAAATAGGTGTGTTACAGAGCTCCGTGTGTGGCATGGTTATTTGCATAAGACACAATTGATGGACGGAATGCAGAACAAATCAAACAAACATTCACCCCCAGTCAAGAGATCATTCTTTTGCTCACCATGCCACCCCAGTTTAGACCTGGCCATATGCAAATCAGTCTTGACCCTGCGCCTCATGGGAACAGTCCAGCCCGAACTGCCAAGCCAGGTCCTCCCTGGACTGGAAACAAGTATCCTAGGACCGGTTTCGGGGTTTCACCCTTCTTCAGCCAGGATAGCTTGATTCCAGTGGCACAGTGAGCCCAGGAGACACGTCTGGGCATACCTGGCGCACTTAGGGCGAGAAAGCAAAAGACAAACAATTCTGTACTAGGGTGAATGTATGACATTGTTCTGCATTCTGTCCATCAACTGTTGTTTTTGCATTTGTCACCCAGAGTGGGAAGGGTATGCCCAGATGTGGGTCCCGTGCTCTCCATGCCACTGGAATCAAGCTATCCTGGCTGAAGAGGGTTGAAACCCCGAAACTGGTCCTAGGATGCTAGTTTCCTGTCCAGGGAGGACCTGGCTTGGCAGTTCGGGCTGGACCGTTCCCATGAGGCACAGGGTCAAGACTGACTTGCATATGGCTGGGTTCAAACTGTAATGGCATGGTGAGCAAACAAACAATGGATTTAGGCCCAGATCTCTGTACTGGGGTAAATGTATGACATTGTTCTGCATTCTGTCCATCAACTGTTGTTTTTGCTTGGTTATTTGCATGATCCAGAGCTGTGGGGGCTATGACAACTGTCAAAGAGTAGGGGCAACGTGCCCCAAAGAAACAAGACTGCTCTCCTTGAGAGTTTTGCTGAGGTCCAGCAAACTGTTTGTGCGTGCCATGTGCGACCCAAGAAGCAGTCTACGGTTGGCGTATGTGGAGTAAAAGCTCCACTCTAGCTCTTACAAAGCCCTTGAAGAAGGTAAAGGCCCTACAGAGGAGCCCAGTCAAAAAACCTGCCAAAAGTCTACTGGTAAGGCTGAAAGAAGAGATACCGGGCAACATCGTAACATATAGCCATCGTCCATACAAAGCAGAAATTCTAAAGGGAGCAACAACCAGGTATAAAGAAGCGCCAAAGGCAGCGACATCCAGGTGCAAGAAACCGCTAATGGCAGAGACAATTGGGCACAAAGAAACTATAAAGGCAGTGGCAACCAAGTGCGGAGATTACAAGTGCACTTACCAGTGCGAACGAAGAAAGTGTCACCCAACCTCAGATTGAGCCCTGGTCAGAGTTTGATGTGTCCAGAGTAGCAGGTGGCATCCAATCTCACAGAAAGCCAGTCGGAATAGTACATTTCTTTCAATGGTTGCAGAAAGGAGCGCTAAATGCGGCGGAGCTATATTCCTGAAACCACCACTTCCGCTTGACACCGCCAGAAAGCAGAATATTGGCGCCAGATGGACTTCATCGATTGAAATGTACGATGACTTCATAGATGCTCTAAAAGAAGCAGATTACTAAAAAATCACCAAATACTTAAAGAACCTTGCAGGTGATGGAGTGAGAGATGAAGTATCATACCATCAAATCAGAGATGTGTTGGAAGCTAAATTCAATCCTATGCCGAATGTCGACTACGAAAGGTGAATTTTCAACCATGCAAGACCTCAAGCTGGTGAAACGACGGTTGAGTCTGTTGAAAGACTTGATACTCTCATCAAGCACTGCAAGTTCAGTGAGTCAATGACAAAGTAATGCGTCTCAGAGTCATGAATGGTTGCCTCTCCGATTCATTCAGTCGACGCATGCTGAACGAGACAATCAGTCTAGAAAAATTAGTCATGGCTGCAAGAGCTAAGGAACATGACCATCGACAGGCTGTTGTTATGGAGGCTGGAACAGCCCAGAATGAACCAGCATTGATAATGACAAGTAAGCAGAAACACAAAGTGGAGGCCCATAAGACGATGTCTTAGAAGAAGGAATTGTGTTTCCAAAGTGGATTCTTGTTTCCACACGAAGATAAATGTCCCGCCATTAGACATATGTGCACAGGCTGTGGGAAAGAAAACCATTTTATAATGGTCTGCAAAGCAAAAAATAAACTAAAGGGCATATTTACAAGGGGATTGCGCCACTAGAACGTCATTTTAACTGATGTCCTGGTGGCGCATAGCCCTGCACCATATTTACAAAGTGACATTAAGCCACTTTTTGTAGCTTAACACGGTTTGTAAATATGATACTCTTTCACGCAGTTATCTGCATGAAAAGAGCATGTAATGGGTGTTGCTGTGGGTGTTCCACCACAGCACCCATTTCTTTTTGACGCTGCTGCCCCAGATTTACAAGGATCTGTAAATCTGAGGCAGCGCCAAAAAGTAACGTCGTGTAATAGCAGGCATTAGAATGGCCCCATGAGGAGAAATACTTTTGTTTCTCCTTGTTTTTGCTTTTTCTATGTGCGCAGCACATAGAAAGAGCAAAACATCATCCTGCACATAAACAATCACTAAATAATGACGATTTGCTACTTCTATGTGTGCTGCAGAATGCAGCACACATAGAAGTAACACATCTCTATTATTGATTGTTTATGTGCAGGAAGGGATACCGTCCTGCACATAAACAATCATTGCCTGCAACCCAGGTACCCTTACACTATGGCGCAAGAGTGTCTGTGTTGGCGCTAGGCAGCTAATTTTAGAGCCATTGCTGGGGAAAACACAGAGGTGCGTTGTGTTGTAAATACGGCGCATCCCTGTGTTTTGTAAATGTAGGGCGCTGCCAAATTTCCTTATAAATATGCCCATAAGTGCATCACAATGAGAAAAAAAATGGATCCCAGTAAGTTCCAGAACCATTCTAGCCATGCTCACAAGGCCAAACAGCAACATCAATTGAGGCAAGTAGAGACTAAACGAAGCCGATCATCATCAAATTCATCTTCTCAAAGGCTCTTCAACGTCATCATCAAGCGACAGTGAAGATGGATGTGCAATGGTGATGTTGACCACAGAACAACGTGCACATGAAGAATGGGTTGTTTGCTAAGAAGAACAGAAGTCATAGAGAGATCGCCATGTGAAGTGGCCAAACTCATTTGGACAGTGCCCAGCAATACGCTTAGGGTGAACGGCTGCCCTACAACTTTTATTATAGACAGTGGTGCATCGATCAATAACATGCCTGCAGAAAAATGCAACAAACTATATCCAGTACCACCATCGCAACCAAAGGGGTACATATGGGCTGCTTCTACAACATTACAGAGTCAAGGGTCATTCATAGCAACCATGAGGCACAAGAAAACAACAGTACAAGCACCAGTTCATGTCCTCCAAGGTACTTCATTGAGTGCATGTCGCCTCAGTTTCAGCACTGCTGCTGACATGGGACTGATATCCATCAACTACAACCTCGATGCACATTCTGAAATAGTAAGTCAATTCCGTGTTGTTGTTTGATGGACTAGGGAAACTCAAGGCAATGAAAGTACAACTACTCATTAATGAGGACATTTGTACTGCTGGTCAGCAAAACCGTCAAATTGCTTTTCATTTTCAGGATGCTGTTGAGAAAGAACTAGAAACATTTTTAAAGCATGACATCATCGAGCGCTCTACTGGTCCTACGCCATGGGTTTCACCCATAGTGGTGGTACCAAAAAAGACAGTGGAGGTGCAGTGCGTCTGTGTTGATATGCGGCAGGCCAACAAAGCAATCTAGAGAGAAAAACATCCAGGTCCACACATAGCGGACATGATTACACAGCTGAATGGCTCCAAAGACTTCTCCTGTCTTGATTTGAACAAAGGATACCATCAACTTGAGCTGGAAGAGAACTGTAGGTAGAATACTACTTTTGAAACTCATTTTGGTTTGATCAGATACAAAAGACTCAGCTTGGGTGTGTTATCGGCTGCAGAAATATTAATTCAACCTGTCACACATACTTTTAACTACAGTGATGATATATTAGTGTTTGGGGCCACACAAAAGGAGCATGACAAAGCTCTTACACAAGTATGCCATCTGCTCTCTGATGCAGTTCTCACTTTAAATGCAGAAAAGTGTGAATTTCACAAAACCACACTCAAATTCTTTGCACATATTTTCTTGAAGCGGGAATGACTCCTGACTCTGAAAAGCACAAACATTATCATCCACATGTCCTGCACAAGATGTAACCATGCTGTGATCCTTCTTAGGCATGGCCAGCTATTGCTCAAGATACATTTGTGACTTTGCCACAGTGAGTTACCCATTAAGAGATTTGACGAAGAAGGATATTCCCTTCCAGTGGTCATCTGAATATGACCGAAGTTTTAAGAAACTCAAGCGCGCAATTAAAAATGCAACTGAAGTGCCTTATTTTAATACAAACTTGCATACTGAGCTCATAGCAGACACAAGCCCGGTGGGATTTTGTGTGATCCTTGCTCAACACAATGGGCATCCAAATGCTCAGAGACACATTGTGGCCTATGCTAGTAAAAATCTGTCTCAGACTGAACGTGCCTAGTCTCAGCCAGAAAAAGAGAGGCTGGCTGTAGTGTGGGCTTGTGAACATTTTCATGTGTTTCTGTACAGAAAGCATTTCATCCCTGTCTCTGACCACCAGGCGTTGCTCACCATTTTCGGATATCTGAAAGCCACAATGTCCCCTCAAATCAAGAAGTGGGGGTTGGGATTGCAAGAGTATGATTACACTATTGTGCATACGCCGGGGAAGGATCAAAACCCCGCAGATTGCTTCTCACGAGTGCTGTTGCAGCATCACAGTGCAACGTCTAAAGCGGCTGAAGAGTATATCAATTTAGTAAAGTCTAGCACCCCTGCAGCTCTATCCATTGAGCAGATAATTGCTGCTACCAACACAGACCAAGACATGCTCCCAACCAAGGACATCATTGCAACGCAATCATGGAGATAACATACTCGACCTCTCACAGATGACTTTGAAAATCAAAAGTTAAAAAATGTGAGGGAAGAACTTTGCGTCTCTCCAGAAGGTATTGTACTCAGAGGTTCGAGAATTGTCATGCCTGAGAGCTTGAGGAATCAAGTAATTGAACTGGTACACAAAGGATATCATGGCATTGTAGCAACCAAGAGATCCCTCGGATACTGAGGGGTATATGTACAAGAACTGTTAGCAGCAGTTTTCTTAACGCGGCCTATCACCAAAAACGATTGCTCTGTTAGCGATGTATTTACAATACGTCGCTACATGGTGATAGTAACAGCTAACAGCGGTGAAAACTGTCGCTAACACTAGCGTCAAGGCAATAAAAACTTTCATGTTAGTGAGAGATTAGTGATGAAAGGCCCATTAGCAGCAAAAAAATTCACGTTAGTCAGCCCAATGTGCCTTTTTTTGCCTCTAGAGGCAAAAACAGCCTATAAGTCCACCTCCAATGAAAAATAGGAAATAAAAACAATGGAATGCAGAAAGGAGCAGCTAGGGGCCAAGTGCAGCACAGATCAACACAACATCCCCCCCCCCCCCCCAAATCCCCCAACAGCCAGGATGACCAGCCAGAGTACCAGGGGAAGAGGAAATGCAGATTCAGGGCTACAGGTATGAAACAAGGTGAATCGCTGGGAAAAAAACAGAGATGCATCACTTTTCATAGCGCCCTCCTTGCAACACCATGGCAGCCAAAACCTTGAAAGCAGGGACAGTCCCCGAGGCCCAGAAACCTCGCTGGGCCTGCGTCTGTGACCCAGAGTGGGAGGCAGAGGTGCTGTGGAGTTCCTGGGCAATGGCGGTAGACATTGAGGCATCGGTAATCGCCCTTACCTGGTGGTGAAGACTGGTGGGTCGCATGGAGGCACATTGCTGACCTGTGTGAGAAGACCACATGGTGCACCTTGGAGCTGTGAACGGTAGAGGCGCTCCTGCACACCAACGTAGGGAGGTCTGCATTGCATACCAGGCGCCACCACTACACCGGGGTGCATGGAGGAGATTACCAATGGTGGGCGGTGCCTCTCTCCATCATAGGCCCAGAGGATGTTCCACTGGCCGGACGCTGTGCAGGGTGAGGCCCCTGAGCTATGCCAAACTTGTGTTGTGGGAGCACTGCAACTTCATGCTTAAGGGGGCCCTGTTGCATCACCTGCATTGGGAGGTTCCCCAGCAGACTGCTGTACCCAGGCTTGTAAAATTCCACCTGGCTGAGACTTCTGCTGGCACTGATTTGTAGAAAGTGCAGTGCATTGAGCCCTGGTGTCAATGTCCAGGCGAGGAGAAGGTGGGACACATAGCGGAGCAGGCCCGGAGGCGAGTCGGGCCCAGGCCTAGTGCCTGTGGGTGACGCACACCATGTCCTGATCAATCCCTGTGCTGTGGCTGAACTACATCACTGAGGGCACCACACAAGAATGGTGGGGGACTCCACTAACTGGCTCAAGTCGCTGAGATCAGCCATTGGTGGCAGTGGGTTCCAGGGACATGGGGGCCGGTTCTGGCCCAGGCCCTTGGGTATGCAGCATGATCCGCCATTACTCACTGGGGAACACGGAATCTGGTTGCCACTGTTAGATTGGAAGAGGCAACCGGGTGGTGCTGCCTTTCCTTGCCCCCTGTTAGTTTGCTTTTGGGTGTACAGGGGACTAACCCTTAGTGGACTTCCTCTTCCCATAGTGCTGCGCCGTCTGGTTGCTACTGCTGCTGTTCCCATCTGCTGCTGCTGGTGGTTCATCTGACCCGGAGGTCAGGTGTTCGAGTCTCTGCTCCACCAGCAGGCTCCTGCCTGTGCTTCATCCCTGGCAGTCCAGTGTTAGACAGTCACTGCTCTGCAGCTTGACTGCCCCCCTGTCCCTCTTTTCTGCTGTTCCTGTTCATTTTTCTGCTCTTCGTTGCTTTTCTACCTTTGTCTTTTTTTTAATCTTTGCTTTGTTTGCCTTTGTTTTTCCTGTGCTTTTTTGCAGTTCCTTTTCCTTATCCTCTCCCCCGTTGCCACTGCAATTCCCCACCCCTTCTATCGTCCTTTCCCCTGTTTCCCGCCTCTCAGCTGTCCATCCCCCCTGCAGCACTAATTAATGGCGGACGCTGTGCATCCATGCGCAGCTGGTGCGCTGAAGGCAAGCCAGTCTGTGTCTGTCTACCCTTGTACCATGCCCAGCACCAGGGACTCTGCCTCTCGGACACTCCACCGCTACAACGCCAGCACCCTCCTCGCCCTCATCCCTGGACACCACGCCACCTGCATTCTAGCATCACTGAAGAATACCCTTGCAACCTGCGCCTGACGAAACTGCAAACGCACCTCCTGCCACATCAGTGCCTCTTGCCGCCCAGCCAACCAATAGTGCACTGGACCAACTCAACTGCATCCTCCTCAACATGCGGTCCCTCCACAAATACGCCACTGAAATCTGGGGCCTCCTTGACGCCACCTCTTCAGACATCGTCTTTTTCACAGAAACCTGGACCAACCTCTGGTCCAGACTGGACATCACCATCGCCATCCCCAACTGTTACAAAATCACCCGCAAGGACCACCCCGACCGTCCAGGAGGAGGCATTGCCCTCGTCTACAAAAGCACACTCTATAATGGCCCAACGGTGACCATGGAACACCTCGACTTCCAGATCTGGATCACCGCCAACACCATCCTCCGCAGCACCCTCATCTACAGGCCCCCCGGGCCATGAACCCCCATTCACCGATGTCACTGTAGACCTCATCACACCCCAGACTCTCCCATCCACTGACTTCATCCTACTCGGAGACCTCAAGTTCCACCTGGACAACCCCAGTGACCAGAACACCACCTCCTTACTGGGGAACCTCGTCAACATCGGACTCAGGCAGCTAGTCACCGCACCAACCCACATAGCTGGACACACGCTCAAGCCCGTCTTCTCCGCCAACGGGAACTTCATTCACATTTCAAGCAGCTGCCTCAATGCGTGTCGGCTCCAGACATCACGAGTGAGACAAGTCCACCTGAGTGCCCAAGTCATGAATCGGAGTCTACATCTACGATGCCTGATGAAAGTGCAACTCCTTCACCTCGTACGACTCGATCTGGAAGATGGGTGCGAGAACCTCAATGACTCATTGAGGAACTCTAATGAATATAAGCTGTCCATAATTTTTATTTAACAAAGGGGAGATGTAGTGTTGTGTGATCATGTGCAGTAGGACCCTTGTGATGATCGACAGAATCCAAACACAGTTACATAATCAATTGGGAGGTATATGGGATGTTTCTGGATGTGTTCAATTCAGTTTATGATGTAGTGTGTTCAGTTAATGGTTGCATGCCGAAGAATAAAGACGTGCGTTACAGATCTCCCTGCACAAAAGCAATCCTTAAAGGCATTTTCCCTTTTCTATGTGTGATGCAGAAAAAGGAAATAACAAGGAGAATCCAAACACAGTTACATAATCAATTGGGAGGTATATGGGATGTTTCTGGATGTGTTCAATACAGTTTATGACGTAGTGTGTTCAGTTAATGGTTGCATGCTGAAGAATAAAGACGTGCGTTACAGAGCTCCCAGCACAAAAGCAATCCTTAAAGGTATTTTCCCTTTTCTATGTGTGATGCGGAAAAAGGAAACAACAAGGAGAAATAACCATATTTCTCCTCGTTATGTCCGGATGACGTACCATTTTGATGCTTTCCCAGGTTTACATCTCTCTATAAATCTGGGAATTAACCAAAACCCATGGGTGGATGAATGGGAACACCCACATTCCACCCACGGAATGCCTCCCTGCCACAAGGAAACGCAAGGCAGCAAAATTTTCTGCCTTGAGTTACCTTGGATGGTGGCTTTGTGTGGCGTAGTAAATTCCAGCTAAGAGCTTGTGTTGCCTTGAGCGACCAAGGGCAACGCAAGCTGTTAGTAATTGTGGCCACACATGTCAATTAATGCCCCTGGACATCACAGAAAAGAACATCAGCAGATTACAATTTGACCTCAATGGCAGGCCAATTTATGTCTTTAATCAGCCTTTTTTATATTTAATTTGGTTTTATTTACACAGGAACATATCATGAATTAAATATAAATTTGAACTGTGAATTTTTAGAAGATTAATGTCCAATCAACTGCTCTCCCTGATCATCGAGCCGGCCGCTTCATCGCGACGGAGTTCCCACGAACAACACAGGCAAGGCGGGATATTTACGTTTTTTTATTCTTCTTCAACTTAGCTGTGCACCAAACTACAGGATGCCAACACATTTCAGCTTACGCCTTCAACTGGGCAACCCCGTTCCACCCACTCAAGTCATTTAAAAACAGTGCGTCTTTCATGACCCTGCCCCCTGTTTAACAACTAGAACACATCAGTCGTGATCCATCTTGGACTAAAACAGCCTCCATGATAGACATATCATGAATTTAACGAAGTACATATACAAAATGATTAATGCCTACCACCAGATGACTATATTCAAATTGTGTATAGCGTCTGAATAGTATAACGAAATATACATTGGTAAATCCATAAATATAAACACATAAATATATAGATGAAAATACATCAGCACAATCAATAGAATATTATGACATTCAAATCTGTAAATATATATATCTGCACCAGAAATGTGTAGCTAAAGTAGTAACATACTTGTTTTATATTATCAGCATAGCTGCCCTCAATGGTATGTCCACAATATAGCTGTGTTGGCCAATTTTTAATCAAATAACAGCATCTATAGAATGTACAGTGATAAATAGTCTGTAAACCGTGTTCAAACAGAACATGTAAATCAAATATATATTAGTGCAAAAATCGCTATTAGTGCAAATGAATAATTACAGATCAGTTTCATGATCAATCACTTTCCGGAATCTGCAAAAAGTAGCTTTCGTAAATAGGTGTGCAAACGACCTAAAGTGCAGAGGGATCACAGTGATGTTGCGGTCAGAGCAAATCCTTGTGTAAAAATGCATAATCTTTATGCTAAAGGATGTAAACACACTGATTGTGCAAACATGCAAATCTAGCCTCTTTTATATGTGACATACAATTCATGTCTAAATTAAATATTTATGAGTACATGACTATCTGTCAAACGATATATTAGGTCTTGTAGCTCAAACAGCAGTCTCCTATATAGTAAACAAATTGCTGTCTAGAGAGATGTGCAAAAATGCTAAAGTGGTGATGAATCACAGTGTCACTGCATAACACTGACAATGTGCATGATCAAGAGTAAGAAAGCGCTTACCGTGCATACATGAAAATGTATATATATATTCACTGAAAAAAGGTTACATGGACATTATAGTTAGGCTCAGATTTCAATCGTACAAAAGCATTGAAAGTCAGCAGTTATAGTTACCTGAACTAACTATAACTTACGCCCACGTAATACCCTGCTTATGACCTCACATACTACATCACTCGTGTACTCACTACCTTTCTGCCAAATTTGGTGTAATTCAGTTATAGCTAGGTGAATCTGTCAGTGACAACATTAACGTTTTTAACTTTTAAAAAAACACAGAAATTCACCAGTTATACGAAGCAGTTCAGGGGTTTCCTGTTACTGTAGTGTACTAGTTAGTCAGTGTTGTATTCCACTTACAAACAGTGGGTGAAAACATTAAACAAAACAAAGAGAAAGATTTGTTCTGAGCATTCTCAAGTCTACTCATTTTAGTATAGGCTGGAAAGCATGTGTGTTCTTAAACTGCATAAATATGTGATATTGTTGAACACAATGTAATGGTGGTTCACAGTTGCCACGATGCCTCAGGGCAGCAGTGCGCTTTACAAGACACATTACATTACATTACAGTTCTGTTTGAATTTGCAACAGGATGCACACACAATTTTTACGGTAGTACTAAATGTGCTGGAAATGAGGGAATCACAATTAATTACTTTTTAGGAACAAGCTATTCATGAAATTATGAATGATTTAATTGTTCCCATTCAAGCAGAACATACAATGATTCACAGCGATTTGTGCACCTTACTATACCAGATGGCAAGTCAGTGCCTTTTGAAAAAACTTTTGTTAAAGCTGTGCAGAATAACTCCTGTCCACAGTGCAGAGCAGAAGTGCTCTCTACATTTCTTGTGAGACACAGTTCATTCTGTTAGTCTCATGCTACAAAGGTGTAGAGCAGATGGCAGTAAAATCAATGCTGATATTACCAACTTTATACATTCACTGTTGAAGACAGAGATCTAAGCCGAGAAGTCACTGATACTGCACCAACCATACCTGTTGTGAAAGGGGCAAGTCTCTGCACCGAGGACACATACTCTACAAACTATACTAAACTGAGCCATGACCCAAGATAGAACTCTCGCTGAAGAGTTCAATCTGTTTGCACACCCTACTAGAAACAGTCATCACCCTGAGAGGAACTCTCATCATAGATACCAGTCACTCTTCACACCCTCTTGTATACGCTTGTGACACTGTAGAAAGGTGACAGCAAAGACGTTAGTCTCTCCCCCACACTCTACTACACACACTTGCCACCCTGGAAAGAGGTCTTAGTAGACAAGCCAGTCCCTTCCCACACCATAGTACACATGCCTGCCACCATGGGGAGATCAATGGAAAGGCCTCTCCGTCCCCTGTCTGTACTATAGACACCCATCACCAAGGGAAGTGGTTAGAGCTGAAAGGCCACTCCCTCTACACATACTACTACGCACGCTTGTCCCCCTACACAGGGGTCTCAGCAAAGAGTACATCCCCTCTCTACATGCTACTGGACAATAACATCATTCAAGAAAGAGGTCTGAGGAAACAGGACAGTGCTACTGCTCTCACTGCTATAAACAGCTATGATTCTGGGTGGAACTCTCAAAGAAGAGGTTAGTTTGTACACAGATACCTCTACTGTCATCTGTAATCTTGTTGAGGAGACTCGGTGCAGACGCCAATCTATTTCCACAGAGTACTACACATAACTGTTACCAATGTGCGAAGTTTCACTATCTAGTGTAGTACCTTCCTACACCCTACTATCCAGAACCAGAACCCTGGAAAGGAGTCTCACAAGAGAGGGTGGTGTCTTTCTATATATGACCACATAGTCACCACTCTGAGGAGAGTTCTAATTTTAGAAGGCACTCTTTTGTCACTCCTAGCTATGCATACCTGTCATCAAAGATGGAGGTCTCAACAGAGGCCTGTCTACTCACACATTACTGCACACACTTGTCATTCAAAAGAGACATTTCAGAGAATAGTGCAGACATACAACACAACCTACTGTACACATCAAGCACTGAAGACACATATCTGAATGGACAGGCCACTCCTCCCTCGTAATCTACTATATACTTGTAGCCAGAGCTCTCAGAACAGAGACCAATCCTATTCTGTAGTGTACTATGCACATTTGTTACACAAGAAATAAGTATCACTGGAGAGGTGAATGTCTTTCAACATCCTAGTGCACCCAGCTTTCACCCTGTGAAGGATTCTTTTAAGAGAGAAGACAGTCTTTCCCTGCAGCGTGCTCTGCACACCCACCATCTCAGTGAGAGATCTGTGGAAATGGCAGTGCCTCTGTACTTCATGCAATTCATGCTTCTAACCCTTTGAAGGGATCTTAGTGGAGACGTCACTTCCTTCTCACTCCTTCAGATACACAACCCATTCACTGGGAACATATCTGTACCGTGAGTCCAGTCATTTATCACACTCTACTACTGACATGTCTTACTCTCTGGAGTAGTCTCAGCAGAGAGGACAGTACCTCTCTTCATCCTACTACAGATATCTTTCATATAAGAGATAGATGCCTCCAACACAGAAACTCACGCCTGTACAAGAGTGTCGCTAGGGAGATCACTCTATCTCCTCATCATACTATATACAATTGTTAGCCTAGGAAAAATGTAATTGTGGTGATATTACTCATTCTACACACTCTACTATGCAAAACTCTTGTAAGCACATATTTTAGACTGGAAAACAGTATTACTGAATTAACTGTTTCTCCCAAAACCTTGCTACATTTGTGTGACTGTTTGGAGAAGTGTTAGTGGACAGGACAATGTCTCTATATGCTAATATATACATACATTATCCAAAAGAGGTGTGTCAGCCCCTCTGCACATCCTAGTAGAGGTGTCCATCAGTCTGGGGTAGGGTCTGGGCAGAGAGCAAAATGTTTCTGCTCAGTCTAATAAGTATACCTATGTCACTCTGAAGCAGTATTATCACAGAGAGGTGTCTGCTTGTCCATATAGTACTATGCACCTCTAGCATCAAAGACACAGGCATCAGAGAAGAAGAAGGAACTTCATTTGCATACAGAAGATTGCACAGTTATCCAGTATGCAATTGTAGATGAGATATAACAGGTAATGAGTTTCTTGCTGAAGTGCAGCAAACATAAGAGGAGGGGAAAGTGAAGTTTTCATGCAACTGCTCCAGCATGAGATTAACTTTCACAAAAAAGGAAGATGTGATACACTGTCAGATAATGATGATGTAGGGTAACTCTTAAAAGACCCTTTTTTGTTTTTATAACTGATATTTTTTAATTATTTTTGTGTTTTTTTAAAACTTCCCAAAAATGTGTTTTTCAATAACTTTCAGAGGGAAAATAACTTTTCATTTGTGTCAAAACCATGTAAGGGAGAGGATGGAGTGAAAACCTGGGCAAAAATGGGGAAAAAATACTTTTTGGGTGGGCACTTATGAGCAGCAACAAGGCTATCTATTTCTAGCGCTACAGTTGACTTCTGATGCAAATAGCATATTGTTTAAATAAGAAGGGTTCAAGTCAGCCTCCCTTCCTTGCACTTGTGGTGTAACAGAATCCACTGGATGTACTGTTGGGGTGGTAGTAGCTCTAAAAGGTTCCTCTGCACTTATTTGTGTCATCGCTCTTGCGATCCTCGCAGGATGCATTAAATGCATATGACACCACATCCCTGAACATTGTTTTTGTGTGCCATGCGAAAAGCCCTCGAGGCAAAGCTTGCAAGTTACTGTGAAAACAGTTTCTTTGCCCCACTTGGTATGGGAAAGAATTCCCACTTAAAGGATTCTTTGGAGCATCTAGGAAGCTCTGAAGATTATGAAGGAGCTGCTTCCTCCCTGCTTCCTAACCACTGTCAGATAAAGAAATATTTTTTACATTTAATCATGTGCACAGACACCACAAAATACAGAAAGTAAAGGTGGAAACACCAAGAGATGATACACCATTAAAAGCTCTATCCAAAAAGAAGTATGGTGTGTACTACGTAAACAAACTTTGACATTATTATTAACCAACCAAATCTCTTTGAAGGGTAGTGTACACTCTTGCGATCCTTTTGCGTATGTGCGGGGGGAGACACTAGCGGGACTGTAAATCAAAATTATTAATATTTTATTGCTAATATATGTTTTATATCTATCCTTTGTGTTTTTAAGACGAGGTATATGTTGAGTATGTAGCTATAGTGAGTTTATTGTACTAATTTGGATTTTTGATGAAAAATTATAGATAGTTGGATACCGGAGGTTCAACCCCCTCGAAGTAAGCACAAGGGATTGTGTGGTTCACTCTTGCGGGATTCGTGCGAACCTCTTGTATCATTCTCATGGACTACTCACCAGAGTAAAATTACAAAAAAGTTATTTAGTGATTTAAATAAAAGTGTACGTTATAAGGCGTCTGAATATTGAGAGAACTGAGAGATGTAGCAGTTGGCATTCAACGTATCCTATTCCATTTTCTTTAATTGAGCACTAAATATTCTTGGTTGCTTTATTGTAAACAGAAAATATTTTACGTTAAAAATCCTAGAAATTCATGGAAAAACCTAAGGTTAATGTGACTTTATAATTACTTCCTATTTAAAAAACCCTCCAAATTTACTGAACAAAACAAACGTTAAAATGACATTATAGATAAGTGAAAATGTCAGTAACAACATAACGTTTTGAACTAAAGAAAACACAGAAATGTATAACTTGCACCCTGCTAAGCACTGCTTATGACCTTACATATTACATGCTTCATGACAGGTTCCATGACGTCATTTATGACATTACTGATGCCATCATTGATGATATCACAGATGACATCATCCAGGCTACTTTTGTACACATTACTTTATAAAAGAGCATTGCATTAGAGGTATGAAATTAAGTACCAAATGGCTCAGAATAATACAAAGCATCATTAATACCATCACACATATAACCCCCAACATTGACCCCATACCATACACTTTGTGGGTTTCCGAGCTCATGTTAATAATCAACCACACATAGGTGGGTAATTCCTACTGCACATGGTGTTCAATCTGTATACAACTGTTCAGAGAAAAACAACTTCCTCCAGACACTCAAGCCCTGTCACGTAACTAATGCCCTATTACAGACAGGCTTTAGCCTGTATCAAACACTTCACAGTTAGCAAACCTCTTGTGAGAAATGAAGCGGACATGAGTAGAAAAGTGGGTACTGTAAACAGTGTTTATCCTATGCAGAGACTTTACCCTTTACCACACGGTTGGCAGACAGCCAAACTCCCATGAGGAATACACCACAGACTATTCAAATGTATCTACTAAGAACAGTGCTCACTCTTATGTAAAACCTCTTCAAAAAGAGTCAACTCACTGAAAACAACCAAGGCATTAAGGTGCCAAAGGCCATACTACTGACAGCCTTCATACTGAGTGGCGGCTCCTCTACTAAGAAGAGGAGTGTCGTCCCACTGCTCTTTGAGAAGTGAAAAAGGGAAAAATAAAATAATAATAACAATGTTATTATCATTTTATTTTCCGCTACTGCGGGGCTGGGTTACGCTGGGTGGGCTGGTGATTGAGGGAGGAGTGGTTTGGGCACACTTAAGTGTGCATGACTGCTTGGCCTGCTGTTTTGGGCCAGCCAAACAGCCATGCACACTTTGCATATTCCCCACCAGGTTGTATTGCGCAGCCTGGTGGGGAATATGCACAGGCTCTCTGTCCCCATCTGAGCACCGATCCACGGCGCTCAGACCAATCACAACGCTGCGTTGCCCGGGTGCATCCTGCAGCTTCTGACTGGAGTCAGGAAGAGAAGCAAAGCAGAGACGGAGGAGAGGTGGCGGAAAATGTAAGTGAGTTTTTATTTAATATTTTTCAGCCCCTCTGTCCCTCCTGCCCCACCCTGCTACCCCCGTTCCCTACCAACCGCCACTGTTCATACTCTGCTGAAAACTTTAAAGATAGCACACCTTACTGTAACTAGTCAAAAACATGTACATGGATAAGTACCTGTCCTATGTAGAAAATGTCAGGCTGCGACAATTCTCTCAAAATACTCAAGGCTGCTTACAATACTTAGTATCTACAACATAGAATTTTACCCTTTTGTAAACTTTTTTAGCAAAACCAAACTACTTATGTCCAACATACTGGACACAAGTCATCAACTCTCACCTGCACACAGTGTTAGTCCTGTACACAAACACAAACATTCATAACATGCTCAATACCTTTACATACCTATGACCCATTAGGAGCACAAACATTTTGTAAACAATGACACCCATTAGCAGGAGACAGGCTGTACAAAATTAGGTAGAGTAGTTGGATGATACTTACCTGCCACTATGTAAAGTATAAAACAGACTAACACACTTATGTCATCAATGATATAATTTGAAATGTCATCATTGATGTCATAAATGATGTCATAGAACCTGTCATGAGTGATGTAGTATTTGAGGTCATAAGCAGTGCAAGGCAGGGGAGCAAGGTATAGATAACTATAACTGGTGAATTTCTGTGCACCCTGCGTTTCGGTAGTCGGGGAGTAAACCCCTGAGAGGGGTTCCTCCTACACAATTCACCCACCAGGGCCAAGACACCAGTACGGCATCCCAAGCGGGCAAAATCGGCACTTTACATAGACCTGTATTATCTTCCTTCCGGATCACCTCCCTCTCGCACTCCGCCCATTTCACCAACTCCAACCCCCATCTATACACATCAGGGCCACAGGCTGATTTCCAACTCATTGTCAGTTGTCTGTGAGCAAGAATAACCGCCAAATTCTGTAAATCTATCCGTCACCTTCCGAGCCGATCTACGGTCAAGCAGACCCAATAAACACAGTTGGGGAGTGAGCTCGAAGTTCCGATCAGTAGCCCGGCAAATGACTTTGAGGACAGTGAGCTACTATGGTATCAACGCAGTGCAAGTCCAGACCATGTGTAAGAAGCCTGCATCATCTGCACAGCATAGAGGACAGGCCAGTGCCGCGTCAGGGAACATAGTATGCAGGCACCGGGGGATAGGGTACGCCCTGTGTAAGCAATAGAAGTGAAGAAGCTTAAATCGAGCATTCCTAGACATCTTGGGGGTGATCTCCTGAACCCTCTTCCAAGTCCTGTCAGACAATGGCGGTCCAGCTGCGCCCTCTTCAACAGTGCCCAGTAAGGCAATGTGATCGCCCTCGCCCGGCCCGTGATGAGAAACAGATAACACAGGCGCTCGTTTCCGACATTTTCGCAATGCTACAGACCCACCAATCGTGCACTCCATGTAACAGAGTCCTGTGTAGCACAAAACACCCCACTGGGAGATCATTTGTCTCATGCAGGTCCAGGAAAGGACAGGTCTCGTCCCCCACAAATAAATCACCAATTATAGTGATCCCCAACACTGTCCACTGGCACAACCCCAACCAACCCCCAATTCGTCCCCAATACCAGGCAACCAGAAATGGCAGCTCACTTGTGTATGATAATTTAGTGTGCATCCTCTGTAGTGCCCTAGCACAAATGTAGCAAAATGACAATGTCTCAATTGGTAAATCTTGTAAGGGAACTGTTTAAGCAAGAGAATTAATCATATAGCACAGGAAAGGGACAGGGAGACCAAAAGGAGGGTGAAGGGTTGCTATTTGTAGATAGAAGCACAAAATACAACTAAATTACAGTATCCATAACAACCATATGTGTACTGGGGATGTCGTGGTGAGTGAACGGAGCAGTGACACAAGTGATTAGGCAACAACGAGGAGCGGCGAAAGACAAAATAAACAATGGGGGTAAAACAAAAGTATTTAAGAAAGAAAGACACCATAAGGCCCAGAGTTAAACTCCAGTCAGTTGCAACCACCCAGCAATGGTACAATGATGGTAAAGGCAGCAGGCGTGGCCTCAACAGCAGTCAGGGAGGCTCAGGCAACAGCGGCACCAGCCAACAACCCGGATCTCAAGGCTCCAGGGGACTGAAGTAGGCTTATCACCGCCGGCACCAGTCACACGACGTGTGAATGTGGAGTATAGCCCGTGGTAAAAAGACCCACCGAGTATATGATGACCACACAAGCAAATCTACGCACCAGGGCACAGTGGAGGAGATTGTTAACAAATCCAGACCAGGCTCCCAAAAAGAAGAATATGAGCTGCTGTCCCTGGGTAGTGCAGGCAATAAACAGAAGCCACTAATAAGCCCAGCCATGGAGAATGAGGAGAAGCCTAGTCGGGGTAGTCCTGCTGCAGCACTCCAGGTGCCCCCATAGAGCCAAAACACCGACGTTGATCCTGCATACAATCCCCAGCAGCTCTAGGCGGCTTGAATGGGCTGAGGCTGAAAGAGCAGCCCTGCCTGGCATGCAGGAGCCAAACACACTGTGAGAGGGCACCCAGTGTCCTGCATGATGTCCTCAGGAGTAGTGAACCCCCAGCACTGCAGGGGCTCTCTCGACTGCTTCCTCACCGGGGCTCCAATTCAGGGGCAGCCTCTGCAATTGTCCTTGCTACTCCAGCGGGGCAGCCATCTTGGTTTAGTCTGCCTTTTAACCTGATCGGGTTCCATCTCGGCCCGATATGGTGGTCGGGCCCCCAGTTATCTATGGGCCCCCACTGGAGTCCAGAATCACTCAGTCGGACCCATGGGGGGGGGGAGGCATGGATGCAATAAGGTAGCGCAGGAGGCTTTGCGGCCCTTGCTAACTACACGGGACCAACATCTTGAGGAGTGCTAGTCACCGCCTCTGTCATTTGTTGCTGCTATCAAGCCATCCAGTGAGCAGCTGGGGGCCCCACTGGGCCCATGGCAGGCTGGGGGCCCATCCGGGCCCTTGGCAGGCTGGAGGTGTGTCACTGGGGCTAGCGGGGTGTGTACAGCGGCTGCAAGGGGTCTAGGGATTGTGGTTGGTGAGGAGCTCGCGCCATCCGTGTCCTCACGGCATGGTGGCTAGCCCCGCCTCCACCATACCTAACTATAACGACACTTTAACCTTTTTTTCCCAGTGATTATATATATATATATATATATATATATATATATATATATATATATATATATATATATATATATATATCCAAAAACAGGTTGCTCTCAGCATTAGGACGCCACAGACTTCGTGTGTAAATACCATTTATTGGAGTTATCACGGGGATCAAACAGAGTGCAGCCAAAAAATTACTTCAGCCTTCGTAGTCCATACGCGTTTCGGGAGCCCTCTCCCTTGATCACAGGAACTGGCGGCAATGGGGCAAGGCAGCAGAGTTCACGGCACAGCTGTGCTGATTTAAATGTTTCCGCCCAGTGGGCGTGTGCACCATATGCATGCTGGTAAATGAAGTTCTCTTATCTTTGTATCGCCAACAACCCCTATAAACAACTTAAAATCCACAGTGGGTCTTTTGCACTTGTACTCCATTCGCCACCCCGAAATTTCAAACTCCAACAGGACACGGAGTTCCTGCAGCATCTCCTCGTCTTTCATGCTGCGGACAGGCTCTTCCGCCGTCGGGCGTCCCGTGGTCCGAGCCGACCACATTACATCCAAAAACAGGTTGCTCTCAGCATTAGGACGCCACAGACTTCGTGTGTAAATACCATTTATTGGAGTTATCACGGGGATCAAACAGAGTGCAGCCAAAAAATTACTTCAGCCTTCGTAGTCCATACGCGTTTCGGGAGCCCTCTCCCTTGATCACAGGAACTGGCGGCAATGGGGCAAGGCAGCAGAGTTCACGGCACAGCTGTGCTGATTTAAATGTTTCCGCCCAGTGGGCGTGTGCACCATATGCATGCTGGTAAATGAAGTTCTCTTATCTTTGTATCGCCAACAACCCCTATAAACAACTTAAAATCCACAGTGGGTCTTTTGCACTTGTACTCCATTCGCCACCCCGAAATTTCAAACTCCAACAGGACACGGAGTTCCTGCAGCATCTCCTCGTCTTTCATGCTGCGGACAGGCTCTTCCGCCGTCGGGCGTCCCGTGGTCCGAGCCGACCACATTACATCCAAAAACAGGTTGCTCTCAGCATTAGGACGCCACAGACTTCGTGTGTAAATACCATTTATTGGAGTTATCACGGGGATCAAACAGAGTGCAGCCAAAAAATTACTTCAGCCTTCGTAGTCCATACGCGTTTCGGGAGCCCTCTCCCTTGATCACAGGAACTGGCGGCAATGGGGCAAGGCAGCAGAGTTCACGGCACAGCTGTGCTGATTTAAATGTTTCCGCCCAGTGGGCGTGTGCACCATATGCATGCTGGTAAATGAAGTTCTCTTATCTTTGTATCGCCAACAACCCCTATAAACAACTTAAAATCCACAGTGGGTCTTTTGCACTTGTACTCCATTCGCCACCCCGAAATTTTAAACTCCAACAGGACACGGAGTTCCTGCAGCATCTCCTCGTCTTTCATGCTGCGGACAGGCTCTTCCGCCGTCGGGCGTCCCGTGGTCCGAGCCGACCACATTACATCCAAAAACAGGTTGCTCTCAGCATTAGGACGCCACAGACTTCGTGTGTAAATACCATTTATTGGAGTTATCACGGGGATCAAACAGAGTGCAGCCAAAAAATTACTTCAGCCTTCGTAGTCCATACGCGTTTCGGGAGCCCTCTCCCTTGATCACAGGAACTGGCGGCAATGGGGCAAGGCAGCAGAGTTCACGGCACAGCTGTGCTGATTTAAATGTTTTCGCCCAGTGGGCGTGTGCACCATATGCATGCTGGTAAATGAAGTTCTCTTATCTTTGTATCGCCAACAACCCCTATAAACAACTTAAAATCCACAGTGGGTCTTTTGCACTTGTACTCCATTCGCCACCCCGAAATTTCAAACTCCAACAGGACACGGAGTTCCTGCAGCATCTCCTCGTCTTTCATGCTGCGGACAGGCTCTTCCGCCGTCGGGCGTCCCGTGGTCCGAGCCGACCACATTACATCCAAAAACAGGTTGCTCTCAGCATTAGGACGCCACAGACTTTGTGTGTAAATACCATTTATTGGAGTTATCACGGGGATCAAACAGAGTGCAGCCAAAAAATTACTTCAGCCTTCATAGTCCATACGCGTTTCGGGAGCCCTCTCCCTTGATCACAGGAACTGGCGGCAATGGGGCAAGGCAGCAGAGTTCACGGCACAGCTGTGCTGATTTAAATGTTTCCGCCCAGTGGGCGTGTGCACCATATGCATGCTGGTAAATGAAGTTCTCTTATCTTTGTATCGCCAACAACCCCTATAAACAACTTAAAATCCACAGTGGGTCTTTTGCACTTGTACTCCATTCGCCACCCCGAAATTTCAAACTCCAACAGGACACGGAGTTCCTGCAGCATCTCCTCGTCTTTCATGCTGCGGACAGGCTCTTCCGCCGTCGGGCGTCCCGTGGTCCGAGCCGACCACATTACATCCAAAAACAGGTTGCTCTCAGCATTAGGACGCCACAGACTTCGTGTGTAAATACCATTTATTGGAGTTATCACGGGGATCAAACAGAGTGCAGCCAAAAAATTACTTCAGCCTTCGTAGTCCATACGCGTTTCGGGAGCCCTCTCCCTTGATCACAGGAACTGGCGGCAATGGGGCAAGGCAGCAGAGTTCACGGCACAGCTGTGCTGATTTAAATGTTTCCGCCCAGTGGGCGTGTGCACCATATGCATGCTGGTAAATGAAGTTCTCTTATCTTTGTATCGCCAACAACCCCTATAAACAACTTAAAATCCACAGTGGGTCTTTTGCACTTGTACTCCATTCGCCACCCCGAAATTTCAAACTCCAACAGGACACGGAGTTCCTGCAGCATCTCCTCGTCTTTCATGCTGCGGACAGGCTCTTCCGCCGTCGGGCGTCCCGTGGTCCGAGCCGACCACATTACATCCAAAAACAGGTTGCTCTCAGCATTAGGACGCCACAGACTTCGTGTGTAAATACCATTTATTGGAGTTATCACGGGGATCAAACAGAGTGCAGCCAAAAAATTACTTCAGCCTTCGTAGTCCATACGCGTTTCGGGAGCCCTCTCCCTTGATCACAGGAACTGGCGGCAATGGGGCAAGGCAGCAGAGTTCACGGCACAGCTGTGCTGATTTAAATGTTTCCGCCCAGTGGGCGTGTGCACCATATGCATGCTGCAGGAACTCCGTGTCCTGTTGGAGTTTGAAATTTCGGGGTGGCGAATGGAGTACAAGTGCAAAAGACCCACTGTGGATTTTAAGTTGTTTATAGGGGTTGTTGGCGATACAAAGATAAGAGAACTTCATTTACCAGCATGCATATGGTGCACACGCCCACTGGGCGGAAACATTTCAATCAGCACAGCTGTGCCGTGAACTCTGCTGCCTTGCCCCATTGCCGCCAGTTCCTGTGATCAAGGGAGAGGGCTCCCGAAACGCGTATGGACTACGAAGGCTGAAGTAATTTTTTGGCTGCACTCTGTTTGATCCCCGTGATAACTCCAATAAATGGTATTTACACACGAAGTCTGTGGCGTCCTAATGCTGAGAGCAACCTGTTTTTGGATATATATATATATATATATATATATATATATATATATATAAAGTTGTGCAACTGGAGCACACTATTCTGAATAATAAGAATGTATGTCTACCCCTAATGTAAGTGGTCTCAGAGCACTTTCAATGTAGGCAGTGATAGATGAGAGCCAAGTCTATACACTGGCTCATAGCCTGTGCAGCCCGTGTGCTGCACTGATTACAAGCTGGAGTTGGAGGGCACCACTATGATAAAGAAGTGATGGGAAGGACTGCAAGATGTGATGCTTCAAGTTGATGAAATGGGGCACCTCCTCAAAAGAAAGGCACATGCCATTGCAATCGTGTAAAAAGAAGGCATTAAGCCAAGAAGCTCTCCTGATAGGCAGACTCCTTGGGGCACACTTGTCCAAAGTTGATGCAACGCAGGGCAGCAAGCAAAGTTGCACACTTGCATCTTGTGAACGGGGGAGAGCTGAAAAGCGCCATGTCTACTAAGATAGTACGCCCTTCAGCTCTCTTCCTGCAGTGGCACACTTGTGGCTTCTAGCGCCGAAGCAGGTACCCTCGCAGTAAGATGCAAGAGTGCCTGCATTACGAGCAGGATTGTTTTCGTACAGGAAGGGCTATCTTACTGCACAAAAATAATCCAAAGAGGCATATTCGGCTTTCTATATGTGAACCAGAATCAACAACAAATTAAATTGGGTGTTGCCCAGGTTATAATATTGGCGTTCTAAAAAAAGGTAGGTTTTTAAACTAAGAATCTGATATCTTATCCAGCCTTTGTAAGAACAGAAGCATACTTGGGGAATGTGCTTTCTCATCAATTTACCAAAATGCATAACTTAAACTATGCAATGCTATTGAAACACTATTAGATAAACCCAGAATGAAAATTTAACATTTTTATTTTGAAATTCATTTAGTTCCAAACATACAGAAACAAACCCTTAATTCAGAATTCTAAAACTTGGCTCGAAAAAGTTTGAAAATGTGAAAATCGAAATTAAAATAACCTAACATGCACTGGCAAAGCCTAAACAAAGCCAATAATAGGCTTTTGGCTTTGTCAATACTTATTTCGTCATGGTTTTTGTAAAACGCTGTTGTTGAGGGAGCTGCCGGGGCCATCACTAATAAAAGAATGCAATGGCTAAAAGCAAAAATATGTTTTGGCCTCAAAAAGCACAAACTGCCATCGTTGTCGCTGGCAATGAAGGGAACTATTTTTTATGTGGATGTGCTTTTTGTGAAAGAGCAAAATGGTGTCACTTACAGTGATGTTAGGGAATGGCTGAGGTGGCCGACCCACTGCCCTATGCTGCAACTTTAGGGAAGAAGAATTTGAATGGGGCATAGCCAGACCAAGGGCTAGCTTTGTGCCCCTATATGTAAGTATATTATACATATAGTTTAGTAAAATTAAAAGGGCTTGTCGCTTTCGCTGTAACTTTGTTTTGCCATTACTTCAACATGGTACCCAATATTCTAACTCCAGCCCTAGTCATTTTTCATGTCTAGGCTATGTCATATAGTGACCGAGACAAGTCTTTTGACTCTTTGAGGGACCCATACTCAAGAGATTGATCAGTGCGCTCAAGCTACAATATATTAGCAGCCACTGTGTAGACGCAAGGGTCATCAAATTTTTTAAACAAGCAGTTTGGTTGGAAAAGACTTAATGTGGGTACACCAGGAACTTTTACTGTGCTTACCACCCGTCCATTGCTTACCATTGCTTGGCTTTATTGTCATTTTCATTTGGTTGATTCTTATTCAACAGCTTTCCTTGTCCATCTTGTGGTTGTCTCTGGTATGGAGCATACCCTCCTTACCATCCTTTGACTTGGTTGACTAATTCCCTTCCACTGCTCACTTTTAGGGAACTACTTTTCGCTTAAGCACCGCATGAGTGCGCATGGGTTTTCTTGCTCTCTCACTTATGTGCTCCACCTCCACCAATTAACTGCCCCTCATGCTCCCTGTAGCTATCTCCCTCATGTTGCAAGTTCTCTCTCAGCGGTACAAAAGGGGGTGGCGATGGACGGAGCATCAGAACCAATCAAACACTCACACCCAGTCAACAGATCTGGGTTTGATCCATCACCGTTCTTTAGCCCACTCTGCCACCCCAGTTCAGACATGGCCATATGCAAATCAGTCTGACCCTGTGCCTCATGGGAACAGTCCAGCCCGAACTGCCAAGCCATGCCTTCCCTGGACCGGAAACAAGCTTCCTAGGACCGGTTTCTGGCATTTCAGCCGTCTTCAGCCAGGCTTGCTTGAATCCAGTGGCAAAGTGAGCAAGGGACTCACGTCTGAGCATACCCTGCCAACTTATGGCGAACAAAGCGGTACAAAAGGGGGTGGCGATGGACGGAGCATCAGAACCAATGAAACACTCACACCCAGTCAAGGAGATCTGGGTTTGATCCATCACCGTTCTTTAGCCCACTCTGCCACCCCAGTTCAGACATGGCCATATGCAAATCAGTCTGACCCTGTGCCTCATGGGAACAGTCCAGCCCGAACTGCCAAGCCATGCCTTCCCTGGACCGGAAACAAGCTTCCTAGGACCGGTTTCTGGCATTTCAGCCGTCTTCAGCCAGGCTTGCTTGAATCCAGTGGCAAAGTGAGCAAGGGACTCACGTCTGAGCATACCCTGCCAACTTATGGCGAACAAAGCGGTACAAAAGGGGGTGGCGATGGACGGAGCATCAGAACCAATCAAACACTCACACCCAGTCAACAGATCTGGGATTGATCCATCACCGTTCTTTAGCCCACTCTGCCACCCCAGTTCAGACATGGCCATATGCAAATCAGTCTGACCCTGTGCTTCATGGGAACAGTCCAGCCCAAACTGCCAAGCCATGCCTTCCCTGGACCGGAAACAAGCTTCCTAGGACCGGTTTCTGGCATTTCAGCCGTCTTCAGCCAGGCTTGCTTGAATCCAGTGGCAAAGTGAGCAAGGGACTCACGTCTGAGCATACCCTGCCAACTTATGGCGAACAAAGCGGTACAAAAGGGGGTGGCGATGGACGGAGCATCAGAACCAATCAAACACTCACACCCAGTCAACTGATCTGGGTTTGATCCATCACCATTCTTTAGCCCACTCTGCCACCCCAGTTCAGACATGGCCATATGCAAATCAGTCTGACCCTGTGCCTCATGGGAACAGTCCAGCCCGAACTGCCAAGCCATGCCTTCCCTGGACCGGAAACAAGCTTCCTAGGACCGGTTTCTGGCATTTCAGCCGTCTTCAGCCAGGCTTGCTTGAATCCAGTGGCAAAGTGAGCAAGGGACTCACGTCTGAGCATACCCTGCCAACTTATGGCGAACAACGGTGATGGATCAAACCCAGATCTGTTGACTGGGTGTGAGTGTTTGATTGGTTCTGATGCTCCGTCCATCACCACCCCCTTTTGTACCGCTTTGTCCGCCATAAGTTGGCAGGGTATGCTCAGACGTGAGTCCCTTGCTCACTTTGCCACTGGATTCAAGCATGCCTGGCTGAAGATGGCTGAAATGCCAGAAACTGGTCCTAGGAAGCTTGTTTCCGGTCCAGGGAAGGCATGGCTTGGCAGTTCGGGCTGGACTGTTCCCAAGAGGCACAGGGTCAGACTGATTTGCATATGGCCATGTCTGAACTGGAGTGGCAGAGTGGGCTAAAGAACGGTGATGGATCAAACCCAGATCTGTTGACTGGGTGTGAGTGTTTGATTGGTTCTGATGCTCCGTCCATCGCCACCCCCTTTTGTACCGCTTTGTCCGCCATAAGTTGGCAGGGTATGCTCAGACGTGAGTCCCTTGCTCACTTTGCCACTGGATTCAAGCAAGCCTGGCTGAAGACGGCTGAAATGCCAGAAACCGGTCCTAGGAAGCTTGTTTCCGGTCCAGGGAAGGCATGGCTTGGCAGTTCGGGCTGGACTGTTCCCATGAGGCACAGGGTCAGACTGATTTGCACATGGCCATGTCTGAACTGGGGTGGCAGAGTGGGCTAAAGAACGGTGATGGATCAAACCCAGATCTGTTGACTGGGTGTGAGTGTTTGATTGGTTCTGATGCTCCGTCCATCACCACCCCCTTTTGTACCGCTTTGTCCGCCATAAGTTGGCAGGGTATGCTCAGACGTGAGTCCCTTGCTCACTTTGCCACTGGATTCAAGCAAGCCTGGCTGAAGACGGCTGAAATGCCAGAAACCGGTCCTAGGAAGCTTGTTTCCGGTCCAGGGAAGGCATGGCTTGGCAGTTCGGGCTGGACTGTTCCCATGAGACACAGGGTCAGACTGATTTGCATATGGCCATGTCTGAGCAGAGGTGGCAGAGTGGGCTAAAGAACGGTGATGGATCAAACCCAGATCTGTTGACTGGGTGTGAGTGTTTGATTGGTTCTGATGCTCCGTCCATCGCCACCCCCTTTTGTACCGCTTTGTCCGCCATAAGTTGGCAGGGTATGCTCAGACGTGAGTCCCTTGCTCACTTTGCCACTGGATTCAAGCAAGCCTGGCTGAAGACGGCTGAAATGCCAGAAACCGGTCCTAGGAAGCTTGTTTCCGGTCCAGGAAAAGGCATGGCTTGGCAGTTCGGGCTGGACTGTTCCCATGAGGCACAGGGTCAGACTGATTTGCATATGGCCATGTCTGAACTGGGGTGGCAGAGTGGGCTAAAGAACGGTGATGGATCAAACCCAGATCTGTTGACTGGGTGTGAGTGTTTGATTGGTTCTGATGCTCCGTCCAACACCACCCCCTTTTGTACCGCAAGTTCTCTCTCATGCGCTTCCCCCCCCATCAAACCCCGCCAAACTCCGCTATGGTCCTGGTTGCTTCATGGTTTGTGTGCTCCCCCACCCACCCACTTTGTTCCTCCTCATGTGCAGCATTACCCCTCCGCCAGCCCACTCCAAATGTTTTTCCTCACCCGCTTCTCCATTGTACCCCACTGTCTTTTTTTTTTTAATATTTGATATTCTATCATTTTTTGGAGGGAGGACCTGGCAGTAAATGATTTCCGGTCCCTCTGCCTCAAAGAAAGCCCTTTCGCACTACTTCTATCTCCTTTTTTTAATTAATGAATCTTCTTGGATCGGAAAATAAGAACATTTGTGTTCACATCATTTAGTATGTGTGCACAAACGTAATGATTCATGCACGCGTCAACAAAATGATGCGTTCGCTGCGGCCACATCAGTGAGCCTTTTTTTCCCCTTTTTTAGTCCATGCTGCACAGCATCACCAAAAGGAATTAGCATAGCCAATCATTTGCAGAAATTCAGAAATCCACATATTAATGAGAATGTTTTTGCAGAAGTAACCTGGTTGAAATATTCCAATAATTTGCTGTGTTAACATTATAGGACAGATGAATCTGAAGGCTTTTGGTTATCTGATAGTAGAAGCAAGTGCCAATAAGTAGATGAGTTCTCTTGGCTGCCCTACTTCTCTAGCAGAGATGTGCTGAGGCTTTACTAGAGGATGGGCTATTTTTTCCACACACCTCAGCTAAGGACATCAAATCATTAGTTAGGTGGAGTACAGCCCCAAAATACATGTGAAATCATCTTAGATCGACCAAAGCTTCTACCCAAAAAAAATGGAGGAATTAATTTATGGTCAACAGATAGAAATTAGGAAGAAAGCACAAGTATTTGGTAAGAGAGCAATTTTAGGACAGACTGAAAAAATGAGAGAATTTTTAAAACAATATCGTTATTGGTTTTCAGTTGTTCCCTCTATCTCTCCAAGAGAAAACACACATTTAATGAAGGATGACTAGATCTCTCAAATGTACGAGTTGTCAATGAACTGGGAGAGAAAGAAAGAGAGATGAAGAGAGAACAAATAAAATAAAAATCAAACAAACTAAAACTAAGTATGAAGGCAAGAAAAAATATACATATACTCATAAAGGATCAGTGAATGAACATTCCGTTTATCATGTATTAGTTATGTTTTGCTCCGCTATAACCTTTGGCAGCTAATTGTCCTTTTTGTATCAACAGGGACTGGCAGGCCCCTTCCAGGACTGTTAGTTTCAGCAAGGCCTGATCTTCCTCAGAGTCTACTCAGTGGCGGCTGGTATGGGACTGGGGTGGTAGGTGGGTGAAAAAGAAAACAAATACTTACCTATGCACGCTGCTGTCTCTCCTCTGTCATCTCTCCTCCCGGAAGCACACAGGCTCCCCTAAGCCAATCACGATGCTGCTGTCACCAGCATGACAGCAGCATCATGATTGGTTAGAGCAAGGTGGTTCGGCACTCAGACAGGGACTGCGAGCCTGTGCATGATCTCCACCCAGACTGTGCATTACAGCCCGGAGGAGTACACGCTAAGTGCGCATGACTGTTTAGCCAGCCCAAGACGGCTGGAAAACTGTCATGCGCACTTAAGTGCATATATTTCCTCCTCCCCCTGCTGGCTGTGACGACAGCCAAGCCTCACCCCAAAACCGGATTCAAAATGGGAAATTAAAATGCTAATAACAATGGGTAATTATCATTTTATTTTTCCTTTTTTTCACTGCTGAAAAGCCGTGGCGGCGACACTCCTCCGCCTTCGCGGAAGAGCCTCAGTCGAGTCTGCTCTCTAGAACAGCCCCAGATCACGTGAAGGCCCTCTTCCCTTCTCAACGTAATATCCCTGAGCGCTACGTCACTGAGGCTCCATATTCCGCAGTTTAGAGGTTTATGAATTTGGAGCCCCAATGTCAGGATGACCGGCGAGAAGACAGATAACATTCTCAGGCCCAGGGCTTCAAGTGGGACGGGTCTCACCGGTGCTGAGCACAGGTAGTTTTTTAAAGGAGGCCTCGAAACGGGTCACTATCGGGCTCTATTTTGTGCCCTGGTAAGGGGTCCATTTTTTTCCGGACTGCAGTGACAGCAGGCACATCGATGTGCGCATGCTCACATTGCTCACTTCAGTAGTGGATTAGTAATAGCATGACGTCATGCCAGGTGAGTGTTGTAGGGGAAGGAAAATCCTTTGAAGGGAGTGATTTTCTCTCTGGATTTCCCTTCTCTTTTTGAAACTCAGGAGCGGCAACATTGTCGTGGTGTTACCAGGACTTTAAGTGGAAGCTTTTTCAATATTATTTACAAGCCATAGTTGCTGCTTATTTATCTTATGCAACTAACAACCATTGACAAAGCCAATAGCCCGGACATGTTGTAGGTATGATGTTGCTTGTTGTATTAAAGATCTGGATGCAAAGACAGAAACAGCAAACTACAAGTCGGGCGGCACACTATGCTAAGCAGAGATTTTTAGCTTATGTGTTTTTAAGCCACGCCCTTAATTACATTGGCCATGCCCCTGTGAGAGACCCCCCCAGTTTTCTCATCCCAGTTAATGCCCTGCTCAGGCCTACCACTGATTCCAATACGGAGGTAAACGGTTGTCCATTTACCAAGAAGAAATTAATCCAGAAATACGTTTCACGGACTCTAGAATAAAATAGAGACCGTCACAACTGTGTGCAGAGTTTGTTCGACATCTATCAGGCCTATTCTAAGGCCGACCTAAGGCTCCAAAGGTCAAGAAATTCATCGAACACTGGCTTAGAAACCCCACCCACCACTAGATAACCTCCAGTGAAGATTCTATAGTCCCATTATTGGCGACACACCCCACCCACACCACAACAGAGTATGCATGCATAGATAAATACACAACACAAATTTTGTTTGGGAAAGATATTGCTGCAGGTTTATTCCATACAAAAGTATGCAATATGGTGGGTTGTCTTACGGGCGATCCAAGGGCAGGCAGCTGTAGCAACCTATGCTGCCCTGCCCGCCTGATGAGCCAAGCACTGTGCAGAATCCAATCAGCGCTAGCCTTATGGGGGTGATCCCCTTACTGGATCATGTGACACATTGGTCCCTTATTACTCACGCCCCTTTCAGGGCGGAGCGTAGCAAGGCAAGCCCCCGGTTGTTCAGGCCCACAACCGCCTGAAGGACTAACGGGGCGCCGATGTAATTAGTCCAGGCCTCTCCCCTGAGGCTCCTGGGATTTGGCTCTGGCACCCCAATTGTTCTCTTGCAGAGGTACCCTTCTGTACCCATATGCTTCCAGATCGCCCTGTAACTCCGTCAAAGCTCTGGAGGCGGCCACCGTCGCGTAAAGAGCCCCCCCACCAAAACAGTTCCTTTCTCACTGCAACCTGAAATTTCCCGGGCCTCATTCATGTCCAGTAGTAACAGATCCAGGCCTACCTGTGCCAAGTGCACTCAAACTTTGTCAAAATAACCTTTGGTGTTCGCCCGGCATAGCCCATGCCTGATGAAGCCAAAGCCCCTTGCTCTGCATACTTGCGCATGGAGCGGTTTGTTCTTCCCTGGGAATGTACCAAAACCTCGCATGACCTGCAAGAATATGATGGCCTTCCAGGAGGGAGCTCTACTCTTGAACATCGCTATATTTCTTCAAGCTGATGTGGCTCCCACCTCCTGCAACCTGTAGTTGCAGTCCTTCTAGCCTTTCGTGCACCCTAACATCTGCTTCCCCAATTCATGGAACAGCAGCACACTTGCTTATAAGACCGCTTCCACAACCAGCCTATATACTCTGGCTATGTGGACGGGGCATTTCGTGCATCACTGAAGCAACCCGTAACCCGCCCTGGGAGCAGAGTGCACCTACTTTGTTGAGGTTGACCAGACTTGTGCACATACCTTCTCGATTAATAAACCATGGCGAACAAGACTGTTTGTATAGCGCGCACTATTGCAGTCACAACAACAATTTGGAGACAACTTACGCCTACTACCAGGCTTGCTTAACTAACGCTCTAGCACAGATACCCACATACCTGCTAACCAGCTGTGACCTCTGATGCTCTGTAGGTCTTGCCCCCACTCCATTTATGCAGTTTCCTGCAATGTATCCTTCTGCCCCTCTATGGGTGGGAAAATATCTGCAACATTGCAAATCCCACTGCACTCGCATTCTCAGGCAGTTCGGTGGGGGAGCGGGGTCCTTAGAATTGATTCTGCTACATTGCCTGGCCTCCTAGCCCGCAAGCACCCTGTCTGACAGCAGACTATCTGCTGTGTTGCCCATGCAATGTCCGCACCCTGGCGCAAGATGTCCCGTTCTATACCTCTGCCAACAGACTACCTTCAGTGAGGCAAGGGTGAACGGTTGTATGTTGTGCATCGGCCCATAAGAACCTTGGTTTGCTTTGGCAGGGATCAAATTGTTGCATCTGTCACACCCAAAATAGTGGCAATGTGCAGTTCTTTCGCATTCTACACTTCAGGGTGGGACTACATACCCCACGAGACCACGGAGTCGTGTGTATATTACCAATGATACTATTAGGATCTAAGGTTCCCAGTGTCAATTGGTGACTATCCCGCCATGGAATATGTGACATTAAGCAAGGGAGCCTTCGTGTACTTGCCATTATCCCTCCTGTCGTACAGTAATTTTGCCTTTACAGTTTAATCTGTGGTATTCGCCCCTAGACTTCCCAGGCTGCGTACTGCTGGCCATGTGCGCAGCTGCTGGCGTAATAAGGGAATCTCCCATTGCAACTTGCAATGAAACAACGCCCGCTTGAATGTGCTACATTGTAAGCGTTCACGTGCCTAACATATCTCTTCCCCTTGAAAATATACCACAAACCGCACTGGTCATTAGAACCTTAGCAGCACACAATTTTCACCTGGGCATACCTCTAACTGAGAATGGCTCTACACTGCCGTAAGGCCAGAGACACACATTTCTTAAACATATTCGCTGGGTTTGCTACTTGGCACCCTTCTGGTTGGTGATACGGAACCTCCTACCCAGCATAAGCTGACAGTTTTACGTTGCCGTCACGCCTGTGTATCTTGAATCACCCTCCTGTGTCACCTAACCTCGGTTCTAGAGTGCACTTAATCTGTACCGTTGACCAGACAATTTCAAAGACCTCTTTGATTGCTAGACCCTGGTGAACACATTAATGGTGTCAATTCTGGTTTGAAACAATATATGCATTGTGCCCTCTATTGGAGACAACTCACCCCTTCATGGAGTGACAACTGTACATGTGCCTACACAAGTCACCCAACAGACAAGTTGGCCCTGACTACCTTGTGTTCTCTGGTGCCAGATTTGGAAAGAGCCTTGCCTTCACTTGCTGCCCCCTGGGAAACACACAACGCCCGTGCTGTGGCTGCAACTCCTCGATGCCCTTGTGTAGCATCAAACCCCTGGTCAAATCAGAGTGCCACCTCAAACTAATTAAACCTACACCTTGACAATGGGGGGAGTCTAGCTCTCCCCAAACTTCTGCTGTTGTAACCCACGGTCACGCCTCCTGTCAGTTCAATTTAGTAATTCATGGTACTGACCACCACAAGGGCCTAATATTTGGCTGTGTAAATGCGGCCCAGGGTGACCTTAAACAATCGACTTTGTGTGGATGGGTGCTAACTTTACCTGAGTGAAGTGCAATCCCTTTGACAATCACTCCTGACCAGATGTGCCAATGCATGTAGAAGAAAGTTATCTAGCCCGCCTTTTATTTCTGTCCCAGTTATCTGAGTAAATTATTGAAAGATGTACGATTAAACTGGTAGCTGATATGTATGCCTGCAAACGTTCTGCACAGAGCAGCCCGTTAGACAATGGCTTCCATTGACAGGCGGTGCCAACAGACCTCCAAGCACTTAAAGCGGTACCTGAGTAGGGCTCTAATCTAACAGATGCCCCTTGCCTCGGATACCGCATCTGGCTGTAACCTGCTCAGTGCTACTGATGCCTTGGAGCTTCCTGACCCGCAGCCAGCTCACCTTGCTAGAATTCGCTTGTGGCTGGGACTCAACCTTGCGGCGAAAGCGCAAGACATCCTAGTCTGACCTTGGCTCTTCACCAGGCTCCTACACAAGAGCCCCCCACAAACCTTGTGGCCTAAAACATTCGCCCAGTGGGGTGGTTGCGACTGGACTGCAGACCACTCCTAGGCATTCGCTACCAATGTTGTAAATGGAATTTCTGGTTTGCTAGGGTATGCACCTAAGCCTGGCTGAACTCACCTCTCTAGCCGGGAGAAGGGAGCACACACTTAGGCTGGCACCTGCTCACCCCCTAGGTGGCTAGGCAGAGACTTTGGCTTATCCCAGTGGCAGTGTAAATTTAATGTGCCAACCGCACTCCCCCAGTGGCACAATACAGAAGAGACTCCATACCAGTTTATTTTAATTACCCTTCATATTGTCCATACAAGAGACTTAATACCATCTGCCCCTATTACCCTGTGCTACCAAACCTCTTTCATGACATCACAGGGATTACATAACTCACTAGGTCAATCCTGCCACCGTCCTACAGCTCAGGAGTGAGAAAAGTCTTTCTAACGTGGCCAACCGACGGTTTATACGTTAGTGACTGTCCCCCTTATGGTACAACCAAACCAAGGGTGAAGCAATGGGAGCATGAGGTCTTAAACAATGGGTGTCTTTGTGTACTGGAAACATTAATTAACCATGCAAAGAACCATGGACCTCCCCTTCAAAGCGAGTCACCAGATCGTCAAAGAAATATTGATGGATTCGAGATATCGGCGCCATCCAAACTACTAAATTCAAATAGCTCTTTGAGAGCTAGCCGCCCCCATCCATAGCTGCCCAGGTTTCATATTGCTATGCATGACATTTTCAGTTCATTCAAAAGACTATGAATGACCCTTTCTTGCGAGCCAAATCAAACAATGGTACGGTGCATATCCAACCTGCCCATGCCAGCTACCCCCTGCACATTTCAGAACAAGTTAGTCGACAGAACACTATGAAGAGGTATTCAGTGATGCAATGTGTTGTGGAGTTCATCAACACTATCGAACTTTATTAGAGTATAATGTCAACGTGGGCCTCAGACTCTCCATCATACATCACCGACGACCTATGCTGCCACCGGGCTCACGGCACCACTCAACACAAAGCAGGTGGACAACAACGTATCCAGCGAGGCCAGGGACCGCATGGGTACCCGCGACATGACCCGACGGCGTGACCAGGGGAAAACAAAGGGGGAGGGGGCGACATTTTCGGGCAGCACGCGCGAGTAAGCGCTCCCTCCTCCATGGCGGCGCAATGTGCCAGAGCCATGCTGATTGGGACGCCTTCATGTTGCAATAAACACCTCACCAATCCCTGCTTGTCCCTGCGACACGAACCTCCTTATTGGTTCCGAACGACCGGCTTCTAGGAATGGATCCTGGGCTGTCCCTTGCTGTGAACCTATACATGCCATGAGTGCAGCCACCCGTCCCCGAATGCCTCATAACATTTGTAACTAGACTGTTTGCCGGGATGCCATGACCACTGTCGTTAGGAGCTATGTGCAACTTCTACGTGCGTACTTAGGTTATGTGATCATGGCTCCAGTTGCTGCTGTTGCATTCTAACTAGCTGGCAATTAAAGGACATGGGAGGAGGTCCGTTTGAATTTGTAAAATGGACCAGTGCTGTGTCTGGTGGGTGCTACCCTCCATGGGTGTTTCCTGTCCTTACCAGAGAAGGAGGAAAGGCAAGTAAATGTTATTGACCTTGCTGTGCCTAACATAACATGTGTTGGTGCTTACCTCCACCACCCAAGGTATATCCCAACGCTGCTTGCAGGTCTTATTGCTAGCCAAGCTAATGGTACTTATTTTATTGCCCTCAGAGGGCGGCAGGAGGCCGCTACAGTTTGCAGCAAGCAAAGCTCCAGCCCTGCTGCAAGTCCCAGTAACATTACAGCTACTAACCCAAGCAATTGTGTAAGAGTGACAATTCAGACTATTCCAGGCCCCCAGAGCTATCATAATGGCATGGACAGCAGGGAATAGTAATTTTAATGTATATTGAATTAATAATTGTCCGATGTAAAGAGACCAGGCCAAGTAGTGGCGAACTGCCACCATCGCCGGCATTGATAATTACATGACGGTGCCGAGTACCGGAAACCACCCGGTCAAATCTATCAATTAATACCGGATAATGATTACCTGCAATTAGAGAATTGAAACACCCTTACAACTATAGCGAGGGCTTGAAAATGTTTTCTCGAGCCACCCCGTGGCCTACTGGTTCTGACCCGAACACTTGCTCCGTCTTCGTCATTGGATTAAAATATGCAAGCCGATCCCTATGCTTAGCGAAGCGTGTCACCTAGTTCAACCTCCTTTGTCACTGAGTCCCATATATGATCAACCCTTAACCTTGTACCTAAAAGAAGCCAGGGCCCTTGACCTTGTCAATGGTGTAAAGGAGGAACAGGCACAATTAATTCTTCCCTCGAGCTGGGTGCTACCGTTTATGAAGAGCACTGATCCAGCTCAGAGCCGCAGGGAGCATCAGCTTTACTGATGGCACCACGGAAGGGGGTGACCTGGCCAGGCCCTTCAAGGGGTCAACAATCTGATCCCCCATAGTGATTCTTATTGGCATGTTTAAAACACAGACGCCGTCATGCTGATTGGAGCACTTCAATAATAATAAGTCCCGGTTGCCATGCAATCGGATTACTTTAGAAACAACCCTCCATTACAATCAACCTTCGACACAGAACATCCCTTAAAACAGACCCGCACGAAGCCGAAAAAGAGTACGGCACCACGGACCAAGAAACCACACTCTTGGTCATTCAATTAACTCTCACGTGCATAAATCACACAGACGACATCATGCACATTTAAAAAACCTGAGCGCAATTGCGTTGCTGTAAACCAATATAGCGCAAAGGGCCTCGTAATGCTTTGGCCTAATTATACGATTCACCATTTGTAAATATGGACACCTGTAACAAAGATGCGCACGTAAAAATACTCACATCGCGCTACAATATGCAACAATAGCCGTGTGTTAAAATTTAATAAGTCACTACCGCTTCTTGGCAATAAGTCACATTTGTACAATGCTAATTCTCATGCCATGCACCGTTATTTACATTCGGAAACCTGTAGAAAAGAGGCGCACGTAACGGAGTCAACACCTCGCGCTCAATATGTGGACAATTGCAGGGCGTGAAAATTTGCATCAATAAAATAACACTTCGTGGCAATGTGGAACATGTGCACATTGCTATTCAACATACAAATTACAATTAGGAGCACCTCTTTCGCAGCACAGACTGAATGCGCCCCGCGTGTCACTGCTCAAAATTCATAGAAAGGCCTTGACAGGCTCTCCTCTGCACACAACTCGCCCTGTTGTCCCCCGCATAAAGCATACAACTACCGACTCCGTACAAGTGACAAATTGCAAGCGTTCGCTTGGTGCACATAAAACAACCTTTACAAACGGGGCCCTGTTGACGTGTTCTCACTTATGAAAGTTATACTTATACACATTGGACACGTGGAAAAGCAAGTCTCAGAGGTCCAAAATGCCTACAGCACCTGGTATTCCCAGGCAGTCTCCCATCCAAGTACTAACCGGGCCCGACCCTGCTTAGCTTCAGAGATCCTTGTCTTCCAATCTGCACAACAGGAGCTGTGATCCAGTATAGTGCCAATATCCGCAACACACTCCCCATCACACATACAGCAATCTCCTGATGAAATAAACACACAAGACACCTTTTTCGTGGAGAAAATTGCTGAAGGTTTATTTGCATACTGAAATACGCCAACATGGTGAGTCAACTTACGGGCGATCCAAGGGCACGCAGCCCCTCTGCTGCCTGCCCACCTGAAGAGCCAAATTGCACCATGGCACTAACCAATCGGTGCTTACCAATTTTGGGGGAGGATTTACCCCTTCCCGCCTGTGGACTGCCAGTCCACCCATCTACTCACGCCCCTTGAGGGGGGCGGAGCGCATCCAGGCAGCTCCCGGTTGCTCAGGTTTACAACCGCCTGTAGGACTAGCGGGGCGCCGTCGTTCCTCCAGGGTACACCGCAAGGACGTCCTGGGGATAATTGGCCTTTGCACCCTTGTTGTGCTCCTGAAGAGGATACCCCTATGTACCTTTCAGCCTCTGATTCGCCCTGTAACTCCCCCTGCAACACAAAATAACAAGTTAACAGCCTCTCCCACCCCACCCCCTGTCTACACGCCGGGTAAGCGGTAGGGAGGGAAACGGCGTGAAGGATTGCCGCAAAGAGAGCGCCAGGTGGGCGGGAGAGGTACTTATACCTGGCTCCCTGCCCACTGGCGCGGCGGAAAAGGCGCGGGGCGTGCCGGACCCAGAGGGGGTCCCAAAAACACTATACTGTCGCCGTGTGCCATCATGTGGCACTCAGGCGTCCGCCCTCCTATGGGGGCCCCCTGCGTGGACCGCAGGCAGCCACATAGTGCCAATATTGGCAACACACTTCCCATCACACATACAGCAATCTCCTGATTAAATAAACACACAAGACACCTTTTTCGTGGAGAAAATTGCTGAAGGTTTATTTGCATACATAAATATGCCAACATGGAGGGTCAACTTACGGGCGATCCATGGGCACGCAGCCCCTCTGCTGCCTGCCCACCTGAAGAGCCAAATTGCACCGTGGCACTAACCAATCGGTGCTTTACCAATTTTGGGGGAGGGTTTTACCCCTTCCCACCTGAGGACCGTCAATCCACCCATCTACTCACTTCCCTTGAGGGGGGTGGAGCATATCCAGGCAGCCCCCAGTTGCTCAGGTTTACAACCTCTCGTAGGACTAGCGGGGCGCTGTCGTTCCTCCAGGGTCCACTGCGAGGACTTCCTGGGGATAAATTGACCTTTGCACCCTTGTTGTGCTCCTGAAGAGGGTACCCCTATGCAGCTTTCAGCCTCTGGATCACCCTGTAACTCGGCCACAGCTCTGGGTGTGGCCACCGTCACAACCAGGGCCCCCCCACCAAGGCAGGCATTCTTACCTATAGCCTGCTGATTCCAGGGCCTTGCCCAGGTCCAATAAAACAAGTCCATGCCTACTCTAGACAGGTGGTCCCCAGCCTCTACAAAACACCCCGTGATTTGACATGCAGCAGACCGTGCCTAATAAAGCCAAACACCCTCTGTTCAGTAAATGTGCGCATGGCACTGTTAACTCTCCTGCGTGAGGCTTCCATGGCATGCCCTGACCGGGCCTCTAGCCTCACTAAACGTGAGGTTATCTCTGACCACCATAACTCACATGCCCCCAATTGGTTGCTTAACTTCACATGGAGGACTTCATTTCTTACAGCAGTGCCCTCCTACCCAGGAAAGTCAAATCATTGCCTCCCAGGTGTCTGACCAAAATGTTGGGAGGGGAGACACCCCCAACATAGTTCTTCAGCAAGCTGTTCCAGCGCATGCCTGGGACCGCCAACCAAATGAACTCAATGGTGGAAAAAACCCATGCCTCAATTTCCTACATTCCGCCCATCATATCACTCTCGACGCACGAAAGGCCATTCACCTAGCCCTTTGACCCTGGCAAAATAAAGAAATGCTAGGTTGCTAAACACATATTTTGAAGCACTGCACACCAATCTATACAACCACTCAAGATTGCACATAATTTCATATAACAACACTGCACCCCACCAAACATCTGAGGCATCACAGGGTTGTCTTTGGTATACTCAAAATTGGAACTGTACATAATTCACTTAACCCGTCCTCCGGCCACTCCCCTGGGTGGCTTACGGACGGATGTACTGTTCAAAACTTGGGATTCCCATCGTCCCACCTCTATGATGCGATCCGCTGACATGCCCGCCATGAAGGCTGCAGTCGCTGTCCTGTCCGGAAATAGTGACTGCAAAAGCGCTTGCCAGGACCCGCATTGCCTGCCATTTTAGAGCATGCCTAATTATCTGTTCAACCTGAACATTGGTAAGGGGCGTGCTGTCAGCATGAATCAGTAAATAACCCTCTCCTAAAGGGTGAGGGGCCAGTTAGGAGGCGACCAAACCCACTGGGCAATACCTCATATCCCCCAGTTGGTGCAACCAGATCACCCTCCCTTCTCCGGCCTGGTCCGTTTTTGATCTTCTCACTAGGATTTTAAGGGAAGACCCAGAGAGCACTGCATCATGTCCCCTTAATGCCGCTCCAGATGTATCTGTTTTGGACCTTGCCACTAATTAGCTGATTCTCAGGGCCCCTAAAAAATGCCAGGCTGCAGGTTGCACATCTGACTGCGATTTTTAGTTTGTGAGTCGCCCCGCTGATGTTCCCACCCTAGCGTTAGTAGCCCACTGCTAAACTTCTGCTCTTGTGTACCAGGATGCAGACCAGCGATAGAAAAGCTTCTGGATGGGGAGAACAGGAAGACTATCTTACAACATCTGATCGCATTCTAACTGCGGGTTCTAGTTGGGTGCTGTGTTACGGTATTGATACTTCTGCCCTACTGTGATGAGGAAAAGCTCAACTATCTGATGAGCATAGAAATATGTGACCTTAAGCCAAGGAGTCCTTGTGAACTTGCCGTGAATCCCTCCTTTCTGACAGGAATTCTGCCTGTTCAGTTTATCTGTCGTGTTTTTCCTTCCAGACTTCCCAGGCTGGTTACTGCTAACCATGTGAGCAGCTGCTGGTGTAAATGACGGAAATCTCCCAGTTGCCACCTGCAGTTATACACTGCCGCCTAAAGTGTTACGTTGAAGTACCTAACTTATGTCTCCTCACCTAGGGAATCTACAAACTTTCCATTGGTCATGAGAACCGTCATAACCACAACATTTTTACATGGATCTACCTCTAAGTGAGAATGGCTCTACCCAGCCATAGGCCCAGAGATACACATGCATTAAACCCACAGATACTCCTTTGAGGTATGTTAACCTGCCCCAGAATCTGCTTCTCCCTGCTCCTGGTGAAGGAGCCTGACCTGGAGGTACAACCCCTCCGCCCCTGAAACTCTCAATGATATCAACTGGCTGAAGCTGCGACTCAATTCGTTATCTTTGTTTGCCCAGGCCTGTAGAAAGTAAATTGTACTCCTTGCCTATGGAGTCTAGGTGAACTTAAGGTGGGTGGGGGACTCATATCTGCCTTTGCAGTAACTGAATTATTGTTTTGACCAATTTACGGTACACATGCTGCTGAAACTGGCCCTTCAGATCTCTGACTCTCCCATTGGAGCACGAATATGTGGCTCTAACTAAGAAACCTTTTAAAGCAAGGACTGCCCCACACCAGCAGTGCTCAAACCCTCCCGAATCATGTTTCTTTGCACTGTCGATGTTAGCCTAGGTGATAGTTCCCTTGACGTTTAGTGTGGGACCTGCTTCACACTTAAAGGAATACCTACTCTCTAGAAGGAAAAAGATGCACAATAGAGCTGGCTGCTTCTAATGCTACCCACGCCTGCCTATACTAGGCTCGGAAAAGGATCACTTGCTTTATAATTCCATAGATCCTTGCCTGGCATTCCTATATACATAGATATACAAAGCGATAATGGCTCCCTCGTCATCCCGACCCCAAAGCCACATCAAACCAGCAGAGACAAGATGAGGTATGGTAACCTGCCCCAACTCTGCAGAAACATTAACATGTGCGAGCTTGCAAAAACATCTGAAAAAACATGCCAACCAACACACCATCTCCAGCACCCGGGGGTCATGTGGCCACCCCTTGATCTGAATACTAACCAGGTAAGCTTATGGATGGTATCAAAGGACCCATCTCTTGCCGCATGCTTGCAACACTTACCCTTCCATCACCCTAGTCAGTAAAACAAATGCAGCGTGGCATGCAAAGCTAAGCCCACACAGAAATCGCCTGCCTGTGCCAGCAGACCAAGCATTCATCGCTCCCCAAGTTATCCAAACTGTCCATGATAAGCCTGCCCCTTTGCCCCCCCCCCCCCAGCTTAAAATTGCTGGACATGACCCGGTTACCAGGTCAAGGATAAGAGTCAAGGGCATGACAGAGGTAAGGCATGGCAGAGGTAGGCCAATCCTTCCTTCAAATTGAAACAGAGTATTAATTAACAAGCAAGCTCATCAATTGCAGGAGTCGGCCCCTATTTGCTGGCCCAGGTGTACCTTAAGGGGTAATTATCTTGCACCGTTATCCAATGTGCCATTGCACACTTAAAAGTACTTATTAAAGCCACCCACTGTGCTACTGATTTTGGCCCAAACCTAGATGCTATTGGCATAGGATTAAAACATATAAACTGGCGTCTGAGCTTAGTATTACGTGCTGCCTGGTCCTGCACCTCTGCTATTGTACCCGTTAATTGGAGAATCGTATTGTATTGTACTGTATTGTATTGTATTGATTTTTGTATAGCGCGATTGCTGCCCAATGGGCGTCCAAGCGCTGAGCATGAAGACAGAACTGGGTAATGCGAAGAGGGTTTAGAGCTCGGTGGACCTGGCAAATAGGAAGGTCTTCAACTGTTTGCGGAAGGAGAGTAGGTTCGAGTTAGTCCGGAGTTGTAAAGGAAGTGAGTTACGCTGATGATATTATTATTTACACTAGTGACCCCAATATAGCGATTCCCCGGATTGAGATATTGCTGCAAGAGTTCGGTGCATTGTCAGGATACTCAGCAAATCCGGATAAAACAGAAATTATGTGTTGGAATACTACATATAGCTTAGGCTCTGAGAGTGGGGAGTTTAAATATCTCGGAATTAAAATAGTGAAAGACCTGAAGAAAATACCTCTCCTAAATATAGCCAAAATTGAAAAAGACATAGATTATCTCTTTGCTAGGTGGAAGAACCTTCCTATGACGATATATGGAAGAGTAAACCTAGTAAAGATGTCAGTTCTTCCAAAATTGACTTACCTCTTCAATACGATCCCCCTCACTTTTCCACCAAAAAGTATCAGTAAAATTCAGGGCAAAATAGGAAGCTTCATATGGGCGCAGAAGAGTGCAAGACTTTCGTGGAAAAAACTAAGAAGAAAGCTTCTGAAGGGTGGCCTGGCCCTACCAGATATTAATTGGTATCTAGTTGCATTCCAGTTCAAGGGCACTAGGATGCTATTAACAACCCCGGTAGAATCTAGATGGGGCAGGCTATTGGTGGAAATGATTTCAGCTGAGGGGGACTTTGGACAAAGTGGGTTTCTGTATAAATTCGGGGCCCCCAGATTCTTTAAACGTGTACGCCTTAAAGTTTTAAAAACTGCTTTATCAAACTGGTATAAAATAAGGCGAACTCTGGGTATAGGCTATTACTCCCACTTTGCACCAATTTGTGATTCACCAGGGACCCCAGAGTGTCTGAAGGACGGCCTTGCTATCCCTATAAGAAAGGCGGGTTTGGGGAGATGGTCCGACCTGGTGGACTCAGAGGGGGTACTCTCATGGGAGCTGCTAGAGGCCAAGATTGGCTCCACCCTTTCGAGGTTCAAATACCTTCAGTTAAGATCATGGTATGAGGCAGAAGTGAGTGAAATCAAAGGGAATTGGGACATGGAACATCTATTTCAGGACCCTCACGTAAGGAAAAAAGAAATATCCCAATGGTATATAAATCTGCTTGAGGCGGAGGATAGAGAGATCCCGTCCCAAGCATCGGTGTGGAGCCCTCTCCTTCAAGTCCACCCCTTTGAAGCACGTTATGAATCTTCCTTTAAGTTACTCTATAGATACATAAGGCCTGCTAGGCTGAAAAAAAATCATTTTTTTGTGCTGAACAGGCTTTATTATACCCCCGCTAGAATTGCTAGGTTTGCCCCGGTCCCGACTCCACATTGCCCCAGATGTAAATATGACAAAGCGGATGATACACATATGTTTTTTGAATGTAAAGAATTGTGTTCATTTTGGAGGAATGTGGGGGATATTTTGACTCTCATTTTTGATATAGAATTGGAAGTTGATGTCAACCTTGTACTCTTTGGTTCAAACGACTCTATAAAGGAAGCACTGTCCCAATTAGAAAAGGGATTACTATTATATCTAATTATTTTGGCTAGGAGAGAGATATGCCTAAGGTGGAAGGATCCGACTCCTCCCAATAGAGAAGACTGGGTAAAAGCCGCGCTGAATATGGCTTGTTTGAATCAGGAAGACAAGACAGAAGTAGACGGAAACATCTGGTCCCCCCTATTAGCGTGGGGAGGTCGCTTGCAACTGATTAATCGCTAGTGCCATGAAGGCCGAATCCTGGTCCAATGATTACACCTATCCTCAACAGCGTGGGGAAGCCCAAGGGGGCAGCGACTAAGGCAGTGAGTCGAAGGGCGCCCAGGTTCTTAATTTTCGGCTTGTAAAATCTGCCTAGGTTTAAAGGTGAGATGAGGACAAAAAAAAAAAAACTAAAAAAAAAAAAAAAAAAAAATGATATCAACTGGCTGAAGCTGCGACTCAATTCGTTATCTTTGTTTGCCCAGGCCTGTAGAAAGTAAATTGTACTCCTTGCCTATGGAGTCTAGGTGAACTTAAGGTGGGTGGGGGACTCATATCTGCCTTTGCAGTAACTGAATTATTGTTTTGACCAATTTACGGTACACATGCTGCTGAAACTGGCCCTTCAGATCTCTGACTCTCCCATTGGAGCATGAATATGTGGCTCTAACTAAGAAACCTTTTAAAGCAAGGACTGCCCCACACCAGCAGTGCTCAAACCCTCCCGAATCATGTTTCTTTGCACTGTCGATGTTAGCCTAGGTGATAGTTCCCTTGACGTTTAGTGTGGGACCTGCTTCACACTTAAAGGAATACCTACTCTCTAGAAGGAAAAAGATGCACAATAGAGCTGGCTGCTTCTAATGCTACCCACGCCTGCCTATACTAGGCTCGGAAAGGGATCACTTGCTTTATAATTCCATAGATCCTTGCCTGGCATTCCTATATACATAGATATACAAAGCGATAATGGCTCCCTCGTCATCCCGACCCCAAAGCCACATCAAACCAGCAGAGACAAGATGAGGTATGGTAACCTGCCCCAACTCTGCAGAAACATTAACATGTGCGAGCTTGCAAAAACATCTGAAAAAACATGCCAACCAACACACCATCTCCAGCACCCGGGGGTCATGTGGCCACCCCTTGATCTGAATACTAACCAGGTAAGCTTATGGATGGTATCAAAGGACCCATCTCTTGCCGCATGCTTGCAACACTTACCCTTCCATCACCCTAGTCAGTAAAACAAATGCAGCGTGGCATGCAAAGCTAAGCCCACACAGAAATCGCCTGCCTGTGCCAGCAGACCAAGCATTCATCGCTCCCCAAGTTATCCAAACTGTCCATGATAAGCCTGCCCCTTTGCCCCCCCCCCCCCCCAGCTTAAAATTGCTGGACATGACCCGGTTACCAGGTCAAGGATAAGAGTCAAGGGCATGACAGAGGTAAGGCATGGCAGAGGTAGGCCAATCCTTCCTTCAAATTGAAACAGAGTATTAATTAACAAGCAAGCTCATCAATTGCAGGAGTCGGCCCCTATTTGCTGGCCCAGGTGTACCTTAAGGGGTAATTATCTTGCACCGTTATCCAATGTGCCATTGCACACTTAAAAGTACTTATTAAAGCCACCCACTGTGCTACTGATTTTGGCCCAAACCTAGATGCTATTGGCATAGGATTAAAACATATAAGCTGGCGTCTGAGTTTAGTATTACGTGCTGCCTGGTCCTGCACCTCTGCTATTGTACCCGTTAATTGGAGCATCGTATTGTATTGTATTGTATTGTATTGTATTGTATTGATTTTTGTATAGCGCGATTGCTGCCCAATGGGCGTCCAAGCGCTGAGCATGAAGACAGAACTGGGTAATGCGAAGAGGGTTTAGAGCTCGGTGGACCTGGCAAACAGGAAGGTCTTCAACTGTTTGCGGAAGGAGAGTAGGTTCGAGTTAGTCCGGAGTTGTAAAGGAAGTGAGTTCCACAACTTCGAGGTGTTTAGGGAGAACATCCTTCCTCCGGTCCTAGCTCTCCTTACTTTGGGTACCATGGCCAGGAAGGCCTCCGTAGATCGAAGGTTTCTTTTTGGAAGGTAATGGGTGACTAAATTGTCATTAATTGCTGGTCCTGTCCCGGTGGGCAATGCATAATGCCTTGAATGCCACTCTCTGCCTCACTGGCAGCCAGTGCAGGCTATTTAATGCGGGTCTCGCTGACTGAGTTCGTGGAATCTGTAGCAGGGTCCGGGCAGCACAGTTCTGTACCACCTGTAGCTTTCGTAAGGTCATCTCGGGGGCTCCCACGTATAAGGCGTTGTTCGAATCTAGCCGGGACTGAATCAGGCCCTGTACTGCCACTTGTTTGGCTTCCATTGGCAGAAGAGGTAGAACTTTCCTCAATGTTCTAAGTAGGCCAAAACAAGTGGCGGATAGCTTAGTGGCCTGAGTGGAGAAAGAGAGACTTTTGTCGAGCCATACTCCTAGGCTTTTTACACTTTCCTTAGGGGTAGGAGGGGTGCCCAGGCACGGAGGCCATAAGGAGATGAAGGACACTGGTGAAGCTGGGCCCAGGAGCATGAGCTCGGTTTTATCTCCATTAAGTTTTAGGGAGGAGCATGTCATCCACTCCTTGACATCCTCTAGACATTTCATCAGGCCTTCCGAAGTTTGTCTGGTACCCTCTTGAGCCAGCGATACCACTAGCTGGGTATCGTCAGCATATGATATGATTTTGATACCGTATGGTTCGACGACCCCAGCCAGTGGTTTCATATATATGTTGAACAGCGCAGGGCTTAAAGAAGAGCCCTGCGGCACCCCACAGCTTAGTGATTTTCTGGCTGATACTGTTTCCCCGTCAAAGATCTGAAAAGACCTGTTGGTAAGGAAGGAGTCAAACCACCTTAAAGCATCGCCCGTTACTCCGATATTGCGTAGACGGTTCAGCAAGGTGGCATAGCTGACCGTATCAAAGGCTGCACTTAGGTCAAGGAGGATCACTGCCACTGATCCTCCCCGATCTAGTATCCTTCGTGTTTCTTCGGTAACCGCTAGCAAGGCGGTTTCAGTACCATGCTTGGGTCTGAATCCTGTCTGGGTTGGGTCCAAAAGCAGGTTGTTTTCAAGAAATTGGACTAGCTGGATGTTTATATACTTCTCCAGGACCTTACTTACCCAGGGGAGTAATGAAATAGGGCGGTAACTGGAGTGGTCTTCTGTGTTGAGATTAGGTTTTTTTAACAGTGCCCGTACCATGGCTCTCTTCCATCCAATGGGTACTGTACAGGAGGAGATGGAGGAGTTAAGTAGATCCAGAATCACGGGCAGGGTGGCTTGGCTTGCCTGGAGCAATATCTCCGGTGGAGCTGGGTCACGGGGAGAGCCAGATTTGACTTGGCGTGCCAATTGATGAAGGGTGTCAAGATCTAATGGGGGGAAGAGTTCCAGATTTGACTGGCCTGGGAGGGTGGGGTGTCTTGAAAATGTTTGATTGGGTGCTCCTGGATTAGTGGCTGCTATCGGGAAGGAGGAGTAGATCTGGGTGACTTTGTTGTGAAAAAAGTCCGCTAGTTCATTACATTGTTCTTGTGTTTTAATCAAGGGAGGAGCCGTGTTCACTTTGGTGCATTTTTTTACTAAGTGAAAAATTTCCTTGGGTTTAGATTTTGCTTCCATAATTTTGTCAGCAAAGTAGGTGGCCTGGGCCGCCCTAACCCCGTCTCTATAGGCCTTAATTGCCTCTTTGTATTGGGACTTCTTTTCAGGTAGGAAGTCTAGTCGCCACGCTCTCTCTCGTTTCCTGCAGAGGCGTTTTTGATCTCTTAAAGTGTCTGAGAACCAGGGTGCTGATTTGTGCAGCCTCTTTGGTATAGATCTCCGAAGAGGAAGAATTGTATCCAGTGAGTCCCTGATCCATCCCTCATAGTTCTTGTTAGCTAAGTTGGGGTCAGTACAGGAGGGTGGGCGGGTGGAATCTAGGTTAGTTAACCAAGACTCTATAGGTAGTTTTGTCCAATTTCTCTTTGTTATGGTTTGGGGAGTGGGCAGGGGGGTCTTGCCGGTGAGCCAGGTAAGTGGGACTAAAAAATGGTCCGACCATGGGAGGCGAGTGGGTTGCCCCACCACCAGCTCGGTGCAATTGCAAAAAATCGGGTCGAGGAGGTTACCCTTTTCATGGGTAGGGGCTGTGACCAGCTGGGTTAACTGTAGGGCTGCTAGATCATCTGTTAGTTCCCTAGCAGTTTGATCTGTGGGGGAATTGAAATGGAAATTAAGATCTCCTAGGACCGTGTAATTGGCGGAGGTCAGGATTCGATTGGCTATGATGTCTGGAAGAGATCTATGGAACAACTTAGCCGGATCTGGGGGGCGATATATCAGAGTGCCGGAGAAGGAACTGTTCGCAGTGAAATCTATGCTGAATGCTAGGCTCTCGCACTCAGGAATAGTTTCAGTTGTAGTGCGACAGCCATACTGGTCTTTTAGTATGATAGCCAGGCCTCCACCTCTCCCCTTTGTCGGGTCTAGTCTGTAGATTTGAAAACCGGAGGGTAAAGCTGAGACTATGTCTGGCTCCGATTGAGACGTAAGCCATGTCTCAGTCAGGAAGATGGCATCCGGATTGCGCTCCTCTAGTAGCAGGGCAATTTGTGTGCTGTGCCTCGGTAGAGACCGGCAATTCAGCATATACATATAATATTCCTGCGTCGTGGTTGGCGGCATAGTATTGTGGAAGGGATGTTTACATCCTGGGCAGCGAGAGGGGAGTTCAGGAATGTGTGCAGTGTGCAGTGGTTGCATTTCCTAAGTTGTGGATGGCCGCCGAGCTGTACGTCCTGAAATGGGTGGTGTGGAGGGCAGGGGTAGGGTCCCCTGGTCCCGTCTGGTCGCGGACGGGCGCAGACAGGCTTGCCTTTGGCGCGCCTTCGGCGCACCGCCGGCGCGCCCGCTGCGCCCGTCCGCTGCGCTTCTGGAAGCAGCATATTCTTATATATCTGAGAGGGGGTGTGTGGCCTGTGTCAGTGGGCGGTGCCCGGGGGGTCACGGCGGTTGTCCTGCAACCCGCTTCAGCGCCTGACTCGGCTGCGCGGGGAGGCAATCACCAAGGGGAGCAGGCGGTAAGATAAGTTTTAAAACACAGATTATCACAGTAACAATTTTTAAAAATTAGTCTTTTAAAAAATTTTTCTTGCTCTCGGCTTCCGCCTCAAGAGCTCAGTCTCATACGAGCGCTGGCCAACAAAGCACGCCTAGATATAGCAAAGGGGGCGTGGCCTGTGTCAGTGGGCGGTGCCCGGGGGGTCACGGCGGTTGTCCTGCAACCCTCTTCAGCGCCTGACTCTACTGCGCGGGGAGGCAATCACCAAGGGGAGCAGGCAGTAAGATAGGTTTTAAAACACAGATTATCACAGTAACAATTTTTAAAAATTAGTCTTTTAAAAAAAGATTCTTGCTCTCGGCTTCCGCCTCAAGAGCTCTGTCTCATACGAGCGCTGGCCAACAAAGCACGCCTAGATATAGCAAAGGGGGCGTGGCCTGTGTCAGTGGGCGGTGCCCGGGGGGTCACGGCGCTTGTCCTGCAACCCGCTTCAGCGCCTGACTCGGCTGCGCGGGGAGGCAATCACCAAGGGGAGCAGGCGGTAAGATAGGTTTTAAAACACAGATTATCATTAGTCTTTTAAAAAAAATTTCTTGCTCTCAGCTTCCGCCTCAAGAACTCAGTCTCATACGAGCGCTGGCCAACAAAGCACGCCTAGATATAGCAAAGGGGGCGTGGCCTGTGTCAGTGGGCGGTGCCCGGGGGGTCACGGCGGTTGTCCTGCAACCCTCTTCAGCGCCTGACTCTGCTGCGCGGGGAGGCAATCACCAAGGGGAGCAGGCGGTAAGATAGGTTTTAAAACACAGATTATCACAGTAACAATTTTTAAAAATTAGTCTTTTAAAAAAAGATTCTTGCTCTCGGCTTCCGCCTCAAGAGCTCTGTCTCATACGAGCGCTGGCCAACAAAGCACGCCTAGATATAGCAAAGGGGGCGTGGCCTGTGTCATTGGACCATTGAAGCTGGACGTAATTAATTACTAATAATTAAATAATGAATAATTGTCAGGAGGCATCTCTGGATAGATAAATCATCCCCTAAAAACTGAACAAAGTATTGATTCAACCAAGCTTGTTCAATTATTGTACAAATCGTCCCCTTAGGATGGGCACATAGTAAACCGTAGTAGTATTAGCATGCGCCCTTTTAAAATGTGCCATGTGCACGTTCCAAATTACTTTGTGGTGTCACATTCTGCCTATTCTGCCTATTCTGTCCTTGTATCCATATATTACTGAACACGTAACCTCACACCTACAGCAATTCTGGAAAATTGACTGTCAATGGTTGTTGGTTGCATAAGGTACATAAGCAACAACTTATGGCTTTGTTGAGAGAATGTTGTCCAGTTATACACTACCAACTGAACCATACACCTACCTGCCCGTACAATTGGCGTTGTCAATACCTGTTAGCCACATAAGGTAACCAGGCCCCAACTATGGCTTCGTTGCATAGCTCACTTGCAACATCATCAAAAGACATCCACCCTGTTGTGTACTCCCATGTCTCATAGGAACCATCTGCAAAGAAGCGTGTACACTCCATGCCAGGGGAAGTTATTATATGGACGGATCAATCTTGGCGACTAAATATCATTAAAATCTTCTCAAATACTCCCAATTCCTAAGATCCAGCTTTCATCGTTTGAAAGACTACATGTGGAGCTATATAAATCTCCAAGCGTTTAGGAGGGAACCATCCTAAGGAGAGCTTTCATAGGCCATTGTAACTTAAATAGTACATTTTCAAATTTGTCTAAATTTCATCATTGGACTGAACAGCCGCTGCACTGCTAATTTGGTGTACAACTCATGTTATGAGTTCTCACCCCCCCTCAGGGAGTCCAGCCTCCCCCAATACCCCCGACTGACTGCTTGTCTAGCCAAACCCAGGCTGTTCTAGTCCAGTGAGCCTCTCTTGGCCCCTCACCTGCCCCGCTAATCGCCCCTTGTTACTGAAACAAAATATTGCTTAAAACAAGCATGTTCATCCATTGTGCAGATCATCCCTATTTGGCTGGCAAGTGGTAGGCCTTCAGGACTAATTAGCATGCACAAATCTCACATGTGCCTTTAAACGTCCTTTGTCGTGCCGCCTAATTGCCTAATGGTTCTGGCCCTCCCCTAGAAGCTCTCACTTCGGTGTTGGACTAAAACAATTACGGAGACACCTTTGCTTAGCATAGTGTGCTGCATTGTTCTGCCTCTTCAGTCATTGCAGGCAGCTAAATAACAACACGTAAAATTCCACCTACAGCCAGCCAGGGCCGTTGACCTCGTCAATGGAAGATAGTTGTAACGGAAAATAAGCCACTACTATGGCTTCGATGCAAACTTATCGAAAATGCTTCAATACAGGAATGATGAGGCTGTGCAAGGTCTATAATGACAACCAGGACCCGGCTAAGAGCATTGAAGGTGGCAGCTGCCCCAACTGCATGCAATTGTCGCTATCGTTCCCTAACCCCTGCCCCAAAAAGATGCTCCACTCAAATTAAAGTACTCTATTCCAGAGTACTAATGGGGCTTATCCTCACAAAACATGGGAAAATTGACTGCCCACCGTAGTTACCATAGCCACATTGAGCAGGATCAATTTCCCGTATTTTACATACTCGGCTGCTGTACCTCGAGATTGGAAACTCCCCCCTCAGCTTATGGTGAAATTGATTAACACAATTACCACTCTGGACCGCTGCAACATAAAACGTGTGTTGCTATGAATATCATGAAAAACCAAAGCATGCAACTACCCCAGCCCAGCAGGAAGGCAAATTAAATGTACAATGTCTAGCGTGGACTAGGCCCATCTTGATATGGGCGAAGGAATATTAGCTAAGTTGGTGCCGGGACTAGACCCTAACCCCCCATTCCACTGCAGAAGTCCGGCCTGTGGGCCACCTGTAACAGATTTTACAAGGCATATTCGATGGCAAACGGGCAGAGACAGCCCAGCAAGGGTTCCCCCACTTGACCCCGAATCCATACCTGTTTTTGACTACATCACTGCCCCATCTACATGGCAGCAACAATGCCCCTGCACAGTGACTCCATGTCACCTCTAACGGCTAGTTCGTGATGTCGCAAGACCGCAAAAGCAGCTCTGCCCAGACTGGAACAAATTCACACAAGTAACCTTGTGGCATGAGGAAGTGCGCTCCACCAAACACCGCAACTTGATTCAGCCCCGGCCTGAGGTCAAGATTCGTGGAGATGCCGGGAGCAAGCGAGCTCCAGTTCGCTATGCCCTGGAGACGTTCAGCTCCGCAAGGCAAGCCCCATGCTATCCTAGGAGGTATGAAAGTGGCGCTGAACACAACCCGCCGCCTCCCCCGCTCTGCAATGCAAGTTAGGGTCCGGTGGTGTGACGTCTTGCACCCCCTGGGGTCGAAACTTCCGCCACCGCTAGTCGCACAGCCTGGCTCCCCCACCTAGTAAGTCTATGGTGTGGCACTCAATGCCACTGCACTCTATGCCACTCTACTCTGTAACAAGTCGAAACCACGGAAAAGAAATGACCTCCCTGTGAGCCACAGTCACCGCTGTGAGGCCGGGGAAGGCACACGACCCCGACGAGGCGTTGCCCGAGGGCCCTGGGATCCGAGCGGCCGCCCGGTTCGGACCCCCCTCCGTACTGATCCTAAGGCTCCCCTGGCAAAACTGGCAGGCCCCACCCCATTTTAAAATAGCTAAGGTGGGCCACCCTCCCACTGTGGGGAACGCAAGATCAAACCGGGACTGAAGAAGGCCGCCACCACCCCCGCAACTGCGTGCCGGACACGGAGGACAACCAATACATGTGCCCTTCCCTGGCCACGATGTAAACCCAGGGGCGGAGAAGGCTGCCCCGCAAGTGGGCTCCAGAAGAGGACAACTACTACCCTGTGCCCCTTCCCCAGCCCCCTTCACGTATACAGAAGCCTCTATAAGTCCTCAAATAAAGATAATAAATAAAGCTGTCCTTTGACTGGAGAGCCAACGCTCACCACAAGCCATACACTTTTAGCCATCATCTTACTTTTACAAACCTCCTTTGACCAACGAAACTTTAATCATCGGACACCCCTTTCAAAACAAAGGACAGTAGTCCGTCCTCACACAGGGGCATGGTTTGCAATCAGGCCACTAACCCTGCAACACTGCGGCTGCCGTGAATCTATGGCACTGTAACCAGAAAGCCCCACTGCAACCGCCCTTAAAACAATTTTGTGGCCGGCCCTTTTCCTGCCCTGAGCGGGCCCTACTTCCGAGACAGTTTGAGGCCTGCCCAGAAACTTGCAACCACTAAACATGAGGCCCCCGCTCTGCTGCAGCTTTTCTGCCCTGATATCGTACCACACTATTGAGCCAGCCTGGATGCCAAGTAACCACCCCCAAAGATAGGGGGATTAGGGTTAGCAGAACAACCGGCCACACCGGCTCAAACTCACCACAACCAAAGACGAACGCTATCTCGAACGTGACACGACCGACGCAACCCGACACTGCTCACCCGCAGCATGCAGCAAACCCCTTCACACTCACCTCGAGAACAGAAGAGGCCGGTCAACGACGCAACGCATCCGCACCACACAACGGAGGATGCACATGGATGTAACCACCACTTTGCCGATGCCAGACCAGCACAGCGTGCCCAGCGGAGGACAAAACGGCGTGAAGGATAGCCGCAAATAGAGTGCCAGTCTGTGTCTTGTTTTCGTCTGTCAGATGCCTTCTGACAGTGGCGAGTTTTTGGATACCGAGGCGGTAGCCTCATTACTCCACATTCATTTTGAGTTTTTTGATCGCTGTTTAGGTTGTCTTATTGATGTGTGACGCTTTGTCACAGTTGAGGTTGGATCACAAGGTAAGCGCTGTGATAGGCCGTGGGTTGCGGTTAATTGGGTTTGCAGAAGCGTCAGCAAGTTTTATCGCAGAGTCTTGTTTTCGTCTGTCAAATGTCTTCTGACGGTGATGAGCTTTTGATGGCTGCAGCGGCGATTGCCTTCTGACAGTGATGACTTTTGGGTGCCTGCCAGGGCGGTTTGCTGTCTGGCAGTGATGAGTTTTTGGATGCTATGTTGCTGTTTCCGTTTCACAAGGTTAGCGCTTCGATAGGCCGCGGGTAGCAGTCAAATGGGTTTGTAGAAATGTCTACGTTTCCTGATCAGTGGGTTTTCTTTTTGTTCCAATCCTTTGTAGAATGTCCTGTTGAGTTTGCGGAGATGGTCATCCAACATCTCAATGCGTAGGTCTCTGTGGAGGTCTGCTGTTCTTGTGAAGATAGGAGCACCTGCTGCGATCCGTAAGGCCCTGCTCTGTAGTCTCTGTAGGTCCTTCCGATGCTGCGGGCGGCAGCCACTCCAAACTGGTGAAGCGTACGTCATAGTTGGTCGAATTATTGCGGTGATTGCTCGCACCTTGCTATGCATGGGCATCGACTTGGTCTTCAGGAGTGGGTATAATGCAGCCAGTTTTGTTGCTGCTTTCTGGCAGGTCTTCTCTGTGTGGTTTCTCCAGCTGAGTTTAGAGTCCAGAGTCACCCCCAAGTAGGAGCTGCTGTTTTCCCATTTGATCTCTTCCCCATTGAGGAGGATCTGTGGGTGTTTCCTGTTCAGCTTCCTGGTGAATAATGTTGCTGTGGTTTTACTTGTGTTCAGGGTGATCTGCCAGTCGCTGTACCATTCGGAGAGTCTGCTGAGTGATGTATCAAGGTTCTTAGCCACTTCCTTTTCGCTGAAGGATTGGGAGATGACTGAAACACCATCGGCGTAAAATGCAAGATTAGTCTTCTCTAGGTCTGTGGGGATGTCGTTTGTGAATATGTTAAAGAGGAATGGTCCTAGGATTGATCCCTGAGGCACTCCAGCAAGAATTGGGCGTGACGTTGAGCATTCTTCTCGTACCGCCACGTGAAAGGTCTGTTTTGACAAGTAGTTAGACAGCAGTTTAACCAGGTAGCTTGGAATCTAGAGCTTGATAAGTTTGTAAAGCAGTCCCTCATGCCATACTCGGTCGAATGCTTTGGGTACATCCAGAAAGACTACTCCAGTAGACTTGTTGATGTTGAATCCATGGCTGATGACGTCCATAACTCTGAGGAGTTGGTGATTGGTTGAGTGGTCTTTACGGAACCCAAACTGTTCTTTGGTGAGGAGGTTTTCGCTTGTCGCAAAGTCCACGAGACGGGCAAGGATAACTTTTTCGGAGAGCTTTGATAGGCCAGATAGCAGACTTATGGGGCGGCAATTTGTAGGATCTCGTAGTGGTTTCCAGCCTTGGGAATACGACAACTCTTGCTTCTTTCCAGGCGTTAGGGAAATGCTGGTGCTGCATACACACGTTGAATAGCTCAGCAAGATGATCCACTGCGGCGTCTGGGAACATCTTGATGGCTAGGTTGGCTATTCTGTCCTTTCCTTGTGCCTAGCCGTTTTTCAGTGTCTTTACCAGGGCCAGTAATTCGCCCGTTGAGCATTCCTCAATGATTGCAGCTTCTGTTTCTGGTGGGTGCTCCCGGTGGTGCTTAGCGACCTCTTGCTGGACTTCTGCTGCCAGTTTACTTGCCTGGTTAGGCCTGAAGGAGGCCTCCAATGTGTCAGCGAATACCTCAGCCTTGTCCCTGTTGCTGCATGCCAAGTGAGTCTTCCCTTGTATCGGTGGGTTTGGTTCCTTCTTGCCAGTCAAGCATCGGGCCATTCTCCAGAGAGAGTTGTCCTTCAAGTTAGCTGTAGCTGCTTCCCATTTTTCACCTCTGTGCTGGCTTATTTGCATCTTCAGCTGTCTTGTCAGCTCAATGTACTTCTTCAGCAGGTTGGGGTGCGATTCCTTTGCCACTTTCTCCGGGCTCTGTTCTTGAGTGCCAGGTGGGCGGGAGAGGTACTTATACCTGGCTCCCCGCCCACTGGAGCTGCGGAAATTACGCGGGGCGCGCCGGACCAAGAGGGGGTCCCAAAAACACTATACTGTTGCCGTGTGCCATCATGTGGCACTAAGGCGGCCGCCCTCCTATGGGGGCCCCCTGCGTGGACCGTGGGCAGCCACAAGTAACCAAGAGCCAACAAGTGATGGCAAAGCCGATAGGTCTCGCCTATGCACGACAGTAGCGTAACGAAGCATGAGGGGGGCCCCCCTGCAAAGTACATGGAGGGGCCCCCTAAGGACTCACTCAGAAACTCTCAGGCCAGGTTACTGTGCTGAGGGGAACCCTGGAGCTCGGGGACCCCCCCCCCCCCTTGGACTGCGGGGCCTTTGTTACTCCACTTGTAGTACAACAGGAGTACTCTTTTACAAACTCTGACCCCACGTTATGAATCAGCTCTAAAACATCCAACTCCCTATTGGTAGAGGAGAAATTTTTAAGCATGGAAAAAGTGGGCTCTGGCCCAGGGCCCCAGCCTTTGAGGGGCCCCCCTGTTAGAACCACCTCTGTTCTGCAGAGTCTTGCCTTGATGGCACTGAATGATTCTTAAACATATTGTTTTAAATACCACTTTCCTGTGCTTTATTTTAAATGTGGGTGATATGTGTGTTTATAGCAGACATTTTATAGAGAAATGTGTTTGTTTCATGCGGCATCCATAAAATAGTTTCTTTAAGATCAAAACAGGACCTCACATATGAGAAATGGGAGGGGGTCACAGAGAATATTTGCAGTGATATTAGCTGTGTTACAACATTGAAAACACAGGTCCCTATCCCTGAATATTAGATGTAAACATATTTAGGATTTAGATGAGTGTGTCTGTGCACTATCAGAGACTTGGCCAAAGAGGGCATGAAAGAGCTGAAATAGGATCATAAATTCAAAACTGTTCCTCACAGCCCCCAACATATGCTTGGCCTAGGGCCCCCCAAATCCTTAAGATGTCTCTGATTGGTAGAAGTGCACAGAGGGTAGGGGCGGCTCTCTGTCGCCCCACTTAATTACACCCAAAGCCCCAGAGATGAGAAATAAAATGGTAATTCATTACCATTTTATTTTTCATTCCCGTCCCAAACAGAACTTCAGGATGGGGCGGGTCCTGCTGAGTGATATCAGCAGGGAGGAGTGTGGGCTGTCTGCACTGTTTAAAGTGTGCATATCTGTTTGGCCGGCCATCTTGCGATGGCCAACCACACATGCGTGCTTTAAACATCTATAACTCAGCTGTCTTAACAGCTAAGTTAGAGCAAGTGCAGGCCTCCACAGCAGAGTGGTGTGCAGAGAGAGGCTGCTCCCTCCAATCAGGTCGCTGCTCTCATGCTACATGAGAGCAGTGCCAGGATTGTTCAAGGGAGTTGCAGCATACAGTACCTGGAAGCAGAGGTCCGGAGCGGAGGCCGTCATGTTAGTGTTTTTTAAAATAATATTTTCCCCCTTCCCCCCCCCCATAGATGCCAGCTGCCACTGAAAGAGGGCAAAAGACATTTCTATTTGTAAGAATTGTATAAACATATTCCCTGGCTATTGTCACTTTATTCCAGTTGTAATTGTTTTGTGCCAATATACACAGGCATGTAAGAGTAAGTACAAGAGTCCTACACGAGTTCTACTCTACGTTCTCCAAACTGCCTATGTGAATAGGCCCCTATAAGTCCACAATGAGCGTGTGTGCCAGTTTCTTCAGGCTCTACAACTGTAGCGCTGCACCCAGGTGTTTGTCTGTTTGCCTTGAAGTTGCAGAAGGACTGAGTTCAAATCCTTACACCTCCTTCACTTAGACTCACCAGACCTTATTTCCAAATCTTTCCATTATGTTCTAGGCCATTATTTGCACTTGGCTGACAATTGTCTGGTAGTAGTTTCTCCCTTCCGCAGAGATTGGAAAGTGTGTGGTCTTAGCCTGTGCCTTGAAACTGTGTAACTCTTTGGTCCACACCAATCAGGCAACCATGGACCATCTCAAGTTCAGGAGATAGAATAAAACCTGGTGTCAAGAGGCCAATATCTGGAAGGCAAACCCTATATAAACATCTTTGGATACGTGCTGTACATAATATAACTCAGTATATAACATAACGTTTATCTGAACAGGACCAGCACTTTTTGCAAACCCGCCTTAGCTCAAGACAGGCAGTGACAGCGCTGCTCAGAAGTGAAGTTCTTAGGGTGCAATGCCAGTCGGTTCATAAAACATAGCATGTTTATTTGTAAAGCACACGTTCACCCCACAGGGCATGTTGGCACTGAATAACATATGTTTGTTGTTACCCAACTCAATAATACTAATTTTATCAACCTCAGAAGGATGAAAGGCTGAGTGCACCCGCCAGGATTTGAACCTGTGACTATGAGGTCAAACACAGGCCCCTAGAGTGGATGCATTAGTCTCCTAAGCCACCAGACCCGGTTTATGAGCCTGTGTCCTGTACAAGGCTGTGTGGTTGAAATGAAATGGGGGTCTATGTAGAGGTGAGGAAAGTTTGCTTTATACTAGTGAACTTTATTAAAGTTGTTGCTCTGTGAAGTTTCCCTATTCGCTTTTGCCTGTGCAAAGTTTTTTTGTAAATTCAAAGATAATTTTAAACGCAATTTTTGTGATAACTGCCCAACTGAACCCAGCCAAGCTAGGGAAGGCACGCGGCATTCCTCTCTGCAAGTTCCCCCTTTGCTGAGGATTTCTTTCTATGCACAATAATGTATTATTCGGGGAAAGAACACGACTTTGTAAAGAGTGCGTCTGACGCAGAACTTTTTTGACTCGTCCTGAAAAAGGTTTCAATCGTGACAGAAAGTTGCAAAGTTTTCTATACACCTTTGCGAAAGTTAAAACAAAAAAAGCAAGCTTTGCAACCTTGCACAGCTCTGGTTAAATGAAGGCCTGTCAACACACCGACACAAAGAGCTGACGCCACCGAGCCTGCTCCATTTTCAAGTCTTGCAAAGAAGAAAGCCCCTTCCTGTCCACCACTCACCTGAATGAGTAAGTCCCTGCCTCCCATCCTGGCAAGGTTGCATTTTAAACAGTAAAAGGTTTTGTGGCAAATACACTGAAATTGATCGGCACTCACCTTAGAGGGCCCGTCAACGTACGTGGATCCCTGAAACATTTCCGCCGTCATTGGAGGTAATTGAGCGACATTAATCAGTGCCTGTAGCCTATTATTAACAGCCCATTGACAAATAACACAATCCTGACAGGAATAAACATTTGAACTGAAAAAGAACACACAGACTCACCTGAGGCCTGGGCGGCCTGCAGCTTCAGAGGCAGGCAGGCGCGAGTGGGCAGCCGAAGACAGGGCAAGGCTGGTCTCTTTCTCAGTAGTCACTCTTGGTGGGATGCCTCGCCTCACCTCACTCGTCTCATCACGCTCATGCGCACTTTTAATTGTGCTTCTGCGCAATGCACATGACAATGTGGTATGGTCCCCAGCTCCATCCTATGCCCCACCCTGAATACACGCCACTCGCGGAGACATCTGTGCGTGCGGCGCTCGTCATGCACCATAATTAATTAAGAGCCTGGCTCAGAGAGGCCCGCCCGGGGTCCAGCGGACATGTGCACCTTTTAATGAATTAAAACGCCGGGCGTGCAGTGCGCACTATTTAATTCAATAGAGGCTTGCTTGCTCCGCTGAGTGAGGGGGCCCCTGGAGCACGGCCCCCCCGCAAGGCGGGGGCTGCGGGGCCCTGTATTACACCCCTGATGCACAATATATTGGTTTTGCCAATGTGTTTTTGCTGTGTTGAACACCAGCATGGCTGCTGCTCAGCATGGCTAAAAGTGAGGTAGAGATGAGTGGTGTGGAATGTTGTAGAGGAATAGCGAAGAGTGGAGTAGAGGGGAGTGGCTTAAAGTGTTGTGTATTGGAGTGGCATAGAGTAGAGTCACGTAGAGTGGTGTACAGTGGAGTGGCATAGAGTACAGTGGACTGGTGTAGAGTGCATTGGTGTAGTGTTACAGAGTAAAATGGCGTAGAGTGCCACGGCATATAATTCAGCGGTGTACAAAGCAGTGTCGTACAAGGCAGTTCTGTAGATTAGAGTGTTGCATAGTAGAGAGAAGTGGCGTAGAGAGCAGTGGTGCAGACTAGACTGCAGCAGAGCACAGTGGCATAGAGTGCAGTGGTGTACAGTAGAGTGGCACTGAGTGTAGTGGCATAAAGTGGTGCAGAGTATAGTGTTGTAGAGTGCAGAGGCATAGAGTGGAGTGCTGAAGAGTGCAGTGGCATAGAATGGAGTGATGTAGAGTAGAGTGACGTAGACTGCAGTGGCACAGATTACAGTGGCATAGAATACAGTAGTGCAGAGTAGTGTGGCATAGAGTTCAGTAGCATAGACTCCAGTGTTGCAGAGTAGTGCCGGAGTGCAGTGGTGTAGCGTGGCGTAGAGTGCAGAGGCATACAGTAAAGTGGTGTTGAGTAGAGTGGCATTAGTGCAGTGCTGCAGAGTAGAGTGCAGAGGTGCACCATAGAGTTTAGTGGCGTAGAGTGCAGTGGTGTACAGGGGCATAAAAGTCAGCTGCGCACAATGCAGTGTCATAGAATGCAGTGACCTAAATTAGAGTGGTGCATAGTAAAGGGCAGTGGTGCAGAGTAGAGTGGCATAGAGTGCAGTGGAGTAGAGTACACTAGTGTACAGTAGAGTGGAGTAGAGTGGCAGAAAGTGCATTGGTGTATAGTGGTGCAAAGTGCAGTGGCATAGAATGAGTGGTGTAGAGTGGATTGCTGCAGAGTGCAGAGGCATAGAGTGAAGTGATGCAGAGTAGAGAGGCGTAGAGTGTGGTGGCATAGACTACAGAAGTAGAGTAGATTGGCGTAGAGTGCAGTGTTGCTGAGTAGAGTAGCATAGAGTGCACTGGCATATCGTGCAGTGGCAGAGTGGCATAGAGAGCAGTGGTGTAGAGTACAGTGGTGCAGAGTAGAATGCAGTGGCATTGAATGCAGTGGTTTAGAGCAGAGTGGCATAGAGTGTTGCAAAGTGGAGTAGAGCTATGCAAAGTGCAGTGGCGTAGAGTAGATTGTTTCATAGTAGAGTGGAGTGGTGCAGGGTAGAGTGCAGTAAAGTAGAGAGGCATAGAGTGTAATGCTATAAAGTGGTGCAGAGTGCAGTGGTGTCGAGTGTAGTGTCATAGAGTAGATTGTTTTAGACTATAGTGGAGTGGTACACAGGAAAGGTGCAGTGGTGTAGACTGCAATGCCACTGAGTAAAATGGTCTAGAGTGCAGTGGCGTGGAGTGCAGTGGTGCACAGTAGATTAGAGTGGCCTTCAGTGGATTGGCATAGAGTGTAGGGGCATAGAGTTGAGTGGCAGGGTAGAATGCATTGGCATAGAATGCAGAGGCATAGAGTGCAGTGTTGTAGAGTGGTGTAGAGTGGAGTCGTGCAGAATAAGGTGAAGTGGCCTAGATTGGAGTGGTGTAGAGAGCAGTGGCGAAGGGTGCAGTGGTGTAGAGTAGCATAGAGTGTAGTGGCATAGAGTAGAGTGATGCAGAGTAGAGAGGAATAGAGTGAAGTGTTGTAGGATGTAGTGGCATAGAGTGAAGTGGTGCAGAGTGGAGTGTTGTAAATTGAAACTACGATGTGATTAAGCATTTACTAAAGACATGAATTCTCCCGCCTTACACATGTCTCTTTCGTTATGTTGACTGAAGTTTGGACTCCATTTTGTATTGTCATGTCTCCACATGCTCAACACGAGGAGAGTCCTATCTTTGTGTTAGTTGCTCTTGTAATCTGCCTAGTAACAGTCTATAAATAGTTCCTTTGTCCGTCTGGCGCATGCCCAGACTTGACCACATCTGTTATCAGTTAGTCCTTGCTTGACCATGTTTTCGCGGGCTCAAGGAGTATGTCAGCTCCGCCCACATATTGATCTTGTATCGAAAATGTCCATAAAAGGTAACATTCTTCGCCTCATGTTGTATCCTCCCACTTATGAGCCCCTCTGTTGTGTATAAAAGGGGACCGTGTACGCAAGTTCTTTGTGCTACTCTATGCAATACTGAAGGGTATTGTATGGATTGTAGGACCACCCTTAAGGGTTAATAAACTCTGTCTTTGTACTTTGCAGTTTCCGTGCCAACTTCCTTATAGATTCCATTACAGGAGAGCGAACCCTTGTGTCCTGCGGGCCTAGCTGGGGCCTGTATTCATCAATTGGCGCCCGTCACGTGGGGCTCATCGGCGACTCGGATGCTCGAAGGATTGGTCGCGACGAAGGTGAGGAATTTGGCCGGGGATGTGATCACTGCCAGAGGCATTTTAGTCCTGGCATCCCGAGGTTTTTCTTCCTTCCCTTCCGACCTGACCATCTGGGTGGCGCCGGTCCTCGACTGAGACCTCTTCTGTCGGTCCTGCCGTGACAGCCGTTTGGGCGAATTTTGGAGCTTGGCAGTTGGAATCTGGACTCTTGATTGGTAAGAACCGTTGTACGGTACTTGCTCCGAGTTTTTGAAGCCTGGGTTGGCTATTTGAGTTTGATTTGTGATGACCGGTCATATCTTGTATTGATTATTGTGAGAATATATGCGTTGCAACACATATAGGCAGGTAATGTGGAGATATTTCTCCGAAACTGTGTAACTTTGAACGGCACAACGTTTAAGTGCCATTTTTTTGATAATACTGCATATTCTGCATTATTTTTGAGCATGCCTGCTTTTAGCGCACTCCGTAAGTGGTGCTGCTGCTTTGGAAACCGGTTAAACCTCGAGGAATCTGCTCCAGCTCCCCCAGAGGGGACTCCTAATAGGGATATGTATGTGAAGCATGGTCTTTCCTCCATAATGTACAGCACAGTATGGAGGAAATATACCAGAAAGGATCCTGAGTTACGGTGGCCGTTGTATGGGTCGTTTGATATGCGTAAGATTGAGTATGTGGAACAGTGTATGTGTAAACGGCGTGCTCGTCAAGACATGTTTGAATGTGTGCGATTATGGGTGAAGGAAGTGCGTGAGCGAGAGAAACGTGAGAAAGCGCTGTTTGATAAAGAGCAACGAAAGAATGATCATGTGAGAGCGCAGGAAGCAAAGCGTCGGGAGGAAAGAGAACAGACGGAGAGGCAAGAGAAAGAACGCAGGTTACAAGTCTCGGGTCAATATGCTGTTCGTCAGCCACTCTATCCTGTCCTTAATAATCATGACGATGATTTTTATTTATTAGATCGTTCTCCGCCTCCTTATGTCGGCGCGTCTGCCCCGAGGCCACAAGATTCTGGATCGGGTTCGGGTAAGGTAGACACGCGGTCCATGTTATCGGCTGAGCGAATGGGTGAGCTTCGGCAGGTTTCCTATCGTGCATGTAAGGGCAAGTTATCCCTTGCTGAGTTGTTGGATTCTTGGGAGTCGTGGCAGGATAGAGAAAGGTTGTATTTCTTGGGACACTTTTCTGATGAAGTGATTGGTGCCTTTCGGAAATATTCCAGTGTCTTTGAACCTGACGATGTGGTATTGGATTCTAAAGCATTGCGTAATGGTGTTTTCTCTCCCTCTAAGGCGCCGGAGGCGGTTCGGCGACTGTTTGCGTTGCGGGATGCGGCGAAAGACCTTAAAGAGAAAGCACGCCAACAACTCGAGGAGGAGAAGCGGTCGGATTCGCGTACCGGAGACGGCCATTCATCCACCTCTCAATCAGATAAGAGCGATCTAGTGCATGCTAAACCAATGCGAGAGGCGGCGCCTTTGTATGTTCCTCCTAAAGGAACGGGGACTAGCTCGGATATTACCTCCGCCGATGCTAAGGGATATTTTGTGTATAATTGGGTTTATACTCCCTGGCACAGGGCTGACGTCATGGCATTAAAGAATGCGTTGCCTGATCCCCGCAAGAATCCAGCGGCCTTTTACGAAGAAGTCGAGGGGGCCTTGAATTCTTGTATTATGACCCTAGCAGATATAGATTTGTTCTTTGGGCTTATTCTACCACCAGATATGTGGCGATCTGTGCGGAAGGTGGATGATGCTGCCGCTTTTAAGGCTCGATGGTCTGAGCTTGAGGATGAGGATAGGGAGAGAAAGCCTGCGCAGAAACCACCTCAGATTATCTTAGATCTCCCTGCTGCTATTCTGACTAAGTTGAAGACAATCATTCCCCCTAAAAAGATTGACTGGAATATGCTAGCCTCGTGCAAGCAGAAAGTCGATGAATCAGTTGCAGATTTCTTTACGCGCTTTGAGGAGACGTTTCATGATTTTAGTGGTCAGTCTCTTACGGATGACACGGGTCGACACCTTTTTGCTGATAAATATGTGGCGAATTTATTACCGGTGATTGCAGCCCGCCTAAAAGCGAGTGAAAGTTCTTGGTCCACTGCGACCCCGACAGCCCTCCTGACTATAGCTCAGTACTATGAGCGCCAGGAGCACGAAGCGAAGGGGCAGGAGGAGAAGAAATCGAAGGATTTAAAAACAAAGGTGATGTTAGCACAAGTATATGGTCCGCCCCGACGGGGTGTAAATAGAGGTAGGGGAGGATTTTATGGTCCTCCCTCGGGCCGATCTGATCTGAATAGGAATCAATGTGCGTATTGTAAGCAATCGGGACACTGGGCCAGAGATTGCCCAGTGTTGCATGCTTCGCGTCAGGGACACAATCAGGGTGGCCCGAGAGGGAGAGGGGGTTTCTCGAATTTTAGAGGGAATTCTAATGATCACGCTCGTTTTGACCCTGCCGGGCAGCAACGAGATAGGTCTAATGTTTTCGATCGACAACACCAGTATCAAGTGTCGGGGATTGACCGTTCTGGGTACCATGATTCTCAGCATGCATAGGAATGCGTTGGATGGGGGTTAGAATCAGTTGAGGTGCCGGTTGATCAGAAGGGTCCTTACGTATCAGCTGAGGTTTTGGGTTCTACTGATCAGTTCCTAGTGGATACAGGAGCGACTCGTAGTGCGCTGTCTAAACAATTGGTTCCGAGGGCTCCCCCATCTGGCTTAATGGTTACATCGGTAGGGTTTGATGGTACACTCTCCCGAAGCCCTCTTTCGCGGCCCCTCACATTTCAGGTCGATTCCTTTTCTGCGCCCTGTCCGTTTTTGCTTGCCCCGAACACGCCGGACAATATTATGGGCCTTGATATGCTGAAGCACTTCAGAGCTACGATCCGCTGTTCCCCTGCTGGAGTGCGGGTGATATTGAATGACAATTACCCCCTGTCTGAACGGATGTGTGTGGTTACAGAAGATGCTGTGTTAGCTACCCTCCCTTGTGCTCTGTGGGCCACCTCGGATACTGATGTGGGACAGATGGTGATTCCGCCTGTTCACATTAGTGTCCAGGAGGGGGCGGTGTTACCACGCCTTCCACAGTATCGTATTTCGCAGGAGGGGGAAGAGGCTCTTATACAGATTGTGCAGGATTTGATTAAGGTGGGAGTAGTGGAAGAAGTTCCCTATAACGTTTGTAATAGCCCGATTCTACCCATTTTGAAAAAGGATACGGATGCCAAAGTCTATCGGTTTATCATTGATTTGAGAGAAGTGAACAAGTTCGTGATACCCCAGTACCCAGTGGTCTCTGATATCACGACGTTGCTTACTTTGGTCCCGCCTACGGCGACCACGTTTTCAGTTATTGATTTGAAAAATGCCTTCTTTTCAATTCCCATTCATCCCGATAGTCGATACCTTTTTGGTTTCACTCTAAATAATAGGTCTTACCGATTTTGTAGAATACCTCAGGGCTACACAGAAAGCCCTAGCATTTACAGTCAAGCTTTGAAAAGACAATTGGACTCCTTTGTTCTGCCTGAGGGTGTCGCCCTCATTCAATATGTCGATGACATCTTGTTGGCGGCCGACACTTCAGAGTTGTGCGAAAGGAGTACGTTGTCCTTGCTTTCCTTTTTGGCATCCCACAATCATAAAGTCTCTCGGAAAAAGTTGCAATTCTGTAGACCAAAGGTGACTTATCTGGGTCACCTTTTGTCTAAGGAGGGGCGTGCACTCACACCAGATCGTGTCCAGGTGATTCTGGACACGCCGACGCCGTCCACGCAGAAGGACGTGCGTGCATTTTTGGGTCTCGTGTCGTTTTGTAGGCAATGGATACTAGGGTTTTCACACATAGCTAAGCCATTGTTAGCCCTTTTGACAAAAGACACACCTATCCCGCTTCCTTGGACGAATGAGTGTGACACTGCCTTTCAGAAATTGCGACAGGCTCTCTGTTCAGCACCAGTGTTAGGGACTCCTGATTATACCAAACCTTTTTCGCTGTATGTGCATGAGAAAGATGGATGTGCATTATCAGTTTTAGTGCAGATGCACGGCGACAAGCAGCGCCCTTGTGCATATTTTTCGGCTGTACTTGATCCTGTTGCCCGAGCATTGCCTGGTTGTTTTCGCTCGGTTGCGGCAACAGCTGTGTCAATACGCCAAAGCGAGGGAATTGTGTTATCTCATAAGCTGTTGGTATTAGTCCCCCACGCTGTTGACGCCTTGCTTAATCAGACAAAGACTCAGCATTTGACCAGTGCCCGTTTAACGGGATATGAGCTGACGCTTTTGGCTCCTCATATTACGTTAAAGAGGTGCGTGACGTTAAATCCTGCCACATTGTTGCCATACCCCGAGACTCGGTCTGAGGCACGGAAAGCACATGATTGTATCCTTGTGACCGAGGAACAAACAAAGGGTCGTATTGATCTCCAGGATACGCCCTTTTCAGATGTAGATGGAGAACTGTGGGTGGATGGGTCATGCCTGAAGCTACCAGATGGTACGACTTCAGCAGCGTATGCGATTACCACATTGCAAACAATAGTGGAGACAGCACGCATACCACAGAACTCAGCTCAAGCAGCGGAACTGATAGCATTAACACGAGCATGTGAGCTCAGTACAGGATTGTGTGTGAATGTTTATACAGATAGCCGCTATGCCTTTGGAGTAGCGCACGATTTCGGCCTCCTCTGGAAGGAAAGAGGGTTCTTAACGTCACATGGAGTACAAATAATGCATGGGGAGTTAGTTCATAATCTTTTAACTGCATTGACATATCCGAAGAAAATTGCCATCGTTAAATGTAGCGCCCATAGGAAAGTAGTCGATAAAGTTGGAGAAGGGAATGCGTTAGCAGACCGGGTGGCACGGGAGACTGCGATGCAGCCCGGTGCTACTGCCATGTATGTAGTGAAGTCGCAAGTAGAAAGATGGCATGATGCGAAGGAAGAAGTGCGAGAAATACAGAGGACCGCTTCTGACAAAGAACGGGAGCAATGGTCCAGTGAGGGAGAATTGGATGATGAGGGCTGCTGGAGAAATAAGCAGATGGATAGATGGAAATTACCCACGGCTTTTGTACAACCTATGGTTCAGATGGCACATGGGCTAGCACATGTTGGAGCTTCCGCAATTGTAAAATTGCTTACCCAAGTCTGGGAGCATCCAGAGATTGCTAGCACGGCAAAGAGGGTGGTGCAGACCTGTATGATCTGCCTGAGGTACAATCCAGGAAAGGGTACTCGAACCCCAGCAGGAGGGTTTGTAACACCTACTGCACCCTTTGAGGTTTTGCAGATGGATTACATCCAGCTTGAGCGTTGTAACAATTTGAAGTATGTTCTAGTAGTGGTGTGTGCCTTTAGCAAATGGGTTGAGGCATACCCTACGAAGGACAATACTGCAATGACTACCGCCAAGATGCTGTTGAAGGAGTTCTTCCCTCGATATGGCGTTTGTAGACTTCTGTGGAGTGATAACGGACCCCACTTTATAGCGGATGTTATAAAGTATGTTTTGAAGGGTCTAGGCATCACCCAGAAGTTCCACGCAGTATTCCACCCTCAATCTGCAGGACTAGTCGAGAAGTATAATGGTACACTGAAGCTCAAGATCGCTAAAATTCAAGCTTCGACGTCTTTGACTTGGCCAGATGCTTTACCGCTGGCGTTGTTGTCAATTAGATCGGTACCGCACTCTCGAATCGGTCTTACACCGTACGAGATTGTCTTTGGACGTCCAATGAATATTTGGGGTCCACCAAAACCTAAGACTGTGCATGATGTACCTTGTGTATTGATGAATGATTATCTGGCACAGTTAACGGATAACTTGGTTTCTATTCATCAACAGGTCCGGGAGGCACTCCCTGATCGGTCCACCGGCGAAGGACATAGTCTCCGGCCTGGAGACTATGTCATGGTGAAAATCTTTGACAGGACGAACAGCCTGGAGCCGAGATGGGTTGGTCCTGAGCAAGTCTTACTGGCAACGAGGACGGCTGTGCGAGTTTCCAACAGAAAGAATTGGATCCATTCCCTGCACTGCCGCAAAGTACCGCCTGGATTGGTGGAGCCTGCTGTATTGACCGATCAACAAGAGATTCTGACCACAGAGAAAGGCCGTGCTGTGGAATCGAACGACGCTGAGGAGCTCTTTCCGGACCACGCGGCTCCTGGAGGAAAGCGATATCATCTGAGGCCAAGAAAGTGAATCCTTCAGTATCGGGACATGTTGTCAGAACGGCCCTTGGGTTAGTGAAACGGAGAGCCAATGAGGCAAGGGGGGGGGATCAGCCCTGCATTAGTGTAGCGACACCCGTCTTGGCCCGTTGGTGAAGAAATCGACCGCTGCCCAAGGGGAAGAGTTCTGACAAACCTTTTAGTTTCAGGAAGATATTGATTCTCTATTCTGACATGGAGAAAAAGAAGATCCTTTGTGCGACAGGTTTTATGCTCACAGTAGCTATTGTTGGGATAACCACATGGTTTGTGGAGGATGTGACTCCTGCTCGAGAGTTACTTGTGTTGACCACTCCAGTGCCTGAGGAGCACTACTTCTATACCCTTCCGTATCAAGAATTGAAGCATCGTCAGTCTTATTTGAATAACACTTTCATCCAGATGTTGCATCATACCCACGTTGCCACAAATGCTACGAACTGTTGGATATGTGGTATGATGCCAGCTCATCAGAAGAAAGGAGGAACGCCATTCATACCTCTTCCTTTCTCTCATAATGGCTCTTGTAGAGCATGGTACACTTTGCTTTTTGCCACTCGGAAACCCACAGTGGGACGATTACTCTTCAGACTCAATAAAGAATGTCATCAGGATAAAGATGGATATCCGCAAGCGAATGGGACAATTTGGGAATGGGAAGAGTATCGACCAGACAATGAATCGATTCCATATGTTTTCACGAACACCAGAGACACTGTGGGAAAAGACAAATTTGTGATTCAAGTGGCACAAGCTCAAGCGGACCTGTGTGTCCAAAGTGTGGGTTATATTCCTGTTGGTGTTAGCGATTGTATTACCATATTAAACATTGATGGGTTGAATAACAGTACCTTCTTAGCATCCCATAATACATACTTCGTATGCGGAAATAAAGGTTATTACCGTTTGCCAGCCGGTTGGTCCGGAGTATGTTATGTAGCATTTTTGTTGCCTCCTGTATTTTTGGCACCTGCATCCTATCATAAGGATTTGAAGTTGTTAAATAATGTGACTGTAAATAGGTATAAACGTACTCTATCAATTGATGACGTGGACCAGACTGACACCAGTCTGCAGCAGTATATTGATTTTAATTTAGGATTGTTTTTCTTCGTTGGAGCTGCCCTAAATAGTAGGAAAGTTCGAAGATTAACAAGAGTGGTAGAGGCTGTGACAAACCAAACCGCTGCTGCTCTTGGGAATCTTACGGAAGAATTACAGATTACCAGAATTGTTGCATTGCAGAATCGTATGGTGTTAGATGTTATGTTAGCCGATCGAGGTGGAGCTTGTAAAATTATCGGAAGTAGTTGCTGTGTGTTTATTCCTGACCACACACCGTCAGTCTATAATGCAATCAACAGGTTGCATAAAATTGCAGCTGAAATCCATACAGAAAACGGCACTTGGTCCTTTTCTGGATGGTTCTGGGCATTGATCACTGCTTGGGGTTGGAAGGTTTTAACTGGTCTCTGTATAATTATAGCAGTTCTGTTTTCTTGCTGCATCTGTGTCCAATGTGGTCCCTTGCTCTGTTCCTTATGTATATCATTCTGTATCCCCGATAAGAAAGCTATCGCCAATGTCACTTATCAGAAAAGTTTAGCTAAGGAAGTAGAAGAGATGATGATAATCGACATATACGATGATTATCCTAACAAACCGGATGTCTTCAGTAAATGCTGAAAGGGTCGTCTGTTGTAAATTGAAACTACGATGTGATTAAGCATTTACTAAAGACATGAATTCTCCCGCCTTACACATGTCTCTTTCGTTATGTTGACTGAAGTTTGGACTCCATTTTGTATTGTCATGTCTCCACGTGCTCAACACGAGGAGAGTCCTATCTTTGTGTTAGTTGCTCTTGTAATCTGCCTAGTAACAGTCTATAAATAGTTCCTTTGTCCGTCTGGCGCATGCCCAGACTTGACCACATCTGTTATCAGTTAGTCCTTGCTTGACCATGTTTTCGCGGGCTCAAGGAGTATGTCAGCTCCGCCCACATATTGATCTTGTATCGAAAATGTCCATAAAAGGTAACATTCTTCGCCTCATGTTGTATCCTCCCACTTATGAGCCCCTCTGTTGTGTATAAAAGGGGACCGTGTACGCAAGTTCTTTGTGCTACTCTATGCAATACTGAAGGGTATTGTATGGATTGTAGGACCACCCTTAAGGGTTAATAAACTCTGTCTTTGTACTTTGCAGTTTCCGTGCCAACTTCCTTATAGATTCCATTACAGGAGAGCGAACCCTTGTGTCCTGCGGGCCTAGCTGGGGCCTGTATTCATCAATTGGCGCCCGTCACGTGGGGCTCATCGGCGACTCGGATGCTCGAAGGATTGGTCGCGACGAAGGTGAGGAATTTGGCCGGGGATGTGATCACTGCCAGAGGCATTTTAGTCCTGGCATCCCGAGGTTTTTCTTCCTTCCCTTCCGACCTGACCATCTGGGTGGCGCCGGTCCTCGACTGAGACCTCTTCTGTCGGTCCTGCCGTGACAGCCGTTTGGGCGAATTTTGGAGCTTGGCAGTTGGAATCTGGACTCTTGATTGGTAAGAACCGTTGTACGGTACTTGCTCCGAGTTTTTGAAGCCTGGGTTGGCTATTTGAGTTTGATTTGTGATGACCGGTCATATCTTGTATTGATTATTGTGAGAATATATGCGTTGCAACACATATAGGCAGGTAATGTGGAGATATTTCTCCGAAACTGTGTAACTTTGAACGGCACAACGTTTAAGTGCCATTTTTTTGATAATACTGCATATTCTGCATTATTTTTGAGCATGCCTGCTTTTAGCGCACTCCGTAAGTGGTGCTGCTGCTTTGGAAACCGGTTAAACCTCGAGGAATCTGCTCCAGCTCCCCCAGAGGGGACTCCTAATAGGGATATGTATGTGAAGCATGGTCTTTCCTCCATAATGTACAGCACAGTATGGAGGAAATATACCAGAAAGGATCCTGAGTTACGGTGGCCGTTGTATGGGTCGTTTGATATGCGTAAGATTGAGTATGTGGAACAGTGTATGTGTAAACGGCGTGCTCGTCAAGACATGTTTGAATGTGTGCGATTATGGGTGAAGGAAGTGCGTGAGCGAGAGAAACGTGAGAAAGCGCTGTTTGATAAAGAGCAACGAAAGAATGATCATGTGAGAGCGCAGGAAGCAAAGCGTCGGGAGGAAAGAGAACAGACGGAGAGGCAAGAGAAAGAACGCAGGTTACAAGTCTCGGGTCAATATGCTGTTCGTCAGCCACTCTATCCTGTCCTTAATAATCATGACGATGATTTTTATTTATTAGATCGTTCTCCGCCTCCTTATGTCGGCGCGTCTGCCCCGAGGCCACAAGATTCTGGATCGGGTTCGGGTAAGGTAGACACGCGGTCCATGTTATCGGCTGAGCGAATGGGTGAGCTTCGGCAGGTTTCCTATCGTGCATGTAAGGGCAAGTTATCCCTTGCTGAGTTGTTGGATTCTTGGGAGTCGTGGCAGGATAGAGAAAGGTTGTATTTCTTGGGACACTTTTCTGATGAAGTGATTGGTGCCTTTCGGAAATATTCCAGTGTCTTTGAACCTGACGATGTGGTATTGGATTCTAAAGCATTGCGTAATGGTGTTTTCTCTCCCTCTAAGGCGCCGGAGGCGGTTCGGCGACTGTTTGCGTTGCGGGATGCGGCGAAAGACCTTAAAGAGAAAGCACGCCAACAACTCGAGGAGGAGAAGCGGTCGGATTCGCGTACCGGAGACGGCCATTCATCCACCTCTCAATCAGATAAGAGCGATCTAGTGCATGCTAAACCAATGCGAGAGGCGGCGCCTTTGTATGTTCCTCCTAAAGGAACGGGGACTAGCTCGGATATTACCTCCGCCGATGCTAAGGGATATTTTGTGTATAATTGGGTTTATACTCCCTGGCACAGGGCTGACGTCATGGCATTAAAGAATGCGTTGCCTGATCCCCGCAAGAATCCAGCGGCCTTTTACGAAGAAGTCGAGGGGGCCTTGAATTCTTGTATTATGACCCTAGCAGATATAGATTTGTTCTTTGGGCTTATTCTACCACCAGATATGTGGCGATCTGTGCGGAAGGTGGATGATGCTGCCGCTTTTAAGGCTCGATGGTCTGAGCTTGAGGATGAGGATAGGGAGAGAAAGCCTGCGCAGAAACCACCTCAGATTATCTTAGATCTCCCTGCTGCTATTCTGACTAAGTTGAAGACAATCATTCCCCCTAAAAAGATTGACTGGAATATGCTAGCCTCGTGCAAGCAGAAAGTCGATGAATCAGTTGCAGATTTCTTTACGCGCTTTGAGGAGACGTTTCATGATTTTAGTGGTCAGTCTCTTACGGATGACACGGGTCGACACCTTTTTGCTGATAAATATGTGGCGAATTTATTACCGGTGATTGCAGCCCGCCTAAAAGCGAGTGAAAGTTCTTGGTCCACTGCGACCCCGACAGCCCTCCTGACTATAGCTCAGTACTATGAGCGCCAGGAGCACGAAGCGAAGGGGCAGGAGGAGAAGAAATCGAAGGATTTAAAAACAAAGGTGATGTTAGCACAAGTATATGGTCCGCCCCGACGGGGTGTAAATAGAGGTAGGGGAGGATTTTATGGTCCTCCCTCGGGCCGATCTGATCTGAATAGGAATCAATGTGCGTATTGTAAGCAATCGGGACACTGGGCCAGAGATTGCCCAGTGTTGCATGCTTCGCGTCAGGGACACAATCAGGGTGGCCCGAGAGGGAGAGGGGGTTTCTCGAATTTTAGAGGGAATTCTAATGATCACGCTCGTTTTGACCCTGCCGGGCAGCAACGAGATAGGTCTAATGTTTTCGATCGACAACACCAGTATCAAGTGTCGGGGATTGACCGTTCTGGGTACCATGATTCTCAGCATGCATAGGAATGCGTTGGATGGGGGTTAGAATCAGTTGAGGTGCCGGTTGATCAGAAGGGTCCTTACGTATCAGCTGAGGTTTTGGGTTCTACTGATCAGTTCCTAGTGGATACAGGAGCGACTCGTAGTGCGCTGTCTAAACAATTGGTTCCGAGGGCTCCCCCATCTGGCTTAATGGTTACATCGGTAGGGTTTGATGGTACACTCTCCCGAAGCCCTCTTTCGCGGCCCCTCACATTTCAGGTTGATTCCTTTTCTGCGCCCTGTCCGTTTTTGCTTGCCCCGAACACGCCGGACAATATTATGGGCCTTGATATGCTGAAGCACTTCAGAGCTACGATCCGCTGTTCCCCTGCTGGAGTGCGGGTGATATTGAATGACAATTACCCCCTGTCTGAACGGATGTGTGTGGTTACAGAAGATGCTGTGTTAGCTACCCTCCCTTGTGCTCTGTGGGCCACCTCGGATACTGATGTGGGACAGATGGTGATTCCGCCTGTTCACATTAGTGTCCAGGAGGGGGCGGTGTTACCACGCCTTCCACAGTATCGTATTTCGCAGGAGGGGGAAGAGGCTCTTATACAGATTGTGCAGGATTTGATTAAGGTGGGAGTAGTGGAAGAAGTTCCCTATAACGTTTGTAATAGCCCGATTCTACCCATTTTGAAAAAGGATACGGATGCCAAAGTCTATCGGTTTATCATTGATTTGAGAGAAGTGAACAAGTTCGTGATACCCCAGTACCCAGTGGTCTCTGATATCACGACGTTGCTTACTTTGGTCCCGCCTACGGCGACCACGTTTTCAGTTATTGATTTGAAAAATGCCTTCTTTTCAATTCCCATTCATCCCGATAGTCGATACCTTTTTGGTTTCACTCTAAATAATAGGTCTTACCGATTTTGTAGAATACCTCAGGGCTACACAGAAAGCCCTAGCATTTACAGTCAAGCTTTGAAAAGACAATTGGACTCCTTTGTTCTGCCTGAGGGTGTCGCCCTCATTCAATATGTCGATGACATCTTGTTGGCGGCCGACACTTCAGAGTTGTGCGAAAGGAGTACGTTGTCCTTGCTTTCCTTTTTGGCATCCCACAATCATAAAGTCTCTCGGAAAAAGTTGCAATTCTGTAGACCAAAGGTGACTTATCTGGGTCACCTTTTGTCTAAGGAGGGGCGTGCACTCACACCAGATCGTGTCCAGGTGATTCTGGACACGCCGACGCCGTCCACGCAGAAGGACGTGCGTGCATTTTTGGGTCTCGTGTCGTTTTGTAGGCAATGGATACTAGGGTTTTCACACATAGCTAAGCCATTGTTAGCCCTTTTGACAAAAGACACACCTATCCCGCTTCCTTGGACGAATGAGTGTGACACTGCCTTTCAGAAATTGCGACAGGCTCTCTGTTCAGCACCAGTGTTAGGGACTCCTGATTATACCAAACCTTTTTCGCTGTATGTGCATGAGAAAGATGGATGTGCATTATCAGTTTTAGTGCAGATGCACGGCGACAAGCAGCGCCCTTGTGCATATTTTTCGGCTGTACTTGATCCTGTTGCCCGAGCATTGCCTGGTTGTTTTCGCTCGGTTGCGGCAACAGCTGTGTCAATACGCCAAAGCGAGGGAATTGTGTTATCTCATAAGCTGTTGGTATTAGTCCCCCACGCTGTTGACGCCTTGCTTAATCAGACAAAGACTCAGCATTTGACCAGTGCCCGTTTAACGGGATATGAGCTGACGCTTTTGGCTCCTCATATTACGTTAAAGAGGTGCGTGACGTTAAATCCTGCCACATTGTTGCCATACCCCGAGACTCGGTCTGAGGCACGGAAAGCACATGATTGTATCCTTGTGACCGAGGAACAAACAAAGGGTCGTATTGATCTCCAGGATACGCCCTTTTCAGATGTAGATGGAGAACTGTGGGTGGATGGGTCATGCCTGAAGCTACCAGATGGTACGACTTCAGCAGCGTATGCGATTACCACATTGCAAACAATAGTGGAGACAGCACGCATACCACAGAACTCAGCTCAAGCAGCGGAACTGATAGCATTAACACGAGCATGTGAGCTCAGTACAGGATTGTGTGTGAATGTTTATACAGATAGCCGCTATGCCTTTGGAGTAGCGCACGATTTCGGCCTCCTCTGGAAGGAAAGAGGGTTCTTAACGTCACATGGAGTACAAATAATGCATGGGGAGTTAGTTCATAATCTTTTAACTGCATTGACATATCCGAAGAAAATTGCCATCGTTAAATGTAGCGCCCATAGGAAAGTAGTCGATAAAGTTGGAGAAGGGAATGCGTTAGCAGACCGGGTGGCACGGGAGACTGCGATGCAGCCCGGTGCTACTGCCATGTATGTAGTGAAGTCGCAAGTAGAAAGATGGCATGATGCGAAGGAAGAAGTGCGAGAAATACAGAGGACCGCTTCTGACAAAGAACGGGAGCAATGGTCCAGTGAGGGAGAATTGGATGATGAGGGCTGCTGGAGAAATAAGCAGATGGATAGATGGAAATTACCCACGGCTTTTGTACAACCTATGGTTCAGATGGCACATGGGCTAGCACATGTTGGAGCTTCCGCAATTGTAAAATTGCTTACCCAAGTCTGGGAGCATCCAGAGATTGCTAGCACGGCAAAGAGGGTGGTGCAGACCTGTATGATCTGCCTGAGGTACAATCCAGGAAAGGGTACTCGAACCCCAGCAGGAGGGTTTGTAACACCTACTGCACCCTTTGAGGTTTTGCAGATGGATTACATCCAGCTTGAGCGTTGTAACAATTTGAAGTATGTTCTAGTAGTGGTGTGTGCCTTTAGCAAATGGGTTGAGGCATACCCTACGAAGGACAATACTGCAATGACTACCGCCAAGATGCTGTTGAAGGAGTTCTTCCCTCGATATGGCGTTTGTAGACTTCTGTGGAGTGATAACGGACCCCACTTTATAGCGGATGTTATAAAGTATGTTTTGAAGGGTCTAGGCATCACCCAGAAGTTCCACGCAGTATTCCACCCTCAATCTGCAGGACTAGTCGAGAAGTATAATGGTACACTGAAGCTCAAGATCGCTAAAATTCAAGCTTCGACGTCTTTGACTTGGCCAGATGCTTTACCGCTGGCGTTGTTGTCAATTAGATCGGTACCGCACTCTCGAATCGGTCTTACACCGTACGAGATTGTCTTTGGACGTCCAATGAATATTTGGGGTCCACCAAAACCTAAGACTGTGCATGATGTACCTTGTGTATTGATGAATGATTATCTGGCACAGTTAACGGATAACTTGGTTTCTATTCATCAACAGGTCCGGGAGGCACTCCCTGATCGGTCCACCGGCGAAGGACATAGTCTCCGGCCTGGAGACTATGTCATGGTGAAAATCTTTGACAGGACGAACAGCCTGGAGCCGAGATGGGTTGGTCCTGAGCAAGTCTTACTGGCAACGAGGACGGCTGTGCGAGTTTCCAACAGAAAGAATTGGATCCATTCCCTGCACTGCCGCAAAGTACCGCCTGGATTGGTGGAGCCTGCTGTATTGACCGATCAACAAGAGATTCTGACCACAGAGAAAGGCCGTGCTGTGGAATCGAACGACGCTGAGGAGCTCTTTCCGGACCACGCGGCTCCTGGAGGAAAGCGATATCATCTGAGGCCAAGAAAGTGAATCCTTCAGTATCGGGACATGTTGTCAGAACGGCCCTTGGGTTAGTGAAACGGAGAGCCAATGAGGCAAGGGGGGGGGATCAGCCCTGCATTAGTGTAGCGACACCCGTCTTGGCCCGTTGGTGAAGAAATCGACCGCTGCCCAAGGGGAAGAGTTCCGACAAACCTTTTAGTTTCAGGAAGATATTGATTCTCTATTCTGACATGGAGAAAAAGAAGATCCTTTGTGCGACAGGTTTTATGCTCACAGTAGCTATTGTTGGGATAACCACATGGTTTGTGGAGGATGTGACTCCTGCTCGAGAGTTACTTGTGTTGACCACTCCAGTGCCTGAGGAGCACTACTTCTATACCCTTCCGTATCAAGAATTGAAGCATCGTCAGTCTTATTTGAATAACACTTTCATCCAGATGTTGCATCATACCCACGTTGCCACAAATGCTACGAACTGTTGGATATGTGGTATGATGCCAGCTCATCAGAAGAAAGGAGGAACGCCATTCATACCTCTTCCTTTCTCTCATAATGGCTCTTGTAGAGCATGGTACACTTTGCTTTTTGCCACTCGGAAACCCACAGTGGGACGATTACTCTTCAGACTCAATAAAGAATGTCATCAGGATAAAGATGGATATCCGCAAGCGAATGGGACAATTTGGGAATGGGAAGAGTATCGACCAGACAATGAATCGATTCCATATGTTTTCACGAACACCAGAGACACTGTGGGAAAAGACAAATTTGTGATTCAAGTGGCACAAGCTCAAGCGGACCTGTGTGTCCAAAGTGTGGGTTATATTCCTGTTGGTGTTAGCGATTGTATTACCATATTAAACATTGATGGGTTGAATAACAGTACCTTCTTAGCATCCCATAATACATACTTCGTATGCGGAAATAAAGGTTATTACCGTTTGCCAGCCGGTTGGTCCGGAGTATGTTATGTAGCATTTTTGTTGCCTCCTGTATTTTTGGCACCTGCATCCTATCATAAGGATTTGAAGTTGTTAAATAATGTGACTGTAAATAGGTATAAACGTACTCTATCAATTGATGACGTGGACCAGACTGACACCAGTCTGCAGCAGTATATTGATTTTAATTTAGGATTGTTTTTCTTCGTTGGAGCTGCCCTAAATAGTAGGAAAGTTCGAAGATTAACAAGAGTGGTAGAGGCTGTGACAAACCAAACCGCTGCTGCTCTTGGGAATCTTACGGAAGAATTACAGATTACCAGAATTGTTGCATTGCAGAATCGTATGGTGTTAGATGTTATGTTAGCCGATCGAGGTGGAGCTTGTAAAATTATCGGAAGTAGTTGCTGTGTGTTTATTCCTGACCACACACCGTCAGTCTATAATGCAATCAACAGGTTGCATAAAATTGCAGCTGAAATCCATACAGAAAACGGCACTTGGTCCTTTTCTGGATGGTTCTGGGCATTGATCACTGCTTGGGGTTGGAAGGTTTTAACTGGTCTCTGTATAATTATAGCAGTTCTGTTTTCTTGCTGCATCTGTGTCCAATGTGGTCCCTTGCTCTGTTCCTTATGTATATCATTCTGTATCCCCGATAAGAAAGCTATCGCCAATGTCACTTATCAGAAAAGTTTAGCTAAGGAAGTAGAAGAGATGATGATAATCGACATATACGATGATTATCCTAACAAACCGGATGTCTTCAGTAAATGCTGAAAGGGTCGTCTGTTGTAAATTGAAACTACGATGTGATTAAGCATTTACTAAAGACATGAATTCTCCCGCCTTACACATGTCTCTTTCGTTATGTTGACTGAAGTTTGGACTCCATTTTGTATTGTCATGTCTCCACGTGCTCAACACGAGGAGAGTCCTATCTTTGTGTTAGTTGCTCTTGTAATCTGCCTAGTAACAGTCTATAAATAGTTCCTTTGTCCGTCTGGCGCATGCCCAGACTTGACCACATCTGTTATCAGTTAGTCCTTGCTTGACCATGTTTTCGCGGGCTCAAGGAGTATGTCAGCTCCGCCCACATATTGATCTTGTATCGAAAATGTCCATAAAAGGTAACATTCTTCGCCTCATGTTGTATCCTCCCACTTATGAGCCCCTCTGTTGTGTATAAAAGGGGACCGTGTACGCAAGTTCTTTGTGCTACTCTATGCAATACTGAAGGGTATTGTATGGATTGTAGGACCACCCTTAAGGGTTAATAAACTCTGTCTTTGTACTTTGCAGTTTCCGTGCCAACTTCCTTATAGATTCCATTACAGGAGAGCGAACCCTTGTGTCCTGCGGGCCTAGCTGGGGCCTGTATTCATCAGGAGTAGAGTGCAGAGTAGAGTGGAGTGGTGTATGCATGATGTGGCAGAACACTGCCATTAGAGACAACACATTTTCAATTGAAATGACCTTTAAATTTGCACAGACATATAGATTTACTAATAAAACTATACAGTTTACACATATATGCACAGTTCATTTGACATTTTTGATGCTAGAAAAAAAACATTTCTACCCCCAGTATCCAGCAAGATTGGCAAATGAATCCTATCACTTTGAAGTCAGAGAAAGAAAAGTAAACACCAAGTTCCCTCGGGATCCCGAGATATACATTTGACCCCTGTCTTTGAATGCATAGCAAATGTGACAAGATAAGAACACAATTTTACGGGCCTGTTTACAGAAAGGATCATTCATGGAAGAATACAAGTAGCGGTAGTGTGAAAAGGATTTGCTCCTCGGGAGGGACAAACTCCCTCTGGACAGCTTAAAACAAAAGAACCAGCAATTAGAAAGCCAGAAAATGTGAGTTATAAACAAAGCCAATGGTAAGCAACGGGCGGAATGCATTCTCAAGGAAGTTTTCTGAATCTCCCATAGATGTCTTTAGCAAACAGCAGCACTGTCTGGTTGGCTTTGACCTATAAACATATATTCAATGAAACCAAGACATGAAGTCTCCACAGGAGGAATGTAGCGTACTTGTAGTGTTTGGGCAGCATCCTGCAGACCACATTAGATGGGACCTTGGTCTGGCCCACCGAGAGAAAGGGACTCCTAAAAGGGGCCCTGTCGATGATAGATTTATGCTGCAGGGAGGAGCACTGAAGGTCTTGCAGCTGGGGGCATCCGGCCCCATCAGCCAGCCATTCCATGGAGTCAACAGTCAAGATATTGGAGCATGATCTATGGCGTGCTGCAGTGCCTCCTGGAGATCAAAGTTCACCAGTGCATTTCGAATACCTTCGAAATTTCTTTACCAGTGATCAGTCATTTTCAGAGATTGTTGGGCATGCATACTTCTCTAACCTTCATCTTGCCTTGAGTGTTCCTCTAAGCTCTTTCACCGTCGATGATCTTCTCCATCTTCCTACCCTTGCAGAGTCTTCTTGGTTGCCATTTCCCTCAACGCCAGTTCCAGGTGGGTGAGCGAGTCCCACGATTCTCTGAGTCTCTCCTTGATGTTGAGCAATGTTTGCTTCGTCATCAAGGATGATTTACAGAGTATCTCCACTTACAGGCTATTGACCTTTGGCATAGGGTAGTTGTCACATCGATAAATCCTTTACAGCTGATAAAGTTCATGGACGATAAGTCCTGAAACAGTTATCGAGTTGTCTCAAAAAATGAATCACATTTTGCCCTTATCCTAGTCATGACTCTCTCCTTTAGCTTAAAGAAATCGACCATGGTAACCACGTCTGGCGGTAAGGAAAATGTTACTTACCCAAAAAGCATCTGTTCTTGGCATGTAGAGCTGTAGATTCACATGTGTTGCATACTCCTGCCATCTAGTGTTGGGTCCGGATGTTTGCAAGTTGTTTTTGTTCGGAAGTCTTTCCAGTCACGAGGTAGGTGACTCCTCCTTTCGGTGATAGTGCGCATGGGCATCGACTCCATTGTTAGATTGTTTTCCCGGAGAGGGTGAGAAATGGAGTTAGAAAGTGTAGAATAGAGATATCCATGCGTATGAATGTAAAATAAGAACTACAACCACTACAGGAAACTGGGGAGGTGGGTGGGAACATGTGAATCTACAGCTCTACATGCCAAGAACAGATGCTTACTGGGTAAGTAACATTTTCCGTTCGACGTATGTGAGCTGTAGATCACATACTTTGCATAGTCTATATAGCAGTAATCTCCTAAAGCGGTGGCTAACCTGTAGTGGCGGTAGTTGTTGGAAAAAGGGTTTTTAAAGTATTGCTTGGCCTACATTTGCCTGTTGTCTTGAGGACACATCTACACAATAGTGGTTGGTGAATGTGTGTGTTGTACACCATGTTGCTGCCTTACAAATGTCAGCTATGGGGATATTTCCCAAGAAGGCCATAGTGGCCCCTATTTTGCAAGTGAAATGCGCCCTAGGGGGTACTAACAAAGTTCTCTTTGCTTTAGTATAACATGTCTGGATACATTTTACAATCCATCTAGCAATCCCTCATTTAGAAATAGGATTGCCTTTGTGAGGTGGAGAGAAAGCAACAAACAGTTGCTTTGTTTTCCTGAAGTCTTTGGTTCTTTCTAGCTAGTAGCAAGTAGAGCTTGCCGAACATCCAGTGTATGTAGAGCTCGTTCTGCCACAGAATCAGGTTGAGGAAAGAAGATAGATAACAAATAATTGATTGATATGAAAAGCAGAAACTACTTTAGGGAGAAATGTAGGATTAGTACGAAGAACCACTCTATCATTGTGAAGCTGAAAGAAAGGCTCTTGTATAGTTAATGTCTGAAGCTCACCAACTCTCCTTAGTGAGGTTATCGCTATGAGAAAAGCGATTTTCCTTGACATGAATTGCAACTGACATTTGTGCATGGGTTCAAACGGTGGAACCATTAGCCTTGTAAGAACTATGTTTAAGTTCCACTCTGGAGCAGGGGGAATTCTTGGTGGTATTACTCTTGTTAATTCTTCCATGAAGGCTTTAATCACTGGTATCCTGACTAAGGATAAGTGTTGTCTGTTTTGCAAATATGAAGCTCCTGCTGCTAGATGTAAGCAAATGGATGTATAGCCAAATCCACATTTCTGTAAATGCAACAGATAACAAATGATGTTTTGTACAGAAGCAGCAAGTGGATTGATATGGTTGTTGTTACTATAAACAAAAAAAGTTTCCATTTAGCAGCATAACATGCTCTAGAAGTAGGCTTTCTAGCCTCTTTAAGAATATTCATGCAGTCTGGTGGCAATTGTAAATAACCAATCTGTATGATTTCAGGAGCCAAATCGCTAGGTTGAGTTCTTTGGGATTTGGATGATTGGTTTCTCCATGGCTCTGAGTGAGTAGAGAGGGTGTGAGATGTAACCTTTGATGTGGAACCACAGAGAGTTCTAACAGGGTAGTATACCAAGGTTGTCGAGCTCAAGTGGGGGCTATCAATATGAGTTTTAGGGACATTTGTCTGAGCTTCCGAACCAGCAACAAAAGTAGTGGGAGAAGCGGAAAAGTGTAAGCAAATATCCCTGACCAATTAATTCATAGAGCATTGCCTTTGGAAGCTTGCTGCCTGTGTCTGCTGAGCAGGTCTGCAACCTGATTGTCTACTCCTGGAAGGTGTTCTGCTAGGAGATAGATTTTGTGGTGAACCGCCCAATTCCAAATGCTTTGCGCAAGACGCGACAGCAGAAAAGAGCGTGTCCCTCCCTGTTTTTGTAGGTAATACATTGCTGTCATGTTGTCTCTGCGGACTAGGATAGTCTAGCCTAGAAGTTGGGTGAGAAAAGCTTTGAGTGCTAGAAACACTGCTAGCAATTCTAGGTAGTTGACCACAACCCTTGTACCATCTGATGTTGAAGGTGAGCACCCCAACCAGTTAGAGATGCGTCCGCTGTCAATATGATCTGTGGAATCAAGTCTATGAAGGGCCGCCCCTTTCCTAAATTTTGAAGGTTCCACCTCTGCAGAGAGCGATGGGTGCGGCTGTCTACCAACACTAGATTGGTTAATAGACCCTGTGATGGATTCCATAGACGTGCTAGACATTCTTGCTGAGGACGCATGTGAAGCCTTGCATGAGGTACGATCGCAATGCAGGACGCAATCATTCCCAGCAGCTGAATGATGACTCTGGCTGGTAATGATTGGGTTGAAACTGTAGTATTGTGGCCTGAATATTGTGAATCCTGGCTACATTGGGAGTAGCTAGGGCTTTGAGAGTATTGAGGGAAGCTTCTAGATAAGACTGTGCCTGTGCTGGATACAGGTGAGATTTTTGTACATTTATTGTGAAACCCAAATGATGAAGCAGATGTACTGTTTTCTGAGTGTGTAGCATGCAGGTTAGGTAAGTGCTTGCTTTGACAAGCCAGTCGTCCAGGTAAGGAAAGGTATGTATACCTTATCTTCTGAGATGAACGGCTACTACTGTGAGACATTTGGTGAACACGCTGGGGGCTGTGGTGACGCCAAATGGAAGTACTTTGAACTGGTAATGTTTGCCTGCTATCACAAATCTGAGGTATTTGTGATGAGCGGGTGAATTGGAATATGAAAGTAGGTGACCTTTAGATCTAGCGTAGACATAAAGTCGCCCTGCTGCAACATGGGAAGCACTTGTTGAAGAGTGACCATGTGAAAATGCTCTGACAGTATGTATTTGTTTAACTCTCTGAGACCCAGAATAGGTCTCAAAGTGACGTCCTTTTTGGGGATGAGAAAGTAGAGGGAATAAACCCCTGACCCATGATATTGGAGTGGGGCTGGTTCTATAGCCCCTTTGAGTAATAGCGAGTGCACTTCTTGTTGAAGCATGTGCTGGTGGTCTGGCGACATTTTGTGCGGTTGAGAAGGAATGTTTGGAGGATTGTTGATAAGCTCCAGACACTAGCCATGTTGGATAATTCCAAGCAACCATTTGTCGGTTGTTAATGATTTCCAAATGGGCAGAATGTTTTGAAGTCTCCCGCCGACAGGTGTGGAATAGTCAGCGTGAAGTGTTGGGAAGTCACTGCTTGCTTGAGGAAGGGGAAGTTCAAGGTGTGGTGTTTTGACCTCTGCCCCTGGGACTATTACCCCTGTAACACCCTCTGAAAAACCCTTTTGTAAAGGAGGTTTGGGAATTTCCTTTATATGAGAAAGTGTTCTGGTCCGTCCCTGTAGACTTGGACCCTCCTCTATAAAAAGAGCGCTGAAAGGAACCTCTATTTAAGGGAGATTGGAGCACTCCCATCAATGTTGCCACATCAGTATCCTTTTTCATTTTTTCTAATGCTAAATTGACTTCAGGACCAAAAGGTGCTTTTTGTCAAAAGATATGTTCAGTATAATTTGTTGGACCTCAGGCTTGAATCCTGACATCCGTAGTCAAGCATGATGTCTTAGTAAGATGTTGGTATTCACTTCTCTAGCAGCGGAGTCAGCTGCATCTAGAGCGCATCTGATAGAAGCATTGGAAATTAATTTCCCTTCTTGGACTAAGTCCTGAGCTTTTGCCCTATGTTCATCTGGGAGAAACTGCAGTAATTGTTCCATTTCGTCCCAGTGGGCTCTATCATACCTTGCCAGCAGGCCCTGCGTATTAGCAATACGCAATTAATTAGCTGCTTGCGCCACTACACGCTTGCCTGAAGCATCAATCAGCTTCGACTCTTTATTTGGGGGAGGGGCATCCCCAGATGCTTGAGAATTAGCTCTCTTTCTGGTATTTGACACCACTAAGGAGTCAAGTGGTAACTGACCCTTAATAAAAATGGGATCTGAGGGGTAAGATTTATATTTTTTGTCTACTCTTGGAGTAAGAATCCTAGCACGGACGGGGTCTTTAAAAATATCGTCTGTATGCCTTAACATACCTTTGAGCATAGGGAGTGTTTGATTAGATTTATGTGACCCTAATGTGTCGAAGAGAAAATCTATTTCTAAAGCCTCTTTATGTAACTCCACCCCATGGTATTCTGCTGCCCTGGCAATTAGCAGTTGGTAAGAAAGGTTGTCATCAGGTGGAGATGGCCTGGCAGGATAAAGATCTGAGTATGTTCCCTGTGGAGGATCAGTGGTGTAATCTGTCAAAGGATCTGGAAGTTCTGCCTCATCTTTATCAGTGTCACCTGTGTCAAGGTGAGGTGGAGGAGACTGACAGGTGTAATGTTTAATGGATCATGCTGTGGTGAATAGGGAGGAGGAGGGGATGGAGAAGTGTGAAAGGGGCTAGTGTCTACACTTTTCTTTTTTAAAGGAATTATATGTGGCTCATCATCATCGGGAAGCTTGTGCTTAGATGATGGTTCAGCATGAATGTGTCCTGTATCTGGATAAATATACATTTTTTTCTGTTTCGGATCCAATTTAATAGGAGTGTCTTTATTGGGATCCGGCGAAATTGCAGGCAAGTCTTTGCTTTTCGGCACCAAAGTTTTCGGAGTCGAGCCAGAAATTCCTTTTGGTGCCGAAGGTTTCGACTCCGTGGGTTTGTCGAGTATAGGTGTCGAGGGTTTCGGATCTGAAGATTTTGGTTCGGATCTGATTTTGGGTTTGGAGCTCAAAGGTTTTGGCTTGGAGGTAGACTTTGGGTGACTCAGTCCCGAGACGGAAGGCTTTTTGGAAGGTTCCAGTGCCGAGCCCAAAGGCGGAGCTTGAGAAACCTCTTCTCGGTGCCGATCTTGGCCTTGAGGCGGAGGTAGTGCCGAAGCCTTAGATTTTCTAGGGACGGTGGGAGGGGGGCAGAAGGTGTCTTCAGTACTCATGTCCCCTTGTCCCTGCGGCACCTCATCGTCTCCGATGTAGATCTGCAATTCCGAACCGGAGTCGGACGCCGCCGAAGCCAGTTTCTCTTCTTCTGCCGCTGATACTCCTTGTTCGGAGTTGTCGCCGAACAGATCCGGTGTGACATCCAACCGCTGATGCTTCATGTCTCGAAGTCGAGCCCGACGATCACAGAGAGATTTTTTAATCTAAAGGAACGGCACGCGTCGCAATCTTGCTCTTTGTGCTCGGTGGACAAGCACAAATTACACACCTGATGAGTCTGTGTGCAGATATTTCACGTAGCACAGAGGACAGAATTTAAATGGGGTCCGTTATATCGACGAGGAGCCGAATGGACACGGATGGGCAGGGAGGCCACCTGCAGATTTTCAGACAGAAATGTCGAGATCTTGAGTTTTAATTTGAATCACGGAGAGAGAAGCGCGTTCGAGAACAATACCGTTGATGTAGAGAGAAGTACGCACCGAGGAGGAACCTGAGGATCGATTCTGAAGCAGAGTGCAACAATACCCATCTGAACGCGATGGCGGAAAAACACAATCTGCCAATGGAGTAGATGCCCATGCCCACTATCACCGAAAGGAAGAGTCACCTACCTCGTGACTGGACAGACTTCTTCGAACAAAAACAACTTGCAAAAATCCGGACTCAACACTAGATGGCAAAAGTATGCAAAGCATGTGATCTACAGCTCACATGACTCGAACATTCTGTTCCATCTGGTATGCAGAAAAGACACTATGTGTCCTGTCCAGCCCGAGCTGCACGCTATCATTTTTAGACTCGATATAGCGGAAAAGCTGCTTTAACACAGGACCATAGCTTGAAATTATGAACCTCAGTGTTGATACCACGAATCCGGACGTTGATCTCCCTAAATCAGTTTTCAGTATCCTCCAGTTAGTCTGCGAGGAAGGTGCCACTGCTCTCTCTGTTAGGGCATCCTAGTCACTGGGCCTGTCCCACTATGAAGGTGTTGATCTAGTCCAGCCTGGTTTCAACTTTCTGCGGGTTGTCATCGAGTTCACAAATAGTTTTTGCCAAGTCTTGATGCAGAGATGAGAGCCCTGACTTCTACTCATGCATCAGAAGTTGGACATTATCGACTGTTTCTGAAGCCTCAGCCTCCTCTGTGTCCAATGTGGTCAATGTGCCAAAATCGGAAGTGCCAGCATCCTCCCATGTGTCTATTCCATCTCGCTTTTCACCTTAGTATATTTGCCTCTTTGAGATGCCATGACTAGAAAAGACAAGATGTGTGGTTACTCATGTTGTTTAATACTTGTCAGCCAAGCTGCCTCTATTTCAAGATATTTTGTGGTCAGAACATGTTTTGCAACCAAGAACGGTAGGGAAGACGCAAATAGGCACAATCAGTTGATTACTATTATAGTGCCCATGCGTGTTGGCCTTTTGCCATACGACAGCTCCCTTGGCCACTCCCACAGCATCCCTGAAGCGACGACCAATTCCCCCCAACTCAAGGCAAGAATCACCAAAAAGAAGATCAGGGTGTAAGGGTGCCTATGTCCTCAATCTCAACAGACCAGCCTGTCTGTGATGAGCCTTTCTGGGGAAGTTGTCCAACACCTCGCACAATGGAGGGGAAAAGTTCCCACCCCATGTCAATATGAGCAAATCTCTCTGGGGTATGCCCTGCCCCTCATTGTGCCAATAGGGGAGAGTCGGTGGAGAGGGTCACTCACTGAATTCACGGACGAGGCCTCGGCCTCATGGTGGGAAGGACCTTTTCCACAGAGGAAGTCCACCCAGAGATGACCTGGATTCTATCAGGCGATCTCAAGGGTGGCCGTCACCCTGGAGCTTCTCCAATGTTGCAGACTGGCTAGCAGATCAGCTGAGCTACACCAAGGCACTTCTGGTGTCATCTTGAACTTCATTTGCATAGCCTGATCCAGCTGCAGTCGCTGATCAGATCTTGAGAAACCACCCATCACCACTACTCACTGCCTCAGCCAGTAGGAGCGATGTCCGTTCCTCCCTTGGCAACATACCTTTTTGTTTGGCCTCCTCAGAGACCTTATCAAATTTAGGATCTGGCAATTTCTGTTTTCCTGCAAGATATTCTATAACAATCTTTATTTCACATTCTTTAAGGTATTTGTCTACACCTGATCTACGAGTACTTATCAGCTTGGCTAGTTTTCTCTCATCATTTGTGCCTCTGTATCGAGGCAGGAAGATGTTGTTAGGTATAATTGCTTAGCAGTGTAAGAAATAGATGCTACTATCAATCTGAGTGCATGTCAGTGTGTGATATGGGAGCTTAAAATACTTTATAAATCTATTATCTCTGGCTTTTAATCAATCATCAGTTTTCTTGACTTATCCTTCTCATGTTTTATTCAATATTTTGATAAATAAAATCTTAAAAGGTTTCCAGGTTCTTATTATGTTTTTCTTTGTATAGGGTCATCTGCTGGATTTGGCTCACACATTTGCAGCTGTGCAATTAGCAGCAGGCTGAAAATGGTTTCCTTATTCATGCTCCACCCAGTTCCTAATTTTCAGAATCCATCTCCTTGATACGCAAAAAGCCCATTAATTTCTTAAAAATATCGATGTAGGCCCTACTTCAGGTTCCACTGAGATGCCACATTTGTCAGCATATCTACTCTTAGCAGCCATTGACACCTTAGTCACCCTCTTGTGGTAGTTATATGTGCTGCATAGATGGGAGTGGTCAGAGTACATTCTTCCCAAGTATTAGACTTTCTCAAAGTTTTATAATGTTCTGACCTTACAAATTTATATTCTTTCGGCCAGGTTCTGAAGGCTTTTACAGGGGCCCAATAGGCAGTCATTTGATTTACATCAGTCAAACAACACCGTCCACCCTCAATCTTAAGAATTGTGAATGCAACCACGGAAGAACGCACAAAACACTAAGAAATAAAGATTACACTATGCACATGACACAGAATTGTTTCTGTTCAGCATCATCACATTTTATTACTAAATTTAGGACAAGAAAGCAATGACAAGTCAGTCAATAGACAGTCTCACAAAACTGATTCATTTAACAGTCTATAAGGCGGCTTCACGTTAGTCCCATGTAAACATCAACTTATAAAAATAGAATATCTGAGACAGAAATAATGTTATCCAATTCTATAGGTTACAAAAAATTACGCCAAAGAAGATTTCTGTTATTAATGGTGCCTACATAAATTTCATTATGCTATAGATTGTGCACCTGTATAGACAGCTAAAATGTCAGTTCCTACTTTAGAAAACTATAAAATGATATTTAGATACTTTTAAGCATCATAAAACTGTAGCTTCTATGTAAATAACATCTTGATATTTAACAGCCGAATTCAGAACAACAACTTCAGCTGATGCCATGCTGAAAGGTTGGATTATGCAGGTTATGGATGGATATAGAGTTATTTTGGTTGAGAAAGATAAAGGAATAGAGACTGAGTAACACAGTGGTGCGGCAACTGAAAAGCAAAAAGTGAGACATACTAAGATGGAACTATAAACGATAAATGTAAAGACAAATTATTCTAGAGATAAAGTGGGGAATCATGACATTGACAGATGGAGAGGAGATCAAGGAGAGCTAGAGAGAAAAGAGAAAAGGCCAGATATTCAAGTAGATAGGTAACACTGCATATCCTGGTTTGGCACACAGTTGAAAATGTAGTAGCTTTTCCTGCAAGATCTAGAAAAATGTGAGATGGCCATTGGAGAAAAGGAACCTTTAACCTACAAGCAGGCATATTCATAAACTGCACATTTAAATAACTGATTGACTACACTAGCGACTCATATAGCCAGTATCTTTGTTCGGCTCTGTGGTAGCTGAGACAGATGTTACACATTTTAGAGCGAAACATGCTGCACAGTCATAAACAATTGAAGTATATGAAACAATTGCAGAGAAAATAATCGTAAATGCTTGCATTCATTGCTACAGGTTCTCTTTGTAATACAATGCTGACACCGAGACAAAGAAGTGGGCCCGCAGTTTTCGCTGCGGAACCCATGACAGTCCTTCACACAAGTTTAACGTACTTCTCATTCATTAAAACAAAATCTGTTTGCATAACATGGACTGTATCGGCGCCCTATTGCAGTCCCTATTAATAATTATTTAAAATAATAAAAGCAAATAATTATTAAAATAATAAAAGCATGTCAGTATATATTTTCATTAAAAACTTTCATTAAAATGCGTAGTGCCTTCCCACTTTGTTTGTTACATACACATTTCTATAAGAATAAACTGCAACACATGCATCCTTCACTATCAGGTCTGCCTCAGACAATGCAACTTGCCCTGCTATAATACAGTCTGGGATTCAGCAGTGAGGCAAAGTGAAAGCTGCTGAGGCAACTAAGTGAGAGCGGTGGATACAATAGACTGCAGTGACTACAGGTCACTGCTATATACAACACACTGATGACTAAACTCACTGAGCCTCTCTTTCACTTCTTCCGGGTCAGACACCTCTGATGTAACACAGCAGTGTGAGCTGGTGTAATAGCTGTGCTTTTTTAGTCCTACATTTATGAAGTCTCTGACACCGGTAGCGATTACTTTGCCTCAGACACAGCTCTCATTACTTCTCACTTTTTTTCCACCAGTCTCTTCCACTAACTTAGACCCATAAGAAGGTAAAATGTACTAAAACATTTACAGTACTTGTAGAAAAATACCCATAAACAGATCATTAAGGATAAAAACGCTAAAACAATTAATTAAAATACATTTTACAGTAGGAGATTATGGTGTGTCAAAGACGAAGAGTTCACAGAAAAAAAGAACAGGTGCTAATGTCTTTGTTTTCTTTCGGTCTTAGCAAAAAGGCCAGATTGGTTGGCATGAAGCTCTCTCATGAGTCCAAAAGCATTGTGTGCACAAAGAGAGTGGCAGCAGCGTACTGATCTCCATTCCTGTTCAGCAGATGGATGTGTCGGTAGCCTTGAAGGGAAGTGAAGAGACAAATAAAGATTACATTTCATACCACAGCTCCTGCTACCGATACTTGAATGCACTCTTACAGGGGACAATTTTTGTGAAGTGTTGGAATAACGAAAAGGTCCTATCATTAAAATTACTTTTCTTGCCTTCACCAAAGGAGTATGGCCATAAAGACCCCATCCCCCAGTCTGCAAGCCCACCAGAGGGCAAGAGGGCTCTGCCGGAGGACTGCGCCACAGGTGCGCTGTTGGCAAAAAGCCCTGCATGCCTGGCGGCCACCAGGCCTTGGCGAACTGCTAAGCAGGGTGCTCTCCGCAGAACAAAACAGAAATTTCTCTGAAACGCAGGAGATTTCTCCCTGCATGTCAGGGAGATTCTCTTATTTCCTGTCTCGTTTCACAATTTCTCAAACTTTAACTGTAATGCCCTCCAATGGGTGATCCGTATATACACTGGTTTGTTAATGTTTGCAAAAAATGTATGTGCTAAGTGAAGATTGTTTGCGGCTACGTTGAACTTAGCTAAGCAAAATCCTTTAGTGATACATACAAGTTAAGTCTGTGTTTCTAACAAACTGACAACTTTAAAAATTAGATATGAAAGTTATTTATCAAACATTGCTTACATTTAAGTTTCCTTATAATGTATGCCTTAGGAGTGTGGATTTCTGTCGGAGGTGGAGTTTCTGTACAGAGGAGCTAGATTAATCAAAGATTTTCCAGGTGCTAAATGCTGGCTGCCAAGTGAGATTTTATTTCTGCAGCAACACTAGTGAAACTGGGAGTCACCCAAATCTATTTGACAAGTATGCAGGATTCTCTTAGTCTTCTATGTGCTTCAGCCGCAATGTTAATAGACATACATGCTATGTGAGTAAAGTCCCATAAAGTGGTGGTAGTGGTATTAGCCTATATTTCGTCTCTTACTGAATTAGTCAGCAATAATAATCATGGTAAGCGGAAAGTAATGCCCAGGGGCGCCAACACTGTACAGAACAGGCCCCAGTTAACCATACATGCAAGATGCAGGACTCTAAGGGACCCCCACAACACTTTGCATTGGGGCAGACCCTTCAGTCAATGTTATACCACAAGAGTAAGAGCTACAATTTAGTAGAAATACTGAAGTTTGGGGTTTTCATATTTTTGTACAGAAAACAATATGCTCTGTTGGCAAAGACTGCGCATAAATGCACTGATAAGTAACGGACTGTGCTTGGCTAATGAAGGCACATGGGTGTTGGGCCCCCTATCCAATGAAGTAATAGGAGTCTAAGGTATTTGTACACACATCACAGAAATGGTTGCAGAATGGCTTCACAAAATCTAGGTCTACAAATATAATGATATATTTCTATCTGTGGGATGTGCACACACTGTGGTTCACAAAGTCAGTAGCACAGAATCAGTAGCAAATGTTAATCAGTGGCCTAGCTATCTAGTAATTGATAATATTGGTGGTGGTCTTTGATACAATAATAGTCGCCCTCCTCTCACTCTTTCAAAGCACATTTACCTGGCTTCAGCGATGTAAGGGGTAAAGTGTATTGTCCAACAAAATCATTTCTCGACGATGAATCATGGTCTTCTACAACAAATCGCACTATAGCTAGTTCATGTACATCAATCTCGAAGAGGAACTGATCATTCCACATCGGGTTAAAACCTGCAAGAAAGATGGAACGAGGAAAGCTTCAGATATATATATCTGTGGACAAGCATTGTTGAACTGTATAGTGACCATGTTCGATGAAATGCAATTGGAGGCAAGGAAGGTCCACTTACCATTGTTGTCGATAACTCTGGTTTGCTTTCTCTCACAGTCGCGTGCAACACCATATATCTCCACGGTGACCAATGGATCAACAATACAATTTTTGCTTTTGTTCTCCTTAGGCAACTGCTGGGCACTAATTATCTGCAGATGAACAGAACAGTATGAAAGCAGAGATTTTTTAAGGAATGAATTTGTTTCTACTACATGAATTAAGATATCAGATTTTCTGTGACAAAAAAGTGTAAACAATATTTATATTCTTTACAAATCACTGTGAAGTTAGAAAACTCATGAAAACATTTTCAAATACGACGCTGGCCACATTAAAAGAACAGGGTGATGCTAAACAAGTGCTTTCACAATATTAGGCGGACTTTATGAAGGATGCGAATACAACTGATCAGCCCTTCTGGTTTCTTCTACTCATATGGAAACTGCCCTTAGATAACATGCATTGTATATGGTTTTTGTTGATTTACTTTATGGGTACTCCGGAAATCTTCAGACCTGATCATTTAGCTTAATTATGCTAAAGTAAGATATGGTCCCAGATGGTGAAACCACGTCTGCTATTTCGACCAATTGGAGAGTTTATCAAAGGTGCATACTGGAACCCAACATGGTGGCCCTCCTAATAAATGATTATATATTTCACAGCGTGCCCATAAAGTCCTGGTTTTAGCCAGAGAAAAGCCTGTACTTTAGTATTTGCCGATGATACTTAACTCATTTCCAAACAGCAATAAGTCTCTGAAATTTGTTGAACAGTTTTTTGGGACTTGTAGTTAATGCAGCGAAAAACTAAATTCATTATTTTTAATTTCCCTACATGTTCAAAGCAAACCTTGTTTTATATGAACCTGATTATTTGGGCATAAGGGGGCACATGCATCAAGGTATGATTTTGTGAGTCCTTAATTGCGATTATTAAGGAATCGCAATTTAGGACTCGCAAAAGCCTATGCATGTAGGAATCGCTATAAAAATAGCGATTCCTAAACATTCCAATCAAGGAATGGCTTCCCATTCATTCCTATGGGCCTACATGCCCATAAGAATGAATGGGAAATTGCATGCGCAATTTGCGAGTACCAATTGGTACTCGCAAATTGCGCATGCAATTTCAAGGGTGCAAGGGTGTCAAAAGGACACCCTGTTGAACCCTGAAACTGTGGTGTGCACCCATGTTACGCACACACATGCCCCAAGGGCATGTGTGTGTTTAACCTGAAACTTTGAAAAATGCACTTTAGTGCATTTTTTAGAGTTTTTGCAAATTACTGACCAGGTTAATTGCTCGGTAATTTGCGGCCCCAAATAGTGAAATCGCTATTTCAAAGTGCTTCTTGCATTGCATTTAAAGAATCGCAACTTGCGATTACTTAAATGCAATCGCAATTTAGGAAATCGCAAGTAATTGCGATTTGCTAAATTGCGCATTCCCAACACTTTCATGCATTGCAAAATGGCCTTTTGCGATCGCAAACGGACGATTTTTGCGAATCGCACCGTTTGCGCTCACAAAAACCTTTGATGCATGTGCCCCTAGATTTGCTGCAAATAACAGTTGGTCCAACAAACTTGTAAAGAATGCTATTTCTCTTAATTACAAAGCAAAGGAAACTCTGGGCTATGCGAAAAGGTTGGACTCCCATGCCAATACACCTCTGATTGAAGGTTGTAGAGCCCAAGTGTAATCAGTTGCCTTATACGGTTCTCAATTATGGGGCTAAAACTGGAGATACTAGAAAATAATATTATTAAAAAACTCTTGCGACTACCAGGTAGTACTCCATCAGTGCTTTTACCCATTGATGTGATGATTAGAGAAATACAACACGTAGCAAAACTGAGAATGCTTTCATATTGGTGCAGACGTTGGTCAAATGCAGCTTTGTTGCATTAAAGGGAGGCTTAACCGTTAAGAACGTACTAAATTTGTTTCAGCTCTTGAATGTGCGTTCATCCTTTGAGAACGAAGGCTTTTAAACCAATGTCACGGCCCTACTCTCAAAACAGCTACTATGGATGGAGGCCTTAAAATAGGTTTTCAGTATCACTGGATGAAAGCAGAATGATGGGAAATACTCATGGCAAGCCTACATGTAACTTTTCAGCACATGAACATATTCTACCATTTGAGACTTATTTATTGAGCCACAGGTTGAAAAAAATATTTTTCAAATTCAGATTAAGCTTTCTATTTTTAAAAATTATCTGCCAAATGGTCTCGCAGCCAGTAGTCGTCATCAAATGTTTGCTCTTTCTGTGATGTTACCTGAAACATGCTAATTTTTGTTGCTTTTCCCTCTTTGTCACAAGTCACAGATGAAATGAATTATCTCAGAATTTTCTGAGCATGGGAACATGTAGCTACATGGTCGCCTTATGAACAGCGAAAGCAGATATATTCCCCCCCCACTTGTATTTGCTCTGTCCTGATACCTGCTTGGATAATTAGATTGAAAAATCTAGCAAATGCACAACTGAGGGCCCGATTACGATGCGGTTAGGAAATCTTCCCAATCGAATCGGTTTGGAAATGGTTTCCGACTTGGATCGGGAGAGTCAGACCAGCCGAGTATGATGCATCAGGATGCTTCCAGATAAGATTTTGGTTGGACTCCCATTGACTTCTATGGGAGCCTATGTTCCTAACCGCATTGTAATCTGGCCCTCAGTCGGGCAGACACGTCCACGATCCGATTCGGAAGGAGCAAATGCCGTTAAGAGGCCTTCCTAAATGCATTGCAAACAGCCCTACGGGGGAATGCTTTCCTAACCACATCGTAATCGGGCCATAAATGTTTTACACTCTAAGTTCAGAAGCAGATTTACATAGGCTCTTTTAAATTTTTAATATTCTCCCTCTCTTATTTGATGCTTCGGATAAGGTAATGACTGCAATTACCCAGTTCACAATACACGTTTGTGTAATACATGATAATATGATTGCCATTATTAGCATGATAAGCTCTTGGTTTATTTCTATCTTTGCAATTTATAGAAGTGTGAATTTGAATATTTTTATTTTTTAAGATGTCAATGGGTTTTGTATTTGATGTTATGTTTTATAAATTCCAAAATAAGCTTGATGATAAAGATGAAAAATTATTTTCTTATTCTCAACAAATGGTTGTACAGCTGACAGTGTAAGCAGTATATGATCTTTACCATAACATGGAATTTCTTGTTTGTCCTCCACTTTCCATCTGTGATGGATCTTGGATTAAATTCAGCATGCTTTTCGCGCAGGAAATCTGGTTTTAGAATATAGCCAGACGAGCCATTGTCCCGGAATCGACCTAGATAGATATCCATCTCTGTGCCAGGCGTCTGGAAATTTAAGGCAACTAGAAAAAAACAGATGCAAACATACTTTTCATTAGCTATATATAGGCACAAAGTTTCACTGTTCAATGTAACATGCAGTTCCCTCTACCTATAAAATAGGTAGGTAGGTGGGTTAGAAGCAGCACATCCATATGCAGAAAGTATCAAAGGAAGTCCTAGGGCCTCATCAATAGAGTCCCATTTAAAATAGGGCGCAATATCAATCCTGGTACTACCAATCGGTATTGTGAGGCACAGTAACTACTTTGCCCTATATAACGGAAATAACTTTTTCGAATTGACTCTAGTCACAAAATGTGAGAATAGTGCACTCTGTGGCCTTTGTATGCCTGAGCCCAAACCTTTTCACAACCACTGATAAGCAATTCAAACTAAGCCGAAAAAGGTGGAACCTAGGAAACATCTACTAGCCTGCATTTGTGAGTTTTGTTGTGAATTCATTTTCCATGGTACCATGTAGAAAGAGGATGCCAAGCTACACTTCAGGAGAGGGCTGAGGCAACCCTTGGTCATGATGGAAAATACAACTATCCCCATAAACAATATACTATAGATATCTACTTGGTCCACAAACTCAACTTTCGTTTCGCTTTTCAACCAATATGCAAACCAATTAATATCCTGCCAAATTAGGGAAAAATATCATCAATGTCCCTTCCAAAATATCCTTAGTCCTACTTGTCTGCAACTCTAATCCAGACCTGAATAGTTTCCCTGCCATTTCATGTTATGGGTGTATTTCCGCACCATATGTTATGGTCTTGTACAAAAATTAAAAAGCCAATCAGGGTTTCACTAATTTCTACATGTTTTGGGGGGTCAGCTAACAACCGCTGGGCACCAGCCCGCAGTGCCCCAGTGTGCAGGGTTTAAAAACCAGGAATAAAATGCAGCAAAAAAATGGCGGGGACTACACCAAAAGGGACATTGTCTCACAAAAAAAATTGTTTAAAAACTTTCATTGAGGGGATGTTATCTGTAAGGTTCTAAATGTAAAACCGTGCCATTTCTCAGGTATGGTTAGTTATGCAACCACCAATGACATCTTAGATCACATCATTAAAGGGGCATATCCTTTAAAGTAAGGGTGATGACGTGTGACACCAGCAGTGAGGTCACTAATGAGGTGATTAGTGATACCATCTCTAATGCTATGTGTGAGGATATAAGTAGTGAGAGGGGGACATTATGGTAGCCCAGCCATCCATACAAAGGGAATTTTGGTAGTTTTAGGTTCAGTATCCATTCTTTAAGCCAGCTTCCATTTAGATTTCAGTTTATTTAATTGCACGTTTCCATGTGGCAAATTAAGTTACCATTGAATACGCCACCACACTCTCAAGTTGAGCGCCTCGGAAAGGAGGTGGATAATCATATTTTCATTTTGAGAGGCCAGGGGGTATCCATCAGGAGGATGGATGCATAACTTTGCATTTTCTTTTAAGATCAGCAGAAGAAAGTGGCTGGATGTGGACAGGGCTTTGATTATCATTCTTCAGGGTTCTCACTTTCTGAGCTTGAGGATCATCAGTAGAATGAAAGAGTCACACCGGAACCTCTATGTCAGGTCAACAGGATGACATTCACTACTGAGTCCAGACCTGTGACCTGAGCCACGGCACCTAAATACATGAGCATGTAATTAGTTTATGGTCAGCTACCAACCACACATGTCATAGTGTGTTCTGATGAGTTTGTTTGCATGTTCCTGACTCCAATTGAATAGTTAACAAAAAAGATCTTACACAGTGTCAGTCCCAAAAAACGATGGTTGTGTATAACCTCATCTAGCATAGATTAAATACTGTATTGGTGTTATTACTGCAACTGTTGATGTATCTGCAGACAGGAATCAGGAGAAAGCACTTCAAGTTGCAGATCTCTGTGTTCCACCAAACATATCTCAAGAGACATTTGAGAAGTGTACAAGGTAGAACACATTAGCCATAGGAAATTTTATAGATGCCATTCTAAATCCAATGAGAAAATCTACACTGTTGGGGCCTATCTGGCAGAGAAGATACAGTAGATGTACAGCAATAAACATGTATAGTCTGTGAGATAGTTAATCCAAAGCAACGGAGAGGTTCACCAGAATCCACTTGTTGGAGGCAGAGATGGTATTGGCATGGTGCAGATGGCAATCAAAGCTGAATCTGTAGCTCCATTTTACATGATGGACAGTGCTACACCCAGTGTGCCAGACATACATTGTTCACATAAAGAATTATACCTGAGAAGCGATTAAGGGATGGGGGATTGGGGGACTGACAATTGGGAGGGAAGCAAGGGAGAGAGGCTTCCACAGGAAATGTAGAAAAAGAGCCCAAGGAATGTATGCACTGTGTGACAAAGCAAGAGAGACCGTGCTTGGTTCTAAGTGGGCTGTACCAAAGATTTACGTTCACCTCGGAGCAGGAGGGGCATGTTGAAAGAGGACTGGCTATGGTTAGCTTGAAAGAGAAAACTATAACAAAGAGAAATATTAGGCACACAGCTGAAGAAGATGCATTAAGGTGAAGAAAAGGATACAAGAGAGCACACACAGCTTTATATGTTTGCGCTTTAGAGTCAATTGTGCCTATGGGGAGGAGTGTATTTCAGGTTAGGGTATTGAGAGGCAGGGTGGTCTAGAAGTGCAGTTGGTATGGAAAATGAAGATGGATGGCAGAAGTGGCTGAATACTGGCATGGAGCCTAGGACTGACTTGCGGAGAGTAGGTCAGGCAATTCCTGAATCTTTTTCAAAGCATGCATCAAACGGAGTGCCATGTTTGTTCCGGGGGAAGAGTGAATCAAAATCTTCCAGTGCAGCCAAGTGTAAGCTTATTGAAAGGATTTTTAGGGTTGTTACCTAAAGCTTGAGGCTTCCAAGCACATATTCCATTAGATGAAGACAGTTCTCTGGCCTCCAGAAGTCTTGATTGTTTAAACCAGGTATTTTAGTGAGGGGTGTATATCAGAAAATTGAGGAACAAAATATGTGCCAAATGATCATTGCCATAATATCAACTATGATTTTATAGTAAAAATACGCATATATTGGTAAATATAGATGTACAGTTCTTAACTCCACATAGTCGTACTCTGCAAATATATATATATTTGTTCATAGTAGGTATATGTAAAGTTACGGAGAGTAAATCTATACTTATTAATACATACATTTACCTTTTCCATATTGTGATAGTCAATATTCTAGCAGGTCAGTATTAATATCCAAGATCCACCAACTGACCTTTAACCTGGCAAGACCTCTTAGCCTGCCGCCAGCACCACAATTCTTAAAAAGGGTGCTTAACAAGGAGTTACGACAACTATCCCGCAACTGCTTAAACGAAAACAACAAAGCAAAGGTCAGTGCATTGCAAAGACAATAAAAAAGCAAGCTCTGGGGCATAAGAATAAACATGCTGACATCTTTTGGGCCAAACTGCTTGCAGCCTGTAAAAGTAATAACACCCAAAAAGTCTGATGGATTATAAACAATCTTGAAAAAGGAAAGGCAGCCGCCATCAACTCTAACATTTCAGCAGACGCCTGGGTTGCACATCTTCAGGGAAGCAGAGGGACTCCATCTGAGCCCTATACAAGCCTTCCTGCATCACTTCATCCACATCATGCACAGAACAGAGAATAGTGCGCATCATCAGCAAAAGTAAGGCAGATGGTGCTCCGAGCCTCAACGGCATCCCCGAGGCACTATTCAAAGCCTACCCGCCAATTTGGACGAGAATTTTAACACCACTTTATAACCAAGCGCTCATGAATGGTCAGGTCCAAGGCTCATTGTGAGGGACCATTATACATCTGATCTTCAAAGGCGGAGACCCTTCAATTCTGGGAACCTACAGGCAAATTTCGCTGTTGGAAAACGACACAAAAAATTACAGGTGCCTCCTCCTACAGGATCTTGAGTCTTGGGTATCCGACACCATCATCATGCCGATAAACCAGACTGGATTCAGAAAAGGAATGGACGGCACCAGCAGTCTAATGGTTTTCGCAATCATGACTGACAAAACAAAATTAAGCCACTCCCTTCTCTACGTTTGTTTTGTAGACTTCAAGGCGGCCTTTGATTCGGTCCATAGAGCTTTCTTATGGGCAAAAATCGCTGCCCTCTGGAACCCAAAACATCTACTCAAGGCAATAATGGAGCTGCATACTAACATGTGGGTGTGCATAAAGGTAGGGGACGGTCTCAAGAAAAATTCCAACTACAGTCGGCCTGAAGCACGGATGCGTACTTGCACCACTTCTCTTCAATCATTTTCTGGCAACCTCTCAGTATGACCTCTCAGCCCATTCTCCCAAACTAGGTGGAAAGCATTTGGGCGGTTTGTTGTAGAGAAACGACGATGCACTCTTGATGAACCATACAAAAATTGGACTACAGAGACCGTTAACATTTTACATTCGTATTCCGTTAAGAAACATCTTGTGATAAATTTACAGAAGACTAAAATAATAATGACAGGGAACAACATCAACAAGCATTTACAATGCAATGGTCTCGGCAATATTATAGGTAGAGCTATTGGTATTGCTCATTATTTTTTTATCATTTTTGTATCCCTAAATAAATGGCATTGTCATTTCTATTGGCATTAGCTTTTTTTTGCATATGTGATACCTATTGCATTAGCAGAGAGAGAGTGAGGTATTGAAATAGAGAGTGAGGTATTGAAATAGAGAGTGAGGTAGCGAGATAGAGAGTGAGGTAGATAGAGAGTGAGGTAGTGAGATAGAGAGAGTGAGGTAGTGAAAGAGTGAGGTAGTGAGGGAGAGGGATGTTGTGAGGTAGTGATATAAAAGCATAGAGTGATGTTGTGACCCCCTCACCGTGGACGTGAAAAAAAGATCTTCACTTGTGGCCACTACCTTTGGAGGGACTCCTTTGTGGTGCATACAGCCTCGAAGTAGCTGATCATAAGATACATTAATGATTCATCACCTGCTCGTTGCCTGAAAGTGCGGGCAGTGGGGCTCCGCCGCCGGGCAGGAGGGGTGAAGGGCGGAGCTCAGGCTCTAAATGTAGCAGGTCTGCAGTGATAAAACTGCTGCACGGGCAGCTGCCGCCAAGTATTACTAGCTGCGAGACATTTTTTCAAGCGTCAATAAATACAAGTATATTACAAAGAATTTGATATAACGTTTCTAATCACGTGGTATAGTTATTTCACAGTTTCATAAATACAGAACTGAAGCACGTTCACAATAAGTTACCACACAGTCATTGTTGTTGCCCAGTCATCTTCTGCAGCTAACAACCATTGATAAAGCCAACAGTCTGGGCTTGTTTTAATATGTGCAGGCCGGTTCAAGTGCACGCCTGTTCTATTATACATCTGGATGCAATTACAGAAAGAGGCACTGTGACATATGGCCCTATTTCGCGTACCAGTGCATTCCACTCTTAGCACGCACCGCACGCTTATTAAATCATACGTGACTAGGGCGGCATTCTCTTTGGTTTTTACTGATCTGTTTAAAATATTGTATATCATACATGCACGTAACGTTTATTAAATATTTAACGACCGGCATGTGGCACTTTAGAAAGCCTCTCCCTTCGAGGAGCGGTACGGTACAGTATGGCCAACGGTCTCTTGCATATAGCGCACATAGCCCTAGCGCGCTTAGCAACACCATAGGTGAGCAGGCAGGCTGACTCACTTTAGGTTTTAAATGTCCGGTTTTAATATGTTATATGCAAATTTATCTCAATGCTTTTCATGCTGCAACGTCGACGCATGTTTGTAATGATTGTAAGTAATTATGCAATAAAGAGTTACACAAAAAGAGGCAGCGAAATTCTTGTCAGGCAGCTGAGATTTTTAGCTTACATGTTTAAACCGCGCACTTTATCACATAGGTTACACCCCTTTGAGACTCACCATCCCCCCCGTTTTTTCAACCCACTAAGAGCTCCGAGTATAGGTAGGCAGACCTCCCCTCCCCCCAGGTGAGTGTGAAGAGGGTTCATTACTTGTCCCGTTCCCCGCGCCGAGCAGCGCTTCGCCACCTGCCCAGGTGCTGCACCTTTCATGGCGCTGCCTCTGTCACAGAGTTGTAATCTGTGTTGCTTTAATATGATTACATTATCAGACAATGGTTGAAATTGGCTGATCCTAAATTCTTAATTCTAGACTACATAATATAATTTGCAACACTTCAAATGCAAGTGAGCCCATGACTTGTTTGACTAAAACACCTTCAGTCAGTTTTCAGCTTTCTATCCCAGAGTAAATTGCATTCTTGACTGTTTCTAAACGTGTCATTTATAAAAAATGAATAAATTTGCGAGGGTTCTCTCTATTTTGGGGAACAAATGTTTAACTTGAAATAAACCCCGTACTGCATTCCGCTACGTTGTGGCTAGGTTCACGCTACATAACTACTACATACAATAAAGAGCTACTCAAAGTGTAACACATATTGCATTGAAATGCCACACATATACAGACTAACAACATGGAAATGTCACACGTAAGGACATAAAGCTTGGTAGTCAAGAACTTTTCTGATTGTGATAAAAGTCTCACTCAAAGCGTCAATATGGGTCAGTCAAACGTAACACATAGGCGCACACACAGCAAAACAAAAAATGCCACACAAATGCATACAGAAAGATTGAAAGTTATGACGGTTGATAGAATCAAGCGAACCCAGGATGAGCAGTTAAGTCTCGCATCGGTCTCTCTCCAGTTTCAGTCATCTTTCCTTCTCGCAGTTCCCAATCAAATGACTTCGCTGCTCTACTCGCCACCTGCCAGCCAGCTTCAAACATAATCGTGCAATCTGGTCTCAGCATCAACCTTACCATTACTTGCTGCCACTAGTCTAGTCTTTAAGTTTACTAAACTCCCTTCTGCTTTCAATGTTCTCGGCCCTAACCCGTTTCTCCTCTATCTCTCCTTCCACACTCACCTCTGGTTCTGAGTATAAAAGCGGGCCTGGAGTTGTGCCATGCTTGGCAGGAGACTGAAGGTAGGAGGCTACGGGGAAAGGTAACAGGAACAACTCTCAGACCCTGACAAACAGACACCACGTGGCTGTAGCAGTCCGACCAATCGACCGGCAGATGCGTTTTCACTAGCAAGAACCAAATGAATCTACCGGTCGTCGATTACCTCAGCCTGTCGGAGAAAATACGGTTTAAGGAGATTAGATAGAAACCTCGAACAGTTAGTGGGACTATCGTTAAACTCAATGTGTTGTGAGTCAATAGTCGCAGTAGCGAGAAAAACAAGCACACCACTGCCTTTCTCCGAGGCGAAGCAGAAATGCCTCGGAGAAACGCAGCGGCGGTTTTCAGATTCGGGGGCGTGGCTAAAAAGTGGAAAGAAGAGCAGGGAACACGCCCCCGAATCTGAAAAAGACGGAGCCTATTTGGAGGGACGGCTCTCTCCTCCAATGACTGGCCTCCGTTTAGGAAGCCAGCCAATGGAGGAGAAGCAAAAAGAGAGGTGGGCTAAATAGCCACTCTAAGAATCATTAAATCTCCGGACTTCCGATTCTGCCTTCGGCAGACCGGATGGTCCCGAGACCTAAAAAGGATAGCGAGTGGTTCCTAAACAGCAGCAAAATCCCTAAAGACAACACCTATATGTACCTGTGCGTCCAAATGGACAGTAAAGAATCTTTCCTGACACAGATAAAACATTCGTAATAGGGCAGGATCCCTCATACATGCTTTCAGAAAACTGGCAACTGTGTCCGCCTCAAAGCCCCTTTTAGAGGTAATAAAAGCAAAACTGATTGACGATTTCATACGTCTCAGAAGCCCTGTACGGTAAGCATGCACAGCTCCTCGCCACGCTGGTCCTAAGTACATATCGGAAGATCTCATCCCAAATATGGCTGGAGTTTGGACTCATCGGCCAAAAGGTAATGCGCCAGGGGTCTTTTGTAAAATTCTGTCATAGACTTCGTAGCTCGAAACCTGACACATTAAATCAACTGTTATGGACAGAAATGGAGACCCAATGAGTGTCTCTAGCACCCAGGGCATATCTGGATCAGGCAATCGCAAATCTGCAACTAGGTGCTGTATTGAACAAAGCAACTACCTTTCCGGCCTTCAAAACTGCAGTAAACAAATCAGCATGGCGTCTCTCTTTCATTACCAACAAGAACATGCTGGCAAGGCAATCACATGCTTATCTCGTTACAAACAGTTACAAGGTCTTCATTTCCAAACCTATCTGGCAGCTGCCCTCTCTTCAACAGTGAAATGGCAGATCATCGGGTATCGATTGGAGATCTACCAACCCTAGATCTGGCCCGAGATGGCGGAACCTGGATGGCAGGAATAAATGCTGGTTATGCAACTATCACTGGCAAACCATCGAACACATAACATGCCAGCCAGTGATCTTAGACTAACTACTCGATTTGTCAAATTCATGTCTTGCGCAGCAAAGAAACTAAAAGACTAAATGGTAGTGTTCTCCTGAAAACCCTGAGCATAAGATCACTACCACTATAACCTGGTCATTAGCTCCCAGTCCCATACTGCATCTTTTAGCAGCCTATTTCCGCACTTTTTCCCTAGCGGCTTGACTTTATGAATTGGTGCCAACATAAGTAGCTTCATAGGCATAGCACTCACACGTACTATCAATATATTCTCCACGCCCTGTACCCAATATGGCTTTACTAATAGAGTTTTCAACTATATTCCTCTACTTGTATTTTTAATCCCAAAAACGTTTTTTAATGTACTCTGATTTGGTTTTAATGAATGTCTGATACATTTTGGGGCCCCATGAGCTGCACTGACATTAATGTTTGCTCTATTTTTTTAAGTTTCTTATGTATGCAATGGTTTTTAATAACTGTACATGTATTTTATAAATAAGATAAATAAAGTATTACTTTCTTGATACTGAGCTGGAAAACCTTTTGTTAATTAAGACAGAGGATTTGAAAACCAAATGTGCAGTCTTTAAGATGTAGCCAGTTGTTTGCTTGGAGGGCAGGGGGACAGTTGACAGAGATTAGAGCAGGAGTGATGTCTTCAAAATGGGAAGGCCCAGAGATCAGACACACAGCAATGTCTTGGATTCCTTCAAAGGAGCAAGTGGGCCACTAGAGAAGCCATTTAGGAATGAGTTTCACTTGTCAACTCTGGATAGCAGGAGGGCTGATGAACTTAACAAGTCTCATTCTGTAATTACGTTTCTCTAATTATTCAGCAGTCTGAGCTTGTATTTAGGATTATTTCTCGGCATTTGTTGTGTGCACACTAAGGTGCAATTAGACTGTCTCATGGATAGGCTGCTACTGTAGTACTTACACTACTTATTCGGAGGGGATTATGGCTTAAGGAGGTCTCCATTTATACATCAAATGGTTCTGTAGAGGCTGCACATAGATGTCCGAGGGTGTGAAACATAACACAAATGTCTTTGAGGGTACTGTAAATTTGTTATTTCTGTTTATTCTGTACCAGAGTGGAGCATTCCTTCAACTGTAGGGACTCCTCAGGTTCTTTTAGGCACAAGGAGCTTGAGGTTCTGTATTAAATAGCAGGAATGATTCCATAAACGTTTTATGACTATTCCTTCAAAAGGACCATTCATCCCAAGAGCTTCAACACCTATGTGGAGGCGGTGTTTGCTAGTATGGCAGGCTTTAGACTAGGAGTAGCCGTCTGAGATTAATACGACTTGGGATAAGCATGTTGAAGATGTATAGTACACCACTACTAACGATTGATCTAAAAATGTGTTGAATGTTTCCACCTGGCTGTTCGTCTGGAAGTCAGGAGTACTCCTGTGTAACTATGGGAGCCTTTTAATGCATGACCAGATGAGGAGCAGCCTTTGATATCTTCCAAACATTATTATCTTATAACCAAGAGGATGTCCTTTTCAAATAAAGATATAACCACCTTTTTAATTAAAACGCCATGGCCAGCAAACAGGAAACTGGTACACCTGCAGTATTTTGCCTGCAGGGTCCCAGGAGCATTTAGCAGTCTGGCTGAAGTTCCCCAGGATGGACATTGGTCTCTGCAAAGCCTCAAAACTGGCTCAGGAGGAAGCAGGATCCGATCATGCTGAGTCCGCATCTCCTTTGGGGCATCTGTCCCGTCATGGCATTTCCACCTGCCAAGGAGCTGGCTAGGCCATGAATTTAGAACTAGCAACACTGAAGATGAAGCAGCTAAGACTGCCACAAAACATCTCTTTCTGCCACACTAGACATCTACGCATCTAGTGGAAGGTCTAACAAAAGACACTGAGGCTGACAATGAGGAGGTATAGCAAGCCAACCGCCAGTGTGGTAGGTGCTAAGTCTGTCTATCATCAACCTCCTAGCATGGAAGAAGGAACACCATTGCATGGATTTATGGCCTACATGAGCAAATGTGCTCATCCCATACTAGGCAATATTTTAAGATAATGGCTTTGCTTATAAAGTGACATAAAAATACAATTGGGAGATAGTATGGAAAACGTTTGAGGTGAATTTATGTATTTATTTATTTTAAGACTTATAAAGCACTCTGCAATCCCCAACAGGGGTGTACCGGCGCTAAGACAGTGGGCAGTTGCAGGTAACAGTATGGGGCTAGGAGTTGGAAAACAGCCAGGTCTTCAAGTCGCGTCAGAAAATGGATTCAGATTCTGCCATACGCAGGGACAGCGGCAGGCTGTTCCAAGTTTTGGCAGTAACTACTGCGAAAGCTCTGCCCCCCCATTCTGGAGCGACGAAACCGGGGAGTCCTCATGAGGCGAAGATGGTTTGATCTGAGTGAGCGGTTGGACTGAACATGCTTAAGCCGAGCTCTGAGGTAGGCTGGACCCTGACCCTGCATAGCTCTGAACGCCAGAACCAGTGATTTAAACGGAATGCATCTAATCACTGGAAGCCAGTGAAGCTTCTTTAAGTGTGGTGAGATCGAGTGGCGATATGGGGTGTTGTAAATCAGCCTTGCCGCCGCGATCTGAACAATCTGTAGGCGTTTGATCAGGTAGGCTGGAGCCCCAGCGTACAGACTGATAGCATAGTCCAGATGTGAAGTGATCAGGGCATGAATGATGGTTCGGCGAGATTCCAGAGGGAGAAAAGGGAGAATTTTGCAGATCATGTGTTATTTACCAAAACACGCAGAGGAGACCAGGTTGATTTGAGATTTGCAGGACAACTCATTATCAAATCTGAATCCAAGATTCCAGGCTGAGTCCACCGGTTCTGGAGGGGGATTCAATTCGGATGGCCACAACAGTAGTGGCAGAGTTTTTTTTTTAATTAAAAAACAACACCTTGGTTTTATCCGAGCTGAGCTTAAGCGTGTTTAGTGTCATCCAAGTGGAGATGTTACACAGGCAATATCTTAAGTTCAAAAAGGCAGCATCAGAGTGATCCTTAAATGAAAACACCAATTGTGTGTCGTCAGCATAAGAGATCACTTTGACTCCACAGGATTCTACCACTGCAGCCAGAGGAGAAAGATAAACATTAAAAAATAGTGGGCTCAGCGCAGAGCCCTGAGGGACTACCCAACTCAGAGGTTTCTCCTCGGAAACAAATGGCTGAAGGGAGACCTGTTGGGTGCAGTCACTTAGGAAAGATCTAATCCAGGACAGAGGGGTGCCCTGAATCCCAAGACTGAACAGTCTCTCAAGCAAAACAGCATGAGAGACCGTATCGAATGCCGCGGACAGGTCGAGGAGCACCAGCATCGCTGCTTCGCCCGCGCCCACGCATTTGCGAATGGTCTCCGAAACCTCCAGAAGAGGAGTCTTGGTGCTATATCTGGATCTAAACCCGGACTGCGAATCGTGGAAGAGATGGCGGGACTCAAGATAACTAGATAGTTGCTCCTAAACTACTTTTTCCAGGACTTTAGCTGGTTTTGGTAGGAGAGAAATAGGACGGTAATTTTTTAAAACAGAAGGATCAGCGTCAGGCTTTTTTAGAATAGGAATTAACAAGGCCTGTTTCCAGGTCGAAGGGAAGAGCCCAGTTTGTAGGGAGGTGTTCCAAATCAGATTCAAAGGAGAAATAATAAGGGGGACTAGAGAGCTAAATAGTTCCAGACTAGGGGAAATCGTGCTAGATATTGCGGAACGTTTAGAAAAATCTTTCACTATTTTAAAAAGAGTTTTAGAAGAGTGACCGGCAGAGTTGACTTTATTAACAAAATACACTCTTATTACTGAGCGCTTAACTTTGTAGAAATTCTTAATGGCAGCTCTATAGGTTGATTTAGCTTCTGTGTCATAGAATAGTCTCCAACTCCGCTCAAATTTCTTACACCTACTTTTCTCAGCGCGCAGAGCGGGGGTAAACCAAGGGGCTGATGGTTTTTGTCTAGAGGAGACAATAGGTTGCAAAAGGGCAACAGTATTTATGGCTGAGGAGAGTCAACCATTGAAATTCGACACATCGATTTCTGGACCCCCAACCAACTACAAAGGAGAGGGCGGAGCCCATTGTATGACAAGTAATTTTGAACCATTTCCTACCATAATCCCGGGCCATGAAGCAATTAGTCGGGCAAGAAGTTATAGCCAGACTATACGGGATTAAGAAATGGTCGGACCACGTAAGAGGTAGAGGCGGTACTGTGGTCAGATTGGGATTGTAAATGAATAATAAGTCCAACGTATGGCCAGCCCGATGAGTAGGGCCACTGACCCGCTGGGTCACATTAAGGCCTTCCAGGGTTTCTAGGAGCAGGCCCGCTTTGGTGCAAAGAGTATCGTCCACATGCAAGTTAAAATCACCAAGGATTATAAAATGTGGGTGCTTAAGCGACAAGTCAGCTGCAATATTGTAGAAATCTGTAAGATATTGGGGCGGGGAACTGGGGGGTCTGTAAATGAGAATTCCAGCTATGGCTAATTTCAATGCAACAGATGCTAAAATACATGGCTTCTAAGGGGCCAATGTTAGAGAGTTTCCTGCAGGAGATATCCCAGCACGAACGCAGGATCACAGCAATCCCACCTCCCACCTTATTGTTGGCCCGATTAATTACCACAAAACGATAGTCAAGGGGGATAGCAAGATTGAGGTCGGGATTAGAAGAATCCCTTACCCACGTTTCAGTGACAAACATTATATCCCAGGCATGAGTTTTAAGGGAGAGCCAGATGTCGCCCAAATGGCGGGTAGAGACCAGTTAGCTCCTTTACGGGTCCAAAGAGAGTAGGGGAATTAACTTGAGTTAAAGCCGTCACCTATGATCTACGCTACAAATATTATACCATAATCCAAGCTTTATATGAAAAAAACATTCATTACTATCAGGCACAGTGTTACTGCAATGCTATATTATTATCGTTAAAAGCACTTGGTACATGTAAGACTGAATTCCTCTAGCACCAGTTTTCGAAAAAATTTAAGTGGCTCAACCACATTTTCCCTTAGTATCTTAGATTTGCAATATCATCACCACGGAACCTACATTTTCAACATTAGTACTATGATTATAACTGAACAACCACATCAGTGGCTTCTGTCAATTATTCTGGGGTCCCATCACGTAAGTCTAAGAAAACACGCGGTAAGATCACTCAAGGCATCCCTTTGTGCTCTCATATTTTTAGATGTGGTTTGATTTTACTCTGAGCTGCTGTCGAGGGATGAATTAGTTTCATTCCATCATAGTTACCTATTTGGCAGCCTACATTCCACATGTCCACTGGATTGTAATTGGAGGAGTCAGTTCTCCAGCCGGCGGGGTAGATCCTGCTCAACTGCCTCGTGTTATGAATGATGAACGATGTCGCTGGAAAGAGGAGAAAGAAGTGAGAACTTTAGCCCAAACTGTTGCATTTTTATTTGACCTTTTTAGCTTTCCTTTTCTGATCGTTGATTTCAAATTTACCTCCTGAAAACAGTAAGTAAAAGAATGAAGAATATGTGTGCCAAATTTTCCTAAATCATATACAAAGAACTATTGACTCTTCTTCACTTTGCTCAAATCCATCTCACCTTGGACTGCTCTTCCGGATTAAAAAAATATTACTGGGCTGAAATCCTCTGCTTTTGTGCAAGACTGCCTACTAAGTAATCTCTTTAAATAATGTGCCATTCATAAAGCACACTCAAAACTGGATTATTTACCCGTGGCAAATTTCTGGGTGTTGATGGGATTTGCTGAACATGATGAGTGAGTTTACAAAGTTCTAAGACTAAAGCTCTGGTTCACTGTGGCAATGTATCACAATCTAGAAATCTGTACGACAGGTTCTTGTAGACACCCCGCACACCCTTCCTCCAAGGATCACTAGCCATCACCACCTCATCTCCCCCTCATGCAGTGCTGCCAGATCAATCACAATTCTCTGTGCTAGTGAAGGAGGGCTTACAATACAGTCTGGGAAACAGGCCTAATGGCTGTCAGAGACTCCATCTTCAGTCACTACCCTCACCAACTAGAACATGCATCTCTCAGGATCCAAGGTTCAAGCCCTTTTCCTCACAGTGTTAGTCCATGTTGGACCAGTATAAACCATATCTATTTCGCTTTCTTTTTCTACTTAACAGTATACATTTTTGGCATAAGCCTTCACTATGTAGCTCTATATCTTGAGTCTTGAGGATATCTAAAACTTCCTGTCATGTTAAATAAGATTATGGGCATGATGTTGCTGATAATCCCATTTTCACGCACAACAGGACTAGAATTTTGGCAAAGATAGCAGGTGTTTCCTCCCACATTTTGCAGTAGGAAAAAGCTGCAAAAATCATTGAAGAAAACTACTCACAATGTCCTTTTGTGCACCCCATAATGGGTAAACTAATGTGCCATGTGCATTTTTGTAATCACGTGGAATTGCTCATTAACACACCATGCACTTATAGAAATTAGCAGGTGGGCAATATGCACCTGGTTTTTGTGGGCCCATTTTAATCAGAATCCAAGGGCTGTATTATAAACATGGAAGCACCATGTTTCTCTACATTTACCTGTGTCAAACAGGTATACAATGCTGTGACAGTGCTTGTTTGGTGAAAAGCACTACATAAGAACATTTCAATGAATGAATACGCTTTCACTCATTAAAAGCACTCGAAGGCTCAGATTTACAAATGCTTTGCATTGGGTTTGCGCAATTTTTCTAATTCAACCCAGAAGCAAAGTGTTCAGGTGGGATTTACTATCCAACGCAAATCAGGATTTGTGTTGGATAAGTAACCTAATGTAACACAAAGGTGAGTAATGCACTGCCTTGCATTACTATGCATCAAGGGGATGTTCCATGGTCATTCCCATGAAATCACCCATGGGTTTTCATTCAAATCCCTATCTAAAAAGAATTGTAGACAGGGATTTGTGGCAAAATCCTACACCTCCTCGAGGCAAGAGCAACAATGAGAAATGTTTTCATTTCTCCTCGTTTTTCACACTTTGCCTGTGTGCTGCAGTGTGCAGCACACATACAAAGTGGAAAAAGCTTGAAAGCATAGGTTTTGTAGTGGAAGTGAACCCTTACAGTGCAAAACCTATGCTTCAAACAACAAAGACACCCTTGCACTATGTTGCAAAGGTGTCTGCGTTGGCACATGACTGCCTAAAGTGTGTCAGCGCAGGCAGAAAGGAGAACAGAGTGACATCCCAGAGGGCAGGGTACAATGTGTTTAAATAGTAGAACTTGTACTTTTAAGTTTTGCATCTTCTATTAGTGAAAAACTCAAATTTATTTGTAACTACTGCAAGGCCTACCTCTCCCATAGGATAAAACTGGAGGGACCTTATTACATTTTAGAAGTGTAATTTCCAAATTGGAACATGCACCCAGTTCATGTTTGGTGTCTCTGGAATTGTAAATAAACCCCTAACTTATGGTAAAGTCAGATTTTAATGTACAAATTCTCAAAATGGTAATTTAAAAAAGTTTTAATTTTCTTGTCTTCGCCATTTGGTGCCTGCAGCCTGTCTTCCTGTCTCTGTGTCTCATTACTGGGTGTAGTTGACAAGTGGGCTTTGTATATTTCTCCTAGACGGCCACACACAAGACAGAACTTAGGTGTGGCTGGATGGACTTTCACTGGCAGGATGGGAGGGAGGAGTTGGGCCCAATCCAATTTACACTTGAATAGGTTTCTGTCCACCACAAAGGCACAACTTGGTATATATACACACTGGACCTCAGAAATTGTTGTGGGAAATGGAAATACGTAAGATGAACACACTGTAGAAAATATGAAACACAAGAAAATAGCGCAACAAAAAGCAGAAACCCCACACAGCTTTTCCTTGTCAGAAACGAGTTTAGGCCCAAATCCTGCCCTGACACGTGAAAGGTGAAAAGTTCACTTAAGGATATAATTGAATAGTAAACTAATAGGAAACTTAAAAAAGGGTTTTCTGTTAATGGCCAACTCATGTTTAACAGACTTAAAAGCATTCACGACATCAGCATGCTCGTCTATCGGCACATACCCGGGCCTTCCAACAGATCATGGCATGATTAGACAATGGGTTCCTGTAATTGAATTAGCCCGGAGCACACAAGGCCAAGGTGCTTGATTAAACAATGGGTGCACAGAAGTAATTTGGGTCCGAGCACACAGTTTTTAGGCGCTCAATATTGAAAGCACACACTTCACTTAAATTGCGTTTACCAGCAGAAAAATGCTGGTTTGTCCAGCATTGTTGGGAGTGCAATAAAGAATGGATAATGGATTAGGTCGGAACTTGGGGTTAAGAGTTCACATTTCTTTGGGTGTTTTTCCATCTTAAATCTATAACTTGTAAGTCAACTATTATTCACTGTGTGTAATAAACCAATGTGGCAATGTGCATAAAAAGGCCTGCCTGCTAAGCAGGAATTTGAGAAAACCTGAAAAAGTGTGAGCAGGACTGGGGTGCAATCGGTATTGTGTGCAGAAGGTTTTCTCCCTCTCGTGACAGTTAGTAAATACTGTTGTTGAGTTGCCAAGAGGAGTCCATGTGGTTATTATATTTTGGAGTGTTTTGGGTCACGCTGCAACAACACCAACTCTGCAGTAAACTTCTGGATTTGTGGATACTCTGCCAAGAAGAAGGGATGCTGTGCTGCTGAAGGACTGCCACTCTGCTGGACTGCTGCTCTGAAAAAGCTGCTAATCTGCAGTGCTGACTGGCTGCCCTATTGCCCGAGTGAAAAGAGAACTGGACCTGCACCTTCACCCTTCAACCCAGGACACCAGTGTGACTCCAAGGGCCAGTTTAATAGCCTCCTCACCTGAGCCTCAGGGACATAAAAGGCTCGCCAACATCCTGCAGCAGCCCATGGACCCAAATGAAGTGAGTTCCTGACCCCTAAGTGGTGCCTCTCAGGTCTTGGACCCTTAGTCTGACTCTGGGACCTATACTCAAGCTTTTGGGCTCTTTGCGAACCGAGAACCAGCCTATCTGCACCGAGACCTCACCGCTCGCATCGCGATTCAATGTGAAGCTCTGGCAGTCGTCTCTTCGCCCTACAGCATGGACCACTAGCGGGGGACAGCCAATGCGAAGCTCCAGCAATACCCTCCCGCCATGCTTGGCCTGCTCTTTGCGCTACTCCAGCAACCTCCTGTGATGCTCTCCCTGCACCTCCTGGCCCCCTCCATTGCAAAAGGAACTCTTGGTATGCGTTTGAGAATGTAAACTTCAGCAAGCCTAAACTAGAGACTGTAGCCGACCTGCGCTCCATTGTGATTACCTGAAAGTGTGACTTTGAGCTAGAGTGTGCGACCAGATCCAACTACAGTCAGTCAGTTTTAGGCACAAGGCAAAATAGTTGTCACATAGGGAGATACAATGTGAGACAGCCTGTTTTTAGCATTGGTAGTCTCCTTAGTTGTGATTTTGGAGACACACTGCAGAAGTAACAGGTCTCCTGCTGATCTGTGCCCAGTGCCCCCATGTCACCAACTAAAATAGAACTGTAGGCCCACTGAATGGGCACTAAGTTTAACTTTGAACATTTTTTGGCACCCTATTCACTTTTTCATGGTGGACGTTCGGGCGTGTAAAACATTTTCTTCTTTGTAACATTTTTAGCAGATTCTGTTTCTAGACTCAAACTCATAGAACTGTCCTTGAACCCCAGCTATTGAGAATCTAGAACAGATCATGGAGCAGCTCTGAAGAAAGTCGAGATCTCTTGACCCTTCCCATGTACGGTAACTTTAGCCACAGACTTCAATATTTTCTGTTGCAAAGAACCTTACTGTAGCAGGGATGTTTCAGATGTCCTCTTACTTGTTACCCCCAACTTGTTTGGGGCCACATGCATTTTATTGTAACTTCAAGTTACGGATCTTTGTATAGGAAGCTAAGAGGCATGAAGGAAGGCAGGAAGTCAGGCACTAGGGTCAACAGGAAATTAGGCTTTTTGAGGGAGAAAAAACATAAAGCAGCAGCCCAGGTAACACCTGTGCAGTGGTACATGGATTAACTACAGCCTTAAAGGCTTTTGACGGTTAAGGAGGAGGGCATTGGTGGGAGAGCCAAGACACATGAATGCCACCAATATGATAGTAGAGAAGCGCTGGAGGTGACCAGAAGAGGCCAAAGAGAGCAGCAGAATCCTGTGGAGCAATTCAAGGTACCCAGAAGAGTCTGTCTATTGACACAGATGCTGGGAATAGCAAGGCGCTATCGCCATCATCACCAAAGCCCAAGGGAGGAGCTGCCACTAGACTCAAGTATTCTGGTGCCAGTGTGGTCACAGAGGGAGGAAAAGAAATTTAAGCATTTGACTAGTGCCTCATATTTTTGAGTGAAGGAAACCAATGGTGACAGATACTAATATTGTAACATATATCACATATTTGTGGCAAATCGCATGGATGATGAGTGGTGGTAATACTGCCATGATTAAGGTTAAAAGTGGTCCCTAGCTTAGTGTCACAGTGATTTATTGAGTAATACCTGTCCCCAAGCTGGATATGTTGCTGATCCTTCATGCACACCCATACCTTTTCGAAGAATCTGTTTGAATCCACTGCACATTTTTTGAGGTACTGCGACAAGGTCTGCCTAGGTGAAGTGATCATGTGGAGAATACTCAAAGGTTACCCTGAAGACTAACAATCACTGCCGGAGGTAGGACCTGTGACCTTTATTATTACTATAAGGCCATAGTTATTCTTTAAGCCTCATCTCTCAACTAAATCATTGCTTCATTTAGCTTGCAGGTGTTCTTACAATGTCGGGAGTTGCATCTCGGCCTCACACAGCACTTGAATTTTGTGGTGTCTCTTATGGATCATCTTTTTCCCTGCAAAATTATTCAATATGTAACTAAAGACCTATTTATTTAACAAAATAAAGTTCTGGCTGGACACAAATATAGGATTATTGAGTCAGAGGAATAAGGTGATCCAGATTCTCTGAAACTTCTTGACTTTACTTCCTGACCTAGCTTTCACAGGAGATTCAAGTTTAAGAGAGTAACTTGGCTATGCAGTTAGTGTGCAACAGTAGACTGAGGCCAGGACAACAAGATGGATAGTTCACAAGGCCACTCAGCGTTTGTCTACTGCAGTGTTTACCCAGTACAGTCTGGCAAATCAGGAACTTTCCTGTGATTGTTAGTGCGAGACTGTTTCCACAACTTCAGATAAACTTCAAAGGAGGAGGAGTCCTTTATCAATTTTAACCTGTCGGTCAGTCTTCCTTCTGTGTTCATTTTCCGAAGGCCTCAGCATTTAATAACCTTTTGAAATCTCACCGGTATTATGGGCATGTCATGTACTTTTCTTCTCTCTAAATTGCTATGCCCTTTGTAACCATAAAACCCCCACAACAGACAGGGGAAACAGATTGTTGGGGAGCTGAGGCTCTACCAAGGACAAAAGCTGTTTCATCCACACCTCTTTTCGAGGAACCTAGTGACTCCCATAATTGAGGATCTGGGACATGTGGCTTGCACCAATCCGGAGGTGGTGCCCAGGAAAAGATAAGGAAATGACTTTGGAGCAGCTCCTCAGATACCACACAGCATGTTAATTCCCCATCAGGATTCCTTCTCAAATACACAATCAGCCGGAGGTCCTGCCAGGACACATAAAACTGACAGAAATAAGTACTGCTGGTTACTCGACAGTTCTGCCAAAAGATAAATGGAGCTTCACGTGAGGTACAGATATGTGAGAGATCTGATCAACAATTGGGCCATCTGTGTCCACGCTCATTCACAAAACTAAAGAATTAGCTTGAAGTCTGCTTATTAAATTATCTTCCCTACTTTTCACATGCAGACAAGGTCGACCTTAAACTGGCTTGAAAAGGAGAAAACAGATATTTTAAAGACCATTTTACTACTTCAGACAGTGGCCACTTTTTAACAGTGAAGTCACCCTTGCTTAAACGGGGAATGCTAACCATACTCCATAGTTGCTTCAGATGAGATGGTTAAATAATTTTATATTAAGAAAAGCTTAAACCAGATAAATCTCCAAACTAAATTGGCATGTAGCCACTTTATAAACAAGGTGCAATTGTGTGATTCAGTTCTTCTGATGATCTGCATCAGCAATAGATGCATGGTTTTTCAGCAGAGGTGACATGCATCAGCATTAGATGCATAATATTTCAGCAGAGGTGACATGGAGCCCCCGTGATGGAGTACCTGTCATTTGTAGGCACCCCTGAAACAAGTGAAGTTTAAACAAACAATTATAAAAAGCAACCATCAACGTTTACTGACTTTGTACTCCTACAATGAACCGGTTCACGGATTAAAACATAAACGCGTTACATGATAGACATTCTAAACAGCTTCTTATTGTTATTTATAAGACAAAATGTTTACGTGTAAATCCACAGATACACAACATTGTTAATCCCTACCTGAATCATTAGCCAGCTTCTGAGCTTTACTCTCTACGAATGACGACATCTCGTAAAAGGTCTGATGCGCTTTAGCGCTTGCAAAGCTTTGGAAGTGTACGCTCTTGCAGTAAACAACCATGTCAGATAGCTCTTTTGCCAGTTTTACTGTAGATTCCTAGCGAAAAATCAAACAAAACAATTTGAAACAATAAAATATCAAACATAATGGTCTAGGACCATCACGAACACTGTATATACACATATAGAAATTCTTGAGTGAATCATATATGTAAATGTACACCTACTACCTAGTCTGCAATAGCACTTCTGTAGTTATGGCTGAACTGAACCTACATTCTCAATGATTAATAACTTTAAACAAATTTGCAAAGGCATATCTAAAGTATGTGTTTGTCCACTTACACATTTATTTTGAAAAGATTAGTCAGATTTGAGGGACTCCCAAAATGTTTAACTTGAAGAATTATGCTCAGGTGTCATATATGGCATCAAGGAAGGGTTAGGTGTAACTGTTTATAGTTGTTTTTGAACAATTCGAAGAGTACAAATTTGCAAAAGAGGTTTGAGGTGATTCCTCTTAGTGATATGTGTAGTGTTTTTTTTAAGAATCAGTTTGTGAATTACATTTTCAAATATAAACTCAAACTTAACTGGCTGAGTGCTGAGTGGAATACTCAGAGCATTTGATTGGTTGAAACTGAATCTATAAAAATAATGGGGGAGCAAGCGGAGGCCAGAGGACCTCATCTTCAGCTCCTGTGCCGATTAATGCAGACCTCCAAAGGGAATAAAAATGCACATATTCCATTTTGAAACAATAGGGACACTGTGTTGGGTTTTTGAATTTGTCTGCACCTGGTTCTTAACTGAGCTTTTGTGTCATTTAGAGTCAATAAATGGGTATTTAATACTTCTGATGACCATAACAGGTTTACAACCCTAAAATGGATATATTTGTGGAATTTGTGATGAGCGTAGTACGAAATAAATTGTCCCAAGGTGTGAACTGCGTAGGTACAGGAAAGGAAGAATCACAAATGGATGAAAAGGAAAGCTTTCAAAAATGTTCTGAAAGCCCAGTAGGAGGGAAAAGTTCTTATGTGGTGGGAGAGCTGGTTCCACACTTTGGCTTAATCACTTAACACAAAGCACCACCACGGCTGACCACTGGTTCTGCACCTCAATCTTGGTGTATACAAAAAAATTACAAATCCTGTGCACAATTCTTCCAGAAATCCGCCGCAGAAGGACTTCACTGATTCACAGTTGGAAAGACTTTTTTAACGAAAGAGGAAGGTGCACCAGTAAGAAGTCCAAACATGATAGAAAGTCCTTTACGTTTCTTTAATTCTTGTAAGTATTCTTAAAAACAGACATCAGCCAACGCGTTTCGTTCTAAAAGATAAGAACTTCTTCAGGGCTCTACTTTGACGATGTGGGAAACCTGCGATTGTCAATCTGGTTCCGCACGATCAATAGATCAATATTTATCACACGATTCAGTGTAGAATTCAACAATATGAATACAAACGAATAATAAAGATGTCTTTCACCGATCTAAATCGTTTTGGAAGTTCAGTTGAAAAATATAAGTAATACCATCGGTATGCAATACGAATGTGTCCTTCTAGTCAAGACGCCAAGTGGCATAGGTCTTAGTAGTGTATGAACATTCTCACGCACATTTCCAAATGCGGAAAGCGGAGTGAGGAGTAACGGGGTCAGACAGCACACCTGTATTGGCTTAATCACTCTGAAGCAACGGTCATCTTTATGAGGAACCTAGAGGTAAGAAGAAAAAAGGTGAAGGCAGGAGAAGCTGCATATGCAAGAGGAAGCAAGACTGACCAGGTATTTGTAGATGAAGTATATGCTATTGAACTACATCTAGGCTTGAAGAAGCAACCACTGAAGGTTCTATAGGAAGGGGTTATTCGATCGTTTTTAAGACTACAGCCGGTCTTCTAAATAATGCAATGCATTTCTAAAGCTCACAGTTACCTCAAGGAGGCATCCAGGTGCTAGTGGAAAAGACCACCCACAGCGACATAGGAGAGAACCATGGTTGGGAGATGTTTATACAGGAATCAAAAACAAAGGTTTTAAAATCTTTTCTAAGTATCGTTTCAAAGGGGCTGCTTCTTAAAGCAAGTGGAAGCGCATTCCACAACCTGGCTCCCAGATAGACAAAGGATCTACCTCTTCTACTGGCCTTGTATGGAATTTGAAACAATTTAAGAATGTTAGACCGCACTGAACGCAACTGAGAAGAAAACTAGAAAGGACGGTTGAGGTAGGGAAGGTTCTTTTGATTGAATATCCTCAAGGCAAGGGTCCTTCTATTCACTGGAAGCCAGTGAAGCTGGCGTTACTAACTTGATACCCAGACCCATTGAGGAATTTTAAAAATCAGTTGGCCAGCAGCGTGCTGAATAGTTTGGAGACGCTGGATGACAAAGACTGGGAGACCTAAGAACAAACTATGGGATTCATTCAATTATGAAGTAATCAAAGCATGAATAATTGTTTTTCGATGTTCCACAGGATTGAGGTGCAGCATCCTTCTCAAGGACCTCAGACTCAAAAAATAAGAGACAGAAAGTGCTTTAATCTGAGGCTCAAAGGTAAACTCGGAATCAAATTTAACTCTGAGGTTTTTACTGCAGGGGAGGGGTCCATCTCTGATAGCCACCAGAGGTTAGAATCAGAGGTGGACTTAACACCCCAAAAAAGATTCTCAGTCTTGACTGAGTTAAGCTTTAAAAAGTTGGCATTCATCCAGTCCACAACAGATTTAAGGAAAGCCTTACAGGAGCTCAAAGAAGGAGCATTTTCATAAAAGGCCATGAAGTATCATCCGCATAGGATACAACTGTCACTCCCCAGGACTCCAAAATTTTAGCCAAGGGTGAAAGAGAAATATTAAAAAGGGAAGGGCTAAGAACCGAACCCTGTGGAACTCCACAATCCAGGGGTTTAGCTGCAGAGGATGAGGAGGAAGGAAAACAGCCTGAGCACGATTGCTAATAAAAGATTTAAACCACAGCAAGACGTGGTCTTTGATGCCGATCATTTCCAGTTTCTCAAGCAAAATGGCATGAGACAATTCAAACGCTGTGAAAGCCCTCTTCTAGCAACATTTATGATGTAGACCCCATTTAGAATCATTTAGGATGCTTTGTATACTACTCAGTTGGTATTCAAGGGTACTGGAGTAATCAAGAGTTGACCAGGGTGCCAGCTACACCAATGTGCAGGCCTTTGAATAGAAAAGTGGCGGTTGAGCTCCTGCAACACAAAAACTATTTTTGATGATAGAATCAACAAGTGATGTCATGCTTAAGTCAGCATTCTGCTGGACAACAATAATGTTTTAACAATTTAGAAAATGTTGTGAGGTGTTCATATGTCAAGGAAAGCTTTATTTGGCTGCTTTTTAAAAACAGACATAAAAGCACATAAAAGAATAGTAAACATTTCATATTGTATTACAAATATTAAAAAGCAATAGTCACATCACAAGTTATACGATATAAAAATATTTACAGCTAATATTCTGGGACAAGAGCAAGTACCCGCAGAAAGAGGGTGCCCAAATTACAACTCGTCAGTTACACAGCATTTTCTCTGTTGAAGCACCTTCTTTAAAAACATAGCTAATCTCCATGCTGTGTGCTCGTCTTCCAGTAGCTGTAGTAAAATAAAGGCTGGGCGACACTGCCTCAACCCTCGGTTTAATAAAAGTGGAATTATCCAAACTTTCCTTGGCTCAATATAAAATTTACAAAACATAACTAAGTGGATTGTGGATTGTTCAGAGCTTTTATCACAGGGACACAGTGGTAGCCCGTGAGACCAGTCATTCAGTTTTGGAAATGACTCTAATCTATGGACATTACCCAGTCTAAGTCGTGTTAAAAGGAATCTATCAAAGGCCCCGGGTATAAAAGTTAGGTAAGGCTCCATCCCTGGGGTAGTGCGCAACAGCTGGTGTTTCCTCACACTTATTTTGGAAATTTCCCCTGCCATTCTGATGGAATACAGAAATTGGAGGCCCTCTTTCTTTAAAATCGTTCTGGGTATCGCCAACACAGAACTTGGTTTTGAAACATATTCCCAGATCGTTCATGAAATCACGAACAAATCTAATCCAAGGAATCTTATAAGCCCCTTCCAGCCTTAAGCTGTCTTGCAGGATCTCCCTACTTGCCTGGTCTTTACGCCAAATCCTGTGCTACAGGAGTATAGGTTCTAGTTTAATGAGAACGGCAATGTAGGGAAGGCGCAGTTCCTAATGGCAGACATATGAGGAGGTACTGAAAGAATATACCTCAGAAAAGCATTTTCTACAGTTTGTAAGGGAAGTGTTTACAAAACCCCACACCCCTGCCCCATAGGTCGCCATGGTGATACACTTGGCCTTATATATCTGCACAAGTTCCAAGGGTGGTTTCCTACCTAGCTTTTTAGCGAAGGTTACTAGGGCTGTTGTTGATCTAATAAATGTCAGTTTTTTGGCAGAGATAGTTTGAGCCCATGAGTCCTGCTGATTAAATAGAATACCTAGGTAGGAAAAACTTCTAGTTGCGGCGAACTTCTTCCCATCAACAAACATTTCACGTGTCCTCTGTGTCCCTTGCCCGCATCTCATGACGAAGGTCTTGGAGATATTTATGTTAAGACCAAGATCCTTCATAAAATCATTAAAGCTCTCCAAAACCCTCTGCAGGCCGTTTTGAGTGCGTGCCATTTGCACAGCATCGTCCGCATAAAGGAGTGCGGGAATTGGTCGACCTCCAACTTGGGGAAGATCTTTGCACTTCAAGAGTAGCGTTTCCCCTAGTCCATTAATATAAAGGTTAAAAAGGAAGGGGGCCAGCACACAACCTTGTCTGACCCCTCTCCTGATGGTAAAAGCCTTTGTGCACTCCCCCCCAAGCCATACCGCACGCTTGCAGTAGCACCACTATACAAGCGTCTTAAGAAAGCAATAATATGGGGGTCAACCCCAACTACCTCGAGGACCTCCCACAGCCTTTCGTGTCTTACAGAATCAAAGGCGCGGTGAGGTCCACGAATGCCAGGAACAGACTACCTTTTATTGCTCTTATATATTTGCCTACCAAGATGGCTAAGTTTAGGCTTTGTTCTATTGTACCAAGCCCAGCACGGAAGCTGTATTGTAAGTCGGATAAAATCTGGGTATCCTCTGCCCAGTCTTGTAGAATAACCCGCCCTGCCACTTTGACCAGAGAGTCCAACAAGGAGATTGGACTGTAGCATCCCGGATCATGCCGGTCCCCCTTTTTAAAAATTGGAATAATAATTGATTCCACCCAAGTCTTGGGAAAGTTTGACTTGACACTGGCGTTAATGACTTGGGTTAGTATGGGCCCCCATAAAGAAATGTTGGATTTAAATAAGTCAACTGAAACGACATCGGGTCCCGGAGCCTTGCCCCCCAAGGCTGAGTGTTACTGCTCTGGTCACCTCTTCTAGAGTGATTTGCCGGTTGGGCTGATCGTTGTTAGTTAAGAGAGTGTCAGTCAGTTGCGGCCCCGGGTTACCGTAATCATTATACACCTTAGCAAAGTGATTGATCCAGGTTTCGTCAGGTATGGCTATTTCTATAGAGGGACCATCACTAGATGCTAAAAACGGGGCCCATAGGACCTTCCAGAATGCAGAACTATCTTTTGCCTGGGCTGCAGAATGGAGGGAGTCTCATGCTTCATTTCGCAATGAACGCTTCCTCTCTGTGACAGCCCCTCTATATTCCAATCTGCCCTGTCTGACTCTGGTTGGGGATCTGGGCTGTCTATGCAGTTCTTTTTTTTAAGTTGGGAGTGTGCGTTTGTGCACTTCTTATCAAACCACCCTGATTTTTTGGTTTTATTACGTTGATGGACAGTCAGCGAGTTCTTAAACTCCCTTGAAATATCCTGAAAGGAGTGCACAATACTAGCATCCAAAGCTGAGTCACTCAGGCAGATATCAAGAGCAGATTTACAGTTCATAATCACTTGTTTAGTCAATAAATCAGGGTCCACATTAGCCCACCGTAGGGTATAGCCATTTGTTTTGTTCAAGAAAAGATTTGCCACAACTTGGTTAGACAAATTGGGCTTTTTGGGTCTGTCCATGGGCAACTTAAACAGTAAACATAAAGGAAAATGATCACTCATACAGTTGTCCCCCACCGTGAAGGAAAGCACCATGTGTGCATATGTGTGTGAAACTAATATAAAATCTATGTTGGAGGCTAGCCCTCTCCATTAAATGTATGAGGCATGGGTACCGGGGTAGCTAACAAATCATTAGCAAAATCAAGTTCACTGGTGAAGGTGAGCTCGCTGAACAAAGCCCCTACCCTTGTATGACAGAAGTGGGTACTGTGCTCTCCTTCATTAGCCAATCCGCACATTCTATTATCTGCATAATTACATAGGGCACAATTAAAATTCCCATATCAGCATTATCATTGTATCCTTTGTACTCCCATTGCAAATAGAATTCAAAGCCCCACTTATATTCTTTACCACTGTTCCATGTTCATCAAAGGGAACATTGCTATATATGTTTATCAATATGATGCAATGAGATGTGTTTAATGTCAATTCAATTAGATGATAGTAACAATCTCCCCCATGGAAATCTATTTTTTTAGCTGTTAGCTTATTTGAAATGTAAGTACAGATACCACCCTTCGGTCTGCCCCCCAAACCCTTCACTGCCTGGGTAATAAAGGTAAAAAAAAAACGGTTATGTGGAGTGGTTCTATTGCCCAGGTTTCCTGTAGACATAGAATGTTGATATTCACTATAAGTTCACACCAGACTGGGGTCTGTATCTTAGAGCGTAACCCTGAGATGTTCCATGACATAACAGGTGGAACTATCCAAATTAAGCAAGGGCCCCGTTGGTATCCGCATTGGGGTGATAGAGTGATCTGTACTAGATGGCACAGGGGATCTAATGCACTGAGGTAGTTCCAGCAAGGGGGTCGAAATCTCGGTGCAACCTCCCCTCTCCTCAAGTTCCTTTATACACAGCAGGGGTGGAACCCTTTCCTTCTCTTTCATTGAATATACACCATTGGTCAAAGACGGGTCTAGTGGGTTCGTGGCAGAACCATCTCCCAGCCCTCCATCCCTATCGGTAGGGAGCGTCTGTCAGTCGACCTCTTCTAAATAAAGAGGGTCGAAAAAATGATGTACTGGAACATCAAATCTAATCTGTAATAGGCCCAAAGTATTTACCTCCTCAGGAAAATGCTGTGGTGCCCTAGTTGGTTGAAAGAAAAAGCCCAGGGGGACTACACTTATCCCTCTGCTTCTTATTGGGCAATTACCCACCCTGTCCAATATGGTTTAAACCAGGCCTGGAGACCTAAACGATAGAACAACACAGTCTCCAGGCAAGGTGTTAAAAAAAAAAAAAGGAACGGCTAGGTACTGTTGGAGAGAACAGCACATGATTATGGTCAAGAAATAGCACTTCAATTTTAGAGCCATGAAGTTTGATTCTGCTATAATACAGTATTTTTCAGTACACATGGAGGATTTCAGTAAAGGAGTTCTGCACAACAGAAGCACAGAGGTGGTTTTGAGCGTGCATACGAGTGAAATGAGGGTTTGTACACCGAGAGCACTGTTATGAGGAACAGCATAAAAATGTGAAATAGAGTACTGTAGAGGGTGCCACTTTGAGAAACACTGCAAGGTAAAATCGCAGATACAGAGAAGTACCAGCCAATTGAAGCAGACTCACAGAAGAACCAGCCAATTGTGGCACAGACTCAGAGAAGCCAGTTGATTGTAGCACAGAGCCAGAGAAGCCAGGTGTTTGTGGCACAGAGAAGTCACCCGAATATGGCACATTGGAGAAGAATGGCTTGAACTAGTAAAGACAAGAACCTGCACCTCTACCTGCCGCAGTAAAGCAGTCCAAAAAGACAAATATTATGAATAACAATACTGAACGCCACTTACAGCTCCAAGAGGATAAACAGAAAAAGAGGCTCTATATCTGATAGTGCAAGGAAGTCATTACTACCAGCAACAAGTGTGCACATGGGCTGAGCGCGTGGAACGAACAGAAGAGGTGAGAAAAAGATTCTTTAAAAGAGGCATTTGAAGGCAATGTTTCAAGCATACTGCCCGACATTCAAAAATACGACAACATGCTAATTTAACATTTAGGGGTGTCAAATAAAAACACGAAAGGGTGTACTACAAAGAATGCAGAACAGTGTCACAAAACTCCACAAATTCAGTGACCATATGAACACAAATTAGTTTACATCAGAAAAACTAAAAGCATCTAAAGTAATCCAGTATTAGTCATGGCCACATATGGAAACCACATCACAAAAAGTAATGCAAAAACAGTATGTCTTTTAGGTGCATCGTGATTAGGGCTCCCGGTTTTATGGTATTTATTTTTTAAACATTTCCTTCTGTATTTATCCATTTTTATTTTATGTGTTCTGTATACATGAAGCAGCAATGGGTATTTTTCCACATTTATTTAACTGATAAATGTATATTTGCATTTAAGGTGGCGATTCCAATCCGTTAAAAATATTCCCCGTACGAATCGTATCCGGATTTTTTACCGTACGAATCGTACAAGTCCCGTACAAACTGGCAAGTACGATTCGTACGTTAAAAAATCCATACGAATCGCATTGGGAACGTTCCCCGACACGTCCTCGGGTCGGAAAAAGTGTCCGACACGTCCCTGGACATTTTTACGTACGAATCGGTAAACTGAAGTCCGAGCGCGCAAGTACGATCTGTCCCGTCCGTCCGAATGCACAACCGTATGGAAAAAACACCGTTAGGAGCGAACTCCCATAGCAACCATGGAGACGTCCAAACATGTGCCCGCATACGCGCCGAAACCCCCCCCAGCCCACCCCACCCCCAAGTACGCGCCGTACCCCCACCCCCGTATGTACGCGCCGTACCCCCACCCCCATATGTACACGCCGTACCCCCACCCCACCCCGTAGGTACGGAGCGTACCCCCAACCCCGTATGTACCGTGCGGACACCCAGCGACGCGCTGGGGGTCCGCACCGTACATACGGGGGTAGGGGTACGCTCCGTACCTACGGGGTGGTGGTACGCACCGTCCATAGGGGGGGTGATGGGATACGCACCGTCCATACGGGGGTGGGAGTACGCTCCGTACCTACGGGGGTGAGGTGGGGGTATGGCGCATATATACGGGGTGGGGGTACGCTCCGTACCTACGGGGTGGGGGTACGCACCGTCCATAGGGGGGTGGGGGTACGCACCGTCCATACGGGGGGCTGGGGCTACGGCGCATACATACGGTGGGCTGGGGGTACGGCGCGTACATATGGGGGGCTGGGGGTATGTGCTGGGGGACGGTGCGTACATACGGGGGCTGGGGGTACGCACCTTCCATACGGAGGTGGGGATACGCACCGTCCATACGGGGGTGGGGGTACACACCGTACCCCCAGCACCCCGTATGTACGCACCATACCCTCGGTTACCGTATGTACGCGCCGTACCCCCAGGCCCCTACACCCTGCCCGTGCCTGTACGCACCCTACCCCAGGCACCCACACCAGCACCCACACCCAGCGCATGTACGAGTCGTACCACACCATAGCAAATGTGAGCACTGTACAACAACATGGCCGATGTACGCACCTTACAGGCGCTAAAAACACACGTACTGAACCAGGACACTGCAAAACAACACAAGGAGAGTCAATTTGAATCGCACAACACCACTAAATACATCCAACAAGCCCAAATACATCCAATACACTGACCTGCAACAGCCAAACAGGTAAACAGAGGCCCAAATCACCACCACTTCTTATAACACACCCACCCAAAGTTCAAACACAGCCACACCCACCAATGGACCAATAAAAAGGACCCACACACACAAACAATGAGCCTTTGCAACAGACCCACTGCTGCCAGACACCACAGACAACCCACAGCACCATACTTGAACCTTGACTACACCTTACACTTGCACACCTTCACACAACCACCTTCACAAACACCCCCTCATCACATTCACACACACACCTTCACAACCACACCCACACACCCACAACCATCCACACCCACACCATGCCCACAGACCAGAATCCAAAGTTCACAAGGAACGAGCTGAAGATCCTTGTCAACGAAATCATCAGAGTCGAGCCACAGCTCTTTGGAACATTGGTCAGACAGACCAGCGTCGCAGCTAAATCAGCCATGTGGCAGAGGATCGTCGAGAGGGTCAATGCTGTTGCGCCCATCAGAAGGACCAGGCATGAATGCCAAGCCAGGTGGTACGATCTGCGGAGGACGGTCCGCCGCAAAATGACGGATGAATATAACCAGGGGTACATCACTGGAGGTGGCCCGCCCCGCAGACCGGTACACTACCATCCCTGGGAGGAGAAGGTGATGCGCACGCTGCCGCCGGTGGGAGTACATGGAGTAGAAGGAGTCGCCGAGCCTGGTGAGTACACAAACAACTCACCTCACATGGGGGGAACGGCATCAACAACCCAACTCCCAATAATGCACGCAACTACCCCAAAGCCATCACCGGACACAACCACACTCCAAAAACACGCACATGCCACTAGCGGCTCCATGCCCCATGCACCAAGCAAGGCCATGCCAAGTCACAGGCCACACCAAACACCAACACAAGACAGGATGTCCGTGATGCCGGGAGGGGGGGCCTCCATAAAAACATTGTGCAACTCAGAAGCAGACACCAATGCCCTCAGCCCATAGGCCTAGGGCAGAGCTATACAAACAGTGTGTCCCGACACTGTACTGTGTCGCCTGCAAATGGTGGCCGCGTCGCAGGATGACATGGGTATGAAGGCCCAATTTGCACATAACAGCAGCTAATGAAGAGGCATCACTGTGAAAGAGTGTCAGCACACACCGCCGCAGCAGCGCAGACTCAGAGACACTCTGCCCAATGGGGGCCGGGAGATTCTAAACAAAGCCACATGAACAAGCCAATGGCCATTGAACGACCTGCAAAGTGTGTGTGCCCAGGAAGCTGTGCTGAGGTGACAGACAGACGGAGGGAGAGGGAGAGAGAGGGATGGAGACGGAGGGAGACAGAGGGCGACAGAGGGAGACAGACAGAGGGAGGCGGGTGGCAGAGGGAGGGAGAGAGGGAGGGAGAGGGAGACAAAATCACCCTTGGGTGGTGTGGGCATGTCCGCTCGTCAGCAGGTGGACTGTGTGCATGTTGACAAGGACTGGCAGTGCGTGAAACACCCCTTTTTCGTTTGGAAATCACTGGGCCATGTGTCAAACTGTGCACGAGTAGATCCTTGCTGCAGGCACAAACCTAACCTTACACCCAGTATACCCACCCTCTGTGTTTGTTAGAACCCAGTCACAAATGCTAAAGTTACCTACCTGCATTCTACAATAGATATGAAAATGCACCATTTGCCCACGTACAGTGCAACACGTAAGCCGGTTCTGCATTGCTCGCTACGCACGCGCGCTACACTGCTTACTGCGTTCAAAATTGATGCAACAACAAAGAGTGTGTCACACATAGGAAAAGTGTTGAAAGCTGTGGCCAAGGGACATACCCATGCACCATGCACAGGGACCTGCAAAGTACAGACAAGGTAGATGACACTTGGCCCTGCTGTAGACAGCACAAGGCATTCCTGTGACCACTGTACACTCAAACACCAACTCCACATGCCACCTACCTACCACAGGAACTCACATTCACTGTCATGCCAGCATGCACCATGAGGGGATAGACACAGCACCTGGTAGACCCAATGACTAATCACACCACACCCAACAGCATGCCCGGTCACCCCCCCCCCCCCCCTTACACAAGCACACACCCCCGGGGCAGCCAACGCAAATTGGCACTCCCACAATGGATATGTGACACAACAAGACCAATCCATAGCCAAATAAGCATCCCAACACTCATTAGACAGGCCAAATAACCAGGAGTACATATCAATCTGTCCCCCGCAACATACCCATCCACAAGTGCACTGTGAGAGGAATGCTAGACATATCCAACTACCCAGAGGAACTGTGCCAACTTGAATATGTATGAAACATGAATGTCGCATGAAACACCATTAACATTGTCTCTCTCTCACACACAGGGCAACGTCGTCGATCTCCCCCCAACACTGGGGGGGGAAGAATCACAGGACCAGGCTCGGCGTGAAGATGACCCCACCGGCAGCGACGACTCTCACCACTCCGTGGATGACCCCGACCAACCTGGCCCCTCTGGTGCCCAAGCACCTGCAGCACCTGCGTCAGGTACAACTGTGCCAACCACCACCCCCATTCCTGCCACATCCCAGGATACACACAGGAGCCCTGCTCGCACACAACAACGCTGCCAGTCTGACCAGGAGGGACAAGGTACTCCGGGCACCCAGGAGGAGGCAGGCGACCCCGCAAATGCCATCCCTCAGGGGTCCCGGAGACCCGATGTGCCCACAACGGCAGGCCAGGCTCAAGTGGGCAGGGGTGGCGGGAGTGGAGGACGGCGGAGGCGCGAACCTGACCAGACAGCTGAGGAACTGGTTATGTCACACGTCCGCAACATCCTGGACACATACCGGGGTGACACCAGGGGCATCAGCCAGGTAGTGGAGATCCTCAATGAGATAAAGAACCAGCAGGCCGAGCAATATGCCAGTCAACAGCAACACCAAGGACGGATGGAGGCAAGACAGGTTGAGCTCGTGGCGGTGCAAACGGACATGAGCCGCTCACTCCGTCGGATTGCCGAAAACATGGGCAACCCTCCCTGTGCCACCAGGCGAAGATCACCACCAGCCACAGGGAGGGATCAGGAGGAGGAGGATTTGTCTGACGGAGCATCACTGACATCGTCACGGCCTGCTTCTGAGGGTCCCCGCAGGAAGGTGGGTCGTCCACGCAAAAGACCGTGAGATTCAGCGGACCATCACCATCTCCCTGGTCACCTGGCCTGGCACCAGGCCCTCTGGCGCAACAGCAGCACCTCATACAATGACATTCTCTGCCAAATGGACTTGCTGGTCACTGTCTGACCAATGTTGACAAAGACTGTGGCATGGACTCTGATGAATTCCAATGGCAAGGTTCCCAACTCCCCCTGTGAACTTTGGATTACAGACACCCGGCGAGCACCTCTTTACATACCCCCAAACACGTACCCCACCACTAATAAAAATCATAATAATCACGAGATGATGCCGTCATTTTGCATTATTCCATTACATGTGTGTGGGGGAAAGTCAAACCATGCCTGAGTTTTGAAGTAACTCCAACCATGCATACCCTGGGGTCTGAGTCTGGCACAGGACACACATGGGTCACAATGTATCATCCAATACAGACATGGAGCACCATACTCACCCGTGATGGGCCCAACCCGCTGAGGGGGTGCCGGCACAACTGTGCCGACAGACCTATTTCGAAGAGCAACAGTCATGCGCCGATGTCAGGGATCATGTGGAGTGTCCTGGGGTGGGAGTCCCAGGTATGTGTAGCCAGGTGGGAGAACTATGTCCTGCATGCTGAGTCAGGTGGATGTGGAGAATGGTGGCCAGGCCAAGGTTGGATGCATGGAGATGGCACAATGGGGTCTTGGATGACAGTGCCACAAGGTTGTGTTGGGGTCGTGGTCGTGGGCTGCATCCTGAGTGTGGGCGTGGATTGAGAAGGTCATCCTGCAGCTGACAGTGATCCATTGCAGCTATCTCTGTTGGACGGTGATGTGGCTGGGTTGCCGGATGTCGAAGCAGAGCTGTGCAGATGCACCCTGGATGTGGACAAGTATCATGGGAGTGGTAACGTACTACTCCGTAGAGTGCAGGGTAGGATTAGACACGGATGTTGTAGTTGACCTGGGGGATGTTCTGTCGTGCCTTGAGGTGGATCGAACTGTGGATCTTGTGCATTATGCAGAGTGTGCTGAAGCCTGAGGTACAGATGCTGGTGATCAGCATAGCACGTGAGCAAGCAATCCATGATGCACACCAGCTCGTGTGCGTGGACACTGTGTGCCTGTGCAGGGCCCTTGCAGGTGCGACACAAGAAGTTGACCCAGCTGTAAGGGGACAAGCCGCAGATGAACACCTCAGTCGTGTACAAGTCCAGCATCAGGTGGCCGATGTTCAGCCATCTGCCAATGGATACCATGCATTATTCAATATGACAACTGGCAAGGACAGAGTCTTTGGGGAGGGTGAGGAGCACCTGGCTGTCAATGGGACACCAGATGATGAGATGCAGTGCGCATGTCATGGTGTAGAGGGGGATCCTGGACACATTGTAAACTGACACGCTGAGACATGATACCTGTGCCATGTGTCCCACAACGACACCATACTACATGCAGAGGCCTGGAGTACCACTCCCATGGCCTTGTTGGGGTACAGAGCCGGTGGGGAGTAGGAGGGACATGACCTGGTTGGTGTGACAGGGCCTGGAAGGCATGCCAGCGCTGTGTAGGCATTTGGAGTTGCACACTCATCATGCAAAGGTGTTGTGTGGGCGACGAGTGCATGCCTGAGAGCATGCAACAGATGTATTGGATGGACATTGCTTGGTGGGTGGGCTCAACATCATGGTGTGGCGTGATGTGGCACATGCAAGGACATAAGGCACGTGCAATGTGCACGTAGCATGTGCAGACGGTCCAGCCTTTGCCACCGCAACTGTGTCACACACAAGCAGATTACACCAAAATGAATGGGTGGAGGGAGGAAGGGGGGTGCGTCTTGGAGGCGTGTGTGTGAGGGCAAATATTGAAACTCTGTGTGCCCTTGCTGCAGGGCCTGCATCAGCAGGCGCCATGTCCTGAAAACCATACCACAAGTTGCACACAAACACAAGCATGTCAGAAAGGACTACTGCAAAAGGTGTATGATAAGGAAGGAGTGTCTGGTTCAACATGGCACACACACAGACAATGGATGCACATGCAGCAAAGTGGCCGTTGTGGGGACTGAGATGCCAAAATACCCACACAGCCATGTACATCATGCACAATACATATCATAATCCCTGACAAACAGCTTGCATCTTGCTACTCTACACATAGACTCATATGCACAATCTGTGAAAACTATGCCAGACATGCCGCATGCACAGTGGCAAGAGACCTGCATGGACAGAGATGAGGCACCTTGGAGGCTGAGGGACACCTTTATTAGTCACGTTTGCCGGAAGGCAAATGCATCCATATCAACAGATGCACAGGTCATGTGGATGAACATGTGGGACCTACACTGGCACCCCCCTTTGCACCACAGATGCAGGACATCCATAGAACTGGCACACAAGTGACGGGTTTGAGGCAAACACCCCGTGCTGCTCACGGAGAGGCTGTTATTCACCATTGAGCCTCTAATGGGGATGTCCCACACTATGTCAACCCGGTGCATCCCGTATGTTTCCGAGGGCAGTGTTACACACATTGATGCCTTCATCACAATCCACAATCACATTACAGATGACTGTCACCAAGTGTGACTATCAATTCAGGTGAATCCAGCTCCATGTCATGTGCCCCATGGTGATTCTACATGTATGCAAAGTAACCAAACATGAACAGGAGCAGTGCACACATATTCCAAACAAATACCACACCCAAAAAGCCGTGCTGCATCCCTTACCCTAAGGAGATTTTTCGACATGTCCGTGCATGTCACGCTGATTCAACACACGTTGCTGTATTCATGAGGAATAGCAGGAGCACAACAATGCCACCAGCAGAAAGCATACGCAAATACCTGGGGATGAGAGACACACAAGAAGTGAGCCAAAAGAAGCACATCCGCATGCATGGGCATGTACTCGACATGTATAAGGTTGTCAACATGCTAGGTGAAAATAGTGTCTCAGGAAAGACATTCTTTTATTACACCATCACTCGAGTGACACATCCAAACACACCTCTGACTCACTTGCCATACATGCAGATGGACCCACACATTGCAACACATGCCACACAAGGCTCAATGCGTGCACACTCAGACACTGCAACTCACCACTAAGCAAAGAAGTTGCGTATGAGCCGACTCCGGATGTCCTCTTCCTCCTCCTCCTCGACATCACTTGCCTCGTCACCAAGCCCCTCATCCTCCACGGGTGGATGGTCCTGCTCATCCGGATCCAGGATGAGTGGCACAGCTTTCTCCACTGCCATGTTGTGCAGCATGCAGCACACGAGGAAGATTTTGCAGACCTTCACCGGTGCATATGGGAGTGCGCCGCCGGTCTTGTGGAGGCACCGGAATCGGCTCTTCAGGAGGCCAAAAGTCCTCTCTATCACTCGCCTGGTCTGCCCATGGGCGTTGTTGTACCGGTGATCGGCAGCCGTTCTGGGGTTGCGGAGAGGCGTGATCAGCCATGGCATGTTGGGATAGCCAGAGTCCCCTACAGGGAAACATCATGGACAGAAGTGGGTCAGGAGAAGCAGTAAGACTGAAAGATGACGCTAAATACAGGACTTCCAGAGTAGACCCACCAACAAGACATGCTTGTTCGTTGCGCAGCTGCAGCATCATTTCAGGCACCCTGCTACGCCTCATGATGTAGGCATTGTGTGCTGATCCTGGAAAACGAGCCCAGACATGGGAAATCACCATGTTAGCAAGACACACCACAAGGGCATTAATGGAGTGGTAATGTTTTCTGTTTCTATAGGCTACCTTCTGTGCCTGTGGTGGTACCAAAGCCACATGTGTCCCATCAATAGACCCAATGACATGGGGCATCTCTCCCAGGGCGTAGAAGTCACCCTTGACACCTGTCAACTGCTCAGGAGTTGGGAAATGAATAAACTCATCCAGGTGAACCAACATGGCCTCTAAAAAATCATGCAGGACACGGCTGAACATGGTCTGGGACATGCCACCAACATGAGCTATGGTATGCTGAAACGTACCCGTGGCAAAGAAATGTAGGGCTGCCATCACCTTCATCATGGGTGTCAGTGCAGTAGGATACCTGTGTAGCGGTTGGAGATGTGGTGCCAGCCTTGCTGTCAAGTTCGCAATCAACCGTTGGGTGAAGCGGTAGCGGCAGCGGCGTATACAGTCACGTTCCCTTAGGGCAGCCAAGTCTGGCATTGGTCGGGGGAGAGGCGGAGCCCTGCAGTAATTTGGAATGGACAACGAAGAGTAAGTAGAGTACAACAACAATGTCAATCTACTGAGCACATGTTAAACAGCCAATACACATATGCTACATACAGAGTCAGGTCTGTGCAATATATCCTGGACACGTATGCCAGGCAGGTGACACTCCTACCAAGAGCCAGCTACAAACGTGGATTCTCAAGCTCAACATTACATGGCATGAAAATAGCTGTGGGCCAGTGTAAGTGAACAGGCAGACGCATTACAGGAGTGACAGACATCCACATATGTGCAGAAGAAGGATGTTTTATCATACAGACAGGTTGCGGAACACTAGAGGCACAGGTCACATGTCCCTGAAAAAATGACAGACCACACACCTTGCCATGAAGGGGTACATGTCAAGACTGATCACACATACATTGATACTACGCAGATATGTCCTTGTTTCGCAATTCCATGTTCGATGCATACATACACACGTTACGTCTGATTCCACATGTGTCCTGGTGTGCATAATAGTGTGCCATGCCCATCTACACACAAGCACATGTTGGATGCAGCAACTGCAGATGCATTTGACTGAACAACAACAGCAAGCTAATGGGGACACATGACACACACATGACATAGTCACATCGTGCAACGCCGGTAGTCACATGTCAGGTGTAATTATCCGTGTACCTGGCATCAGGGGACAGTTGCGGGTGTTGGTGACTGTGCCATGGCAGTGACGCATTGCTCAACAAGTCTGTACTACATGCACACATGTCAAAGGTGTGAAGGGGATGTGTGGCACATGGTGCACCATCACACATGACATGTGTACACAGCTCATCACATATCTATTGGGTTCAAACATGAGGATATATGTGCCACATCACATCCTGACACACCTAGGCCCGAGACATGTAGGACTGCACTGACAATGACTTGATGTCCAGCCTTGGCCAAGTATGACAGCTCAATTCCTTTCTGTGTGCCGCCTGTCACCAGTGTAAGGTGTGAAACGCACCGTACACACGCTCTGAGGGCGTGTGTAGGGTCCGTATCACTATGGTTGTGTCGCCGTAGGCGTACGCCATGGTGATACGGTCTGTACACGCGTGTGTAGGGTCCGTATCACTATGGTTGTGTCGCCGTACGTCATGGTGATACGGTTCGTACACGCGTGTGTAGGGTCCGTATCACTATGGTTGTGTCGGCGTAGGCGTACGCCATGGTGATATGGTCCGTACACGCGTGTGTAGGGTCCGTATCACTATGGTTGTGTCGCCGTAGGCGTACGCCATGGTGATACGGTCCGTACACACGTGTGTAGGGTCCGTATTGTATTGTATAATCTTTTGTAAAGCGCTATCTGCCACCCTACGGGTATCCTGGCGCTGAGAGACTATGATAACATGAAACAGCACAGAACGAATAGCCAGTGGTCAAGATGGATGCCAACTATTCCTGGCGAAATAGCCATGTCTTGAGATCCTTCCTGAAGCCCAGCAGCGTTTTAGCCTGACGCAGCTCTTGGGGGATCTGACTCCAGAGGCGTGCTGCCGCCGTGCTGAAAGCCCTGCCTCCCATCTTGGTGAGTTTTACTCTGGCGACAGCTGCCAGGCTTTGACTAGTGGACCGGAGGAGTCTTTTTGGTTCGTACCAGGAGAATCGTTTGCGCAATGGTAATGGGCCGGTGTTATGTAGGGCCTTTTAGACCATGACTAACGACTTGAACTCAATCCTCTTTTTAACAGGAAGCAAATGGTGGTCCCTTAATGCCAGCGTTACAGATGAATCACACTGTCTCCTGAGTGCCAATTTGGCTGCAGTAGACTGTATTCTTTGCAATCCCTGTACAATATAGAGGGGAGCACCCAGGTACAGTGAATTACAATAGTCCAGTCTACTCAGGATCACACTCTGGACCACCAGAGACCTTGCCTCATTAGGGAGTAGCAGGAGAATTTGACGAAGAGCTCTCAGCAAAGCAATACAGGTACCAACAGTTTTATTAACCTGAGATTGCAGCTGGAGGTCTTCGTCCAACATGACCCCCAGGTTACGGACTGACTTTGCTGCAACTATAGGGGCATCCTCTGGCCAAAGCCGGAGCTCGGCCAAAGGAAGTTTAGACATTTTGTCTGCGCAGCAGTGTAGTAGCTCCGTTTTTCCGGCGTTCAACTGCAGTGAGTTGGCCCTCAGCCAGTCAGAGACCTTCCTCATGCATGCCTGGAAAGAGCTCAGAGGGACTGCATGCTCTCCTTCCATGGAGAACATCAACTGAATATCGTCCGCATAGTTAACTACCTCGATCCCATAAGATTTTATTAGAGGGATCAGGGGCCCTAAATAGAAATTGAAGAGGATTGGGCTAATGGCTGAGCCCTGAGGTACTCCATGGCATACCGGGGACCAAGGGGAGACAAATGGCGTCAGGGTCACTGCCTGTTGACGGTCAGTGAGATAAGACTGTAACCATTCCAGGGCACGGCCTGTCACCCCCAGACCTTCCAATCTTGCCAGCAACACCGAGTGACTAACCATGTCGAAAGCGGCCGACATGTCCAACAGCACCAAAACTGAGGAGCTGCCACTGTCGGCTCGCATTCGAAGTTTATCCAGGACGGTTGTCAGCGCGGTTTCCGTCCCATGCCCTGGCCGGAAGCCAAACTGGTCCTTATCCAGGAGCAGATGTTCTTCCAGGAAATTAGACAAGGACTTGCTGACCAATTTCTCCAAGATTTTAACTGGAAATGGTAGAAGGGATATTGGACGGAAATTGGCCGGCAACGATGGATCTAAGGAAGGTTTCTTCAGTAATGGAGTGACTATCGCCTGCTTCCAGCCACTTGGTACAGTTCCTTCATTCAGAGATTGGCGGCAGATTCGCCACAAATCCGAGAATAGGTCGGGGCTAAATTCTTTCCAGATCTTGTGAAGAAGGGGATCAAGAGGTGACCCAGATGATATCTCCCGCGCTATGATATTGAAGGAGTCCTCCGTGGGGAGTTGGAAATAGCTCAAAGAGAAATCTCTCCTGATGTCTGCCATGGTCGGGGGGATCTCAATGACACTCTGATCAAACCTACCCACGATGTTATTGACCTTGTCAATGAAAAATGTAGCAATTTCATTGCACAGGTTTTGTGATGGCTGGACAGTGCTAGCCAGGCATCCCGGATTACTAAGGTCTCTAACGATGTTAAAGAGAGCCCTGGTTCCATTAGATGCCTGCAGGATGGAGTTAGCGTAGAATTGCGACTTGGCCTCCCGGATAGCCGTCTTGTATTGATGTTGTATTATTTTTAGGGCTTTTTTGTCTGCTTCTAAATACCGCCTACGCCAGCTTCTTTCGGCCTGGCGGCGCGCTAAGTGTAGCGCTTTAAGCTCCTCACTGAACCAAGGAGCTGATTGAGTATTACGCATTCTAAGCTTTTTATTTGGTATAAATCCCTCCAGCACTTGGTTGATGGAGTTACTGTAGCTATTTTAGTTCTCTCCAGGCGTCTTCTCTGGGTCAAACAAATTCCGTCTAGAGAAAAGGGGGGCTACGCCCCTATTGGAGAGCTTAGCCCAATCCCTTCCCCACCTGAAGTTAGCCGGTTTGTTCCCTACCGATTTGTCTCCTTGTAAAATCAGCCTGAATTGTATTAAGAAGTGGTCAGTCCAGCTTAAAGGAGAGATGCTAAGTACCTTTGTTTCAGACGGTTTGGCAAACACTAAGTCAAGCGTATGGCCTCCCTCATGTGTCGATTGTTGGATAAGCTGATGGAGGCTGCAATTCTCACAAATATGGTTCAGGGTTTGTAAGTGATTCCCGAGACTCCCTGTCTCCCATAGATTGAAGTCCCCCAAAAGCAGCAATCTGGAATGTGTGGAAGCCAAGGCGACGATGGTATCCAATATTGCCTGATGGTTAAAGTCCATGCCTGGGGGTCTGTAACAGACCATCCCCGTCAGCATTCTCCCTTTAGCCTCCTGTAGGGTAAAGCCCAGGATCTCATATCCTGCTATGTCTTTGATCGGAAGTTGGGGCGCAATCCCACTTCTTCTTAAAGATTAGTCCTACCCCCCCTCCTCTCCCCGTTAAGTGTGGTTTCTGAAGGATCTTATAGCCAGCACGGCATGCCATTCCTAGTTCCACTGAAGAGTTCGCGTTTATCCAGGTCTCAGTTATGAACAGCAGATCCAGGTCTAGATCTTCCAGCAGGTTGCAGACGTCTTGATAATGCTTTATGAGAGACCTGCTATTAATCAAGCCGCATGTCAGGACCTGCTGAAAATCCTTCTGGTGCTTGTTGCCTAATTTTAAAAGAGTGTCTCTAGAGTACCAACGTCTGCCTGTGCAGTTTACGGCAGCATCACTGACGCGAAGCGCGACCGAGGCGCGGACGGGCGCAGACGGGCTTGCCTCTGGCGCGCGCGCGCTGCGCGCTTGCATTCCTCTCATTAAAATACAGTGGTCCGCTAGAGCGCTAACAAAGATGGCGCCCGTAGGATGTCCCTACGATGGTGGAATATCGCCAAGAGCGAAATGGTGGTTGTTTTAAGGTGCAAGTAAGTGGGCACAGTAATTATAAAATACAATACCACAATATTACAGTTTATTTTTTTAAAAAGATTGTCTCAAGGCTGGCTAATCACATAAAATTATCGGTAACAACAAAATAGATACACCGTACTTGTGCCCCTCGGCAGAGCATTATGCGGTCACAGTTAGGTGTGGAATAACGTCTCTTTGGTGCTGCGCGCTTGCGTTCCTCTCATTTAAATACAGTGGTCCGCTAGAGCGCTAACAAAGATGGCGCCCGTAGGATGTCCCTACGATGGTGGAATATCGCCAAGAGCGAAATGGTGGTTGTTTTAAGGTGCAAGTAAGTAGGGTCCGTATCACTATGGTTGTGTCGCAGTAGGCGTACGCCATAGTGATACGGACCCTACACACGCGTGTACAGACCGTATCCCTATTGCGTACGCCTACGGCGACACAACCATAGTGATACGGACCCTACACACGCGTGTACGGACCGTATCCCTATGGCGTACGCCTACGGCGACACAACCATAGTGATACGGACCCTACACACGCGTGTACCGACCGTATCCCTATGGCGTACGCCTACGGCGACACAACCATAGTGATACGGACCCTACACACGCGTGTACGGACCGTATCACTGGAGTAGTGGTGCCCTAGGGGCGTGGAACGCACCGTACCTGTGTGTGTATAGTGAAATAACATAGGGGACACATGAGGGACAAGTATAAGGGCCTAAATGCATGCTGGTTGTCACGGAGACAGAGTTTCAAGTTCAAAAATTTTCATCAGGTGGCCAGCAGAAGTCAGTTGGAGACAATATACTATGTTGCAAAGTGGTTGTTGACTTGACATCATGCTCAATTTTCAAACCATGCAAAGCCCCTCACTGGGGTAGGTTTAAAGGGATTGGAGGAAACGTAGGATGCAAATGAGATTGACCAATCACTCTGTACTCCTGTAAATGAAACAGCCCAGCAAGGGAGATATAAGGCAGCCAGGTCCCATGAGAGAGCACTTGCCTGCACAACCTTTCATTCCACACCACTGCTGCTGCTTGTGATTCCTCTGGTCCTGTATGGATATGACTGCAACAGAAGCGATCGTCCCTGCACTATGCACATCTCACACTCATTCACATCATGTCTGAGGGCAACACATTGGTCATGCATGCTGTAAGGCAGTACACTTTTTTAATACACACTCCTATGTCGGGACTCAGCAGCAGTGCCAACTAACATGGACCCCACAATGACTGAACTGGCCAGGGCACAGGCAAGGTCCCAACACATGTCACAGACCACCCCCACACATGAGGGGACACATGAGGGACAAGTATAAGGGCCTAAATGCATGCTGGTTGTCATGGAGACAGAGTTTCAAGTTCAAAATTTTTCATCAGGTGGCCAGCAGAAGTCGGTTGGAGACAATATACTATGTTGCAAAGTGGTTGTTGACTTGACATCATGCTCAATTTTCAAACCATGCAAAGCCCCTCACTGGGGTAGGTTTAAAGGGATTGGAGGAAACGTAGGATGCAAATGAGATTGACCAATCACTCTGTACTCCTGTAAATGAAACAGCCCAGCAAGGGAGATATAAGGCAGCCAGGTCCCATGAGAGAGCACTTGCCTGCACAACCTTTCATTCCACACCACTGCTGCTGCTTGTGATTCCTCTGGTCCTGTATGGATATGACTGCAACAGAAGCGATCGTCCCTGCACTATGCACATCTCACACTCATTCACATCATGTCTGAGGGCAACACATTGGTCATGCATGCTGTAAGGCAGTACACTTTTTTAATACACACTCCTATGTCGGGACTCAGCAGCAGTGCCAACTAACATGGACCCCACAATGACTGAACTTGCCAGGGCACAGGCAAGGTCCCAACACATGTCACAGACCACCCCCACACATGATGCTGCAAGCATTGGGCACTTGGATTAACTGCCAGTCTAGATAACCTTGTGCAAGAGTGACTACCCACAGACCCGGGAACACATGTCAAGGAGGGGAAGGGAGGAAGAACAGCACGGGTTGACTTTGTGGAACAGGATATGCTCCACAGCCATTCGCCCTGGAGGAGAATGTGGCATTGCTGGATGTCATCCTCCCACAGTATCCCAGCCTGTATGGGAGACCAGGGGAGCAGGTAAGTGCTGACTCCACTAGCTTAGACTGTGCCCCTTTTTTGTGACTGTCACTTCTGGCCTTGTGTCCAGGTGTGACAGACATGCTATGTTGTTTAGAGTGGGTCCTAGGGGGGGGGGGGATGTCTCATGTCTCCCATGCAGAGCATGCTGTAGTGCATGTCTGCACTCCTCACTTGCATAGTGCTTACTGTGGCAATCACTGCATGGTGCATACCACATTCAGCCTGGCTAATCCTCTTGGGAATGTTGTTTCTACAGCCCTGATGTGATTCTGTGTTCCCCCCAGTGTGACAGGTGACTGTACCCACAGATGTGTGTGAGTGGAGTGTACCTGTGGTGAGTGTCCAAATGATGTGTACGTCCCCTGGACATTGGTGTGTGTGCAAGTCCCTGTCATGTGGGTGTGTGTCTATGTGGAGTGTTGCAGGCCAGATGCATGAGGGATGCATATACCCTACCCATCTGATGTGAGCAGGGAGCAGTGCTGTGTGTCTGACGTGCTGGGCTAGCCCAACACCTGTGACACCCCCCAGTCAAGTGGCACGTGTGCAGAGTGAGGTTTGTACCCGCATTTGCCAATGGCAGGTTATTGTCCTGTGCCTGTGTGTGTCTGTGTACTCTGCTGAGTTTTCGTCAGTGGCCTGGGGCATGTGACTGCTGTGAGGTGCTGTACGTAATCCTGGTGTAGCTTGTGATGCACAGTGTGAGCCATGATCATTGATTGTGTCGCACCCCTCATTCCACCTGTGTACTTTCAATGCCACGTAGTGCATTTTGCCTTCCCCAGAGGAGAATGTCCCTATGACAAAGGTGCAATGAGCCTGCTGCATACTATGCCCTGTTCAAACCAGCCAAATTGTTCTAATGTCTGTCTCTGTGACATGTAGCATGTATATTTAAGTAGTCTCACTTTCTCTCCCTCACAGGTAGGCGCCTATGCCAAGGGGGTGATTTGGAGGGAAGCCGTCAGTGCCGTGAGGTCGGTGGAGGGTCGGAAGCGGCGACTGGCCCAGGTGAGGAATTGCTGGCAGGATATCCGGCGCTGGACCAGGAGGATCGCCCGGGTCCTGCTGGGGGACTTACCAGAGGGGAAGAAGAACCGTGGGCGCCGGCGCCTGACCCACATCATGAAGCGTGTGCTGGCGGTGGTCTTCCCTGACTTGGATAGGCGCTTAATGGAGAAGCAGCAGCAGGAAGGGGGTAGGTACATGTGTGTTTGTAGTGTGTCACCAGCTTTTGGAAGTGCGCAGTCGCATAGATACAATGCCAGGGTTAATATGTGCAGTGCATATCCTGTTCCACAAAGTCAACCCGTGCTGTTCTTCCTCCCTTCCCCTCCTTGACATGTGTTCCCGGGTCTGTGGGTAGTCACTCTTGCACAAGGTTATCTAGACTGGCAGTTAATCCAAGTGCCCAATGCTTGCAGCATCATGTGTGGGGGTGGTCTGTGACATGTGTTGGGACCTTGCCTGTGCCCTGGCCAGTTCAGTCATTGTGGGGTCCATGTTAGTTGGCACTGCTGCTGAGTCCCGACATAGGAGTGTGTATTAAAAAAAGTGTACTGCCTTACAGCATGCATGACCAATGTGTTGCCCTCAGACATGATGTGAATGAGTGTGAGATGTGCATAGTGCAGGGACGATCGCTTCTGTTGCAGTCATATCCATACAGGACCATGGAGGAGTGTGGCCACTACAGTCCCCTGGGGCACCTCTCCCTAGGTATCATGTGTGTCAGCAAACAATGTGGACATTCTCTGTGTCTTCAGCATAGGTTGGGCTCTGTGGAATTGTACCCTGGCCTCATTTATATTTACGTTAAGTGTGCTACATGTGTCCACTTGACAGGGTGACCCAATTTGGCTTGTGTATACTCACACTGGCCAGTGCCTGTGTGTCTTGGTACAACTATCTGATGATGGTTGTTTGTCAATTACATGTGTGGTCAGGCGCACGAGGGGTAGTTAGTGTACACTCAGGATGTATTTTAGGGCATTTTTTAAATCCCTGAGTACGAGGTGTAAGTACTTCCTCTGTCTCAATCACATTGTCTCAGGTGGGGGGGTGGGGGGGGTTTGTGCGGGCAAGGCCTACATGTTCAAACCGTATGTCTCCTTGCCAGGTCTGGCCTGTGTGTGATGATTGTCTGGACATACACTCAACATGCAGTGACCCAGTCATGTTGGGCATGGTTTGATGTATTTGCTAAGCATGCATGTGCCAAATATTAACAGACATGGTTCCTGCTCATCCCTTTTTTGGCAACGGTGTGTGGTCCAGATGCTGTGCTCGACTCTCCCCAGACACTAGCTCCTCTTTCTTATTTGAGATCAAGTTATTTGCAGTTGTGTCATGCTCTCCATGGTTTCTCAGTGGCATGGTGGGTCAACCCACTGTGTGGTGCAGGGCCTACATATGTGCGTAGTATTGTAGATGTTACTCATGTTGCCTTTCATGCTATGCACTGTGACCTATGTAGTTTTGACTCATGTGTCATATGTATACAGGTGTCTGATTATTTCCTGTCTCTTCACCTTGCCCACAGCATTGTCAGGGGAAACCGAGGGAGACACTGGCAAGGATCTTGAGGAGGGATCCAGCACCGGTGCCACCACTGCTGGCGAGTCTTGCGGAGCGAGTGGCACGGAGGCCGAGGGGAGTGAGGCGGAGGACCTGTCCAGTCCCACCACAGACTATGACGCTGACGGGTCCAAGGCTGAGCTCCCAGAGGGGGCGGAGGCTGCTCCCACAGCTGAAAGCAGCAGTACATCTCTCGCCGCCCCCTCCATTCCCATCAACGGCCTCCCACTTGCTCGGGTCCCTTCCCTCCGTGCTAGGCGACAACATGTCTCCTTCGTGCCAGGCACCGCACCCCCTGCCCCTGTCTCCCCTGCTGCCGTCAATGCCGAGTCTGTGGACATCCTGCGGCAGTTGCAGGTTGGTCAGTCATCGCAGCTTAATGTCGTCCATGGCCACACCAGACTGCTGACACAGATGGTGTCGTACATGGAGGGCATGTCAGCAGCGATGTCTGAGCAACGGATGTTGCTGAGGTCCATAGACACGTCACTGGCTGCAGCAGTGGATCTCCAGCAGCGCTCCCTCCACCCCCCTACCCCAGCACCATCTACACTTCCCACTGCCATGCCTGTCCCACGCACACCCAGACGTCCCCATGCACGCACCCCACCAGACACAGGCAGCACACCACCAGGGAAGGCCAAGCGCACACCTCCTGTCATGCACACACAGGGGGAAGTAGGCACAGCCACTGGGTCGGGGGGCAAACAGCAGCCACGCAGCCACAGTGGGAGTGCGCAGTCCTTACAACCCACTTCCTCCAAAACCACTCCCCTTAGCTCTCCTGGGCAACTGTCAGATAAGGAGTCCTTCGTGGACAGTGTGTCCCTCAGCCCCAGTGTGGCACCACCCCGCAAGCGGTGGAGGCAGTACCCGCCCAGGGTAGTTGAGTTCCCCCCGCTGTCCACAACCTCCCCCAGTAGCGCTGCAACCCATCCTTCCGACCCCCCCCCCCCCTCCTTGGGGCCTGTTGTTTCTTCGGGTGCAGGGGAGACGCTTGAAAACTGGCAGACGTGTGCAGCGCCGAGCTCGCATCCACCTTTGGCGCTGCCCCACCCCCTGTGGTGGAGTCGTCCGTCCCTGCACCCACCACACCTACCCTTTCCCCTCCTGTCCCTGCGGTGCCTGGTCCTTCCCCCCCACATGATGCCCCCCTACTGTGGATGATATGGAGGAGTGAACTGTGCAGGCACGCTAGGGGAGACACATCCTAAAGTGTCCCCCACCAGGACTTTGCACATGGCCTGGCCTATGGGCCCTGTATATAGTGGACATTTCTTTTGCTATAAGTTTTAATGCTGAATAAAGCTTTTTGTTTTTCATTTGCACACGAATGCTTTTCTGGTATTGCTGCTGGTGCTGCTGCTCCATGATTTGGGGTGTTGATAATGTGTTAGGTGTCTGGGAAATGTTGTAGTGCTGCTCATGGGGTGGCCCTTGGTATCTGTGTGCCATCACAAGGTCTCAGCAAATAATCTTTGGTCATGTAAGCTCTTACTGTATGTTGACATTGTCCCAAGTGGTGTTCCTTCCTCTGTGGACCCTGACATCTTCCCTGCAGGGTCTTTCCCAATTGTTGTGCTGAGCACTGTCTACATTTCCTGGGTGTGTCACGGATACTTTGGCCATGCATGCTCAGCAATTTCTCCACCTGCATCATTTGTGGCATCCTTGGTGGTCACTGTACTTGTGTATGGAGTATATTGACATGACTTCATGTGGACATGTTCCCTTTTACGCACTATGCATGTGTGTACTCCCAGCCTCGCACACATGTGTTACGTGTTCTGCAGGGTCTTTGGGCACCTGTCTGACAATTGTGGGCATTGTATCTGTGGGTACTCCACCCTTTTCCTTCCATGGGAGGTAACAACTTGTTGGCTGCCCCAGCACCTGTACATTCCTATCAGTCCTGGAATGCGCGTGACAGTGTGTGTTCCCTTTGGCTCTCTTAGTTTAGTAGGGTGGCACATGAATGTACAGTCTTGTTGCATGCTCTCAGTGTGTGTATTGTGCTGCCAGCGCCAGGGGTGGGTAAGCATGTGTCATTTGTCATCACACCCACATGTGGTGTGTCATGCAGTGGGGGATGGACATCCACCATCATGGGAATAGGACACTGCTGTCAGTGATGTGTTGGCATGCCACTCTCAATATTGTCGCACTTTGTGTATGCCTTCATGCACCCATGGAGTTTTGCTAATTGTAGGATGGTGTACACACCACCATGTCTCTGTCCACTGCTGGGAGGCCTCTGCACCCACCCCTCCTATGTCTGGGCACTGCTGGGAGTGATAGGCACCCACCCCTCCTATGTCTGGGCACTGCTGGGAGGACTCTGCACCCACCCCTCATATGTCTGGGCACTGCTGGGAGGACTCTGCACCCACCCCTCCTATGTCTGGGCACTGCTGGGAGGACTCCGCACCCACCCCTCATATGTCTGGGCACTGCTGGGAGGACTCTGCACCCACCCCTCCTATGTCTGGGCACTGCTGGGAGGCCTCTGCACCCACCCCTCCTATGTCTGGGCACTGCTGGGAGGACTCTGCACCCACCCCTCCTATGTTTGGGCACTGCTGGGAGGACTCCGCACCCACCCCTCATATGTCTGGGCACTGCTGGGAGTGATAGGCACCCAACCCTCCTATGTCTGGGCACTGCTGGGAGGACTCTGCACCCACCCCTCATATGTCTGGGCATTGCTGGGAGGACTCTGCACCCACCCCTCCTATGTCTGGGCACTGCTGGGAGGACTCCGCACCCACCCCTCATATGTCTGGGCACTGCTGGGAGTGATAGGCACACACCCCTCCTATGTCTGGGCACTGCTGGGGGGGCTCTGCACCCACCCCTCATATGTCTGGGCACTGCTGGGAGGACTCTGCACCCACCCCTCCTAGGTCTGGGCACTTCTGGGAGGACTCTGCACCCACCCCTCATATGTCTGGGCACTGCTGGGAGGACGCTGCACCCACCCCTCCTATGTCTGGGCACTGCTGGGAGGACTCCGCACCCACCCCTCATATGTCTGGGCACTGCTGGGAGTGATAGGCACCAACCCCTCCTATGTCTGGGCACTGCTGGGAGGACTCTGCACCCACCCTTCATATGTCTTGGCACTGCTGGGAGGACTCTGCACCCACCCCTCATATGTCTGGGCACTGCTGGGAGGGCTCTGCACCCACCCCTCCTATGTCTGGGCACTGCTGGGACGACTCTGCACCCACCCCTCCTATGTCTGGGCACTGCTGGGAGGACTCCGCACCCACCCCTCATATGTCTGGGCACTGCTGGGAGTGATAGGCACCCACCCCTCCTATGTCTGGGCACTGCTGGGAGGACTCTTCACCCACCCCTCATATGTCTGTGCACTGCTGGGAGGACTCTGCACCCACCCCTCCTATGTCTGGTCACTGCTGGGAGGGCTCTGCACCCACCCCTCCTATGTCTGGGCACTGCTGGGAGGACTCTGCACCCACCCCTCCTATGTCTGGGCACTGCTGGGAGGACTCCGCACCCACCCCTCATATGTCTGGGCACTGCTGGGAGTGATGGGCACCCACCCCTCCTATGTCTGGGCACTGCTGGGAGGACTCTGCACCCACCCCTCATATGTCTGTGCACTGCTGGGAGGACTCTGCACCCACCCCTCCTATGTCTGGGCACTGCTGGGAGGACTCTGCACCCACTCCTCATATGTCTGGGCACTGCTGGGAGGACTCTGCACCCACCCCTCCTATGTCTGGGCACTGCTGGGAGGACTCTGCACCCACCCCTCATATGTCTGGGCACTGCTGGGAGGACTCTGCACCCACCCCTCCTATGTCTGGGCACTGCTGGGAGTTCTCTGCACCCAGACCTCATATGTCTGGGCACTGCTGGGGCTGATGGCCACACACCCCTATGTGTCTGTCCACTGGCGTGGTACGACCCGTACCCACGTCTTTATGGGATGTGTATGGGCCGTACCCCTACGTCACCCCAACAATGGCGGTACGGCCCGTACCCATGCCTTTGGGACGTGGGTACGGGCCGTACCGCCATTGTTGGGGTGACATAGGGGTGGGCGTGGTACGACCCGTACCCACGCTCTTAAGGCGTGGGTACGGGCCTTACCCCTATGTCACCCCAACAATGGCAGTACGACCCGTACCCACTTCCCAAAGCCATGGGTACGGGTCGTACCACGACCACCCCCTACGGCACCCCAACAATGGCGGTACGGCCCGTACCCACGTCCCAAAGGCATGGGTACGGGTCGTACCACGCACACCCCTACGTCACCCCAACAATGGCGGTACGGCCCGTACCCATGCCTTGAGAGCGTGGGTACGGGTCGTACCACGCCAACCCCTACATCACCCCTACAATGGCGGTACGGCTCATACCCACGTCCCATAGGCATGGGTACGAGTCGTACCACGCCCACCCCTACGTCACCCCAATACTGGAGGTACGGCCCGTACCCATGCCTTCAGAGCGTGGGTACGGGTCATACCACGCCCACCCCTACGTCACCCCAACAATGGCGGTACGGCCCGTACCCACGTCCCAAAGGCATGGGTACGGGCCGTACCGCCATTGTTGGGGTGACGTAGGGGGGGGTGGTACGACCCGTACCCACGCTCTTAAGGCGTAGGTACGGTGCGTACCACAATTGTTGTGTTGCCGGTTCGCGTCCATGCCGACTTCCGTTGTGGCGGACGCAGGCCTTGATGGAGACGCCCCCGCCCCCCGAAGTGACCATGCCCTGGGGGTCAGGTATGTACAGGGCATGTATGATTTTTAACTTGGGTGGGGGTTATGTTTCCTGCCCCTGCCCCCCCCCTTTGCCCCTGGGTGTTGTTCTGACCTTCTGCGGCATCTGCGTCGGTTCCTGTACACCAGGTGGACAGCTATGAGGGTCGGGATGACACGTAGGTTGGGGTCCATGGCTGTCCGTCGCGTACAGGTGCTCCTTCTGCGCGTCGTCCTGATTTCCCGGCACTTTTCGGCTGCCGTAAAATATTATCCGTGCGGAGTGACGTGGGGACGGATCGTACTTGCTGGTTCGTGTAACGCTGCCTGACTCCGTCCGGACGTCACGTCCGCGGTGTCCCGGATCGGAATTGTGGGTATGTGTGTTGTCGGTCGGTGTTTTTTGCGATTCGTACGGTAATGGTGTTTCCGTACGAATCGTACTTGCATGTTTGTAAGGTATTTTTCCCGGGTACGAGTCGGACGGAGAACACGCTCCATCCGACGATTCGTATATCATCAAAGAAGGTCTATTTTCTCTATTTTTCTGTTTCTAAAAATAAATACAGAAAGGAAAATAAATAGTTTTCTGTCTGTATTTATCTGTGAAAATCAGTAAAAACGGAAAACTGGGAGCCCTAATTGTGATGGAAGTGTTGATTATATATATATATATTACCTACTGGCGGTTGCCAGTAGGTAGTTATAGTTAGGACCTATTTTCCATAGGAAATGCGCAACATTCTATTCCCAATAAGTCTGGCCCCGGTTGATGAATCTTTGCAAAAGTTTCCAAACTTTTGGCCAGCTCCGGTCCGCTCCTATCCTGAAAGTCTCGGGGTGATTCGTCAAGCGGGGGCCCAGAAAAAAGGGGGGTCCCAAAACAAGTTTTCCCCATGCATTTTCCCATAGAACCTTTAGCCGCAGCTACAGCCCGAACTGCTGAACGGAATTACACCAAATATGGCATAAAGGTAGTCCTCAGTTCAGACTCGTGCCTTTTGCTTAAATGTTGTTAATCTGTTGAGTAGTTTCTGAGAAAATTACAGTTAGAAGTACATATAGATCTATGGACTTGGAGTATCCGCGCACCCTAAGCGCACCGTGCGCGCACCCTCCCGATCACGCGCTGAATGCTAATTGGCTGTCAACATTCGAAACCAGGAACTGTTGGCAGCCATTTTGTGCCTCGGTAGAAGCGAGGCTGAAGAAGTAAGGGAAATAAGTGTGTAAAACATATAAAGGGGGCAGTGTAGATATACTCTGACTTGCTTAGGGGGTCCCAGAAGGACTCCCAGGAACCCCTTTTTTTTTTTAACGACAAAATGCGTGCAGGGGCGCGGATCCGGCCGTAAAAAAAAATAAAAAACAAAGCGCGGGCTTCCACGCTTCCTTAATAATTAGCCCCCGGGGGGGCCAAATCCCGGGGCAAACACTGTACCATTTATTGGGGGGCCAGGGCCCCCCAGCCCCGGGGACCTCTACCCCCGGGGCTAGAAAATAAATAGGGAGGGGGGCTGAACGGCCCCCCCAAGCCCCGGGGACCACCACTCCCCGGGGCTTTATTTATTGAGGGAGGGGGGCTGCGTGGCCCCCCTCCTGGAGCCCTCGAGGGCCCTGGGGACCGCCACCCCCCAGGGCCGGCTCCTGCAGTGTCCTAGGGTGCCCACCCCCAGGACACTGTTGTTTGCTATGAGAGGGCGGGAGTATCCTGCCCTCCCATAGCAAACTTCGTTTGGATTTTGAAAGAGAGAGCAGGGAAACCTGCTCTCTCTTTCAAAATCCAAACCATATTGCTTTTCCGCACGGGGAGCTGCATGTCAGCAGCTCCCCATGTGGAAAAGCAATGCCGGCTCCCGAAGAACGCGGGGAGCCGGCTGGGGCCGTTGGGGCTCCCCCCACGGTCCCCAACGTTTTTTATAAGCCCCGGGGGATGGGGTCCTCGGGGATAATAAAAATTAGTGATAGGGGCTATTTTTTTTTTTACTGTAAAATTAGGAGTTGCGCATCCTATCGCACTGGGTGCACGATTTCTCTCGCGTGAGGTGGGTGGATCCTAACGCGTTGGGTGCGCGACTCCAAGCAAAAAAAAAAACTAACATTTTTGGGAGATAAACATCAAGCTTATATGTTTCGTTCTTGAGTGGCTCTAAAAAGAGCCGTTGTGTTCATTGAGAGTTTTTGGTACTTATAAGTAAGTACCTATACAGAGTCTAAAGTTGTTGAGGAAGTCTCTGTTTCCTTCATCAGTAAAGTGTACACCATCTCTCCTATACATCTCTTGCATATGAAAACACAGAATGTTATTGTAAATGGACCCCATGCTATAGTCTCGGAGAAAAGCAGAAACAGATTTATTCACATATTTCCTAGCTTTCTCAATCTGTGGACAAAAATGATTGGACCAGTTCCATTTCTGCCTTTGGCATATGTTAGAATAGACAAAGGCAGTTTTGGGAAAAAGTGAAATCAATTCTGCAAAGGTGTCCTTGATAAGCATTTCCAGACCTACCCCAGTCAAAGTGCCCAGGTCATTGCCACCACAGTGCACTATTATGGGGTCAAGGTGTTGGAGATGCATAAAGGATTTTACCAATGGCATCAATTGGTGCCACTTTAACCCTCTCTGTCCAATCCATTTAATGTCTACATTTGGCAAACCTAGGTCTTTGTGAATGCCTTTGTTTTCTGCATACCTTTGGCTCCAGAAAATATAGCTGTGTACCACAATCCACACTCTAAGCATCTTGAAGGGAGGTCTGGATGCACTCAGATGGTCTCTGTAAATGAAATGGCAGTTTGAAAAGTAAGATTTTTCTAAAATGGTGGATAAGATGCAGTTTTGAAAAAAGAAAAGAAATGATTGGTTGTTTGACAACCTTCTACACTGAAAACTAGGGTGCATGTTTCTGTTTTTTAAACGCATGATTCTTATTGGTTATCGAAAACTGATTGAAAGGAACATTATATGTGATAAGCTGATATGTTGAAAAGTCAAGCACACTTGCTGTTTTGATTAGCAACATTGTGTTCTGAACTTGTGATCTGAGTGCAAAATGAGAGGGAAACGTTGCCATTCTTTGGTTTTGCTGACAGGTGCACAGTGCAGAGATTCTGTATAAGAAAATCTGGTGTGTGACTGACATACTTCTTAATCTACAAAACAACTTGAAAGGTGAGTTATTTAATTGTGAGGGGATGTATGTGGTCTATTTTGATTTTAATCAGACTAATGTATTTCTCCTGCTAAAGTGCAGGGAGTACTTTTTTTGTCTACAATCTTATTGACAGTGTGTGTGCATGTAGAAACCATTCTGTGATAAGCATTTGTGTTTTTCATGTGTTTGCAGACAGATAACTGTGCTGTTTACATGTTTTGGTAGAATTAGAAACCAGTCATTGTTTATGTATTTGCAAAATGAGTCATGTTTCTACACTAAAATGTAGTACTCCTTCTAGATTAAGACATGTGTTTTGGTACAGTGCAAGGGATAGTGTTGTTTGTCTAGAATCACACAGTGAGTCTGTGTGCATTTAGGAATCATTTTGAGAGAAACATTTTGGTACTAATGTGTAGTAGAAAATGTTCTGCAATGTGTGCAGTCACCTTACATCTTGTAGACTAGTAAATGTATTTTTTACAAGGGATAGTTGGTTGTCTACAATTACACTGTGAGTCTATGTGCATTTGAGCAACTATTGTGAGAAAAGTATTTGGTAACATCATGTATTTGCTGGCAGATAACTGCTTTAAAACCTGTTTTGTTGTCACGTTTTAGTAGCATTAGAGGCCAGTCATTCCTTATTCAATTGTAAAATGAGTCGGGCTTTCACAATAGTGTGCAGTATTGAAATATGTAGAATGTGTGCAGTCACCTTACCCCTTCTAGACTAGTGATTGTGTCTTGGTAAAGTACAAGGAAGAGTGTTGCTTGTCTAGAATCAAACTGTGAGTCTGTATGCATTTGGGAATCACTGTGAGAGAAGCATTTGGGTACTTCATATCTTTGCATACACGTAACTGTTTAAAAACCTTTCCTGTTCTCAAGTTTTGGTAGAATTAGAAGCTGGTGATTGCTTATGTATTCGGAAAATGAGTCAAGCTTTGACACTAAAGTGCAGTACTAAAATATGTAGAATGTGAGCAGTTACTTTACTTCTGCCTGAGCAGTAAATGTGTTTTGGTGAAGTACAGGGGATAGTGTTGCTTGTCTAGAATCACACTGAGTCTGTCTGCATTTGGCTAACCATTGTGAGAGAAGCATTTGGTAACATCGTGTATTTGCTGACAGATAACTGTTTTAAAACCTATCATGTTGTCAAGTTTTAGTAGCATTAGAAGCCAGTCATTGCTTATGCTTTCATAAAATGAGTCAGGCTTGGGCACTAAAGTGCAGTACTGAAATATGTAGATTGTGTGTAGTCCCCTTACTCCTTCCAGAGTAGTGAATGTGTTTTGGTAAAGTCCAAGGGATAGTGTTGCTTGTCTAGAATCACACTGTGAGTCTGTGTGCATTTGGGCAACCATTGTGAGAGAAGCATTTGGTTACATCATGTATTTGCTGATAGATAACAGCTTAAAAACCTGTCATGTTGTCAAGTTTTAGTAGTATTAGAAGCCAGTCATTGCTTATGCATTCACAAAATGAGTCAGGCTTTCATAGTAGTGTGCAGTATGGAAATATGTAGAATCTCTGCAGTCACTTCAGCCCTTCCACACTAGTGAATGTGTTTTGGTAAAATAGAAGGAATAGTGTTGTTTGTCTAGAATCACACAGCGAGTCTGTGTGCATTTGGGAACTAATGTGAGAGAAGCATTTGGTTACATCATGTATTTGTTGATAGATAATAGCTTAAAAACCTGTCATGTTGTCAAGTTTTAGTAGTATTAGAAACCAGTCATTACTTATGCATTCACAAAATGAGTCAGGCTTTCATAGTAGTGTGCAGTATGAAAATATGTAGAATCTCTGCAGTCACTTCAGCCCTTCCACACTAGTGAATGTGTTTTGGTAAAATAGAAGGAATAGTGTTGTTTGTCTAGAATCACACTGAGTCTGTGTGCATTTGGGAACAAATGTGAGATAAGCATTTGGAGGTTTCATGTTTTTGCAGACACATAATTGCTTAAAAACCTATCCTGTTATATTTTTGTAGAAATAGAATCCATTTATTGTTTATGTGTTTGTAAAATGAGTCAGGTTTATACACTAATGAGCAGTAGTAAAATATGTGGAATGTGTGCACTCAAATTACCTTTTCAAGAATGGTAAATGTGTTTTTGTAAAATTCAAGGGATTTTGTTTGTTTTCTAGAATCACACTGTGAGTGTGTGCATTTAGAAACTGTAGTAAGAGAAGGATTTGGGTATTTTATGTGTTTGCCGATATATAACTGGTTAAAAACCTATCCTATTGTCAAACTTTGATAGAATAAGAAACCAGTCATTGCTTAGGTATTTGTAAAAGAGTCAGGGTTCTACAATTATGTGCAGTAGTAAAATATGTGGATTGTGTGTACTGTTTACCAATTTCGGAAAAGAAAATGTGATTTGGTAATATGTATGGGATAGTGTTTGTTGTGTAGAATCACACCGAGAGTCTGTATGCATTTGGGAACCATTTAGAGAGAAGGTTTTGGGTACTTTATATCTTTGCATACATATAAGTACTTAAAAAACTCTAATCATTTAGTCAGTACCAAAGTACTCCTACACTGAGCCAGGCCTTAGCTTATGGACTGTTTCAAACGCCTATCCACTATGCATGCAGGTCTCTAACCACCTACACACTTGTCTTTCACTTCTTCAATTAACTAGTCAGTATCTATATACTTCAATAAACACCCTGTCACTCATCTTACACACCTCCAGTGACTGATCCAGTACCATGTACTAATCTATTCACTGCGCCAAAACCAAAAAACTTAAAATGTTTCACCCAGACACTCTCCTAGCATTAGTCTAATGATTCAGTCAGTACCCAGGTACTCATGCAGTGAACCATGCATTACCACATGGACTGCTTCGAATGTCTATCCACTATGCATGCAGGCTTCTAACCTACTATACACTTGTCTTTAACACCTTGAATTCCCCAGTCAGTATCCATATACTTCCAGCAAACACCCTGTCACTCCCCTTGCACTCCTCCAGTGACTCATTCAGCACCATGTAGTAATCCATTCACTGCGTCAAAACCCAAACACTTATAAATTCACCCCTGCACTCTCCTTGCAATAATGTAAACATTCAGTTAATATCCAAGTAGTAATGGAGTGAGGCAGGCTTTAGCACATGGATTGATTCAAACGCCTATCCACTATGCATGGAGGCCTCTAACCACTGACACAATTGTCTTACAGACCTTCAATTTCCCAGTCAGTATCTATAAACTCCAATAAACACTCTTTCAGTCCACTTGCACACCTCTAGTGACTCATCTGGCACCATGTACTGATCTATTCACTGCGTCAAAACTTAAAAACTTTAAAAGATTCATCCAGGCACTCTCCTTGCAGTACTCTAATGATTCAGTCAGTACCCAAGTACTAATGGAGTGAGGCAGGCCTTAGCACATAGACTGCTACAAACCCCTATCCACTATGCATGCAGTCCTCTAACCACCTACACATTTGTCTTTCACACCTTCAATACCCCAGTTGGTATTCATACAGTTCCTTCAAACACCCTGTCACTCCTCTTACACTCCTCCAGTGACTCATTCAATCCATTTACTGTGCCAAAACCCAAACACTTATAAATTCACCCAGGCACTCTTCTTGCAATACTGTAAACATTCAGTTAGTATCCAAGTACTAATGGAGTGAGGCAGGCCTTAGCACATGGATTGATTCAAACGCCTATCCACTATGCATGGAAGCCTCTAACCACCTACACAATTGTCTTTCAGGCCTTCAATTTCCCAGTCAGTATCTATAAACTCCAATAAACACTCTTTCAGTCCACTTGCACACCTCTAGTGACTCATCCGGCACTATGTACTAATCTATTCACTGCGCCAAAACCCAAAAACTTAAAAAGATTAACCCAGGCACTCTCCTTGCAGTACTCTAATGATTCAGTCAGTACCCAGGTAATCATGCAGTGACCGAGGCCTTAGCTCATGGACTGTTTCAAACGTCTATCCACTATGCATGCAGGCCTCTAATCACCTACACACTTGTCTTTCACACCTTCAATACTCCAGACAGTATTCATACAGTTCTTGCAAACACCCTGTCACTCCGCTTACACTCCTTCAGTGACTCATTCAGCACCATGTAGTAATCCATTTACTGCGCCAAAACCCAAACACTTATAAATTTACCCAGGCACTCTCCTGGTGATACTCTAAACATTTAGTTACTATCTAAGTACTAATGGAGTGAGGCAGGCCTTAGCACATGGATTGATTCAAAGGCGTATCCACTATGCATGGAGGCCTCTACCCACCTACACAATTGTCTTTCAGAACTTCAATTTCCCAGTCAGTATCTACAAACTCCAATAAACACTCTGTCACTCCACTTGCACACCCCCGCTGACTCATTCGGCACTATGTACTAATCTATTCACTGCGCCAAAACCCAAAAACTTTAAAAGATTCACCCAGGCACTCTCCTTGCAGTACTTGAATGATTCAGTCAGTACCCAGGTAGTCATGCAGTGACCCAGGCCTTAGCCCATGGACTGTTTCAAACGTCTATCCACTATGCATGCAGGCCTCTAGCCACCTACACACTAGTCTTTCACACCATCAATATCCCAGTCAGTATCCATTCAGTTCTTGCAAACACCCTGCCACTCCCTTTGCACTTCTCCAGTGATTTATTCAGTACCATGAAGTAATCCATCAACTGTGCCAAAATACAAACACTTATAAATTCATGCAGGCACTCTCCTTGCAATACTCTAAACATTCAGTCAGTACCCAAGTACTAATGGACTGAGGCAGGCCTTAGCACATGGATTGATTCAAACGCCTATCCACTATGCATGCAGGCCTCTAGTCACCTACACACTTGTCTTTCACACCTTCAATTCGCCAGTCAGTATCCATACACTTTCAGGAAACACCCTGTCAATCCCCTTGCTCTCCTCTAGTGACTCATCCGGCACCATGTACTAATCTTCACTGCACAAAAACCCAAACCCTTAAAAGACTCATTCAGGTACTCTCCTTGCATCACTCTAATGTTTCAGTCAGTATCCGGGTACTCGTGCAGTGAAGCATGCCTTTTCACAAGGACTGTTTGAAATAACTATCCACTATGTATGTAGTGGTCTAACCAGTTTCACACTTGTGCATCAGGCCTACATTTCCACAGTCACTATGCATACACTCCAGCAAACACACTGTGACTGTTGTTGCAAACCCATAGTGAGTCTTTCAGTAGCATGTAGTGATCTATTCAATAAAGTAAAAGTCAAACAACTGTGAATTCACCCAGTGTCTCTCCTTATAGTACTGTAATCATTCAGTCAGTAAGCATGTAGTCTTTCAGTGAGGCAGGCTTTAGGGCATGAACTGCTTCAAAGTAGTATGCACTCACTATGCAAGTAGTGGTTTAACCACCGTCACACTTGTGCTTCAGGCCTATAATTTCTTAGTCCGTATTTATATAAAATGTGTTTGTATAGTAATAGAAAAGTATAATTTATAAAGATATTAATATACATTTATTTGTGATTAATTTTTACAGATACTGTTTATCACCATTAAAATAGAGAAATCATGCCGGACAAAGTAAGAAAAAGAAAAGAACAGAAAAAGGACAGTTACATGAAGAAAAATCAACCACAAGTATTGAATGACCAACATAATGTGGCTAAAAGGAAAAAATCTTCTGGTAAGATCACAAAGCAATTTATTAAAAATGTTTGTAGGACCAGACAGAATGTACAGAATGCTGAAACCTCTGAAAATGCTTCAACTCGAAAAAATATTCAAAATAATAGGAAAAGCAAAAAAGCAAATGGATAGTCAAAGGAGACGAATAATGGTAAAAGAAGGCAAAAACAGTATAAAGAAATATGCAAAAAAAATGTTTGCAAGAGAGTAGTACATAATTTGCTGAAAGATGTGAAGAAATATAAAAAGAGAGCTCTATTTTATAAAAAGAAGAAGCATATTGAAACCATTGTTGAAAAGGCTTTTGAAGTAAAAAGGAAACTATTCATTTTAGTATTAAACAGAATGTGATCACTAGATAAACCAATACATTTAATGAAGGAGGAAAAGAGTAATCAACAGAACTAATGTTTGTGATTTTTTGGGGGAGAATGGAAACACAGTTCAAGTTCAGAGCCATTCTTTAATGAAGAGAGTTATTTACAGAGCAATCATTTATTGCATGCAGTTGACACCAGTGGTCGAGGTTATGAGGTTAGAAATAGTTGTCCAATTGACAAAGAGAAAATGGTTGAAAGAAATGCAGAAGAAGTGATAGCTGATGAAGTTCTAGGGAGAAGTCCTAAACACCCTGTGTACACTTGGGATTGCAGTAGTATTTGTAGTGTACGACAAGAATCTATCGATAAATTATGTAGTTTGTTACGAGCATATAGTAAAAAAAGTGTTAAACAAAAGATTAAGGTGTTGCAAGGACTAGACCCTTGCAGAGTGAGAAAAAATACTGGTTTGCAAGGTCATTCTCTGACTTGTCTTTCTAGGAAAGTTTGTCAAAGTGTTTTTCACCATTTCAGGATGTTGGCAGTACATCATACTCAAATGCGGAAGTTAGTGAGAAGATTGTATTATGCAAAAAGTCCAGCACTAAAGTTAAATGAGTTGAACAGTGCTCTTTCGCGTGGGTCAGTATCAGATGTGAAGAAGATTTGTGATGATAGTGAGTTTTGTTACTTTGGTCCTCAGCAAGAGAGTGCAGAAACTGACACATTAGTAGAACAAAATGTTGAAGACAATGTAGAACCCATGATTACAAAAGATTTTGAAGATCAAATCACAAAGTTTAAGGTAATTTCAGGTGAAAGACCAAATGTTTCTTATATTTGTTGTCGGCGAACTCACTATAAAAATCAGACTAGGAGTGTCAATCTGTATTTAAAAAGTGAAACAGAAAATAATGATAAGTGGAAGGAATTTGCAACTGATTTGTTGGTAGAGGATTGTTTTGATTTGGGATCTGAGCAGTGTATTTGCAAATATTGTTATAACAAATTAGATGAGAATAAAATGCCTGCTAGATCTGTTCATGATAATCTAGAGTTTGTTGCTATTCCTCTAGAGCTGATAAGATTTAAATACCTATGAGTCTATTCTCATTCAATGAGTGCACCCGTTTCAAGCTATTGTTTGTATGGAGCCTAAAACAGGTAAATTGCCTCCATCAGACTTACAAAGAGGATTGAAAGGAAGAGTTGTGTATTTACCGTTAGATTTAAAGAAAAACATTGAAACTATTGGTGTAGACCATGCAGAAAATGAACCACTAGTAATTCTAGTTAATGGTGTTCCTACTAAGAATAAGAAAATCTGGCAAGAGTTAGTGGATGTTGGAAAAGTGCAAAAGGCAACATTGTATCTGATAAAAAATGAGGACTATAGAAATGTGTTTGTAGGAGAAGAAGAAATAGATTTAACAGAAGATACTGAAACATTAAGTGGACAAATTGAAAAAGTGGACATGTCCAGATGTGCAGAAATCTATGAACATTACAGTGTACATCCACTTCATTCCAAAGAAGTGATGGGGAATACGATTGAGTTGTTCCAAATGAAAAAAGCAAGAGGAAGTCCTATGAGTGTATGGGAAGAGAGCTTGAAAGCTCGTCGTTTCCCGCAGTTGTTTCCAACAGGAAAAGGGGGACGATATGATGAACATCCTGTGCAGATTCCTGCATCTGAATAACAAGATCATATGCAGAAGATCCAAGATTTCGACAATGTATCCCTTATATGTTTCATCTTCTGTTTGAAAGTGACTTGTCTGGACTTTCATATGCAGTAAATCACATTTTAAAAACTGGAATGCATCTGCAAAATGTAACTGCAAAGGATTTTATGGATAAAGTGCATCAGAGAGATGATCATTTAGAATCTCAGTTGATTAATCTGATGGCATGTCAGCGTGGGACTAATGAATATTGGTACCGTCGTCAAGGAGAACTGAAATGTATGCTACAGAACTTAGGAACTTCTACATGGTTCGTTACAATAAGTATGCTTGGGATGATTTACTTGAATTTCTTCGGGAGGCAAATTCCAATATAAAAAATATTGAATACAAGACACCTGGAGAATTGTGCTCTTTGGATCCTGTTAATGTATGCAGATATTTCAATCATAGATTTGAAGCTATGATGTCTCATCTGCAATAAAAAGAATCCTCCTCTTGGAGAAGTTGTGGATTTCTTTTGGAGAAAGGAGTATCAAGCAAGAGGTACTCCTCATATACATATGTTGTTACGGATCAAGGACGCCCCCAAATTTGGAACAGATTCAAATGATACTGCTTTGTCTTTCATTGAAGATTATGCCACATGTGCTGTACCCAATAGCAGAGAAGATAAAAACTTAAAACAAGTCTTACGATTCCAAAGCCATAGATGTGGAAAATACTGTCGACGAAAGTACAAGTCTAAGGATAAGTTCTATACCAAATGTCGTTTTGTATTTCCACGTCCTGTATTATCCAAAGGAAGAGTGAACAGTTTTATGTCAGCTATGCGACATACCATCACAAGAAAGTCTACGAAAAATACTTACAACTTAAGGAGAAGCGAAGAGTCAAAATACATAAATGACTACAATCCAGTTATTTTATCCATGTGGAACGCTAACATGGATATTCAGTATGTTGCGGACAATTCCATTGCTGTTGCTCGATATGTAACGTCCTACATTACTAAATCAGAAAAGACGGAATTGAAAGAAATGTGGGAAGAGATTTCTCACGAGAAGATTTTAAGTAAGAAATTATAGTTTCAGTTTGAAGATGTTATCGCATCATGAAATTGGAGCATATGAATGCTCAGATCCGTTATCATCTGCAAGTCTATGCTCCAAAAGTAGAAGAATCATTTGGGTGAGTCTAGGTCTTGCAGCAATGCGAAATCGGGTACTGAAATCTGTTCAAGAAATTGAATATTTAGCAGAAAAAGAACCAGAAAGTACAGATATTTTGAAAACGAATATGTTGGACACATATTACCCAAACAGAAGTCATCATCTTGAGAACATGTGTCTCTATGAAGTGCTGCAAAACTACACTTTTAAACGGAATACTACAGAGAACATCAATGATGGAAAATATGCAGTGATTGGTTCCGAAGGATGTTTGGTGAAACAAAGGAAAGGAAATTTAATTAATCACAGGAAACTGAGTTGCAACACTGCTGATAAAAGGGAATTTTAATATTTAGCCCTTTTGCAAATGTTCAAACCATGGCGTTCAGAACTGGAATTACTTGGAGATTTTCAGAGCTATGAAGATTCATTTAATGCTTGTAAAGATAGCATACAATGCAGTGCTTTTGCAAATTATGTGAAAATGTTGGATGATGAAATTGATCAAGAAGTTACAATTGCAGCTGAGATTGCTAGAGACAGTTCTCAAGACAGTCAAAGTTCTGCTGCACTGAGTCAAGATCCACTAGGACAACCAATTGTTGAAAATGAAGCAGCAATTGCCATGAATGAGGTGGGAACAGCAATGCATCAAGCTCAAGAAGATGTAATGCAGTTGGGAAACTTGGAAGAACAACTAAATGTTGAACAGAAACAAATATATCAGCAAGTGTAAGAACAGATTGACCATGGATTACTTCATGAAAAGAAAGAGTGCTCATGTACATCATTTCAACCTATCCGAATGTATGTGAGTGGTCAAGCTGCAACAGGAAAACGTTTCTTAATTAAAGTAATTACAAGTTATCTGCAGAAAACAACTGAGTCGCATTTGTCTTGTGTTGTCACTGCTCCAACTGGGTTGGCAGCACATAACATTAAAGGAATTACTTTACATCGTTTACTAATGCTACCAGTAGAGCATGAGAACAAATTGGAATACCACAAGCTATCTGGAGAAGCTTGTTGTGAAGTTTCAAGAGTCCTGAAGAAAATGAAACTTCTCATTATTGATGAGGTAAGCATGGTCTCAAACTTGATGGTTACCTTTGTGAATTTAAGAATGCAGCAAATTCTTAAAACAGAGTACGATGTGTTATTTGGAGGAAAACACGTCATAGTTTTTGGAGATCTACTGCAACTGACTCCGGTAAAAGGACAACCAGTATTTGAAACACTTGCGCATGAAGATACCAGAAAGTCTCTGGGTAGTGTTGGAAACAGTGAACATTTGGACATATTTTGAATACAAAGAACTGACGAAAAATATGCGACAGGCAAATGATGCTGAATATGGAAGTATTCTTCAAGATATAAGATTTGGACTTCTGACAGAACATGGCAAACAAGCTTTGCAGAGTCGATTACTTTCCAATTTGTTTCCAAATGAAAATGTAGTTCCTGAGAAAGTATACATGAAAATTGCAGAAAATAAATCAGTGATCTGCTTAATGCCAACACTGTGCGAGTGTTCTATATTCAACGAAGAACTATTGAAACTGGAAAATGAAGAAATTATAAAAATGGAAGCCATTGATAAAATAGAGCATGAAGGAATCACTATTATTTTGACGGGGAAAACTGTGTAAAAGAGTATAATAGGTTAAGAAGGGCGTATGCTCCCAATTTAGGTCAATATCCTGTATTTGAAAAGCGTCTGGTTGGTCGAAAAAGAAGGTATGAGAATATCTGTACTGAAGGTGTAGAGAAGGGAAAAACAAGATAATGTTGTGATTGCAAGTAAAAAGAACAAGCATTTGCAATGCAAAGGTCTCGCATTTGCGACAGTTTGAGCTATCGGCATTGTAAATGCCAATGCCTTTTATTTATGTGTTTTAAAAACCTGCAAACAGTGTGATAAGCACGCACTAGGTACTTATAGTAGTTGCTTACGAGAAGCAAGACTGCCAGAAAGTGTGCCTCTTTTATTGCCAGCCTTGCTTTTCGTAAGCAAGGACTATCAGTACAAAGTGAGTGTTTATGCACCGCTTGCAGCTTTTCAAAACACATAAATAAAAGGCATTGTTATTTACAATGCCAATAGCTCAAACTCTCTCAATTGTGAGGCCTATTCCATTGCAAATGCTTGTTTCAATATAGCGCTTTATACTGTAATAATGCCAGCAATTAGGGGCATAACAGGGTTAAATTAGACCTCAGGACAATTGTTTCAGATAAAGTTTTATTTTTGCTACACAAGCAGCTGGGAAATAGTCCTGGTGTTAAGAAAATCGTTGCCTCTGCTAATTGATAGCTTATTCAGTGGCTAATTCCTTTTCTTTAAAGTGACATCATCCAGCCAAGAAGCAGGTCTAACATCTGCGTCGCTAATCGCCAGAGCAAGCTTTAGTTTTTGCTTTGGTTTTACCCTAATGTAAAACTAAAAACAAAATAATTTAGAACAGGCTATATAAATGAATGCACTAGGAGCAACTGTTCAAGAGAAAGAGGTTGTTAATTGGTGCCATAGGCAGAAATAGTTTGGAGTTGTGTTCTATTGTTGAAAGATGAACTTCGAGGGAAGGACTGCAACAGCGAACTTTCCTGCAGGGAACGTAAAATTACAATCAGCTGATTTTTTCCAAATCACTCTTTCCTTTCAAGTTGAAGATGAAAGAGGTGCAGGAGAGAGAAGTGCACTGTGACACACGTGAACCTTGACTTGCTTCTCTCAGAAAGAGTCAGGATGTGTGGATGACAACATTTGCTTCCCGCAACTCTGACAGCTTCAAGCCCATTAACACACAGCGCCAGGAAGCCTTGCTTAAACATCAGATGCGGTAGGCGCATTTTTTAAAGACTGGTACTCACACATACAGGGCCCCTACAGAGCCTGAGCTACAGCTACTTGGCTTAGTGAATGCCCAAGAAAAATTATAAAGTAAACAATAAAAGTTATTACAAAGTTCAGTATTGCCATGCCACAAAAATATAGAGCCCCTACAGTGCCGCAGCTACAGCTATACACCCTTAGTAAATATGCCCAAAATATAATAAAATAAAAAGTCGAAATCAGTAAAAAGTACCATTTGGACGTGACACGAAAATGCAGAAAGACATAAACACATTCCAATCCATACTTCAAAAATAAGTAGGTATTTCGTAATCACGTTTTTTTTTCCTTTTGAAAGGTCAACAGCATTTGTCTGCATTTCACCGCCATCTTCCTATCACCCCTGACGCTTTGATTCCCCATGATGATATAAATGGAAAGAAGCTCGTGGCGCCTGGTTGCTGTGACTTGTTTGAGGGACTAAACTGTCAGGAAAATAGCTATATAACTGAGCAGTGAGTGCAGCAATCAGCTGCAGGCGGCATGTCAATTAGAGCACGCGACGAGAGGTAGTGAAATCTGCACTGGATTAGTATTTCATTAAAATGATGTGCAGAACTCAATAATTCAATTTTTCAACAGGCAAGAGCATTTATCCTAAGTTATAGTTTTAAAAAGGACTAGCGAACTGAGTCTACTGCGCCTGACACTGTGACAGAAATCTAGGAAGAATGTTACACAGAGTAGAGCATTGAGATAGTGCTATTTTACGTCCTGATTGCGTCAAAGCACTGGCATCAGACAACAAAAAGAGTCGGGTACAACAGTCCCATGGTATGCTCATTTCACCCTTAGAATCAGTGACACTATTATCCAAAAGGGTGAATGGTGTTCCCTTACTTTAAGGACATCAAACAAAGAGTTAGAGTATGTGCCGGACCTGCCGAATTTTGAGCTAGGGAATCAGGTTCCAGTCTCGGCGTTGTCTCCACATTCTGAAATTCTGGGCAAATCACTTAATCTCCCCACCTACAGAAAAATACATGTGCTCTTGTAATGTAAGTGTTGCTCATATGAAACACCCCGATACTCGCAGGTCGAGTTCACGCTGCATAACATTGCAACAAGCGACGAGCAGAAGCACCAAAGATACAAGCTTGGCTTGTAGAGCAGGGAAGGGCAGCAGTAGAAACAAGTGCTTGCTTCACCAAGCATATTTTTCAGCAAACCACTACTTTAGAGAAAAGCAACAAAGCGGTTACTATAAAACCAAGTCAAAGTGCGACACGTTCAACAGATCTCTCGAGAAAAGCCCCTGTGCTCTTCTCGCCGTTCACTTTTTCCTAACTCTCGCGATATTGTTTCAGTAGTGCTAGGGAACACGCCACAAATGCTAGCGCAGCTACCTATTCGAGTGCCGGAAGATGGCGGAGTCTCGGAGCATATCTGCGCTCACCTCTGCAGGTGGAAAGGTAAGATGGAAAGTCTGCTCTTTGTGTTTTTTACTGGGCGTTTACTGTGCTTTTCAGAGAGCAATGAATGGCGTCTCTGCCCCCGCAACATTATTCTCCCCCTAAGTTCTAAGGGCAGTACACTCTGCAGACACTCACGGACCAGACACTTAAACGACAGAGCAGCTTGGCGTTTTTTGCAGGATTTTTGTTCCACGTATCACCAGGGGGCCGTTTTGTGCCCCGAATGACCTCTGAATACTGTTTACCTTCCTTTATGACTCTTGTACGCACATTAGCCTTTATATGATGTTCTTTTACCCAACACTTTAAGCAGGGCACAAGTCCTAAACAGGGGGGGGGGGGGGCGGCGGCGGTGGCGAGGTGTGTGCGCTCGAGTTAGGCAGCCGTGAGGGGGGGGTCGGCAGCGGCGGGGTGTGTGCGCGCGCGCGCGTGTGTGTTTGTGTGTGTGCGCGTTTGCGCAAGCGTCTCAGAAGCGCGTCCACAGACCCCGATCGCTGCGCGTGCCCCGGTCTGTCTCCCTTGAGAGGCATCACGGCAACAATAGTTCTCGTTGGCGCAGCGCTTCGCGCTGCAATGCCAGCGAGACCTAAAAAGGACACTATTGAAGAGATTGTTGGTTATCAGTCTGAAAATAGTTCAGGTGTCAACTGCTATGCTAATGTAGTGGTCAATGTTGTTTTTTTATCTTGAAGGTTTGCAAGAACAAATTATGCAGAATCGGGAAAAAAGATTTTGTTCCTTGTTGCATTCTGTTTATGAAAAATTGAGAACAGATACAAGTAAAATACAAACTGTTTCAGATGTTCGTAATCTTTTGGATGTGTGTTCTGGTTGTACACAATTTACGCACAATATCCAACAAGATGCTCAGGAATTTTTAATGTATATGCTTACCATTTTTGAAAATGAAGGTGTAGAAATAGAAAATATTTTTGGCCTTTGTTACAAATGGGAATATCATTGTTAAAATTGTATGTATACATCTAGCACTAATGTAGACACTGAAAGATTTCTATATTTAACATTACCGGACTGTAAATCAGTGTCTTTCAATAAATTAGTTAAAGCTGCAAATCAAAACATGGAGTGTAGCCAATGTAAATCAGAAATGTTATCCACATTATTTAAAAAAATATATGGACAGTATATAATTTTAATGATGCAACGTTGTACAGCTGATGGAAGAAAATTGGATACTTTAATAAAGCAATTTGTAGCAACACAACTATCAATATCAGGAAGGACTTTTGTAGCAATTGCAATAATTTTCCATGATGGTCCTTCCACAACATCTGGACATTACACTGCCTATCTAAAATGTGACAAAGGCTGGACACTTTGTAATGATGCCCAGTTGGTTTTCAAACAACGTTTGCCTAGTGAATTACCAAATTCCTACCTAATATTTTTTAAAGCCAAAGTTTTAGGAATATAATTCACTCTCTGAGGAATTTATTATTATAATTTATTAGGATTACCATTGGACAATTTATATAAAAAACAGTGCAAAAATACCATTTGGCCTCAAGGAAAGGCATATGTTTGAATTATGAACTTTTTCTTACTCATTGACTTGGTGAATATTTAAGTTATAAAATTTTGTTAGCAATAAGCATTTTATATATGTGTGATTTGTATTTTCTGGTATTTTACTGAGAATAGCATGTTGTTTTTTTTTAAACAATCTTTTTCATTGTTTTTTTTGCCCGCTGTTATGTGATGAGTACGATTGAAATCACTATTTCTAGTGAAATTCAATATATTCTGAGAACAGCAAAAAAGGCAAACAAATTACTTTGTTTAAATGATGCTGTGTTGTTACAAATGTATTATTACATGTTATAACTATTTTTTCTTTTATTTCACAGATCCTAATTCTAAAATAAGCAATTTACTACAATTTACATTACAAAAAACTGAAAAAAATGTGTACCATTTTTTATTTCTAATACTGTGAAGGCAAGTTTAATTAAGTATTAATATCCACAATGGGCAGATCTGCAAGCTACAAAGTTTTAATACGTTTTTCAAAACACCCTGTTTATACCTATGTAGTTTTGGAATCTCTCTGTCATAGGATATCATATGACCTCCAAAAAACAGATTTGCGTGGTTCATAATATTTCCCATTCTACGTATTGAAGGACTGCAATCATTTCAATCATTCTTCTTTGAGCATCTTTGCAGACAAACATCGGTGCTTACCTCCTATCATTCACAAGCAATTTTCCAAACAGAAATATGTTACTTTTTGTAACATAGTTATAGCGCAAGACACGCTTTTATATTTAGAAATAGAGGAAAAGGCACTCTGTGTACCTTTTTCTCTTAATGTAAATACGACCTCGTCATACACACCACTTTGCGTTGAAAGGGTGTTCTATAAGTGTTGCTGTGCGTGATTGCACAGAATACTCATAGTACAAGACACATCTCCAGATTTATCAAAAATAATAAATCTGGACATGTGTGTGAATGCTGCACCATTCTCCACTTGGTGTAGCAAAGCACAAACAAGGAGAATTGTTTTCATTTCTCCTCATTTTTTAACCTTCAATACATGCTAAAATGCTCAGCATACATTGAAGGAGAAAAATGCCTTTACTGATTGTTTTTGTGCAGGAAGGTGTGTCTTCCTGCACAAAAACAAACACCACATGACACATATCCTGGCACCATGGTGCAAGGGTGCCTGTGTCACCATATGGCTGCAGTTTAAGCAGCCGTGCAGAGAGAAAAATAGATTTGCAACATATTTATGTACATATGTTGCATCCCTGTGCTTCAGAAGTACTACAACACACTGCAGTTAAAGAGGTTACTGTGTGATGCTGCAGCACTTCCTCATAGCTCTGCACTAATGCATTAGTTCAGTCAATTACGCACTACACACACATTAATTTAAACGTTCACACACTAACAAATATAGCTCTTTATTTAAACCAGGAAAGTTAGTTCTTTTCTTTTATATTTTTTTTCTTGGTTCTCTGAACAATTTTTAATTCTTGGGGGTTTTTCTGGAAAAAAAGGAAAAAGCAGAACTGGAGGAACAAAACAAACTTCAGGGAAAAAATAAAAAAATAAAAAATCAGCAATGATGGTTTTCTTGCTTCCTGCAAATTAAGTCAATGGACTGCTCTCTGTAGCAAAGGACGGCGTTGCATTTTATGCAGAGCACTTTCAATGTGGCAAAGTGTGGACGGATGTCCAAGTGTTGGTCTGATGGATCCACACGCAAAGTACTCGGCTGTGATGCCTCTGAAGGACCAGGAAGAACTCGAATTCTTTGGCACTCTTCACGTGCCAGGTTGACTGGATGCGTGGTGTTCAGGTGCTTTTTCATGCTGGCTGTACCACATGAATACTTTTTGGTTGGATCGCCACAGGAGAGCACTCAGTGACATATCTTGCATGTCACTAAGGTGGCATTAGTTTTGGTTTGCCCCTCTGGAAAAGTAAACAATGTCCATACCACAGATGAGTACCTTTCTGGGCGTGGTGGTTCTACCAGAAATTCATCTTCAGATGAATGAGCAGATGCTGGAGATGCCTGCTGCCCTGAAGCCATTGTTTGGAAAAAAAGTTTGATCTAAGTGTAAAAATTCTTCTCAGCAGAGAGATGCTTCGCCAAAGAAGGTCTAAGAAGAATGATTGAAATGGGTGGGGTCTTTCAATAGTTAGAATAGGAAGTCTAATGAACCTATCAAATCTCTTCTTTTCAGGTCACATGGGATCCGCGCACCGTGCGCATAGGCAGCACGCACCAAGCGCGAATCCGTGAAATTGCATTTAAAAGCAATATAGGATGATTAAAAGTAAAAATATATTAATTTTATGAGTAGCTTAGATTATATCTTCCCTTAATATTTACATGAAATACATACATACATATATATTCAATTAGAAAGGACCAGCATGCCTTTTAGTAATGTTCCCGCCCATAGTGGGTGTAGCTTAGTGCACAGGGGCATGCTGGAACATGTAGTTAATCCCCTGAGTGGGGTTCCAATGACGGCGCTACTGTTGCCAGCAGAAAACAACCAGCGCTCCATCCGGAACCCTACTCATGGTAAGAATAAGACTGCCAAAGAAGTCATTGGAACCCCACTCAGGGGATTAACTACATGTTCCAGCATGCCCATGTGCACTAAGCTACACCCACTATGGGCGGGAACATTACTAAAAGGCATGCTGGTCCTTTCTAATTGACTTTGATGATACAGTTGCCCAGGAAGAAGAGGATAAATCCTCGAAACACGTTGGCGAAAAGACTAACTCCGGATTGCTCCTGCTGGTCGCTATGAATTTAATAAACCGTTGGTTTACAACAGTGGCGTGTGCCTCCAGATATGCTTGGGCATTTTGTGATTACATTTTTAACGCGGCAGCCCTGCCGCGCTGGAGAGCACCATCTTATATAAATGGAGAGGCCGCGGTGGGAACTATTCCTTACCAACACGGCGCTACTGTTACCAGCAGAAAACAACCAGCGCTCCATCCGGAACCCTACTCAGGGTAAGAATATTACTGCCAAAGAAGTCATTGGAACCCCACTCAGGGGATTAACTACATGTTCCAGCATGCCCCTGTGCACTAAGCTACACCCACTATGCGCGGGAACATTACTAAAAGGCATGTTGGTCCTTTCTAATTGACTTTGATGATACAGTTGCCCAGGAATAAGAGGATGAATCCTCGAAACGCGTTGGCGAAAAGACTGTAACTCCGGATTGCTCCTGCTGGTCGCTATGAATTTAATAAACCGTTGGTTTGCAACAGTGGCGTGTGCCTCCAGATATGCTTGGGCATTTTGTGATTATATATATATATATATATATATATATATGTTTTTTGACTTAAAATATTTAGTGGGATTTACGCACCCACCGCGTCAACCACGCACATGACGTTTCGCGGAAGCGCTCGAACGTCGCGTAACGTACTTCGTACGTGTCGCGTATGGGCTTGGAGTCACGTACCGGTCGCATAGCAATCGTGCACGAAAATACGTACCCAACGCACACCGTTCGCGAATCCTACACTACAATCGTAAAATGGCGACTATGTTCCGTGCAGGAATTGAGAAAGGTGCGCATAGGGTGCGCAAATCCAAAAAATAATTGAAAAAAAAATAATAACAAAGTATGACAAATATAGTTTAAAAAATATATTTTTTAAATAGTTAAAAATAATTACAATTTTTTTTTTTTAATTCATTCAAAACAAATAATATTTTTTAGTTTTTTAAAGAAATACATTTTAAAAAAACTTAAAAAATGGTGAAAAACAATATAAAAAACAGAACGGAATTGATACACTGAAAAATAAAGATTTAGAAATTCTATGAAAATCATTAAAAATCATAGATTAGAGATAAATTATAGATAGGAATTAGCATTTAAAAAACCTTTGAAAATCACTTAAAAAACCATAGGTTTCAGGCACGTTATAGTTAGGAATTAGCATTTATAAAACCTTTGAAATTCACTGAAAAAATGTCAGGGGCGTTATAGTTAGCTGGACATTTCCCTCGTACAAAACCACTGAAATTCCCCCGTTATAGTTAGTTCAGCTAACTATAACTCGCGCCCCCGCAATGCACTGCTGATGACATCACATATTACATCACTCATGACATGGTCTGGATTGTCTCATAAAGAGCGAAGTGCACACATTGTTAAAATATTGATGCAGAGGTCAAAAGTGAAAGAGAGAGTGAGCAAGGCCGAATGCAATAATATCAATGTCTTATATGGCAGGCAGCAAGAATTATAGTTTTATCAGGCACATGAACCGGGGTTGAAGGGGACCGATGCTTAAGGATAAGTACGCCTGAACTGACCTCACTGCTCAGGCATAGGCTTTCGCAGTGCCCAGACACCAACAGGCAACAGTCTCCTGGGTAATATATACCTATATACACCGCATTTTTACATGCTTGGCTAATTTAGTGGCACAAAAGTAAATGGGTTCAAAAAAGATAGTTCAAGGTAGTCATGTCCAACCTGAGAATTTTTTACCATTGTTCACAGAAATTACAACATTTTCGTCTATTATGGATTTAGTTCATTGGATGGTCTACTCTCACTCTTATTTCTTTCTTAATGGCTAATTAGTCCCCATGCATGCCAGTGCATTTAGATAATAAAAGCATTAGGGTACTGGATCAACCTCTGGGGCCAGGGCCGGACTGGGAACAGCTCCCCAGGGAGGGGAGGGGGGTGCGGCAGAGCTGTTTGCTAGGGCCGGTTTTGCCCAATTTTGTTACAGGGGGCCGATATTGCCGACCTCCGGTAACAAAAACGGCCCCAAAGGGGCCAAAAACCGGCCCCCACCCTGGTGGCCCATCGGGGAAACGCCCGGTGCCCGCTAAGGCCAGTCCGGCCCTGACTGAGGCTCTTCCTTGCATCCTCCTATCTGTAGGATTGAGGATTCATTTCCGATCAAGCAGATATGACCTCTCTATACCAAGGTTTCAAGACACAAACTACATAATTTTGGGAGCACAGAAGATCTAACTCACTTATACTTGCTTCAACATTGGAAGATGTTCTGAACTTTAACGGTCTTTCGGTTGAAGAATTATGATTTCATTAGTCTTCCCATGCTCTTGAGCTAGCTAAATGACAGCATCATGTATCAATAAATAAAGGTGCTTAGCAATGCAAGCCTTGCAAAATGGTGCAAGGGTTTTCCAGTTTGGACAGTTACAAACCATTCATTGTCACTGTGGTATTCAATCTCCCCTAATCCCAGAAGTACAAGCAATTCAATGTATCAACAAAAGAGCAAAAAAGAGACATGAATAAATCACCGACAGACGCTATGGATAGTCTGTTGAGCACAAAATAATTTCAAGAGAAATTAATTAAAAAGGAACGGACTATTTTTTTTATGTGGTTGATTAATGTTTGGACGAATATGTATTTTTGCATGACTTTTTTACATGAATCTGGTGAGTTTATCTCATTTATATAGAATGAGTCTATAGTTTATGTAAACCCAAATAATCTTATGTTTGGAATCTTACTAAGTGGTCTTGCCTCACTACTACCTTTCGCATAATTGTTGGGGTGGATGGAAGCATAGTGGGTCTAGACATGGTCTGATAGCACGAGACACTGCTGCCTTTTAACCTGTATAGTTTTTCAGTCTTTCATCAGCACACAACTTAGTTGAAGCATCACTTCAAGGGTCATACTAGAGAAACATTAAAATAGTGCAACAAATGTAGGGCAAATCCATTGGCAACATTTATGCTGGTCGCATAATGGGAAACAAAGCAACCCTTATTTGCACAAGGGCACACATGGCACAAACTGAATTCATGTTATTTGTGCTGTGCTGGCATTATAGGAAGTGTAGGGCATCTATTTCTACAGTTTTTAAAAAGTTAAAGATCAGACTGTGTTGGATGCAAACTCAATTTGTTTATTTGTGGCACTGTGAGATATGGATTGTGGTCTTTGTGAAAGTCTCTATGACACACACAAAATAATTTATAAGCAACCATGTTTGTAATTTATGTTCAGAAATGGTTCCATAATCCATTTTCAAATTTTTACCCTGATGCCAAAAAACTCTGTAAAAAGCAGTGGTGCAAATGTGCTTGCTCTCTTAGCTACCAAACAAGCAGTAAGACAAGGCAATAAGGGCTTTGCTTTGCATTTGTACCAGTGCAAAGTGTTGGTACAATGACCCAAGTTTGGAAACTGGCTTTAAGGAGACACTGCTACCTAGGACTGTGTGTCACTATTACACTAGATTGCAACCCAGTTCAGACTGCAATGGGCGTCTCCCTGCAGCTCCGCATAGGGACTAAACATGGCATCTCGCACCCACTGCCTTAGCGTGCCAGTCTGTTTATGTCACTCTAGCAGGTCCATTTTCATCAATGCCTTCAACTTTTGTAACAGTTATCCTATCTTTCTCTCCCTTCCTTTTCTGCCTTGCACTATTATTCAGGGACAAAGTCTGATGATGAAAAAAAAAAAGCTCTAGTACCCACCACCTGCAACCACAAACTGAGCACTGAGTCCGAAAAACCCTCAGTGATGCACTTACATCGTTTTTATTTGCAACTTTATGCTTCACAGATTCATCCTCCATTTCTGCCGCTTCGTCTTCCTCAGACACATCTGCCGCTTCCGCGCTGCTGTGGCCGTTGGGCATGGAGCTATTCGCCAGCCTGTTCAGCTTCTTTCCTTTCACAAGGATCTTCCCCTTCAGTTGCTGGGTTCACAAAAAAGACGAGACAAAATGTTGAAATTAGACAATTTGGTCAAGAGACATAAAGAGTTGACATTGACACCTGTGATGTATTTGCATAGCTACATTGTCGATGATCCAAGGGGTTTGGTCAAAGTGAAAGTTTTCTTGTATATTATCATAGTTCTAGGGATTTTCTGTGATTATATATATATATATACACACACACACACACACACACACACACACACACACACACACACACACACACACACATATATATACGCCGCTTTAAATCCACAAGTAATCCCTCCAGCTGGAAGGACAAACGGGACGCACTCTCTTCAACCTTTTGCACTTTTTTTTATTTTCTTAATTCCTTCATTTTACGGGATACAGGCATGAACAGATCTACGCGTTTCAGTATACCAGATACCTTGCTCACGATCAACTGTTTACTTGGCACCGCCCCTTTTAAATTACTAGTTGTTACATCATTTCCTGGCAGTGACCTAAGTTCCTCTTTGCATTATGGAGGATGTAGTTTTTGAATAACTTTTTATATTTTTATCTTTTTATACGTGGAAGTCACAAAAACAAGGATTTAATGATAATTATATAATTAAAAAGATTGGAGAGAAGAGTTGAGTGTCTCTTTTTTATATGAAAAGACAGAAAATTCATTTTTCTTTTTTCCTTTTGTATTCCTTCATTTTTACCCCTCCAGTGGGGAATGTCATTATTAGTCCATTGTTGTTACCATTTTTGAAGATGGAAAGTTCATTCCCATTTTCCCTTTAATATTTCCTCGTTTTTGCCCCTCTGGTGGGGAATATCCTTATTGTTATTAAATGACATGAATTCTCCATTCATCTTTTCTTTTCTTTTCTTTTCCCATCTTTCATTACATGATTTTCTTTTTATATATTATTCTTCGCTATTTGACTCAGTCCATATTTTTTGCTAATATTTCCACTTTGCTTTTATAGTATAATTCAGTTCTTATTTTCATTTTATATCTTTTTTTATTTTCATTATTTTTTGGGAAGCTGTAGTTAATTATAAATGTATGTAGAGCTCTACTGATTAGTTGAGGCCATGCGGCTGCAGTGTTCGCAATTTCAAAATGTAACGTGACTCCTTCTGGCGCAATTGTTTTTCCCGATCTCCACCACGTTCTTTTCTTGGGATTGTCTCAATTCCATACAATTTCAATTGCTTCTAGTCCCCTTGATGACATTGCTCCATATGTTTGGCTACTGCATTGGATTTGTCCTTGTGTACTGTCGCTCTTATGTGTTCTAATATTTTCTTTTTCAGTTAGAAAATCGTACTCCCTACATACCTCAATGGGCATGGGCATTCCAATATGTAGAATCTATATTGAGTCTTACATGTTATCAATTGTCGGATTTCCCATGTTTTGTTATCCGCCATTTTTACTTCCTTTGTCTGTTTGGCGATTTGGCAGGCTTTACACATATGACATTTTATGCAGCCTTTTGTATTCAGCCATGTAGTTTCTTTGCCTTTTCCTTTAAAATGGCTGTGAATTAGATGATCTTTTAAGATTTTAGCTCTCCTGTATGTCACTGTTGGATGCTTCCCTACTAATTCTTTTACAGTGGCATCTAGCTGTAATATCTTCCAATTCTTTCTTAGGATGCCCACTACTTGTTTGCTCTCTAGTGAGTAATCCGTTATAAGTCGAATTGTCTCCTGCTCTGTTATCCTTTGTTTTCGAGATAAACACTCTTCTCGTGTTTTGCTGTTCGTTCTTTCCCAGCATTTTTTAACAATATTAGTATTGTATTTCCTTTTCTTGAATCTTTCCATGGTGATATTTCCATGCTTTCGCCATTCTTCTTCTTCACTGCAGATTCGCCGAATCCTCAAGAACTCCCCATAAGGAATGCTAGAGATTAGGGGTTTTTGATGGAAGCTTGTTGCTTCCAAGGTAGCATTTGTTGCTGTGCTTTTTCTGTGCAATGTTGTCTGTATATGGCCATTTTTGATGTAAATTTCTGTATCCAAGAATACTACTTTTTCTTTACTGATTTCATAAGTAAATTTTAAGTTTGTTTTACTGTTATTTAATAATTCAAAGTATTCTTGGAATTCCATTATTGTGCCATCCCATATAATGAATAAGTCGTCAATAAAGCGTCTCCAACTGACAACCTTATTCAACATTCTGTCATTGTTCGCACTCCATGCTACCTCCTTTTCCCAGTACCCCATCGCTAAACAGGCGTAGCTGGGACTAAATGAAAATCCCATCGCAGTACCATTCCTCTGGCGATACACTTCCTCTCCGAAAACAAAGATATTTTTATTGAGGTATATTGATATAATTTCCAAGAGCATTTTATTATGTTCACAGTATTTGATGTTACGATCTTGTAAAAAGAAATTGCATGCTTCCAAGCCCATGTCATTCCCTATATTTGTGTACAGGGATATGACATCCATTGTTACCAATTGATATGTTTCCTGCCAGGGAGAATTTTGCCGCAGCCTCAACAAGTCCGTTGTGTCTTGTATATAGGAGCTAAGTTGAGTTACGTAGGGAAATAAAAAATAGTCAATGTAATTAGCCATGGGTTCCAACAAGGATACTTTTGCTGACAAGATGGGTCTGCCCGGTGTTTTTTTCTGATCCTTGTGAAGTTTTGGCAGGAAATAAATTGTAGCTGTGATCGGATGAGTCACTGTTAAATATTTTCGTTCATCCTCATTTATAAGTTCTCGTCCTGCCCATTCTTGAAGCCTGTTATCAACTGCTTCTTTTATTTCCAAGGTTGGGTTCTTTTTCAGTCTTTCATAGTATTCGATGTTCCAAAGTTGGCGATGTGCTTCCAAAGCATACGCTCCTTTTTCCAAAATCACTATGTTTCCCCCCTTGTCTGCCATTTTGATTTCAATTTGGTCATCAGTTGTTAGGTTCAGCAGGGCATCCCTCTCTTATTAGGTCAAGTTATCTGTGAACTCGGGACCTTTTAATTTATACAGATCTTGAATGACCGCTTCCTGAAATAAATCTATTTTATTTCCTGATGCCAATTGAGGGTAAAACTTTGACTTCGGTTTCATGCCACTCAAGCCCGCTCCTCCTTGTGAGATTGCCATGTTCAAAGGGATTTCCTCTCCCTCAGCAGCATCTAGATTTAGTAATGTCAGGAAGCTCTCAGAATCTTTGACTTGTACACTTGCTATTGTCTCTTCCGATGTTTTTGTTTTTTGTTTGTTCTGTTTTTCCGCAAAAAAATTAGCTAACTTTATTTACCGGATATATAGGTATAAATCTATCCTTACTTGTGCTAGATCCATTCTTCTTGTTGGGCAAAAATGTATGCCCCTTTTTAATAAAGATGTTTCCATTTCCGAAATGGATCTTTTGGATAGATTCACCACCTGCAGTTCTTCCTTCATTTGTTCTTCCGGCGCATACTCATCATTTCTGTTCCTGTCTTTTCTGTAGTTGCATTTGCGTCTTTTACCCCTTCTTTTGGGTTTCTTTGTGACCATTGCTGTCCACAGAAAGGAATTATCATCATTAAAAATGACAACAGAAATTACTAAATTTAAAGAAGAGCTTGAAGTACAGATTGACAAACATGAGGATATAGTTAGGGAACGCAAGCATTCCAAATTCATCAGAGATTCGAACGATTATGCGGAGGGGCGCATATTTACTTTCTCTCGAAAATTTGATGCGATGAAAGAACAAGCGACTTGGAATAGCACAACAAGCTTCTCAAGCAGTGCCTCCTCTCTAATATCCAATGACCCCAGTGATGGGGAGCAATCAACTGAAGCAAATAGGAGCAAGTTGTCTTTTTTAGGGGACATGCGCCTAGTATTGCAACAGAGATAATGGGAGCAAAATCGACCCACATTTCAACAAGAAAGGGGAAGAGGAAGAGGACAGCAATGGTCACAAAGAAACCCAAAAGAAGTGGTAAAAGACGCAAATGCAACTACAGAAAAGACAGGAACAGAAACGAGGAGTCTGCGCCAGAAGAACAAATGAAGGAAGAACTGCAGGTGGTGAATCTATCCAAAAGATCCATTTCGGAAATGGAAACATCTTTATTAAAAAGGGGCATACATTTTTGCCCAACAAGAAGAATGGATCTAGCACAAGTAAGGATAGACTTATACCTATATATCCGGTAAATAAAGTTAGCTAATTTTTTTGCGGAAAAACAGAACAAACAAAAAAAAAACATCGGAAGAGACAATAGCAAGTATACAAGTCAAAGATTCTGAGAGCTTCCTGACATTACTAAATCTAGATGCTGCTGAGGGAGAGGAAATCCCTTTGACCATGGCAATCTCACAAGGAGGAGCGGGCTTGAGTGGCATGAAACCGAAGTCAAAGTTTTACCCTCAATTGGCATCAGGAAATAAAATAGATTTATTTCAGGAAGCGGTCATTCAAGATCTGTATAAATTAAAAGGTCCGGAGTTTACAGATAACTTGACCAAACAAGAAAGGGATGCCCTGCTGAACCTAACAACTGATGACCAAATAGAAATCAAAATGGCAGACAAGGGGGGAAACATAGTGATTTTGGAATAAGGAGCGTATGCTTTGGAAGCACATCGCCAACTTTGGAACATCGAATACTATGAAAGATTGAAAAAGAACCCAACCTTGGAAATAAAAGAAGCAGTTGATAACAGGCTTCAAGAATGGGCAGGACAAGAACTTATAAATGAGGATGAACGAAAATATTTAACAGTGACTCATCCGATCACAGCTACAATTTATTTCCTGCCAAAACTTCACAAGGATCAGAAAAAAACACCGGGCAGACCCATCTTGTCAGCAAAAGGATCCTTGTTGGAACCCATGGCTAATTACATTGACTATTTTTTATTTCCCTACGTAACTCAACTTAGCTCCTATATACAAGACACAACGGACCTGTTGAGGCTGCTGCAAAATACTCCCTTGCAGGAAACATATCAATTGGTAACAATGGATGTCATATCCCTGTACACAAATATAGGGAATGACATGGGCTTGGAAGCATGCAATTTCTTTTTACAAGATCGTAACATCAAATACTGTGAACATAATAAAATGCTCTTGGAAATGATATCAATATACCTCAATAAAAATATCTTTGTTTTCGGAGAGGAAGTGTATCGCCAGAGGAATGGTACTGCGATGGGATTTTCATTTAGTCCCAGCTACGCCTGTTTAGCGATGGGGTACTGGGAAAAGGAGGTAGCATGGAGTGCGAACAATGACAGAATGTTGAATAAGGTTGTCAGTTGGAGACGCTTTATTGACGACTTATTCATTATATGGGATGGCACAATAATGGAATTGCAAGAATACTTTGAATTGTTCAGTAAAGTAAAAGTAGTATTCTTGGACACAGAAATTTACATAAAAAATGGCCATATACAGACAACATTGCACAGAAAAAGCACAGCAACAAATGCTACCTTGGAAGCAACAAGCTTCCATCATGCGAAAGCATGGAAATATCACCATGGAAAGATTCAAGAAAAGGAAATACAATACTAATATTGTTAAAAAATGCTGGGAAAGAACGAACAGCAAAACACGAGAAGAGTGTTTATCTCGAAAACAAAGGATAACAGAGCAGGAGACAATTCGACTTATAACGGATTACTCACTAGAGAGCAAACAAGTAGTGGGCATCCTAAGAAATAATTGGAAGATATTACAGCTAGATGCCACTGTAAAAGAATTAGTAGGGAAGCATCCAACAGTGACATACAGGAGAGCTAAAAACTTAAAAGATCATCTAATTCACAGCCATTTTAAAGGAAAAGGCAAAGAAACTACATGGCTGAATACAAAAGGCTTCATAAAATGTCATATGTGTAAAGCCTGCCAAATCGCCAAACAGACAAAGGAAGTAAAAATGGCGGATAACAAAATATGGGAAATCCGACAATTGATAACATGTAAGACTCAATATACAATCTACATATTGGAATGCCCATGCCCATTGAGGTATGTAGGGAGTACGATTTTCGAACTGATAAAGAGAATATTAGAACACATAAGAGCGACAGTACACAAGGACAAATCCAATGCAGTAGCCAAACATATGGAGCAATGTCATCAAGGGGACTGGAAGCAATTGAAATTGTATGGAATTGAGACAATCCCAAGAAAAGAACGTGGTGGAGATCGGGAAAAAAAATTGCGCCAGAAGGAGTCACGTTACATTTTGAAATTGCGAACACTGCAGCCGCATGGCCTCAACCAATCAGAAGAGCTCTACATACATTTATAATTAACTACAGCTTCCCAAAAAATAATGAAAATAAAAAAAGATATAAAATGAAAATAAGAACTGAATTATACTATAAAAGCAAAGTGGAAATATTAGAAAAAAATATGGACTGAGTGAAATAGCGAAGAATAATATATAAAAAGAAAATCATGTAATGAAAGATGGGAAAAGGAAAGAAAAGAAAAGATGGATGGAGAATTCATGTCATTTAATAACAATACGGATATTCCCCACCAGAGGGGCAAAAATGAGGAAATATTAAAGGGAAAATGGGAATGAACTTTCCATCTTCAAAAATGGTAACAACAATGGACTAATAATGACATTCCCCACTGGAGGGGTAAAAATGAAGGAGTACAAAAGGAAAAATGAATTTTCTGTCTTTTCATATAAAAAAGAGACACTGAACTCTTCTTTCCAGTCTTTTTAATTATATAAGTATCATTAAATCCTTGTTTTTATGACTTCCACGTATAAAATGCTAAAAGTACAAAAAGTTATTCAAAAACTACATCCTCCATAATGCAAAGGGGAGCTTAGGTCACTGCCAGGAAATGATGTAACAACTAGTAAATTTAAAGGGGGCGGTGCCAAGTAAACAGTCGACCGTGAGCAAGGTATCTGGTATACTGAAACGCGTAGATCTGTTCATGCCTGTATCCCGTAAAATGAAGGAATTAAGAAAATAAAAAAAAAGTGCAAAAGGTTGCAGAGAGTGCGTCCCGTTTGTCCTTCCAGCTGGAGGGATTCCTTGTGGATATATATATATATATATATATATATATATATATATATATATATATATATATATATATATATATATATATATATATATATATATATATATATATTGTGTGATAAAAACCAATAAAATTTGTTGTGAAAAAAAAATAAACTGAACAAAAGAGGGAGGGATTTAAACTTATCACCAAGTAGAAAACTATACCTCATAGGACAATAGGACAAATAACTTGCCTTGGTGATGGGTGAAGTAGTTTCGCTTAGAATAATAATGTTGCTTATTTTATCGAAATCTGTTGGGCACAGTATGAGGATGTGGAATCCCGTTTGCCCCGGCTGTGACTTATCCTTAGATACAAGAGGGTTCAATTCTGAAACATTGTTTTAGACCTTACGTTGTTCGTATTGCCTTAATTTGTCATTTTGAGAAAATGAGCCACTTGGGGCATGAAATGCCTTGAAACTGGGGTTGGCGCACATTCCATGAGTGAATTGCGAGCATATGATGCGTAGACCCAGCACCTTATAATTCTAATGGTCAAGTAAAAACATCCCAGTTAATTATTTTATTTAGTGATCTGATTTTAATTCTTGGTCCCTTCTGCAGACATGTTTCGCATGTTGCAGCATAAAAACCTGGGCTTCGCCATGCTATGGCTGTTATTATAGTGTGGTTTGTAGGGGAATAGTCCGTATACTGACGGAGCAGGGTGCAATCAGTCGTATGCAGGAATCGGTTTTGGACAGCCTTTACGGGTAACAAGATGATGATTTTCTTCACCATGCATTTACAACCCCCCCCTTCCCAAAATATATCCACCTATTTATTTGTCAAGTGTGATGGAAAATGAACCTTGCACAGGCCTGCCAAGTATCACGCATCAGGTGTGACTAACGCATTTCTGTGTGGTGTTCCGCATCACCACACTGAAATGCAAAGTCATGCATTATAGCGTTGCCTACATGTCAAGGCAAGCACTGCTTAGGCACCAAATACTGAAATCTGAGTGCCAGAGTGCGCGCCGCACTCTGCCAATCAGATTTCAGTATTTTGCGCTGCTCCCAGCAGGCTTGGGGCTTGGCTTCGGCTGCTAGCAGGCTCTCGTAACAAAGTAGCAAGATTTATTCACCCTAGACGTACTGCGACTGACGTCAGGAGTCAGTGCGTCCAACAGCTAGGAGGACTCTTTTTCAGTGAGGGGGTGAGATCAGGACTGTTTTGTCAGACACACTGTAGTCTCTTCAATAGGCGGCATGATGTCCTGCCACCGGTGTGCATCACGTGCCGAGCTAGCGGCAGTTCAAGACTTTGGTTGCTGACAATATAGCGGCACAGACAGCTTGCCGCTATTATTAAAAATATATAATTCCGCCGGTACCAACCTGTTACCCCCACACCGGAGGGGGCCAGCTGAGAGTGACTGAACTGACTGCGGCGCCGCCGGTCGGTGTGGTTCCAGGCATCAAAAGCCCACCACCAGCAGCACACATGTTGTGCAGAGCTGAGCAGCCCTGTGTGAATGACCCCGGCCGGCGTTCTGCGGCCTGCGGTAGAATCCAGGTCGTTAACGCAAAGAGTAAGTGGAATGAGGTATTCTCTGCTTTTATTTTGTGAAAATGCGCTTTATAAGAGTGCGCGCTGCATATTCCACTGAAGCCATTATTCATTCCTCAGTCACACTCATAACAATGATGATGAAAAAAGGCATATGCGCCACACGCGGTGTGAAATGTTAAATATGCGACAGTAACTGTGGGATATAAATACTCTTTTACTGGCAGAGCAGGCTCCTTCTAATCTACACATGCCTCAATATCCTCTGCTGGCTCTTTCACCTATGTGTGCAGCCCCAAGTATCCAGAGACTCTCCTGTGGCTTGACCCAATGTTGGTCAGAGCTGCCTGCGGCGGAACTGGAGTCAGTCCGCGAGTCCGCTGACCTCGGACTCTGTATAATTATTATGCATCTATGAAGAGATGCATGTTCACGGGCCTCTCACATCCTGTTTGCTTACATACTAGGCCAAAAAAGATAATCAAACATACTGGTTTTATAAAATCACAATACTAGCGTTGAATACATCAAACCTTTCGAGGAGTATTTTACAGATATGTAAGCACGTTAGTGACTAAAACTGTACAATTGGTTAGTGTGATTCACACACAGAAAGCAAAACATCAGCTTGGATGTCCATGTGGTTAAACACAAAGCCCGATTAGAACACATTAGCAACGGTACATCAATGGACCGCGCGGAAATCAAAACGACAAATCAAATGGGAAGGATACAGAATTCAGATTTCCACGTTTTAGCTTTGAGTCTTTCCTTTCCACTTTCTATATCAGAAAAATAAATCCCTAAAGAACAGCTACATGATACGTTTCAAAATAAAGAGAAAGTGTCCTATATCTTCTGTCATCTCTACGAAGAACAATATATCGCACAGTAGATGAATTTCTTTGGAGCCCCTGATTGGAAATAAGTGATGTGAACACCTTTACAATTAAGCTAGGTTAGCAAATCACACATTTTATCACAAATATATCATGACAGTGATGCTCACACTGCATCTTAAATCAAAAAGCTGGTTATAATGCACATCATTACTTTGACATTGGCTATTATTCAAAAAGGAAGAAATAATAATTGTGTTGCCTTGTAGTGTATCCATTACAATCAGTTATTCACATATTTAGAACTTCTATGCATTTTAGTGCAGATCTTTACAGGAGTTTAGTTGGGACTATTTATATGCATTTGTGCAAATGAAATATTAATTATTAATCCTCGGTGGGCCAGAGAGCGGCCTGGAGTCCAGACTGCCGATGCTCAGCTCTACATTTAATTGATTACCAGAAAGGAGCAAGCCAGGTGGACCAGTCGGCATAGGCTGGCTAAGGCAGGGTCTGTTTTAATTGATGTTCTGCTGTCCTGCCTCACAACACACAGGTGTCCAACTTAGCCTTGTTTAACAGTACTATCACGTTCAAAGGGCACTAGGTTAGTGCCCTTCCATTTCTGGTGGTTTGCAGCACTTTTAAGATCTTATTAGAGTTTCTAGTTGCTCATATTAGAGTACTTTCTGATATTTCTATGTTTCCTTTGTCTTCATTGCTTGATATTTGCATGCGAGAAAGTGTCACTCAGTCACTGAATGCAACTCGCAATTACACAGAAATTGTGAAAATGTCACACATAGGCAATCTGAAACCTTGGCAGCTATGCTTGCATTGTAATAAATTAGGAAGGGGTTTGATGTAGGCGTGTGTGAGAACTGTATATGGCCCAGTAGAAGTGAAAAACTATCCCCATGTAAACATGTTCTTTTTTTTAGGAACAGAAATAGTTGTATAGTTTCATTAAACACGAATAATATCCAGCAGACATTACTCCACTTTGATCGTTGCACACTTCTAGAAAGATAGTTTCGTGCTTTTGACAGCAGATGGCGCTGCAGCCACGAGGAACAATGGAAAACAAATCCCAGAAGTCATTGTTTTCCTGGAAGAAGAGGAGTCCTCACTGAAAAGATTCCGCCCGGGTCTGCGTTTCCTAATGGTTTGTGAACTTAGCAACCGTGCACACAAAAGCAGGAAAGAATGTAACCTTTTCCTCGAAGCGACAAATCGTGCCATTTTTGTTTACGAGGAAGAGAGTGAGTCTTACATCAAGATGGTCTCGCACAAATGAAGCAATTGCCCGAACTATCAACAGAAAACGTTTAATTGCGGACTGATTCATTTCTACCAATGAAAATTCAGATACCATGTAATACTGTGACAGAACCAGGACTGCAAACAAGGTCTCATTTTCATAACTCAAGATCCCATTACTTCGGGTTTCATTGTATTAGATTTCCTTACTAACTTCCTTACTTCCGGACTAACATGTTACGTAACATCACTTAGGGTATCATTATTTCGTTCCATTAACTTTTAATAATTATTTTTTTAAGTCCTTAAATTTGTCAAACTTCTTTTTTTTTCCTTAAAAAATATTTGTGGAGCATGATTAACTAGAAATGCATGATCGTCATGGGCCTGGTAGTCCAGTTGGTTGCGCTTGGTGCCAACAACTCGTCAGGCGACTGTCTAATAATCGCAGAGTCCATTGTATATTTTGTGAATCACTTAATATTCCCCTATTTCCATTCTACTAACAGTTTGGTAGTTGACGCAGTAACTGCGGCACCAGTTTTGACCGCAGCAAGGTGCAACATCCTTTGATTTTGGGCAAATAAAATACCCTTCCATTTTTTCCATTTCTTTAATAAATAACTACGGGCCTACGTTTACCTGCGGTGCAGTTGGGTGTTGTTTGGTTTGAGTCCTACTATCGGGCACACCCTACTAATATGTGATCCTGGGCAATTCAGGTGAGCTTTATCTGTCTTTTACTTCTTTATTTTTTAATAAAAGGCATACGGGCATACCCTTCACTGCATATTGCCGTTTAAGTTCGTAGCTGGGCAAATCGATTTCTCCCTGGTTTCGTCATTAAAGCAGTCATTCCTGTAGTCGAAATTGACTTCGAGCTGCACATTAACATTTATTAGCCTCGCAAAATACAGTGTTACGGCCAGGCATGCACTTTGGGGAGAGTGGGAGGGGGCTATAAATTGAAAAGAGGGGGTTAGTTAGCACATCGAGCTAAAGCAGTTTTCAGTTAACTGTATTGCCTGATTAGCTGTGAAAGTATTTTAGCTGAAAGTTCTGGCTTTTACTTACTGAATTCATGGCCCAGTTACAGCAAGGTCAGAGGGGGTCGCAGTATGCTTGAAATTGAGTATGCAGTTAGTACGATGTCTTTTAAATAACCAGGGCAGCTGACCAGAGTATGTGTGTAGGTCTGGTCAGTGCGAAGCAACTGCATTTCTTCTTTTCAGTAAGGTGTAATCAGGGCCATGAACTTGAAGCCCGCTGAGGGTGAGCAGCCGTTCACCAGCCATGGGGAGACATTGGGCTGCTTACGAGCGCTATGGACAGGCTTCGCAGGCAAACCTTGTGCATTGTGGGCCATTGTACTCGTATGCACTTATGTAATTACACTTCAGCAGCTCAAGTCAATCACTGATGGCTGTACTGTTGAGGTCCTGGACACTCAGCTGAAGGGTAAGGTTTTGAGCCAATTAACTTCTCTAGTGGAGAGGATGTGCCATTAGGGTCCGAGCTCCAGACTTTGAAAATGGGGATCGGGCTTCGAATCTCGGTGTTGTCTCACCAGACTGTAATTCTGCGAAAATGCCTCAAAAACTAATATTTCCTTGTGTAATGTATTTGGCGTACATGTAAAGCACTTCAAGACTTTTCGGTCAAGTTCGGGGTATATAAAACTGTACAAGTATCAAGTAATAATGATCTGTTAGAAAATTCAATGCTTCCCTAAAATAAAAACAAAATCAGTGGGAAACACTGCATATTTAAATTGACACTACAATTTTAACATCGACTGGCACCACGCTTTATATCCCCTACTCATCTTCATTTTAAAATGAAATGCTTCCCCAAAATAATTTTTTTCCCATTTCATAAATAGGATATACCTCTCCATTACCATGTGGTGATTCCAATTGCTGTGATAATCAATACTGTTTTGTTTACTGGACAGTTGTCTGGCTATTATGAAGTTCAAACTAAAAACAGGGCCCAGAGTACACCATCCCTCACTGTAACAAGAATAAAGCAGCATTTTAGACTGTTTAATTTAAAAAAAAAAAAATTGCATCTATCTGAGTTAGCTGCAAGCGTGCGAACCAGGGCCTGCAACTTTCTTTCTATGATTAATAGTCATAAAAGAAAGTTTGTGGTTCAGATTTGTGCCCTGGGACAACTTGTACATTTTGCTTTAGAAACAGAGATGCTGGTGGAAGCACTCATTTCATGAGATTACGGGCATGAACATGCATTGTCGTTTAAAAATAAAATAATGCAGATAGTGAAATTAGGATTACCACTGTTCCAAACACCAGCCATTTGTTATTGTTTCAATAGCCTGCAAATGCCCTGACATGAAAGGACATCCTATGCATTAATTTGTAACATAACTCTTCTCCATTTGTTCATTTGATAATGAAGGGGGGGGGGTGGGGGGGGGGCATTCTGTTGCAGTATTTTTATAGTGCTTGCCAACGTTACCCAATGTGTGGTACTGAATCATTGATTTACAATAGTCAGCAAGGTATGGCATGTGTAGGGCGGGTGGTTGGAAGTGTTTTCTTTGGTTTGTGATCGTATGTGGGAAGCATTTCCTTGTTTTGCCCGGTGAACCTACGAAATTAGGCTTAAAGTAAAGGAAGCTGGGCGTGGGGGACTCTTGGAAAAATGCACGAGTTGCTTGGCCTTTAGTTAGTAGCTCACAACAATTTTCACTGGTCCAAAGTAGCTCTCACTACAGAAAAGGTTGGAGACCCCTGATCTAAACACCCTTTAATTCAACCCCTAAATCCTAAAAACACCATAAATATTGATATAGTTGCCGTTGTATTTTTATTGGGAGGGTAAACCACCACCAACCTCCCTCATAAAAATAAGAAACATAGCCCTGAACCCTAAAAATCCTTTTCAACCAATACACAAACATAAGCCTGCACCCTAGAAACCTTTAACATCTATTTCAAACACTATCCGAACCCCTAAGAAACCCTGCACACCTGGCCAGTTCAACCCTATAGCATCCCACTTATAATCAACAAAACACAATTCATACACCCCTGAGCCCTAAAACGCCCTACGATATATAGTTTTCACTGTATTTGTATCAATGAGCAAACCCTTACATCCCCCACCTGCATTTTATTAATATGCGGCACACTGCTGAATCCTAAAATTACTATTTACTCAATAGAGAAACACATCTGTAGTAACACACCCCTAAACTCTAGAAAACCCAGGAGACTTAGTCCATTCAGAACCCTAGCACCCCACAGGTCTTAAGCAGTGCATGATTTAAGTGACTAAACTATAACAAGCGGGGGCGGGAGTTATAATAACTTTAGGGTATGAGTTATAGTTACTTGAGATAACTATAAATGGTGAATTTCAGTGGTTTTGTTACCTTAAAACTGTATGTTTTAACTGACATTTTTACAAAATTATGACGTCTCTTTAAACTTTGGTGTTTTTTTCCAATGAATATAAATATATTTATATTACCCACTGGCGGTTGCCACTGGGTAGTTATAGTCAGGTCAGCGTTTCCACAGGAAATGCGCTTTTTTGTGTTGCTAATAACTTTAGCCCCATTTGACGAATCTCCACAAAAAATTTCAAAAAGGTGCTACTTTTCAATTCGTTTGTGCATGAAAAGTTTCGGGGGCGATCCATCAAGCGCGGGCAGAGAAAAAAGGGGGGTCCCAAAACGCAAAATCCACATGCATTTTCCATAGACTTCTTTAAGAAGCACTACCACAAAAACTGCTGAACACAATGACATCAAATTTGGCAGGAAGGTAGATCATGGCCCACAGAGTGTGCTTTTTAGGGCTCGCCCCTAGCGCAGGCGAGAGCCCTTTTGTCAAGGGTTCCAAAACGGACCCTGGAATCGCACACACTCGTGCGTGTGCGATTCCTTTTGTGCTATGCGATTGGTCTTTGCATGCGTCTTTTTATAAAAGACTGCACGCAATTGGCCAAATGCGGGCGCATTGCTCCGCCCATGGCCTATTGGTGTCTATAAAGCGCTTGGTGCGCATAATAGACACCAATAGGCCATGGCTCGCAGTGGCGCGCGCGCATAACTCGCGGGCTTCTTTGTTTTTTCTCAAGCGGAAGTGAAAGCGGACGCTTTCCCTGCAGCTTGTTAATATAGTCAATGATTGCATTCCACTATAGTGATGTCTTAGAGCCGAGACATCTTCGCCGCCCTTTAAATGGTCATCAACAAGACAACGAGGTGGAACAGGGCGGATAAAATAGGATTAAACGCAGAATCTGCGCTAACACTGACATGCTTAGCTGGGACGGCGAGGGCGCCATGGGTTAGACTGCAAGGTAAACAATGCACGTGCTCAGATGACTGAAACCCTTTCCACGGACAGCAGGTACAACCATACTCGCGGATGGTGCAGCGCCGAACGAGGGCTTGGAATTGGTTTTAGTTTTTATTAAGAAAAACTGTATGCCCGTGTGTGGTTTAGTACAAAAATCATTTTAAGGGACTTGCGGCAGAACGTATTCAGTGCACGTAATAAGAACTAAAAAAACACGCGTTGAAACAATATAGGACAACAGTGTAGGTAATATTGTTATCATATTTTTTGATATGCAATAAAGTGCGTCGAACTGGAACTTTTCCCCTTGTAGTTTGCTGCGGGGTTTGCGTTTCTGCTGAACTCGTGTGTGTGTGATTCCTGCAACAACGCTGCGAGCTTCTTGGGCTTGCGCGTCTTGCTTCCCGATACTGACAGATGCTTGGTCAGGTAACATGCACAGGGCAGCTTTTTAGAGATCGTTTGGAAACACTGCTTGTTTTTTTTTTTAGTTGCAGGCTGGCTGGCAGTGAAGAGTCCTCAAGGCACTAATACAGGGAAAGCACCTCGACTAGTGAGTCTCGATGTCTCAAATGAAAGCAAGAGAGCATGCGCGGGCATGCGATTAATGTACCAAGGAACATGCCCTTCAGCTCCCAGCTGCATCAAAGCCCACAGGGTTGGTTCGTTGCTTATTAATGTCTGTCATACGGTTTATTGGTGTGACTAAGGATCGAAGTGTAGCTTATAATAACTTCTTTAATAGCCCACTTCTACCTTTTCTAGGTGTTATAAAGAACTGGTGTTACTATTACGCAATGTACTAGACTCCGCAGTAAGTTCACACTGCTGGCGTTCAAACATGTGGTGTGCAGATCAAAGCAAGTAAAAGCCATATATTAATCCATGGCTTACATAAGAAATGCATATTTTTTCAAACAAATAAACATTGTGAATGATAGATAACAACAAAACAGGTAGACACGTAGATGGATTGAAAACAAAAAAGTGGTGGGTGACTTGCTTGAATTTATCTCAGCCACTGAGGATTACTCTGGCTTTCCCCTTCATACTGAACACAGAAACAATGGCCCGGAATGTGGTTCATCAGCGTTTGTTTTTCACAGCAAGATGCCTTGTGCACCATGGATATGCCCGGACATGGTCTTATGCTCACAGTGCCACAGGCCTTAGACTGCACCTCACTAAAGTGGACTACATAGGACAAAGTAGTTTGAGGTTGTTTGGCTTCTCATTTGGAGGGTACCAGACCTGGCAGTTCAGACTAGGCTATTCCCATTGGAAAAGGACCAATGCTGATTTGCATACAGGATCGGACTGGACATTCATTCCAACAGTTTACCCCCCAGGTGGCTGGAACCATTGGAGGCCGGTTTTGAGAGAGAAAGAGTAGTAACAGAACAAACTGATTTAAACATTTTTGTCAAGGGTGCATGAGTTCCTAGTCTGGCTCTGTATTGACATGGCTGGTTCTTTTCTGAGGTGGCAGAGTGGGCAATAAACAATGGACTCCAATACCGCGCTGGATAATTACAGTGGCTGGTATTAATTCAAGCATACAACCAATCACTTGTTTTCCACTTTTTTTTGTTTTTCACACAGATGGAGGGGGCAATTTATTTTGCCACCCACACGTTCTACCTTCAAGTAATTTTACTAAATTAGCTGAATGATGGCCGTTGCAAATGCGTTCAACCTATTGGAATCAACTTTGCCAATTAAATGTTTCCTAAGGTGGAGTTGTCTAGATGTGGGTCTGTAGGCTGGGACACACTAGAAAACAAGCATTTGCAATGCAATGGGTTTTGCATTTACGCAAGTTTAAGCTATTGGCATTGTAAGTGACAATGCCTTTTATTTATGTTTTACAATGTCAATAGCTCAAACTTGCGTAAATGCAAGACCTATTGCATTGCAAATGCTTGTTGTTATTAGCGGTAAACCAGTTTAGTGGTTTTTGAGCAATTAAGGTTAAAAAATATTTGTATATCTGGACAGTTGGGTCTGTGAGAGGCTCTCGGGAGTCTTGCGGAAGCGCCAATTTAAAATTGGAGCATTCCCATTGGCCCAGGGAGCATGTCTTCCCTAAGGAGTCTCACTCTTGCAGGAGCAAGCGCTCTTGATTGGTTGCCAGCAACATCAGAAAAACATCAAAAAATGGATGAGGGGGTTACGCGACCACCCTCCCGGAGCCTTCAAAGTCCCCAGGGAACCCTTCTACCGGGGCCAGCTCATTTGGTGTGTCCCGGGGAGCCACGGCCTAATAAAGCTTGGGGAGGAGGCAGCCCCCCTCCCCTTTATAATAAATACGTCCCGGGGGATGGATGTCCCTGGGCCTAATGAGGCTTGGGAAGGGGGTGGCACACAGCCCCTCCCCTTTAAAATAAATATATCCCTGAGGGATGGGATCACCACGGCCTAACTAGGCTCATAAAGGGAGTCACACGCCCCCCCCCGCCCTTAAAAAAAAAAAGCCACGCCCCTGGGGATGGGGTTCCCGGTATCTGATAAGGCTCTGGGTGGGAGGTGTGCATTCCCCCTCTCCTTTAAAACAAAAAACAGCCCCAGGGGATAGGGTTCCCGGGGCCTCTAGTGGAGGGCACATGGACCCCCTCCAATTGTTTTATTGGTTTGGTTCCGAGGTTGGGACCACTGGGGACTAATAAGGCTCGGGAAAGGGGGCTGCACACCCCCTCCCCTTAGATTGTGGCGCCGGGTGATGGGGCCCATGCTGCATGCCCCTCCCCTTAATATACATGTTTTGGCCCCGGGGATAGGACACCCCTACCTTGTCCACTCCAGTCGCTGTGGCCAACCCCATGCTGTGGGTGACAAAATACCATGCAAGCAGGGTGGGGGTTGTCTGTCTCTGGGTGGATTGGCCAAGCGGCAAGCTCTGTGGACAACCTCCAGCCACGCAAAGCTTAAAACATGGCGCTGGGGATTGGCTTTACGTATTGTGATAGAACCTTACGTAAAAAAAAAACTAGAAATTGACTGAAAAAACTAAAGGTTAAAGTAATGGTATACTTGGGTGTAATAAAAAGATTAGTTTTGTTTAAAAACAAATCCGAATAAAAGTCACTGAAAAATACCAAAGATTAAAGTAACATTATAGTTAAGTGAAAATGTCAGTGACAATATTAATGTTTCGAACTAAAAAAACACAGAAATTTACCAGTTATACTTAGCAGAGCTAATTATAACTTGGCCCCCACCATGCACTGCTTATGACTTCACATATTACATCACTCATAACATGTTCTCTGACATTTATTTATTTATGCAATTTATTAAGCGCAACGATTGCCCATGGGCGTCTTGGCGCTATAACTTCAGTAAAAAAGGGGAGAATATAACCGATACGGAGCAAGTTTATTGGTTAAACAACCAAGTTTTTAGTAATTTTCTAAACTGAAAAAGGGATTGACTTAATTTGATATGTGATGGGAGCGTGTTCCACAATTTAGCTGCTGATACCACAAAACGTCTGTCTCCCCAAGACACCGTTTTTGTGCGTGGGACAGTGATTTGTAGACTAGTTGCGGACCTTAAGGGTCTGGTAGGTTGGTATAAGGTTAGTTGATCTTGAAAAACTTGTGGGCCTTGTTTGTTTAGTGCTTTAAAAGTGAGACATAAAGTCTTGAATTTGATCCTGTTCTTGACAGTAAGCCAATGGTAATCCCTGATAGTTTGGCTAATAGAAGCAAACTTAGGTGTGTTTGAAAGCAATCTTGCCGCCGCATTCTGGATTGCCTGCATTTTTGCTATCACCCAAGTTTGAGCATTTGCAAAGAGGCCATTACAATAGTCCAGAGACGATAGGACTAAAGTAGTTACCACCGTTTTAGCAGCATTTTCAGGTAGAAACGGGATGACCTTTTTGACAATCCTCAGTTTCTGAAATGCAGTTGAGGCCATCCGATTTGCGTGAGAGGCGAAATTGAGTTTGTCATCAAAGACAATACCTAGGTTCCTGACTTTTGATACCGGAGTCGGCAAAGTTCCCATGGATGGAGGCCACCAAACGGGTGACCACTCTGGGAACAATTTCCCAAAGATGATCACCTCAGTCTTCTCAGAGTTCAGTTTTAAACAGTTCTCTGCCATCCAATCTCTAACTGCCAACATACCGACCTGGAACCTTGCCGCTACCTCCTCCCCATCGTTCTTAATGGCCAGGACAAGCTGAGTATCATCCGCGTAAGAGGTCAGGCTCATCTGATGTTGTTTAATAACCCTCGCTAAGTCCGACACATAGATATTAAAAAGTGTCGGACTTAGGGATGAGCCCTGTGGGACCCCACAAGGTAATGCCAGACTAGCAGATTTAAAAGGGCCTAGCGTCACCACCTGTGTTCTGCCTGATAGGAAGGATGCCAGCAGATTCTTGGCTTTTTCCTGAATGCCTAGATTTCCGACACGGTCAATCAAAATCGAATGATTGACCGTGTCGAAGGCCGCCGAGAGGTCCAGCAGTATTAATATTGCTGTCCCCCCTTGATCTTTGATGACTCTGATGTCATCAGCGGCTTTAATTAAGGCTGTCTCCGTGCCATGGAACTTACGGAAACCAAATTGTGTATTATCGAGCAATTTATGTTGTTCGATGTATTCTGCCAACTGGTAGTTTATAGTTTTCTCCAAAATTTTTGCGAGAAATGGTAGCCCAGCAATTGGTCTGTAGTTTTTCAGCTCCTCTTTATCTAGCGAGGGTTTTTTAAGAAGAGGTTTAATTGTAGTGTTTTTTAAACTGTCTGGATAGATCCCTGTTCTGAATACCGTGTTACAGACTAAGGTAACAGTCTCGATGATTGTATCCAGGACTGGGAAAAGAATTTTTGGGGGACAGGGATCCAATGCCGATCCTGATTTTATTTGTTGTATGATGATCCTCATGAGTACAGTATCAATATCCTTGAATTGGTCCAAGGAACAGTTCAACCGACCATGATTACAAAAATTGATATCTACCTTATCCTTGGAAGTAAACTCTGCGTAGATATCGTTTACTTTAGTAAAAAAGAATTTAGCCAATGAGTCACAGAAACTTTGTGAAGGGGGGGGAACTAAATCTACTGCTTTACCTGCCAACTGCTGTACTACTTCAAACAGCTGTTTGCTCGAGTTCTTAGCGTTCTCTATTTGTTGAGCATAGAACTTTTTTTTCGCCTCGTTAATCATTTTTTTGTAACAGTGTAAAATATCTGTATATTTCTTTCTGCTGTCATTATCATAGGATCTACGCCAGCGGCGTTCCTGCATTCTACATTGCTGCTTTTTTATTCTTAGTTCCTCATTAAACCATGGGGCAGAAGGTGTCGTTCTATTTTTTTATATAGATTTTATAGGTACAAGGGTATCAATCGCATTACCAATCCAGAGTGTGTACTGATTGGCAGCCGTATTTGCTTCTTGGGAAATTCTTGGGCGTGAAATTTCTAAATGCTCTTTGAAAGCAACATAGTCTAAATCTTTCCAAATTTAAAAAAACTGTTGATTTCTTGGCACGTATTTCCTACCGTGTGCAGAGTTGACGCTAATCCTGGCCAAAATGGCATGATGGTCGGACCACGTGAGTGGCAGAACATCATACACTCTTAGCCCATTGATATTAGAGAAAATAGCATCCAGAATGTGCCCCGCCTCATGAGTGGATGTAGTAATCTCCCGAGAAAGGCCAAAAACATCCAGGTTAGCCAGTAATGTTTGCGTATCTATTTCATCGATTTTGTCTAAATGAAAATTCCAGTCCCCTAATATCATACAGGAATCTTCCACAGCCAGGCTTTCCAACAATGAACTAAAATTAGACAAAAAGTCATTGCGGGGACCTGGTGGCCGGTAAAGAAGTATGCCTTTAAGATTGAATGTGGGTGTGAGCAGAATATTAAAATGTAGAGCTTCACAGGACGAGGAGAGAATGGCCTTCGTTCTTATGGGAAACTGGGACAGGGCTATAATAGCTACGCCACCACCTTTCTTTCCCCGCCTGTCCAATCTCTGGATGGAGAAACCTGGTGGAACAGCAATCACCAAGTCCAGGTCAGACGCATCGTCCAACCAAGTTTCTGTCATAAATAAAATATCTATGCTATTATCTTGTATTAGTTCCGCTATTTCTTGTCTATGCCTACAAGCTGATCGTGCATTAATTAAAGCCACGACAATATTTTTAGTTTCTTTTCCAGCCCCTCCCTGTCTTACATTACTTTTGAGTGGTGAGATGCACTTACATTCTGAACATCTAATGACTCGAGATCGTAAAGGGGACACCCATTAGTGTATCTGGTTCTGAGCTGATGCAAGGCGTCCGAGGAATAAGTGATCATAGTCCCTTGCAGGCCTATGCCAGGGGGTCTGGCCCACGGCCCGATCCTGGTGCGGACGGGCGCAGACGGGCTTGCCTTAGGCGCGCCTTCGGCGCGCTGACGGCGCGCCCGCTGCGCGGTCGGGAAGGCATGGATATTTATACTGTGCTGAGGAGGGCGGTGATCGTTGTAGAGCTGGCCCGCAACCCGTACAATCCCAGCAAGGTGGCGGCTAACGCCCTCTGACCCCACAGTGTCAGCATCATCATTTATGACATCACTGATGACATCTCAAATGACATAATTGCCCGCATCACTGATGGCATCATATAAGCTTCTTTTTTTTACACATTACTCTACAACCTAGTATGACATTAGAGGCCTGAAAGAAAGTACAAAATAGCTCAGAATAATATGAAGCATCATTAATGCCATCACAGATACAACTCCCTTAGGTGCAGCAAGCATGTGTTATGTGCAACATTGATCCTATACCATACATTTTTACGGGTAGCCTAGTTCACATTAACAATCAACCACAGATTTATGGGAAACTCTCATTGCACACAGTATTCAATATGTATACAACTGTTCAGAGAAACCAAAGTTCCTCCAGATACTCAACGTCTGTTACATAACTAACGCCCTACTACGGACAGTGTTTACTCTATAGAGAGAGTTTGTTCTGTATCACGCTCTTTGCAGACAATGGAACTCTCATGAGAAATACATTACAGAATATAAAAATACTATTTAGAACAGTGTACAGTCTATGGAACACTTAAAAAAAAAACACTATTCTCTTAAAATAACCAAGGTCTGAAGGTGCTAAAAATCAAACAACCTGCAGCCTTCATACTGCGTTGAAAACATTAGAGATAGCCCATATTTTGAAGCTATCAAATGTGTCTGATAACTCTAGGCCGCTTACAATACTTAGTATCTACTACGCAGAATCTTTGCCCTGCTGGAAACTTTTTCTGCAGAATCAAAAAACATTGTGTGGCACATACTGGACCCAAGTTGTCAAATGTCATCAACAAACGTGTCACTCTTCAATACAAAGATTTATAACGTGTTCAAAACCTCTACACACCTATGATGCATTAGAAGCACATGGGTTTTGTAAACACTTACACCCATTAGCTGGACACGGGCAATACAAAAGTAGGTAGAAAAGTAATATGGTAGTTACCCGCACTATGTAACCTATAAAATAAACTAGCACACTCCCTGGATGATGTCATCAATGATGGCATAGTAAATGTCATGGTAACGTAATATGTGAGGGCATGAGCAGTGCATGGCGGGGGCACAAGTTATAGTTAGCTTGGCCAAATATATATATATGCATGTGTGTATGTATATATATATGACGCATTAACTCCGCATGCAGCCACTATCGCTTCTGCCCAGAAACGGAGCGCGGACCACAAAGTTGGTGCAGCTATTAAATTTTATTCAGCTCCAATAACTCCGACAGCATGTGTATATATATATATATTAACAGAAAAAACCATAGGTTTCAGGGGTGTTATAGTTAGCTGGACTTTTCACTTGTACAAAACCATTGAAATTCCCCCGTTATAGTTAGTTCAGCTAACTATAACTCGCGCGCCCGCAATGCACTGCTGATGACGTCACATATTACATCACTCATGACATGGTCAGTGACATCACTCATGACATCACTGATGACATCTCAAATGACATCACTGATGACATCACTGATGACATCATCCAGTGAATGTGTGTTATTCTGAAAATTAAATATGTTTTATATCTGTATATCTCAAGGTCGATGGAAGAATAAATGGGTATATAAGTGTCTAAATGGATGATTTGTTTTTGAAAAATTGATTGTGTAACTGACTGATTTAGTGTATCATAGTGAATACATGGCTTAGTGAGTAATGTTTAAATATGTAAATATCTGTATCAGTCTCTCACTTTGTGTATAAGTGGCTGCATGGGTTGGTGAGTAGCTACATGGGTGTCTATATAGGTTATTAGTTGGTTTTTTGAGTATCAGTCTGAGTGTCTGCATGGTTCGGTGGGGGTATTACGTAGTGCATAGGTGCATGAATGAGTGACTCACTGTTTGTATGTGTTGAACACAGTATGTGTGCAGGACTGTATGGGTGGATGAGTGTGTGTATGGGTGTGTTAGTGAGTGAATGACTGTCTCAATAGTGTCTTTATGAGTAACTACATATGTTTTAAACTAGTATATGTGACTATTGGTGTATATATGTGAGTATATGTGAGAGTGAGAGATTGAAAGAGTTCCTGTATGAATAAGTATGTGTTTCTATAAGTGATTGTTTAAAAGACTAAGTATGTGTAAGTTTCCGTAGAAGTAAGTGTGGTGGTGTGTGTATAACTGTATATGCAAGTAAATGTATGTTTGATTCTTTATTAGCATGAGTGACTATGTGTGTGAGTAACTATGGATGAGTGGCATTGTGTAACAGGATGTATAGGTGTATGAGTACATATGATGAGTGAGTACATGTATGAGTGACTGTATTGGACTGTTGGTGAATGAGTGGATGTGTATGTGGATCTTAGAATTACTGAAGAGGTTGTTGTAACTGGTATTGGTATGTCCATTGTTTTGAAAATTTTAGTCTCTATTTTTGAATGTGTGTATCAAAGGTTATATTAGGGTGAGAGGAGGTCTGCCACTCTATCACAAGGATGATGTCATCAGTGATGTCATCAGTGATGTCATTTGAGATGTCATCAGTGATGTCATGAGTGATGTCACTGACCATGTCATGAGTGATGTAATATGTGACGTCATCAGCAGTGCATTGCGGGCGCGCGAGTTATAGTTAGCTGAACTAACTATAACGGGGGAATTTCAATGGTTTTGTACAAGTGAAAAGTCCAGCTAACTATAACACCCCTGAAACCTATGGTTTTTTCTGTTAATTTCAAAGGTTTTTTAAATGCTAATTTCTAACTATGCCTACAGAGATAGGACATGTGAAGAAAGAAGAAAAAATGCACAGAAAGAAACAAAAGAAGTGCAGAAAGAAGCAACAGAAGTCCTCAAATACGAAGATAAGTGCAGGAAGAAGGATAACGTGCAGAAAGAACAAAAAGAAGAGCAGAAAGAAGCCTTGTTGCAAAATCATCCTGTACCCTCAACTTTTTCAGACGGATACTGGTGGTAACTGAGTCTGACTAACCAGTCCTAGAGCCAGTGCTATGTTAAAAGACACTTAGAATACAGTGAAAACACCTACATACACTAGGGAACATTATGCGTTGGGGTCCCCCTGTGATTAGCCTTACCTCCTCTATAAGCCCCTAGTATATAATAGGGCATGGGGATTAAAACTATCTCTTAAAACAGGCCACAGGGCGTTTTTGCACACGTTAACTCAGGCCCCGTCCCCTCCTTTCACCATTGTGTAAACACGCCCTGTGTCCGTTTTTAGTTGGGAGATTAAGTTCATTTGAGTCCTGAGGGTCCCTAGGGTCCAACTAGCCCACTAGGTACCTCCAGTAAGTGCCACAGAGCTGCGTTGCAGAGAGGTGTAAAAAGTGGCACGGCCTGGACCACCTCTCTGCAATGCAGCTCAGTGGCGCCTACTGGAAGCACTTGGTGGGCTAGTTAGCCCCCAGGGGCCCTCAGTATTGAAGGGAAATTATATCCCCAATTTAAAACGTGCCATGGTGCGTGTTTGCACACGTCACCTCAGGCCCCGTCCCCTCCCTTCACCACTGTGTAAACGCGCCCTGTGGCTGTTCTAAGTTGAGAGATTAAATCCCCTTGAATCCTAAGGGTCCCTAGGGTCACACTAGACCACTAGGTACCTCCAGTAAGAGCCACAGAGCTGCGTTGCAGAGAGGTGTAAAAAGGGGGTTGGCCTCAGAACACCTGTCTGCAGCGCAGCTCCCTGGCGCATACTGGAGATGCCTGTTGGGGGCGCGTTTGCAGAGTGCTGCATGGAGGGGGCATGGCCTCCGGCACGATGCCAGTCTTTTATTTATTTTATTTTTTTAAGAAGGGGGGCTGTGTGGTTCCCCTTCTTATTCTAATTTATTGGCCCTGATGACCCCATCCCCCAGGGCCTGTCTCCTAATTATATTTTTTTGACCCCAATCCCCAGGGCCGGCCACTGTTTTTTATTATTTTTAAAAAATATATATTTATAGACACACCTAGGACATGCTGGACAAACCGTACGTACCTATCACCATGACGATTTGCGTGATATTCATTAAAAGGCGACTATGCATGCAATTAATCCACGTGGAATGTATTTACACCACTAGTGAAGCTCTGACATGTCTGATGCTCTACCGTGCCTAATCCCGGTAGACACCCTTGTCGTTTATTTATACAAACATGGGTAGCTATTGACGGGCACATTTAATACACATGCACACCAAGCCATTCAAAGGGGATTCGACAAAAATTCGACCAAAACTATGCAAGAAACCCCCCTCACAGTTAATAAAACACACATCCACTGCCGGATGTGTAATACTTTTTATTTTACTCTCTGGAAAGGGGACGAACATCACTTGCGAGTCACAGCGCGCTCCTGACAGAGCCCAATGCTGTGTTACACCCACCATTGCCTGCCGAGTGCCACACACCTCTGTATTGTATTCCACTAGCTAGTGCATATGCTATGACACTCTCTAGCCCATGTGCACTGTAACACCACCCCGTGAAAATGTCATGCCACACTTGTCTTCGCACGGGTTATATTGCCCCATCGAACGTGCCTTCCTCGATGCCTATGTTATAACGCACAGTGCTATGCCATACATATTACAATTTGGGATCCATATCTTTGTCACAGTGCATATGCAACGTTACACTCCCCAGCACATATTTTATATTACAACTTTAGAGACTAGTTAGGTTACACAACACTGCCCTGTGCATATTACACTCCAAGGCGCATATCGCATAGCACACGCTAGTGCCTGTGCTATCTCGCGCTCTCCAATGAATCTGTCATTGCGCACAATGTATTGCATATTATATTTCACGCCTGGTTCATCTTACATCACACTTTTTGGTGCATAGTTTATACCATACACTATATCTAGTTTTCATTTTCAATCGTGCTCTCAGGACTATGTTCTATATAACACTGTGTTCACCTACCCTTTTCACGGGCATTACATTTTGCGATAGGGGGTGGAGGGTCAGGGGGTGTTTTTGCCAAGTGAGCCCGGAGTCACAGTCACTAACGTCTTCTTCTTCCTGAATAAAAGTGAGATTATGCTGCATACTTGTTCATATTTTAAGTAGTTTGCACAGACAAAATGTTTTAAAAACAATAAAGTTTCTAATACCCGCCTTCTCTGAACAGTTAGCTTGCTGCCCCATCCCCCTCCTCCCTATCCTCTGTTGTGTGAATCCATGGACTAGCCTCCTCCCTCCTGCCATGCATGGTCTGATGTGCTGCCACTGCCCTCAATTTAGTATGATGTACCAGTCCAATCCTCCTGCCCTCCATTGCCCAATTCTATGCCCCATCATTGACCTCCTGCTTAAACTCTGTGCTTAGCTTGCTGCCCCTATTCTCCTTCCCCCTGCCCTCCGATGTCTTTGTGCATGCCCCTGCTCCATCCTTTTTGCCCACCATGTCCCATGGACCTGCCACTCCTATCTACTCTGAGTGTTCTGTTGAGCTGCCACTCCCCTCCCACCTGCCTAGCATTGTCAGATGACTGTAACCTGTCCCTGCCACCTCCACCCTGCCTGTCCACATGCCATGCCTCTATCCTCTTCCTCCTGTCCTACATGGTCCATTGTACTGCCACACCCTTCTGCCCTCCCTGGTCTGTTGTGCTGCAACTGCTCCTCCTGCCTGCCCCGTGTGGTCTGTTGTGAGGCCCCTTCCCCTGAACTTTCTTGTCTGTGCACAGGTCCTGACCCTCCCTTCTATCCTCCATCGTCCTTTGTGCATGCCCCTGCACCCTCCTTCTTGCCCATCATAGCCATTGTGCTGCCACTAACCCTCCCACTTGCCATGCATGGTCTTCTGTGCTGCCATGGCCCCTCCCACCTTCCCTGTGTGGTCAGTTAGCTGCCCCTGACCCCCTCCCACCTTCCCTCCATGGTCTGTGTGTATGCCATCACAGTCTCACTGTTGCTCTTCATGTTGTGTCTTGCTTCTAGTGCCCATCCTGCCTGACCTCCATGGCCATCTTGCTGCTCCTGCCCTGCTCCCTTGCCCCCAGCCCTCTGTTTACATGTGCAGACCCCTACTCCCTCCCTCCTGGCTTGTCTGTTCCATTGTAATGCCCCTGATCCGTCCCTCCTGCCCTTTATGGTCTGTTATGCTGCAGCCTTCTCTCCTGTCTGTCCATTATGGTCAGCTAGCTACCATTGCCTCTTGCCCCTCTGTTCTCTGTTGTCCATGTGCATGGTCCTGTCCCCTCCCTCTTGCTTTCTATGGATTGTTGTGCTGCACTCCCGTCCTGCATGCCCTGTGTGGTGTATTGTGCTGCTGCAAACCCTGATGCCTGCCCTGCAGGGTCAGTTTGGTGCACCTCTCCATGTCTCTCCTGTCCTCTGTTATCCAAGTCCATGTCCCTATCCCATTTCCTTCCATGATCCAATGTACCATACTTGCGAACATTATGAACTTGGTAAGAGGGAGATTTTGAAAAAAAACTGGGGTATTGATTTTTCCCTTTGAGTTACATTGAAAAAGAGGATATTGTAGACAGGAGACAGATCAAATAAAGCCCATTTGAGCTTAAAAACATTGGACGTTTCCTGGCTGAATCGGGTCTGTTGGCATGTATGGTTGTACTACCATTGCCTCTTCCTTTTGCCCACAATGGTCTCTTACATTGCCACAGCCTTGAAGGAGGGTAGATTTTGTATCACAGGGGGCCCCTGGCCCGTTCTGTCCACACCTGAAGTATGAGACCCTTGTCCTTGCCCTGCCAGCCGCATTTGTAGGCCGTATTAAATTGACCAGCGGGTCCTGTGTTGCTATATAATTATCCTGAGACATCCTTACCACTCAGCCAGCATAAAACCCCTGTGTAGGCCCTTCTGTTCAATGTGTAGGCCTCTTTGTTAAATTGACCATAGCTCTGCAATTTTAGTGTATAGCAGTCTGAAGGCAGGTCTGCGAGGCCTTCTGCTCCAAACTAGTAGCCCCCACCCTACCCGAGTGCTCCGTGCTCGGTATCAAAGTTCAACATCCCCCTGAAGCTGTCGACATACAGTAGGCTGCATCCTGGACTGGTACTTGCTTCCTGGGCAGGTTTCCCGCTTTTAAGGAAGTGGCAACTGCAGAGCGTCAAGTTAGGAGAACTGAGGAGATTTTATACATGAATATATTGAATTCCTGTACAATACCCATTATTTTCTGCTTGCTCTATGGAACTTACGATAAGCGATTGGCCTGAGAGACTGACCTTTTCACCCAGTCCATTGTCAGCATTAAGTGGGTAAATGACGAAATGTCTGGTAAAATCTGCAGACGAAGCTTTTGGGTAGCATACGTAGGTAGATGTAGCGTGCAAAGGAGCCCACAAAATGATATAAAAAGGGAGCACCCACAGATATCGACGGACAACCTCGCCGTCTGTATGTAGGTTAACAGGCTGTGCAGGTTTTCCCCAAGAACTGGGAGCTCTTGTCTTCCTTTGCTTAAAATGACTTGCTCGGCTTTGCTTGAAGTATCTTATTCTATTTTACCTATATGAAATGTCATGTTATGTTTAACCATTGTTCTCTTTACTTTTGCATTTAAAAGATGTTGTATTGTAATTGCAGGAATGCTTGCTCTAAGAGTAAATGTGAGTGTCCCTAGGTAACATTTTCCTTGGTGTAACTTGTTTCTCATGATGCATTTATAGATGTGTTTTCTCTCTCTCTCTGTCAGTCCATTAATTGAGATACAGAGAATATCATGACAGCTGTATGATTATCTGGATTCTGTATTTTGTACTTTAGGTCTCTATTCTGCGGTTTCTTTGAAGTTGCATCTTCTCATTAAACTGCCATTGTATTCTGCCTCCAATTCCATGTCTCATATGTCTGTTTTCTTCATTTTTGGAGCAAGCGTTCCTAGGCACCCCGGCTCAAATTAAGGTGCCCCTTTTGTCCCTGACTCACTCTCCTGCTCAGTTCTGTGGTGGCTCCCGGGGCTCTGGGGACCGCCCCTAGCTTCCTTGACCCGTAATAGATCTTCCCTCCAACAGCCTCTCTTGCAAGTCCTGTATTGTTGGTTTGTTGCCCCTGCCCCCCTTTCCACTGCCTTCCATAGTCTGTTGTGCTTCCACGGCCCTTCCTGCCTGCTCAGTGTGGTTAAATTGTTGCCTTTGCACCCTCCTACCTGCCTTCAATTTTCAGAGTCCGTGCCCCTGGCCTCTGCCTCTCAACAGTATCCTAATGAACAACTAGATTGCTAACATTCTATATTTATTACAAAAGTGTGGAGCGCCTGACATCATCTTGATGTAATCAAAACTGTAATACCTAGAGCATTCCTTTAGAAATTACATATATGAGAGGGTCTTATTGGCATCAAAATTATGGTTAGTGCTCTAAAAGACTAAAATAAGGACATATTTTCTGAGTTTTCAAATAGCGACAAAGCACTTTTAAATTATTTGTTATCTTTATGTTTTTTTATCTAGTTGACAACTTGATTAAATGTTGCACATAGGGGAGAGGATGTGGTGTTACTTCCAGAACTGCAGACTTTGCAATTGGGGAACCAGGTTGAAGTTTCTGCTTCAGCTCGACATTCTGTGATTCTGGTCAAATCACTTAGTCTCCCCATGTCTACAACCAAAATGAATTTGTTCTTGTGTGATGTAACCAATGCTCATGTAAAGCACTCCAATACCTGACAAGTCTGCACTATATAACACTGCAAAAACACAAAATAATAAGTGTTTTGCACACTTCTGTCATTGGGCTATATTTGGGCTATATCTGGGTGATTTTGGGCTACATTTGGGCTCTTTTGTCTCCGGTGGCCATCTTGGGAGATTTATTTGTTATGAAGTTTCCTAATTTCCTCATGTACTGCAGTCTCCTCAGTCGGAAATGCTTTCAGTTTTTTACTTTGATTCCATCATGAAGGTATTCAGATATGTCACACATTTGCCATGAATTCTGAATGTTAGCACTCTAGTTGCTCATTAGATCACTGTAGTAAAACTACTGCTCACCATGGAAGTCTGCTCCTGGTATTAAAAGTGCATGTTTCAGTCTGCATGTCAGAATTTTTTAATGAAATAGAAGAGGATTTGAGAAGTCACTCAAAATGTGCCCTCATTTTCTTTCTTCAGCATTAATCATAATTTCTATGGCAAAATGAACCCCCTCATTGTGTTCCTTTTTAAATTAAATGTTTTAAGTGTTACCAGTTTATTCCAATCAAGATGGCTTCAGGTGTGCCATACTTTTGTCATAATGAAGACAGTAAGTGCTCTAGTTGTTTTTAAGAACATTCTTGGACATTCTGTCATTGGGCTATACTTGGGCTACATCTGGGTGATATTTGGGCTACATTTGGGCTCTTTTGTCTCTGGTGGCCATCTTGGGAGACTTATTTGTTATGAAGTTTCCTAATTTCCTCATTTACTGCAGTCTCCTCAGTAGGAAATACTTTCAGTTTTTTACTTTGATTCCATCAAGAAGGCATTCAAATGTGTCACACATTTGCCATAAAATCAGAATGTTAGCACTCTTTTTGCTCATTAGATCACTGTAGTAAAGCTACTGCTCACCAGGGAAAACTGCTGCTGGTATTGAAAGTGCATGTTTCAGTCTGCATGCCAGGATTTGAGAAGTCACTCAAAATGTGCCCTAATTTTTCTTTATGCAGCACTAATCATACTTTTTATGGAAAAATGAACCACCTCATTTTGTTCCTTTTTAAATTAAATGTTTTAAGAGTTACCACTTTAATCCAAGCAAGATGGCTTCAGGTGTGCCATACATTTATCATAAGTAGGACGGTTAGCGCTCTAGTAGTTCTTTGGAACACTCTGGAAAGCTGCAGTAGAACACAAAGGAATCAACTGACAGTCTCTGCCCTTGTTGGATGTACATGTTTTACTGAGAATGTCAGACTTCATTCTCACATGACTGAGAAAGATAATGTGAATTTACAGAAAATAAGCTCTCAGTTTAGCTTATAGATCACCTTCCAAACCTCTGTGGTAAAAGCATGAGAAAATATTTTTCTCTCAATCATGATATCCCAGCAGAAGGCTTTTTCACATGGTGAAATCACCTTAGAACATACCACAATTCCTAAAATGAGTATGGTACCATCAACAAATGATTTATAATGTAACTAAAGTCTTAAAATCTTCTATTAACTGCAATGCTTTTTAATGAGGTGCTATCATGTATATTGGTCCCAAGATGGCTGCCAACACTTCTTGGTTGAAGTCCTGACAGCCAATCAGATCTCAGGATGAGATGTGTGGTTAGGCTCCGCCCACATATATATATTGATTTAAATGCTATTTTCTCAGGAACTACTGAACAGATTTACACCAGACCTACAAAAGGCACTTCCTTGACCTGAGGACTACCTCTCTGCCAAATTTCAAGTAACTCTGTTCAGCCGTTCGGGCTGTAGCTGTGTCTAAAGGTCCTATGGAAAAATGCATGGGAAAAACGCGTTTTGGGACCCCCCTTTTTTCTCAGCCCCCGCTTGACGAATCCCCCCGAGACTTTCAGGGTAGGAGCGGAGCGTAGCGCCCCACCTATTTTGAAAATTTTGCGAGGATTCATCGACCGGCGCCAAAGTTATTCCAAATAGAATGTTGCGGATTTCCTATGGAAACAGGGTCCTAACTATAACTATCTACTGGCGACCGCCAGTAGATAATATATATATATATATATATATATATATATATATATATATATATATATATATATTCACTTAAAAAACCATAGGTTTCACACATGTTATAGTTAGGTGGATATTTCACTCGTAAAAAACCAATGAAATTCCCCCGTTATAGTTAGTTGAGATAACTATAACTCGCGTGCCCGTAATCCTCTGCTCTCATGACGTCACATATTACATCACTCATGACATGGTCAGTGGCATCACTCATGACATCACTGATGACATCATCCTTGTGATAGAGTGGCGGTCGCGCGAGTTATAGTTATCTCAACTAACTATAACGGGGGAATTTCATTGGTTTTTTACGAGTGAAATATCCACCTAACTATAATATGTGTGAAACCTATGGTTTTTTAAGTGAATTTGCAAGGTTTTTTAAATGCTAATTCGTAACTATAACGTGTGTGAAACCTATGGTTTTTTCAGTGAATTTGTACGGTTTTTTATATGCTAAGTTATGTATGTATTATAATTTTTTTTATATATTTATTTTTCAATAAACTACCTATTTATTTTTTATTATGGCTTTTCACCGTGCGCGCACCTCCGCGATTTTTTTAAAAAAAAATTAAAATGTTTTTTTCTGCCTTCGGGGTCCTTCAGGGACCCCCTGACCAAGGCTAGGGGGTCAGGAACTCTCTACCCTGCCCCCTTTTCACGTTCGCCACCTTCCTTTTCCACTCTCGCACTGAAAACAAACAAAATGGTGGCCGACACTTCCTGATTTCGACCGATTCGAACGTTGACTGACATGTAACAACCAATCAGAATTACGCTCGCGCACGTGAGGGTGCGCGCACGGTGCGCGGCTATAGATATGTATGTGCTTTTAACTGCAATTTTCTCAGGAACTACTGAACAGATTGCAAAAGGCACATCCCTGACCTGAGGACTACCTCTCTGCCAAATTTCAAGTAATTCTGTTCAGCCGTTCGGGCTGTACCTTCGACTAAAGGTCCTATGGGAAAATGCGTTGTGGGACTCCCCTTTTTTCTCGGCCCCCGCTTGACGAATCCCCCCCGAGACTTTCAGGGTAGGAGCTGAGCGGAGCGCCCCATTTGTTTTGAAAATTTCGCGAAGATTCGTCAACCGGCGCCAAAGTCATTCAAAATAGAATTTTTAGATTTCCTATGGAAACACGGTCCTAACTATAACTATCTACTGGCGACCGCCAGTAGATAATATATATATGCAAGCCTTCTCATCAATAATTTCATTGCAAATGTTGCAGTGATATTATCAATGATGTCATAGAAGATGTAATGAACGATGTAACATGTGGGGTAATTAGCAGTGCATGGCAGAGGCGCGAGTTATAGTAACCTTAGGGCACATGTTATAGATACCAGAGATAACTATAAATGGTGAAATTCAGTGGTTTTGTATGTTTAAAACGTTACACTGAAATTCTCATTTAACCATAAAGTTATGTTAACCCTCGTTTTTCTCAGAGAATTTCTAGTCTTTTATAATGCAGTCATATTTTGTTACCACACGTAAAGCCAACCCCCCGCTGCGCATGCCCGGGGTAGCTGGAGGGCCTTTCATGTGGCCAGGCCCTGTGTCCAACTCCCCTGCAGGCAGCCAACCCCACTCAGCGCACGGACAAACAAGAGGTTGGCCCCTGGGCCTGGCCCCTGCGCAGCCTGCCAACCTCACAGAGCACGGGTTAACCACACCCAAAGGCAGCCAACCCTCCCCCACAGGCTGCCAACCCCACAACATGCACAGCCTTTGGCGTGCGCAGCATAGGATTGGCCTCCGGGGGTCCCATCCCCTGAGGTCAAAGCACATGTATTAAGGGGGGGGGGGCATGCAGTCACCCTCCCAGAGCCTTAATTGGCCCTGGGGACCCCGTTCTCTGGGGCCAAATTAGGAGGGGGTTCCGCGCGACCCCCTTCCCTGGGCCTTCACTAGCACTCGAGACCCCACTTCCAGGGCTGTATGTTACTAAAAAGGGGGGGGGCCCTCCATTAGATTTCTAGGGCCCTGAGGAACTCATCCCACGTGAGCCAGAGGTGGGTGCCTTGTGTTCACCCAGGGTGCCGACAAACTGCACGCTGTGGGCTCGTTGTGAGCCCGAGGACCCTGTGGCAGGAGCCCCAGCTGTCTCTCCACATGCTGTGGAAGCCAGCATTACTCCCACCAGGAGGGAGCAGCTGCTTTTTACATGCTGCCTCCAGGCGGGAGCAATATCTGTTCCGTTTCCCTGCTCCCAGGTGTGCAGACAGGGAAACAGAACAGAAGCTTGCTCCTAGTCCCTGGGAGAATGTTTAAATCTACTGCCGGGCGGTTGCAGATATGCCTTCCTTGTCCCCAGTGCTGCAGGCAGGGAAGGCATGTTCGCTCCCGTCTGGCAGGCGATTTAAAAATGCCCCCGCCAGGTGGAATCAAACATATGTTTCCCTGGGGCGTACCCCGGAACACAGTTGCCTTTAAAGGCTCAGGGAGAAGGGCCTCCTCCTCTTTTATTATACATTTTGTCCCCGTGGAATGGGGGTCTCCGAGACCTGATTAGGCTATTGGGAGCCTCATTTCTTTTTACTGCATCTCCAGGGGATGGGGTCCCGGGACCTCATTCAGAGGCACGGGGGGGGGGGTGATTTAGAGTTCTGAGGCCCTAGGATCCCAGGTCCTGGAGAGTATTGCTCAATTTAGATGAATTATGTTCTCGAGGGAATAGACTCAAGGCACTGGACCTCTATGGCCTTAAACATTCATAAGTCTTTGTAGTAGTGAGTCAGTTTCCCTCTCTCTTATAATGAACCATATCCAGACTTTTGGTGGAAACAAAGAATTCTTTTTATTCGTGATGTGAATGAACATGGGTAATCAAATGAACATGGACAGCCAACACGTGTTTCGCCCCCTTGGCGCAGTTAGGGCCGGGGCTTTCTCAAGGCTGTACGAAAACAAGGAAAGAAAAACAAAAAGGGATAAATCCTGGGGGAAATTATTTTGTGAGCTGAAAAGAGTTAATGTGACCACACCCTGTGAATAAAGTTTTTTTAGAAAAAAAGATTGAAAACGTGATGTTGAAAAAACCCGTGTCCATAGGTAAGTGTGAATGTGACTAGTCTCTTCCAGATTATTGTGAGCAGGTTAGTGTTATTTAGTATTACTCATCGATTTAGTGGGTATTAGGGCTTGATAGTACTTAGCATGTGTCAATAAATAAATCGAGTTCTGATAGAGAGTCACGTATAGAGTGAAATGGCAACCTATGCAAGGAGAGAAATGCTGCGCCAGAGAAGGTTAGTTAAAATTGGTGAAGTATAGAGTCCAATGCCAAAGAGCTTTAGTTAAGACAAATGAATAAGGTCAGGCTTTTACCTGGAAATGTGCTTTCAAATTAATTTCCGTATGTAGCATCTCAATTTTATCATTATTTCTTCATTATCTCCTCATTCTTTCAAAGGTTACTTGTACAATACAGGTATACCAGCCTCTGCACGAAACAATATATGTATGTACAATAACGAAAATTACAACAGACTAAGCATATTAGGGAGGGATCAGGAGGAGAAATTGTTGTTCAATACAAAGCAATACATACAGAGGACCGCCCGGTATTTGGTGATCTGGGTTATAACTATGCATTAACATTGTGATGATCTTATTCTCCTTATTGGTCACATCTCTTAAGTTTGCTATAGTAGTGAGAAGGTTCCGGGAGCCCAATAGTGGATTTTTAGAGAAAGGAGTCAGTGTATTTATTATCCGGTTGTGGGGAGTAAAGCAACCCGTTTAAATACCAACGTATGGGCCCATGGTGGGGGAAATATTTATTACAGAGCAATCTGGGGACCCACGCGCAAACTAAGCTTTGTTTAAGAAACGTTTCCTAGGAGCTGATTACTTACTGTTAGGCTTGAAATCAGGGTCACGGAGGGATTACCGTCTCTGGTATTCTTCGGCGCGATGTATTCGCGTTCTGGTCCGCGGCCATCTTAAAGGGGTTAGTGCGGCCAGTCACGTGTTTCTTACGTCCAACAAGGTCGTTTCCTGCGCCATCTTAGAGTGTTGTTTTGTTTCTTTACAAAAGGGTCTACATCTCAAATCTAGTTTACATATTGTCATCATAGTGATGAGGATTTTCATCCTATTATGTTCTGTTTTTATTTGCTCTTTTCCCTACTTCGTTTATTTTGAAAAGGTTATATTTAAGTTTGCGCGACCGACTGTATGGAGTTACTTGGTTGGTCAGCGCCATCTTTTGATGTGGTCATGGGAGTTTAGGAGCTACAAGTGCTCCATTTAGTTGAGTTGAATTTTCATCATCCTTATTGTCGATTTTTCAAACGACGGAAATACGGAAGGTTTATGTTATTCATTATGATGCTGTCTATTTATTTCTTTCCCCTTTCCCCCCTCTGACTATGGGGATAAGGTTGCGGACTTTCGAGATTTCATTGTTAGTCTTATTACTTAACACTAGTGGTTTATTAAAGCCACCGGCGCCATCTTGGAGTGGCTACGGGGCAATGTGAAATTGAGTAAGTTAGTGGTTTCTGGTCTGTCTTTATTAAAAGCAGTGACCACGACTGCGTAGGGTTTACTTTACTCCTATGATTTTATTGCTTACGTATCCTTTTGGATTTTAATTAAATTATTTTAGATTTCCGCGTCTTTTTGGTGAGAAGGAAACCGCAAGAAAAATTTTTTTTTTTCATTGATGGAGCTTATTGCTCTTTTTGTTCAAAGAATTTTTGTAGGGCCAGTCAAGAGGAAATGCGAGAATAGTTATAGCTTTCAGGTCGAGGGACAAATTGAAAAAAAGAGAAAAACAACAGGGCATTATTCTTCTTGGGGGTAAATCGAATTATATATATACACATGAATGTCATCATCATTATATCTGAAAACATTTCGACATCCATTTCTATCTTTTCAGTAGCATTGTGATGTGGCAAAGTAGGATAATGGTGCTCTTCGACCTTCAGGGTACTTCTTCTGTTTAGTGCCCAGACTTTAAATTGATATATATGTGTCTTACAGCCAATGATGCCACTCGTGATCTTTATTGAGACCAGACTCTACAGTCCCACAACGGATTATGTAGGAACTTTCCTTCTGTCTCAGACGTTGTTCCAAATTGCCTCCTCTGTCGGGTTGTCGGATCTTTTCTAAACCACAGAAGACAAAGTTCCGATTGTGTTCATGGTACAGGTTGTAGTGTTCAACTAGAGGTTGTCTGTCGTCTGTTTTATGGATGTTACGATAGTATTCCTGTATTCGCTTTTTGAGTGGGCGGGTTGTGCTCCCAATGTAATGTTGCCCACATGGACATGTGATAAGATAAATCACATGGGTGCTCTCACAGTTAATGAAATCATTGATAGCAATAGTATGTCCATTTATTGTTGTTTGTTGTAGTTTTGATTGGCCTAGTTTACATATCGAGCAGTTGGAGCATGTGTAGAATCCATGTGGTTTCTGTAAGAAAGTTGTCGTTTTTTGTTTGGCTTCAAAAAATGATGGGCATAGTGAGTCTCTTAGATTTTTGCTTCTCTTGAAGCTGAGTTGTGGTTGGTCTTTTATTGCAGATCTGACTGTTGGGTTAAGTGTTAATAGATTCCAATGTTTTTTGAGCACTTTACGTATGTGGTGATGACCGTTGTGAAAAGGAGTGAGGAAGCGTATGGTAGGTTCCATCTCCTTCTTTTTCCTGTTTTGTAGGAGATTGTTTCTGTCCAGATTGGAGACTTGTTGTTGGATGTTTCTAAGAGAACAGATGTTATATCCTCGTTGGGCGAGTCTTGATGTGATGTCCCTTGAATGTGTTTCAAATCCTTGGTCTGAGCTACAATTGATTCTGGCCCTACGGAATTCTCCTGATGGTATATTTTTGATGGTATGCTGTGGATGACTGCTGGTCGCATGTAAGATAGAGTTAGCGGCTGTGGTCTTGCGATGAAACTGTGTTAGTAAGGAATTGTCTTCAACAGATATTTTTACGTCCAAGAACTCTATTTCGTTTTTGGATATGGTAAAGGTGATATTGATATCCCATTGATTTGGTGTCAGAGTTCTGAGGAAGTTGAGTAGGTGTTCTTCAGATCCTTGCCATATTAGCAGCACATCATCGATGTATCTTCCCCACATAACTATATTCTCAGAGTAGTTTGGTTCGTTATCCTTCCAAATCCAGTGGCGCTCTACTTCCCCCATGAAGATACAGGCGTACGGAGGAGCAAATTTTGCCCCCATCGCCGTACCTTGGGTCTGTAGGTAATAGGTACCATTGAATAGAAAAAAGTTATTGTATAGACAAAATTCCAGGAATTCCAAAATCATGTTATTTCTCGCGGTGAAGTGTACTGATCTTCCTAGTAGGCATTTCCTTACTGCCGCTACACCATCAGGATGTCGAATTGACGTATATAGACTGACGACATCAATAGTTGAAAGAAGATAGTCCGGTTGCCATGTGATATTGTTCAGCTTCTGTAGTATATCCTTAGTATCACGGATGAATGAGGGAAGGTCTCTCATGAACGGCTGTAATTCTTCATCGATATATGCCCCAATCCTGGAGCATATAGAGTCGATACCTGCAATAATGGGTCTTCCTTTCGGAGGTGTACCTGGTTTGTGGACTTTGGGCAACAGGTATAGAGTCGGAGTTACTGGCGTTTCTATGAAGAGAAGTTGTTTTTCTGCCAATGTGAGAAGGCCTTTGTCATACCATTTGTTCAATAGGCACAGTAGTTTGTTTTGTATGTCTTTGGTTGGATTATTGGTGAGTTTGCTGTAGCAGACGGGGTCTTGCAATTGGCGTTCGGCTTCTTGAAGATAATCCGATGTGTTGAGGATGACAATGTTGCCTCCTTTGTCTGCTTCCTTAATTGTTAGTGATGAGTCATTTTTGAGTTCCAATAGTGCATGTTCTTCTTTTCGTGTTATGTTATGTGTGAGGTATTTTTGTTTAGCCAAGTATTTATGATGTTCAGATACCAGGTCGTTGCTCACTGCCGAGAAGAAGGTGTCTATTGGGTTACCAGCTGGTAGGATTGGCGTGAATTTAGATTTGCCCCTGAGTGTTGTATTTTTGCAGTAAAAGATATCTATATCCAATTCTTCTGCCGTGCTGGTAAAGGATTCCAAATCATCTGTTGGAGCATCCGTAGACAAGTGGGTTAGTAAGTTGATGTCTTCTAAGTCTTTGGCTGAGAGATGACTTGTGATGTTGGGGTGACCTGCTTGTCTCTGTTGTTGAGTTCCATCCGAGAAAAAGGAATGTAGTTTCAATCTCCGAGTGAATTTGTATAGATCCACTTGGGTCTGTACCAAGTTCCAACTAGATGTGGGACAAAACGATAGGCCCTTATTTAATATTTGATGGTGGATTGGGGTCAGGGTCCTATCTGAGAGATTGACCACTAGGTTGCATGGTGTTACTTCTGTTCTGGCGGTCCCGATTTTGTCAGTTCTTTGCTTCGTGCCCGTGTTTGCACTCCCAATGTACTTGGTTTTGTAGTTTGTATATTTGGTGGTCGGGTTCGGTTGTCTTGTATATTTCCTAGACGATGTCGGCGAACTTCCTCGTGAAAATTTACATGTGGTCTCATGTTTTTCACCTCTTCTGGTTGTTCTATAGATTCTGCATCGGATGATGGTATCATTTCAGAAGAGCTGCTTGCGTGGTTTGTGGTAGTAGTGGGAGTAATGTTATCATACTTTTTTGCAAAAGTATAGACTCTGCCTTGTTGATAATCAGTCATGTCGCGTCGAAATTTACGGTTCTTCCTTTGAATAATGTCTTCCTCGAAGTCATCGAGAACTTTGTTCAGAATAGCATAATTTTTAACTGTGATGTCACCCCAGTTGGCTTCTTCAATAGTTTTGGACAGTGTATCCACTTCCAGTTTGTATTTATCATATTCTTCCTGGGCAATATCTATTAGGGGGGGGGGTGCCTCCCTTCCATCAATTGTTTATGAGGCCTTAGGTGGTGGGGGCCATGCACCCAGTCACCCTCATTTGTCACTGGGCCACTTTTTTTGGGGGGGGGGGGGGGGAGGTGGAATTTATTAAAGGCACAATTTATTTTTTCCACTCTACGGTGGATTTTTGGATTCTTCGTAAATGTGCAGCAAAATTATTATTTTTTTTAAAAAACCTTTTTGTCCCCTTGTGACCTATCCTTCTACCTTATATCTTTTTTAATGTTTTTGTTAGGACTCTGGACTAAGTCACACGTCCTATGATGGCTGCCGCCACATCATTGTTGATGTGGTGGCAGTCAACCAGATCTCAACAGGAGATCTATCAGCTCCGCAGATCGTTTGGTGGGTGAAAATACAATGTTTTTTAGCCTTAATTGCTCAAAAGCTACTGAACGGATTTACACCAAATCGCAAAAAGCACTCTTTCTGGACCAAGATCTAGCTTTCTGCTATATTTGGTGTAAATCCATTCAAGCAGTTTAGCCTGTAGATTTGTCTAAAGTTCCTATGGAAAAACTATTGGGGGAAGCATGTACTGGCACGTTCCTCTTTTTCTTTGGCCCCCACTATACGGATCCTCCCGAAACTTTTCATGCGCAAACTAGTAAAAAAAAATGCACTTATTTGGAAACTTTTGTGGAGATTCGTCAAGTGGCACCAAAGTTATTGGTATCACAAATAAAGCTTTTTCTATTGCAACATGATCCTAACTATAACTACCCAGTGGCGACCACCACTGGGTAATATATCTTGCTCCTTTATGCAAAAAGCCCTCCATGCCTGCACTTGTTTCGCTGGTGCTGTAAGCTTCTGCCTTCACTGTATAGAGAAGTACATGGCTAGACATTTTTTTAATTAAATACATCCCAAAACCGAGTTCGTACTGTTTACTATTTATACTGCTGGGTGTGGTATTTACCTGGTGTGCAGTTTCTGCTCCATTTCCATTTACAGACCTCAAAAACTGAGATATTGAGGTAATACTGCTTATTTACCCCCTTTCAGAAAGGCGCAAACTCAGAATGTGCAGTGTTTGCCGGCAAAATTATTGACTGCACAATTTCCACTTGATGAAAATTGTGCAGGCAAGCGCCTACTGGTGAAGTAATTTCAATGAAACTCAGAATGAGGGCCAAAATGGGATAGGAGAGGCAAACAGCGAGAGCAATAACCAAACAGAACAGGAGAATGGTTGGAAAATACAAGATAAATAATTGAGAAGCACTATCTTCAAGTTACTTAGAATATTGAAACCTACTGAATAAAAAATGTTATACGTTACATTCACCGCTGGCATTTTGCGATCGCAAAAGCGATATCAACCCGTTTGCGACTGCAAAAAACGGTGGTGGTATGTACAATCTCTATTATGCGAGTCACTGACTTTCAAAATAGAGATTGCTACTCTCTATTAGTAAGGGGCGTGCCAAGGGCTTCCCTTTCTAATAGTGAGTACAAATGGCATGTACCATTGTTTTGCGACCGTATTTGGGGTTGCAAAACACTTGCAGTTTACCACCTACTTCAAATAGGAGGTAAACCACTCGCAAACAGGAAGGGGTCCCCTGGGGACCCCTTCCCCTTTGTCAGTGTTTGCGAAAATATTTTTTAAGAACAGACAGTGGTCCCAGGAACCTCTGCCTGCCCTTAGAAAATGAAACCGAAAAGTTTAATTTTTCTTTTTTAAATGCATCCTATTTTCCTTTGGAGGAAAACGGGCAGCATTTAAAAAAAGAAACTGCTTTATTTAAAATGCAGTCACAGACATGGTGGTCTGCTGACCCCAGCAGGCCACCATCCCTGGAAGTGCTAGCCATTCCCAATGGGGTTGCAAATTGAGCTTGCCTCATGAATATTAATGAGGCTTGCAATTTGGAACCCCATTAGAAATCGCAAACAGTGTATGAGACACTGTTGTTCATTCACTTTAGCGTGTCGCAAATTGCGAGTCCCAATTCAACGCAATTTGCGACTCGCTAAAGTGAATGGCCATACATCTGGCTCCTAGGATAGTAAAATTAATTGGTTCATGGAAGCACTCTATGTTGGAGCAGTAAGGGCAAAAGCACATTTGGGGTTATGTTAGCTATTTGGCCGGTAGAGTTGGTGGAATTTTGTCATACTGTGGTTTCCAAAACATTTGAGATTCAAAAGAGTTTGGTAAATTGTCGAACAGTCTTCAGTACATCTACTGAAATAAGCTTAACTGATGGTTCTTGGGTGTCATTGTTTGGCTATTATGCTTTACCAATGGCTAACATATTGATTACAAGCAGTGAGGTGGAACCACATACTTCTCAGAATAGGCTCTAAAATTAGTAGGAGTGCAGAGTTAAAAAAAGTCAATATAGATTCAGAATAGACAATATGGTAAATTAGAGAGAATGATGGAATTGCTTGTTAGTTATCAAAGCTTGAGGCTCTTTCAACAGAGATGTTTTGAGCATGGGCTAAGTGGGTAAATGGCCAGAGGCTCACACATTCCAAGGGGCCCTTGGGAAAGCAAACTTCATCCCTCTCAAGCTTCCCTCTTTCTATTTATATATCTGAGCCTCTTTTCTTCTCTCTGCCAACCCAGTACCTCTGTCTCTCTTTGCCATGTCATCTTAAGGATTTTTGGGGTCTTCAGAAAGACATATTTCAACTGAGTTTGAAACCCATTCCCGAACGTTTTGCATCATGAGGGCCACAATTAGCACAAACGAGGTAGTGAATACAAAGCTGTTACGAACAAGGGGCCCCAAAATACATCTTGCCCCGGGCCCCAAAAAGCCTTAAGACAACACTGTCTTTCAGGGAAGAGGTATACACAATTTTGTAAACGTTTGATAGCAAAACATGCCTTGCAATGCAATAAACTGGGAAGAAATGTTACGAAGGAGGATGGCTAGGCATTTTTTAAATGGTAAACATGCAAAACGGAGTTGCAGCAGTTTACAACGTGTTTCTTCATGTGGTATTACTATCGCTCTGGGCAAGTTTGCAAAAACACTGGGCTTTGTCTTTGGCCTGTAGTTGTACATAGATCTCCATGTGATGAAATTCACATATCAGCGAACTACCATTTCTCTTCGGTTTAATCAATAAAATCTTTTATCAAACCTGCCAACTTTCGAACACTTTATCTTTCATCCTGTGAGCAAGCTTTAAGTACATAGGAGTGGGGGAGGGAGCCTCCAGAGGGGTCAGGTCTTTCAGCCCATCACTACCACACCATCTATTTAGGGGTACTGGAAGGGGTGGGGCCATGTAGAGAGTTTAGGCGGTGGGGCTCTTCTCCAGGTAATGCATTAACACCCTTTCATCCCCCAAGCCCAGAAAAAAACAAGCACCTGCAATGCAATATGTCTCGCATTTACGGGAGTTTGAGCTATTGGCATTGCAAATGACAATGCCTTTTATTTATGTTTTGGTTTTTAAAACATAAATAAAAGGCATTGTCATATACAATGCCACTAGCTTAAACTCACACAAATGCGAGATCTATTGTATTCCAAATGCTTGGAGGTATCGCTGAGTTGCCCCCTTCTGTCTATCATGGGCCCTGAAGAGCTCCCTGTTTGCTACGAGTTAAAGAAACAAGCCGATGGTCACAACTGGGCACGAGAGACCCTCCTGCAGTAAGAGAAACTCATTAAAGAAAATAGTGCTTGCAGACTAAAGAAGACATACTGTGTAACAACCGAAGTAAAAGGTCCAGTCCTCATGTGGGGTTACAAATGAAGACAAGGCAGTACTAAGGAGGTACTAAAAAGTCTAATAACGAATCAGAAGCCAACATTTATGAAGGACAATGAAACAAGCCAATGACAAATATGGGCAGAGAGTGGGCGGGGTTGTAAGTACATACTCCAATACAGCATGACTCACAGAGCGGCATATGCGCTGCCCAGACTCGGCCTAAAGAGCTTCTGAGGCTGTGCTGATGCACTGGGCTGGCTGCAAAACATCCACATAGGCGTCAGGTGAGGAGAGCCTCCACACATGAGCTGGAAACCTACTCTATACATGGGTTTCCAGTTCACTTTGCTTTTACCATGTGGTATAAGCTCATTATCGGGAGCTTGTGCAACTGAAGCCAAAATGGTGTGAAACACAGTGGCACCATGCGAGTTGGCAGGTATGCTTTTTCCCCCATGCTACAGCACTGTTGTTATATCATAAACATTTGTAAAGAGCATAACCGGCAATTGCTATGGGTGTGTAGCCCTTTTAGCATAAAAACACAAACATGGGGGGAGGAGCCTAGCGCGCAACCAAGATGGCCGCGTAGGCTTACGGCTCTCGAGGGCCTCCGCAACCTCCCACGTCTATCCTGACTAAATCCTGATTAATTTGACGGGCTTTTGCTGATGAACTTGCGCTGAGGTGCCACCCGTTTTCCAAATTCAGATCGGACGCCGGGAACCCGAATGGTTGCGCCCCGAAGTTTGCGGCCTGCTATTGCCTTGGTCCCGATCTCGAGTTGGTGAGGTGCCCGGGTACGAAGTGAACAACAGCGGAATGCTGGGCTTGACCTGCCACGTACCCCGCACTTTCACTTTCGTTTTCAAGTTTGTTTTCTAATACCGGCTGAGGGACTTTGGTGTTTCAGAGGAGCGCGGTTGGCGGAGTGTCTGGCCTGACTTTCGGACTATACACGGGCTTCCTGTCTGCGACTGCTGTGTTCCATTGAATTAACTACCTGGTCCTTGTCCCTGGTGCTGGCGGGTGCCGGCCTTGGTGGCCTCCGGACGATGGCGGCGAGACTAGACGGAGACAAGTCGAAACCTAAGTCAACCCGGAGGGGCGCCTATACTCAGGTCAACAACATGGATCGTTATGCGCAGCCAAAGGGATCCCCTAGTGGCTCGAATAAATCGCCTGAGAGGTCCAAAGAGGTCTCGGGCCCATCGTCAGAATTGACCTTGCAGGACGTCATGGGCGCCATTGAGGAGATGAAGGCTGCTGTGGGTCAGCGGTTTGATACCCTGGCTCATAAATTGGACGCGGTCCTGATCGATGTGAATTTGGTCAGGGCAGACCTGTCCAAAACTAACGAACGGGTCGACTCCTTGACTCAAGTGGCGTCGAGCCGAACTGTGGATGTGGCCGCCCTGCAGACGGAGGTCCGTCGGTTGCGGCTAGCCAGTGACCTGACGGATCGTCGACTTGAGGACTCCGAAAGCAGGGCTAGACGGAACAATGCTCGTATTATTGGGGTGCCGGAAAGATCGGAGGAATCTGCTGCTGATCTTTTTGTTGAGGATCTGGTGCTCAATCGCCTTGCGCCCAAGGGACTGAGCAAGTTCTTTGCGGTGGAACGGGCCCACAGGATTCCGGGTGGTGCGCCCAAAGTGGGTGCTCCCCCGCGGCCTATAATCGCCCGACTCTTTAACTTTCGGGATAGGGATGCTATCCTTCAGGCGTCGAGGGTGGCCGGGCCGCTGAAGTTTGAGAACTCTAATGTCAGCTTTTACCCGGACTTCACCCAAGCGGTTCAAAAACAACGGCTGGGATTTTTGGGCGTCAAACGGCGCTTGAGGGACATGGAGCTGAAATACGCAATGTTATTCCCGGCTAGGCTGCGGGTTGAGTTCCGGGGTCGCTCACACTTCTTCGATCGGCCGGAGGCGGTTGGAGACTGGTTGGATGCCCTGCCTCGGGGACAGGATCGAGACACTCGGATGGCGGAGAGCGGAGAGGATTTGGCGGAGCAGGACTAGAACTTGATTCCTGGTGATGGACTAGACTGGTGACGTTTTGTACCTTGGCTCCACTGGACACTAGTTAGACACAATATGCCCTTCAAATGCCTGGAGGTTGTGGGGAGCTTATTGGGGCCCTTTCCTCCTTCTGGGGTTCTTTTCTTGGTATATGTTAGGGCGACAGGCACACTGCGAGTTGGGGGGGCTGTTTGGGCTCAAGCAGGGGTGCAGGGAGGGGGGAGTTGTGGTTTGGGGATTGTGGGGGAGGGGGGTTGTTGGGGACTGTTTGTTTGTTTCGCAAGGCAATGTGAAGTTCTCTGCTGACTTGTCCGGGTTGTGCTTTCCGGGATGTGGGTATCATTCACGGGAGTGGGGTGGGGGGTAGGGGATTGAGAATCCTTTCGTGGAATGTGAATGGATTGGGGGTCAGGATCAAGCGCGGGGTGGTGTTGCAGTTTTGAAACGGATTTCACCCGACATTGTTTTCCTGCAGGAGACACATTTGATTGGGAACTGCTTCCATGCCCTAAATAGGAGGGGCTATCGCCTTGCTGCTCACTCTGGTTTCACTTCTGGCTCTAGGGGAGTGGGCATTTTGGTGAGGGCCTCTCTCCCGCTGGAGGTGGACGAGGTGCTTCACGATGATAGGGGGTGTTATGTGGCACTGGTGGGGAGATGGGAGGGTAGGACTGTTTCGCTCGTTGCCGTTTATGTGCCTCCGGGGTTACAGACGGCTACATTTGCTGATTTGGGGCGTCTGGTCCTGGGACTCCCTGGGGGGGTTCTGGTGTTGGGGGGTGACTTTAACGCTGTTGTATCCGGGTTGGAGGACCGTCGCCCCCCCAGGGATCTCCCTAGGGTTCAGGCCTGGTTGGGTGGCTTTCTGGACACTTTGGGGCTTATGGATTGCTGGAGATTGATGCACCCGGGACAGGCGCAGTACACCTTTCACTCGGGGGCCCACGGGAGTCTCTCGAGACTCGATTACATGCTCATGCCGGCGATCCAAGCGGGGATGATTGGGGAGGTGCGTCATTTGGTCCGAGGTATTTCCGACCATTCCCCTATATGGTTGCAACTGAAGGTTGTCCCTGAGACAGAGGGGAGAGTAGTGCCAATTAACCCCTGGTATTTACGTAACCCTAAGATCCGCGCGGAGATGGTCAAGTCCACCGATCACTACTTCCACGATAATGTGGGGTCGGTATCGTCGGCTGTCTCCCTATGGGAGGGTTATAAAGCGGTGGTCAGAGGGCAGGCCTTGTCACTTATCTCCTATGTTAAGAGGTGCGGGAGAGCAGAGGTGGTTCGCCTGGAAACTGAAATAGCTGAAATGGAGGAGGACTTGGCGCGGGGGGTCACTGACGAGAAATTGCACGTTCTCAGCCTCAAACAATCCGATTATAGAGCGTTAGTCACGGATGCCGCTAAAGGGATGAGTAGAGAGCAGCAAGGACGACTGTATGATGTGGGGGATAAGGCCGGAAAGCTGATTGCTTGGTTGGATAAGAAGGAGAGAGCGAGCAGGGTGGTGCCCGTGGTGGAGAGAATGGATGGAGTCCGTGTGACTGACCCCGTGGAGATTGTTGACTGCTTCGCGGATTACTTCCGCGGGGTATACTCTCCGGTTTCTGTGCGTTCGGAGGAGGATTCTCATCTGTTGCTTAGAGACATCGCACTGCCAACCCTATCGGAGGCTGATGCAGCACTGATGGAGGCGAAGTTGTCGTCAGATGAGATCGATTTGGCCACTCGCTCGATCGCGTCTGGTAAGGCTGTGGGTCCCAATGGTCTTCCCATTGAACTATATAAGTTGCGTCCCGATAAGATAGCGCCGTATCTTCGGGACATGTTTTTCGCGGCACGTGCGGCGGGTTTCCTTCCCCCTGACCAACGTCTCGCCACTATAGTTGTGATACACAAAGAGGGGAAGCCGCGAGATCGCTGCGCCTCCTATAGGCCCATTTCGCTGTTGAACGCAGAACCCAAAATCCTGGCTAAGGTATTGGCTAATCGGCTGGTGCGGGTCGTGGGCGACCTGATTCATCAGGATCAGTCCGGTTTTATACCCCATCGGAATACCGCCCTGAATTTGAGGCGGTTGCACGGCGTGCTTGCTAGAGCGGAGTTTATACGTGAGCCGGCCATCTTGGCATCCTTAGATGCTACTATGGCGTTCGACACTTTGGAGTGGCCGTATATTTGGGCCGTGTTGGCGAAATTCGGGTTCGGCCCTGAGTTTATTGGTTGGGTAAAACTACTGTATACTGACCCATTGGCTCAGGTTGCTGTGAATGGTAGGGTGTCGGCTCCCTTCAAGTCAAGTCAAGTCAAGTCATAGAATTTGTATAGCGCACTACGTACCCAGAGGGTTTCAAGGCGCTTAGGAAGGGGAGGAGGGTTATTTGTCAAATATCCACGTTTTAAGCTGCTTTCTGAACGCTAGGTGGTTCTGGGTGAGGCGAAGGTAGGCGGGGAGTGAGTTCCATGTTTTAGCAGCCAGGTATGCAAAGGATCTGCCTCCCATGGTGGTCTTGTTGATGCGAGGTATAGTGGCGAGGGCTTGGCTGGAAGATCGTAGTTGGCGGGAGGGGGTGTAGAAGGACAGTCGAGAGTTGAGGCAATCTGGTCCGATGTCGTAGAGTGATTTGTGTGCGTGGGTAAGCAGTCGGAAGGTGATCCTCTTATTGACGGGTAGCCAGTGGAGGTCTTTAAGGTGATCAGAGATGTGTTCGTTGCGAGGGATGTCTAATATGAGCCTGGCTGATGCGTTTTGGATTCGTTGGAGTTTCTTCTGGAGCTTTGCGGTAGTACCCGCGTAGAGGGTGTTTCCGTAGTCCAGTCGGCTCGTGACAAGAGCGTGGGTAACTGTTTTCCTTGTTTCGAGGGGGATCCAGCGAAATGTTTTTCTGAGCATGCGAAGAATGTTGAAGCAGGAAGAGGATACGGCGCTGACTTGTCTGTTCATTGAGAGTGAAGAATCCAGGATGACGCCTAGGTTCCGTGCGTGGTCTGTCGGGGTGGGTGCTTTTCCGAGGGCTTCAGGCCACCAGGAATCGTCCCATGCAGAGGGGGATGTACCTAGGATGAGGACTTCAGTTTTGTCTGAGTTCAGTTTCAGACGGCTTTGTTTCATCCATTCGGCAACTTCTTTCATTCCTTCGTGTAGGTTAGTTTTGGCGGTGCTAGGGTCATTGGTGAGAGAAAGGAGTAGTTGAGTGTCGTCCGCGTAGGAGATGATGTTGAGGTTGTGTCGGCGTGCGATGGCCGCGAGGGGGCTCATGTATACGTTGAAGAGGGTGGGACTGAGTGAGGATCCTTGAGGGACGCCGCAGATGACTTCAGAGGCCTCGGACTTGAATGGAGGAAGGCGGACTCTCTGGGTTCTTCCGGTGAGGAACGAGGTGATCCATTCAAGTGCTTTTCCTTGGATTCCGATGTTATTGAGGCGTTGTAGAAGGGTGCTGTGGCAGACTGTATCGAATGCTGCAGAGAGGTCGAGGAGGATGAGGGCGACTGTGTCTCCGTTGTCCAGTAGAGTTCGAATGTCGTCTGTTGCTGCGATGAGGGCGGTCTCAGTGCTGTGTTTGGCTCGGAAGCCGGACTGTGAGGAGTCGAGGGATTTGTTGGCTTCGAGGAAAGCGGCGAGCTGGTTGTTGACGGCTTTCTCGATGACTTTGGCCGGGAATGGAAGAAGCGAGATGGGGCGGTAATTTTTGAGTTCGGTGGGGTCCGCTGTTGGTTTTTTCAGAAGGGCAGTGAGTTCGGCGTGTTTCCAGTCTTCTGGGAAGGTAGCGGAGTTGAAGGAGCAGTTGATGACGTCTCGGAGGTGCGGTGCTATGACGGAGTCTGCTTTGTTGAAGAAGTGGTGAGGGCATGGGTCTGTGGGGGATCCTGAGTGGATGGAATTCATCAGGCGGATGGTGTCCTCAGTGGAGATTGGGTTCCAGGCGTTAAGGGTGTTCACGGGGGGAAGGTGGTCAGCAGATGGTAGGGTGGGTTGGTTTCCGGGTTGGTTGTCAAAGCTGTTGTGGATGTCTGCAATCTTGTTGTGGAAAAAAGAGGCTAGGGAGTCGCAGAGGGTTTGAGAGGGGGTGATGTCGTTGGAGTTGGCCGAGGGATTGGAAAATTCCTTGACGATGTTGAAAAGTTCCTTGCTGTTGTGGGCGTTGTTGTCAAGTCGATCCTTGAAAGCTGTTTTCTTGGCTTTTCGGATCAGTTGGTGGTGGGTGCGGGTGGCGCTTTTGAAGGCGTCCTTGGTGCTGGTGGTTGGGTCTTTTTTCCAGGCCTTTTCAAGGGAGCGGCAGAGTTTCTTGGACTTCTTGAGATCATCGTTGAACCATGAGGCTTTCTTGCTGCCAGGTTTGCTTTGACGTTTTTTCAGTGGAGCTAAGGTGTCGGCGGTGTTGGATAACCATAGGGTGAGGTTGGCGGCGGCTTCGTTGGCGTTAGAGGAGAGGGCTGGGGAGTTTCGAAGGAGCGATGCGGAGATTTGGTCCGTGGTGATTTTGTTCCAGTTTCTTTGCAGGGTAGGTTGGGAGTGGATGATGGGTTTCGGCTTGTTGTAGATGAAGTGAACGCAGCTGTGGTCGGTCCAGAGGAGATCCGTAGTGTGGCAGAAGGAGATATGATTGCTGGATGTGAAGATGGGGTCGAGTGTGTGACCTGCGATGTGGGTGGGGGAAGTGACTAGTTGTTTAAGTCCGAGGTTGGCGAGGTTGTCCACGAGGGTGGAGGTGTTGTGGTCGTTGGTCTTTTCAAGGTGAAAGTTGAGGTCTCCCAGAAGGATGTAATCTTTGGAGGGGAGCGCGTGTGGGGTGATGAAGTCCGTGATGTCTTCACTGAATTTTGCGCGGGGTCCTGGTGGTCTGTAGAGGAGAGTGCCTCTGAGTGTTGTTTTGGGGTCGATGTGGATCTGGAAGTGAAGATGTTCGGAGTTGGCGAGATTGACGTCAGAGCTGGTTGAGATGCGGATAGATTTCTTGTGGACGATGGCGATTCCTCCTCCTGTGTGGCTGGTACGGTCTTTGCGGGTGATCTTATAGTCTTCAGGGATGGCAATGGTGATGTCTGGTGCGGAGGAAGCATTCATCCATGTTTCCGTAAGGAAGGCGATGTCCGGGGAAATGGTGTCTAGTAGATTCCATAGGTCAATGGCATGCCTATGGACCGATCGGGTGTTGAGAAGGATGCATTGTAGGTGGTTGGGGTCGGGAATCTGTGGTGTGGACGTAGCAGAGATGTTGTCGGTGCCGCTGAATTTGCAGGAGTAGCAGGAGAAAGGGCCATGGGTGTGTCCAGGAGCGGCAAGGACGCAGTTGGGGGCGCGACCGGGGTCGAGGGCTAGGAGGGAGGCGGCATCGTAGGTAATGCGGGAGGGCTGGGCAGCTCGAGGGGCAGGGGGTCTGGCGCTGGGCGCTGTCCAGGCGCGGACGGGCGTAGACGGGCTTACCTTTGGCGCACCTTCGGCGCGGGTTGGGCGCGGACGCTGCGCGTGGACGCTGCGCGCGGGAACTACTGTCATATATGGATAGCGGAGGGGGAGGGGCGAGGGCGGCTCAGCTGGGAGGCGTGGCGGGCTCAGGGGAACACAACAACAGCAGGATCAAAATGGAGGGGAGGTCAGAGCAGGGCGCCGGGGGAAATCACACACAACAATGCAATCAAAGCAATGTAAGCGCTGTGGGATAATAGCGCTATGAAATTACGAAGCTTACTAAAAATGGAGCTATGCAGATATCACAACTTGGTTACAATGCAGCAATACGATACCACGCTGTGAGGAGCAGCGAGGGGAGCGATCACTCAAGGCGGAAGCAGCGAGTGAATCACAGCGCTGCGAGGTTTGGGGAATACTTTTGGGTGCTTGTGGGAGGGCGGCTCAGCTGGGAGGCGTGGCGGGCTCAGGGGAACACAACAACAGCAGGATCAAAATGGAGGGGAGGTCAGAGCAGGGCGCCGGGGGAAATCACACACAACAATGCAATCAAAGCAATGTAAGCGCTGTGGGATAATAGCGCTATGAAATTACGAAGCTTACTAAAAATGGAGCTATGCAGATATCACAACTTGGTTACAATGCAGCAATACGATACCACGCTGTGAGGAGCAGCGAGGGGAGCGATCACTCAAGGCGGAAGCAGCGAGTGAATCACAGCGCTGCGAGGTTTGGGGAATGCTTTTGGGTGCTTGTGGGAGGGCGGCTCAGCTGGGAGGCGTGGCGGGCTCAGGGGAACACAACAACAGCAGGATCAAAATGGAGGGGAGGTCAGAGCAGGGCGCCGGGGGAAATCACACACAACAATGCAATCAAAGCAATGTAAGCGCTGTGGGATAATAGCGCTATGAAATTACGAAGCTTACTAAAAATGGAGCTATGCAGATATCACAACTTGGTTACAATGCAGCAATACGATACCACGCTGTGAGGAGCAGCGAGGGGAGCGATCACTCAAGGCGGAAGCAGCGAGTGAATCACAGCGCTGCGAGGTTTGGGGAATACTTTTGGGTGCTTGTGGGAGGGCGGCTCAGCTGGGAGGCGTGGCGGGCTCAGGGGAACACAACAACAGCAGGATCAAAATGGAGGGGAGGTCAGAGCAGGGCGCCGGGGGAAATCACACACAACAATGCAATCAAAGCAATGTAAGCGCTGTGGGATAATAGCGCTATGAAATTACGAAGCTTACTAAAAATGGAGCTATGCAGATATCACAACTTGGTTACAATGCAGCAATACGATACCACGCTGTGAGGAGCAGCGAGGGGAGCGATCACTCAAGGCGGAAGCAGCGAGTGAATCACCTTCGCACTGGGGAGAGGTACGCGGCAGGGTTGTCCGTTATCACCCCTTCTTTTTGCACTTTCTTTGGAGCCTCTTGCCGCTTGGTTGCGTTGGGAGCCGTCGCTGCGGGGTATTAGATGGACGCCGGAGTTCGAGGACCGTGTCTCCCTTTACGCGGATGACATCCTTCTGTATCTTACCTCTCCCCGACAGTCGCTAATTGTATTGGTGGATGTATTGAATTCCTTTGGTCGCAACTCTGGCCTGGTTATCAACTGGGCCAAGTCATGTGTTTACGTCCTCTCGGGCGAGGCCCCCCTCCTACCGCGGGATTGCCCTATCCAGAGTGCTACACTGGGGTTCAAATATTTGGGAATCTTTATCTCTCTGGATCCCACGGTCCGCTATGAGCGAAACCTTCTCCCTCCCCTCCAGCGATTGAAGGCCGACGTCGCGAGGTGGCGACGACTGCCGCTCTCGCCACTCGGACGGGCGGCATTGTTTAAAATGATGTCGCTACCTCGCTTCTTGTACGCTTTGCAAAACACTCTAGATGTCGTGCCAGCCCGTTATTTTCGTGAGGTGGAGGGTCTTCAGCGCCAACTGTTTTGGGACGGGCGGCCGCGGATTGCTCTCGCCAAGTTGACGCTCCCTTGGTACGATGGGGGGGTCGCCCTCCCCGATATTAAAAGATACTATTGGGCGTCTCAATTGGCGGCGGTGAACCATGGGATATACGGTCCTGCCTTAAATCCGGCCTTCGAGATGGATAAATTACTGCTCCCGGGTGGGGATTATAATAGGGCGCTGTATTCGGTGACCCCGGATGCGCGGTTGACAGGACCCACGCAGATCGCGGTACGTGTGTGGCATGCGGCAAATGCTGCGATGGGGTGGAGGGATCGCTTGACTCGGGCGACGCCGTTGTACGCCTCCGGGCGGCTGGGTTGTTTGTGGAAAACGAAAGGCTTTGAGAAATGGGATATGATTGGTATATGTAAGGTGGGTGATCTTTGGGCGAAGGGGTCTTTCAAAACGTTTGAAATGCTTAAAACTGAATACAAATTAAATGATAGAGAGTACTTCCGGTATGCACAAGTCTACCATGCGCTGTGTTCGGTCTTTCCGGACGTTGCTGCTATCCCCGAATATTCCCCGCTGGAGGATAGAGTGTTGGATGGCTTTGTGCCCGACAGCACTATTTCTCTGATCTACAAAAAACGTATTAATGATCGCGCGGACTTGCTGATCCGTCTGCGGGAGGCATGGACGGGCGACGGCTTGGAACTGGACGATGAGGACTGGGTATCGGCGGTGGCCTCCCCGAAAGAGGTGGCGATCCCGGCCCGCTTACGATTCGTACAGCTGAAGATCCTCCATAGTGTGTATGTTACGAGGCCCGGTTTGCTACGTATGGGTTACTCGAGGGATGGAATGTGCAAGCGTGGATGTGGCCTGTCGGGTACCTTTCTTCATATCCTATGGGAATGTTCGGAGGTTGTGCGATTTTGGAACGGTATCCACGCCGTAATGGAGGAGGTCACGCACGTTGCTCTGTCGCTGGAGGCTAGGAGGTGTCTGTTGAATGTCTGGAAACCGAATGACTATAATGTGGCACAGACGCAGTGGGTGACTCTGGGGTACATGGTGGCTAAGCGTAACATAGCACAGCTGTGGGGCTCCCCGAGACCGCCCACGATCGCGGTATGGAAGGAGAATATGGACTGGTGTATGTTTAGGGAAAAGACGGTGTAATGTGGCGAGAGGCAAGCCTGGGAAGTGGACGAAGGTATGGGGTCCATGGAATTCATATCGTGGACATATCTGCACCCCGCCTCTGCTGTTAGAGGTCGATATTGCTTTGTCCCCCTAGCCACGCATTCTGCGGGATTGTGTGAAGTGTGTTCCAGGTTTTGTCTTCCCGTTGCCCCCCGCTGCCACTTCCTGTCAAGAACTGCTTCTGATACTCTACGTTGTCCCCCGTCCTGGGAAGCGCACGCTGCTATTTCGTACTCTCATTGCCTTGAGTGTGTTTTGCATTTAACAGAAAATGAAACTGTTTTTCCCGATTGCTCTTGGCCTATGGCCACGGCCTGTTGCATGTGCTCACGAACTGCCGGGAGCTTCGCTTCTGGTTTATTTGAATGTGTGGCGTTTCATTGCGGGCCCTCGGGCTCTGTAGCGGCCGGCCTCGGTGGTTGTAGGCCCTTGTATGTATTTTATTGTGTAATAAAGGTTTCTTTAAAAAAATTAAAAAAAACACAAACATTGCCAAAATGCAATAAACATGTACATTCTGAATGTAGGGTGATTTCCACTTTCCAACAACTGCCTCAGTAACCTGCTTTTCATGCTTCTTCTGCTCTGCAGGCGTGGCACCTTCAGCTTAATCCTTTCAGGCTGGCAACTTCCAAGAACAGATCATGTTTCCCTGATGAGTGTGAGTCATCTTTCCCCCATGATAAGCTCCTCTTGAATGTCAGCCAGAATGAAACAGATCTTCCCACGGCGAGACTTTCAGCCATCTATCCCCAGTGCTGTTCAAGAGCAAGAATATTCCACAGAAATCAAGTTTTCTTTTCAAATATGAACATGTATCGATTACTTATTTGGACTGGCGTCGTGGTTCTGGAACAACTTTTTTTTACGTCAAGTTTGGAAGGTTGCCACATAGTTTACACGCCTTAGATGTAACAACTTTTATCAGCATAATTTATCAGTCTTGCAAAGTTGGAGGCCTGGACCAAGCCTAAATACCCCACCACTCATCCAACCAACCATCCACCCCACTCTTCTACCATAAGCAGATACCACAGCTCACCCACAGACCTTCCTTGCTCCAAATCCACCCATGAGATAAGTTAGGGCACACATAAAACACCAACACTAGTAAGTTGTAAGTTAACCAGGTACAGGGCCTTGATTTAACAGTGATTGGAGAAAGATTGCCCGAAAGCAGCAGTCAAACTGAGAAGAAACAGGTGGGAAGGAAGGTAAGACAAGTGGTGACGACCTTAAGCCAGGACATTAGCTGCTGGTATGATCATTATCTTACATCCGTTCACATTTGTATGCCATAACTCAGCAACTATGTCGTTTCACTTGTGTAACAAGTGTATCTATCCATGCAAGCAGATTACCGACCAAATCGGCAGCTTGACGTACCTCGGGTGATGGGAAATCATCTAGGTTACTGTTGAGTGGCACAGTAAGCATAAGGTCTCCCAAGATTTTCTTCATGTGTTTGGCAATCACCATCTGTTGGTCCACGGTGCAGTGGTTCTCCAGGGAAATTATAACTGGGTAAGGAGACGCCTGTGAATGAAATTGATACACATCTGCGTTCAATGGCACGCGACGCTGGTCTGATTTTAACAATCCCCTGATTTAATGTTCTTTCCAGTAGCCTTTCTCCTTTTATGCACCAGTTCTCTTATACTCCCCACCCTCCCCAGCCACTCTAACACTCATTCACCCTCACATACTCGCCACTTTTCAAACTTTTCTGTACAACACCAGGACAAATCATTAATTGACAGTTTCCCACAACCTCAACAAAAAAAAACAACGTTCAGACTTAACATTCTGCCTTAGATTTAGGAAATTTTTTGTATTTTTTTCTTGTTTGTTCTCTAATTCACCTCAAAGCACTATTTTTTCTCTCTTTTTGGGACGGGGCAATCTTGAATCTTTTACATATTTTAAAGAATTATTAAAATATGTATGTTTTGCCTTTCATATTGTATTTTGGATTAATTTGCATTCATTGTTTTAAACTGAAATGTTTAATTACTGTATGTTTTAACAATTTTAAATCAAAATAATCTGCTTTGATTATAAGGACTTACTGATTCAACATTATTTAGTGCTTGCAGGAAATAGACTATTGGGCTATGAAGTCAATGATATACTATGGTATTAATGTTATTTAGTTACCAAATCACAAGGAAACTTTCCCACTTGACCCAAAGCTGAAGAATTTGTAAGCAACCACTCAACGTATACCAGATGCAGTTTTTTCTAAAAAAATATATCCAACAAGTCATCATCTAAATCTGTGTCTGTCTGCTTTTTCCAGTCTCGATAGAAACCGATATGAAATTGTTTACATCATGTCTGTATGACAGAAAGCAGTATGTTCAAATGAACTCATCATGATCATTATGGATATATTTTTGGGGTGACCAAGCATAGCAGCTGATATTATTGGCCTATCTTTTGGTTTTCCTGGTACTGATTGTGTCACTCCTGGACTCAGTGATTGTGATGGAGGAGGTAGGAAAAGGAAGTAAAAAGGCCTCCAACAGCCCTGCTTACTTCCTGTGGAAGAAGGCATATCTAACTGTCTAATCTCAGACCCAGTTCAACAGGCATTAGACAGTTATAGTTATCCCATAAATGTGGTCAGTCGGTGGGGACCAAACTTCAGAGTAGGGGTCAATGGTTGAGGGACCACCACGTCCCTCATTCCTCAGCTGTTGCGGCCCTTCCGGATTTAGAGATGGCAAATCTGGCTGGTGGCCTTTATTTCCCCTGAAGAAGCCTTGCATCCATGGCTGCAGTCCCTTTGGTGGAAGAAGTTTGCAGCAGGTTTGAAATGTCTGTGCAGATAATAGCTCTGTTGCACTAACAACATTTCCAAAAACATATCCCCCCAAGGCGGGTCCATTCAGAAACGGCATCACCAGTGTCCTGTACGTGCTAGGTGATGACTGAGTGAATGGGACCCATTTCTAATTGAGAACAGTAATCAAATTATGGCAAAGGTTTTTTTTTGACAGATTAGTAGGATGTACTATGAGTGGATGGTTGTCTTACTTTGAAAGCATACTTCTTGATAGCATGCATGACATCACTAAAGAGGATCTTGGAGGTAAGCGTGTACCCGTGGTAAATCACCGGTTCTGAATTAGGACCATTCCAACAGTCTAGCTCCACACAGCGGCAGCCTTTAGACAGGGCTCTGGAAACAACCGAGAACATGTTATTCTTCTTTACTGGTGCAGTAATACAAAGTTAATTATGCGTGAGGATTCACATACACATTAAAATGGAATATATTGCATACACTCTCTGCTATTTAAAAAAAATATCAGTTCAATATGCATTTTCATATTTTTGTGGTTTTTGTTCCTTCTTCTCCATTGGGTTAAAATGGAAAGTTTTGGATGCCTCTATATTTTTTTGCTTTTTTAATCATTTTGTTTATTTGGATTACTCTCCTCCACAAAATACTTTTTCTTACTATGCACTGCCATTTTTGCCAAGGCAGTTCCCAGTGTGATATCACTTCATCTGGGTTCACTAGTAGGCCTCTCCTTGTTTCACTCTGATTATACACAACAAACTGCCCTAACAGAAGATACAACAAATGGGCTGTCAGTTAGATTAAGTTAAAGGGGGCAATACATGAAAAACAGTGCACTAAAAAGTATCCACAAGGAAAAACAACCACAGTAATAACAAAAGCATAACAAGTCGTATAAAACCATACATAAATAGTCGAGAAAAAAGTCAACAGAATAGATCATACTAATATATGAAAATCACTTTCAGCCATTTTACATATTATGTAACTTATGCATGCATCCATAACTATTACCTGTAATCATCGCTTTCAACCAGGATTCAAGTTCGCAAAATCTAAAACTGGCCTCATGTATACATACACATTTTAAAAAACAATTTGCATGAATTGATTGCATTAGGATCTAGTTGTGTGGGTGTAAGCAAGAAGTTTGTCAGAGAGTGTTGCAAGGTGAACTCTATAGAGGATCTTTTTGACCCAGGTAGGACTAGAGTCTACTAAGGTAGAAGCTCTCAATCTCTACTCGGATTGCTGAAATCAGCACATCAACATTAGTACTGAACTGATGCGGTCGGTGTAACTTAAGTAATTGTTAGCTTTGTTACAGCTTTGCAAACCAGATATAGCTACTAAATAGACATCTATGTTAACCCAACAAAAAAGCCAAGGCTTCCCACATTCTAGAAAAATCAGATTTCAAATGTATTTGACTAAACTAAAATGTGGAAACAAACCACCTCTGCTCCTCAGACACAAATAGCAGCTATTATAAAGGCCGGATCATGAACAGTTGCACAGGGACAGAGCATTGCTTTGTACCGGTTTTAAAACACAGCTCTATATACAGAGGAGAGGTGGGCGAGCCACTAAAAGCTTGCACCAGGCTTGGGCCTGAAGCCTGGCTCTGGTTCATCTCGAGGTGGTGTTGGAACCTCAAGCCCATAATAAATCGAGCTTTGGCTTCTGCTTGCCCTTTTATAAGCATGCCTCAAGAACTCAACTACTTGCTAGGAAAACTCTGCACTTCTAACACCTAATAAAAGGTCAGCAATTCATTAAAGATTCACAGCTATAGCAAATCTTTCTTACACTTTTCAGTCCAACCCCTCTCCTATTGCTGTGCATTCTTCTCTTGTACAGTGTCCCTGATTTCTAATTAGTGAGTTGCTGTATGTTTTGGTGAGTTGTATAAACCACATGAATATGCCATCACTTTCATACTGGGGCACTGTAAAAAAAAAAAATAACAGTAAACCAACTAATGCACAAATAGAAAAAGTATGAGCAAATCTGAGAAAGTAAAAGAAAGTGGCCAGATTATTACTCTAAACCTAGATAAGGCATTCTCACTTACATTTATACAGACACCGTGGTGTGGGGTCTCTTGCACAAACACCAATGGAAGCCTTTACACCCTCTTTCCAAGCCGACCTCACATCAAACAAATTATGTCACCTACCCACATCTTCAACCAACTATCACCCATACTAAGACCAGAACACCCCTAGAAATGCATCACCATTTAAAGTTTCAGAATTAATGAAAGCATTCTAATTACAAACCCCCAAATGTTCTTATTTTAACATATTTCCTACCCCTTATGGGCTAGTGGCTTTTAAAATGACAGAATTAAACATTCACTTGAATGGAGCAAGTTAAAAATATTGGTATTATGAACTCCAGTGAACCTTTTGACCCTAATAATCTGATAAATTTGACAGAAAGTCCCTTTGAAGTGTAATACTGACCTTTATGGATAATAGGGTGAACACTGATGTGCTGGATTTGATATTAATACATTAAAATGTGTTTGACTTCCAAGATGAGAGAATTAAGTGATTGACTGATTGGTTTTAATTGTATTTATTATTTTCATTAAGTAATAATACCATCCTAATGGAGCTTCTCACTATTTTGTGGGTCAAGTGCTGTGCTGTGGGTAAAAGAATGATGAATCAAAGGAGTAAATATATGGTCTACCTGGTACATTTTGTAGAAGAGGATAGTCTGGTATTTTCCAAAGTTGAGAGATAATAGAAAGGAATTAGTGAGGATAAAGCCATGCATTGCAAGGATAGCCCTCCAAATGTATATATCTAACTGGGTAGACTGAGTTGTGGAAGATCTACAAATAATTCAGATTTTTTTTTCTAGGAACAGGAGGCCCTTGGCTGCAGCCCGCACTTAAGCCAGGTAACCTGGTGCTGTGTTCTTAACAAAGAAAAATGAGCGGTGAAGAGCACACATTATTCAACACAGAACTCCTGTTCACTTTGCCTTTTCAAGGGCTTATGGCACTTTGATTGTGGATTATAAAGTCCCTAATAAATTGCTCATAGGATCGATATATCGCTGGTAAGTACATGCTGTTGTGACGGTAAAGTATGAAGTTCCCATGACACTGTTTATAGGATTCATCTGGCATAAAGAAGCTCCAGTTTCTACCTTAATATCAATTGCCACAGTACGTGGTGAAAAGTCAAGCATTGTACAGGGACAAATTAGCTTCTTACCCATCATTTTGCCTTGATATGCGAAAGACGTGTTAAATCGCCAGTAATATTTTGAATCAAATGAAAAATGAAAGTGTGACAAAACCAGTTAAATTAAAAATATATGAGAAGGTTCTGCCACACACTTTTCTTTGTAACTTTTACATTTTGGTACATGATTTGTACAGAGAGAAGAGTATGGGAGGTCAACATTAGGCAGCTGGTCAGTTGGTGCATGCCCATCAGCTTTTAAAATTAGGAAGAAGTGTAGCCAGGCTGTGACTTGTAAACACATAAGAGGGTTCGAATTAGACCATCTGTTTGACTGATTTCAACTGGAGTCATTTTACCACTGGCATGATGTTGTCTGTTCAATTTATTTCAAGGTTGTGGGAGGTTTACATCAATGGATAATTAACTAGGCAGTTTCACCAATGCTTGTAACCTATGGGACATTAGACTTGAGAAATATGGAGTTACAGATATACAAGGTAATATAGCATATGCTTTGTGCTATAAGGAAGGCAATGACTACTAATGTAAAATCAGTCGAAACACGTCTGCGATAAATTTAGAAGTTCAGGAATTTTGTTAGAATTCCATGTGAAAGCTTCACACCTAAATAAATTCATGTAAAAAGTAATATGATGAGACATTTCTTGAACTGAGTTGTGCCACACTTAAAGGATTGTTTCCTGCATTAAACTGTCACACAAATTTACAAAACACAAAATTGCACATGCAACAAAATCAAAAGCATCACTCTAAGGCTCATGCACAAGAACCTGCCAAAACAGTTTTGAGTGCCGGGTTTACCGTATGTAGGCCTCGGTACTGCTAGGTCCCTTCAGCTGATCCTCCATCAGGTAGGTATTGTGCGAAGAGGAAATGAAATATTGACTGAGGGGCTTTGTCATGTCCTGGTAAACCTTTTTGTGTGCCACGTCAAAGATATTCCCATGATCAGACAGCAGGTAGAGCAAGAAACCATCTTTAGTCAATGCATTTTGTTTCTTGGCTGCAAAACATAATGGAAATGGAAATCACAAAAAATGTCTGCAAACATAACTAAGACTTTTTCGAAATGCTGAGTGGCTTTTACTTTTTAGCTAAGTATGATAAACCTCAATGGCCCGGATTACAAGTCAAACAGAGAAGAAGAATTAATGAATGGAATTCCGCTCCTCTTGATTATTGGTAAGTAGGTTTTGCCAAATTTGGTTTTTCTGGGGGTGGGAAAACTCTACACAATTTTTACGGCCAGTAACTCCAACTTGAAAAATTGCATGAGGCTTTGGCTGCAGGAGCAGCTAAGACTCATTCCCTGTTCTTTTTTTCAGGGCATGCATGCCTGAAATTACCTTTTCCTGCTCATCCCTACCAACGCCACCACCTCCCTTACCTCCCACCCTTCCCAGAGGTCCAAGCACGCATTTACCACCTGGTCAGACCAGACGGTAAACGTATTAATTAAATACAATGGAATTTGGAATTCTGTGTTGTTTTACGACAGGACAGGTTGGTCCTACATGGTAATTCCCCATGTTTGGGTGATTAACTCATAATTTGTCAGTGCTGAGGTGGATTTACTACAGAGTAAGGTTAGTAAATTTACATGAAAATTAATTGTTACCCCGGTACCGCCTAACTTGTAATCAGTGTCTGTCTGGTTTATTCCTAAACAAATAACAACTCCATTACTGTTGATATTGCTTACTCTGGCTTCTATTTCCTTTCATAATTTCTGTTAATGTAAGCCACTACAGCAGACCAGCTAGGTAATATGATTGCAACGAACATTCTGTGCATGCCACCAGCAGATCACAAGGTTGGGTCCTGTAGGTCTGCCTTAGCCTTTAGAACTGCTGACTCTGATAAAATGAGACCCCTCAAGACGGATATTAGTAACATCTGTCCTCACTGTAGGAAGACTTCAGGAAGCAGCAGGGCCCATTTTAACAGGCCTTTGGTTATATATAGACAAGAGCATTTCAACTGAGAACATGCGCAGATCTAGACTGCTTACTCCATGTTCTGCCACCTAAAAGGAAAGTATGTGCCATAAACATGCAATGAGAAATTGTACTAACATAGGCTTTCACTGGCACTATACAAAAGATGCCTTATTATAATTGCATGATTTTATGCAAGTAATAATCAACTTTGTGGCAGCATGTTGATATAACGTTAAGTATAGAAGTGCCCTTTCAGAGTGCATTATGGAAGAAGAGATTGAAGGACATGCAGAACTACAACATCAAAAACAAGACATCACACTTGGCACACTGATGTTGGAATGCATTAATTACCAAACTTCTCAGACTGAAAAGGACTCTGCCTGTTCCGCTCCACAGTGGCTGTTTTGAGAAAAACACTTGGCCAGTCAATTCATAACACATGACAAAGATTACCCAGGAGAACACAAGACTCCGTGTCATATGCCCAACATCTCAAAATATGTATTTGAGGGCTTTGTGACCAATGCGGCAACAGAAGAATTCAAGTGAGACTACGAGGGAACACATCTGATTTAAGTAGGAGTAGAATGTGGAAAGAAGAAAAACTTATCAGGAGGCAGGGTTGTGGAGTCCCTGGGCTCAGAGTACATACCTCTCAGATTTGTGGAGTGCTTAATCTGCCCCATATTGTGCTCACGATCTCAACCAACCCTCGCAGGTGCTTGAAAGATGAATAAAGGGTCACTGATACATATGATAAAGTCCCTTTCATCCATATAAAGAGGCGCAAGGGGTCAAATAGGGCATGCAAAAGGACAGCCCTTGTCAGAACAGGACCTCTGATGCAAAACTTTATCCTCGCTATGTAGATTGTTAGATTAAGTAAGAACTCTTTCTCCACATCTTTTTCTTCTATAATCATATCTTAAGTTCTGATTCTTTACTGATCGAGGGGTTTATGCTTCTTAGATCTTATTTTCTATGCAGTGTGTAACTCCTTGACGCTTAAGCTCTCTTGTTCATCAGCCAGTAAATAACTCCCAGCTGATTCTCTTCCACTGGCCCAAGACTTTGAAGAATTTCTTATGCATTTTATTTCTTATCTCTTCTTACCATGGATATGAGAAAATGATATGGTGTCTTAACTGCTGGGTTTCTGCTGAAGCATAACTAAGGAGTCATCTGAAATCAACACTTGTTTCTTTCATTTGTTTCCATGATGCTGGCTCTTGACATCATCAATGACATGCTCTGTTCGTGCCTCTCGAGGTTTACTAGATATGTTTGTGGGCAGCACACTCTTTCAAAGATTCTTTCCCATGGAAGTCCAGTCAGGGTTTCAATTTTTGTTTCCCATAGCATGTTTTGATTTGTTTCATATATTTTTTAAGTAAGACCTTTGGTTCTACAATTGTAAGGGTATTTTACCTGGACCAGATTCTTTCCACCTGTGCCATTAGCAAGTCTGCTTCTGAGGTGATTACATTTTTCAATAGGCTGCGAACTTCATTCTATTCAACTCCTTCATCAAATGTCAACCAAATGATGACATGCTAATGCACTTCTTGCTGTGTATCTGAGAGAAGCTTGCCTGGCCGGAAAAGCGACACACACTCAATCCAGTCCATTATTGAAAACCTTGCTATTGACAGCTTTATCGGTAGGTCGCTTTGGGTCCGCCTCTTGCTCACGACTGGATGGATTTCTTGTGTATTACAAATCCATGCTCATGATATAGAGGCTTTCATTCCTTTCTTAGTGTTCGTCTCACACGTGAAGAATTCGGATTTCACACGATATTTTGACAAATTGAGTATATCCTTCCCCTGCTGACGTTAAGGTGTTTATTTTTGCATGATGCTGAGGCATCTGAGCTTTCATACTTGAAGGGAGAAGCAGGTCCTGCCCTTCCTATTTCTCATCGTACCTAGGTTTGTGTTTGTCTCTCCCAGTCTCCCCGTCACCACCCAACCTCTCGAGCCATCCTTGGATCTATCATCCTCCCACACTGCCTCTGTATCATACTCTTCCACCTCCCTTCACCCCCACCCTGCACTTCCCGGTCTATGCTGACAACACAAGCACAAGTGTCAATCCATGTCCGCCACTCCCTCTACCCGCCATGCTGACACTCCGTTGACCCCTTACTGCCGGTATTGACTTAGCCAATGAATGATAAATTGTAGAACACACAAATATGGGCAAAACCTATAGGGCGACCATCATAGATGTGCTTTTGTATACCTGCAAGATGGTGTCCTGTTGTTTCTAGGCACAACACATCAGCAATTTTGGAACAGTAAAAAAATACTATTTCGACTTCTTATTGCAAACCATTCAAAATTCATTGTCACACTGAGTCTCAACGCATCATGACGACCATCTTCCGAGCACAAAAATCGAATTTGGCAACCAGTTGCTATGAGCCTTGCCAATGCTTATGCTGCAATCCTAGACCACAGGCACAGCCAAAACTGGCACAAAAAAAGTAGTGGTAATACGAGACTAACTGGCTTTACTAATGTAATGTTTGTTTAACTATTCATTCTGTGATTTGCAGCCCTGTTTATCCCAATATAACATCCAGACTGCAAATCCAAAATGCAAATAAAACAATCAATTGGTCTGGCTTGCATTTTGAGTTGTGGATATTTTTAAAGAGCCTGCTGTAGCGAAAAACTAAACAAAGAAAAGAGGCTGTCTATGTAAGAAGCATTTAAAGGATAAAGAATTTAAAGCATAAGTATTCAGTGAACTTTTGAGATGTAAAATAGTTCCTCATGCACTGCATGCAAGCATTCCAGAAGGGGCCGACTGACACACCAAAAAGACATAGCTTGCTGTGAGACAAATACTCCGCCAGTTGATAATGGTTTCCCATTATATGCGCCATCCCCACTTTGGTAGTACTTTAGGGATGAAAGTCGCATTCTGGGATCTGGAATTGGACTTTTTTATGAATCGTATTATGCAGTGATTAAAGGTCCACACACTTCAGTGGGAGCTTACATTCTGTCCCTTTTTGGGACACAAACCTCATTTATTACAAGGTTATTATATCTGGGTGTGGTGACCCTATTCAGTACATTTCTATGTAGGATTAATTGCATACTTGCTTCTCTGAATACCCATCAACCTATCGAAATTTCAACGATATTTAAGAAGGTAATGCCGTTAATGTGAATGGAGTATAAAACATTTGAGGCTGGCTGACAGGGGGACGCAATGGAAAATTATGTCTGTGCTTAGTGAGTCAGTAGTGTTTGTATGATTGAAAGAGAGTGGCAGCCTTCAAATGAGTGAGTTGATCTAGTATTACTTCTCAACACACACAGGAAGTAAACAAGTGCTGATGAGGAAAGATTGGCTGCTATTTTGGAAAGTGCACATATTTAGGTTAACATTGCATTATAGGGGATGTAATCCATCCACCAAACAAACCCATCAGTTTGATAGTTTATGTTTAAGGATGATCAACCGACCTTTTTTTAAGAAAAAAACGATATTGGCAATGTTCCAAGAGGTAGGTACTTGTCCCAAACTGGCAATTTGAGATATGACATTACACAATGCAGGAGCTAAGAGGTTTTTAAAACGCTTATAAAACTCTGCCTGAAGAGCATCATCCCCTGCAGCTTTGCCTGATGTAAGCCCTTCTATTGCTTTCAGAACCTCTTTCTCTGTAACCTCCTGTTCTAAAGAGATTGCATCTTCCTCCGTTAAAGACGGTAGGTTGCTCTGATATAAATAATTTGTCATATTAGTGAGATCAGTTGGATCCTGGTCTATCTCTGGAGAGTACAATTGTTTATAAAAAATGGAGAATTGATTAACTATCTCCGCAGAATCCTTAAAAAGAACACCACCTTCCCCTTTTATAGCCTTGATCTTAGTCCTTAGCTGGTTATCTCTAATTTGATAAGCCAGGACTTTCCCACTCCTGTCCCCATACTCATATTGTAGTGTCTTGTGCTTCATATAGCAGGCCGCTGGTAAAGAACCTGAAGAATGAGCCTCATATCGCCCAATTTCTTTGATTAATACGGATGCAAAGACATTTGCAAATATATTGGCCACCCGGTTAGCTCCAATGCTGGCTAATTTGGTTTCTCCTCAGCAACATGGGTTTATTTCTGGGAGAGATACTGCCCATGTTAATACTGCAATAGCTGCCTTTGATGCTGCGGAGAAGCTAAAAATTAAATTTGGCATGATTTTATTGGATGCGGAAAAAGCATTCGACCGGGTGGCCTGGGACTTTCTTTGGGCGACACTTTTGGCATGCGGGATCAAAGAAAAAAAATTAAATTGATAACTGCTATGTACAAAGATCCGAAAGCTAAATTGCTTTATTTTAATATTAATACCACTTCTTTTTCTATAAGACGTGGCACGAGGCAGGGCTGCCCCCTTTCACCCCTTCTATTTGCTCTCTATATTGAGCCATTTATTCGAATACTATTGGCTAATAAAGCAATCTTTCCGTTGAATATCGAGCAGCGTCTCCTTAAACATATGCCGATGACATAGCTATGTTTACTGCGAAACCTAAGGAGTCCATAGAACAAATAACCATGGAGGCAAAAAACGTTTGGTCAATTTTCTGGCTATAAGCTGAATCGGAGTAAAACTCAAGTTCTGCTAAATTTTCAACCGGATGAACCAACTGAAGGTGTCTGTGAGAAGGCTACTTATTTAGGGGTTAAAATTTCTTCTAAAATTAAGTTAATATACTGGCTGAACTATGTTTTTTTATTAAATAAAGTCGAAAAACAATTAAAGGCATGGCATAAGCTACCACTCAGCATTCTGGGCAGATGTAATGTTATTAACCCCTTCAGTGCCACGCCCTTTCCCCCTCCTGTGCCGGGCGTTGCACTAGTGGGTGGCGTTCATGACGAGATAGTCTCGTCATGGGCACAGCGCAACCGTGCTCCATGACGAGACTATCTCGTCATGGGCACTGAAGATGTTAAAATGAATATTCTCCCTAAATTTCTTTATTTTTTTAGGTCGATTCCACTGCGTATTTCGAATGTCTTTTTTCAAAAACTAGATGGCATCTTTAGTAGCTTCATTTGGGGATATCGGAAGGCAAGAAGGGCTATAGCATTAATGAAAATTCCTTATAATCAGGGAGGCCTAGATCTACCCGATTTTAAATCTTACTTTTTTCAGCTTTTGTAGACCGTTTACGGAGTCTTTTACATCTCAAATTGGTGGAGTATTGGCACTGGCTGATTTTAGGTGCTGAAAGTAAACTATTTCTCTATCGTATTAATGATCCTAACTATTTTAAGCGTGTTAGGTTCAAGACGATACGCAAACTTGTTTACATATGGAATAATATTGAGTTCAAACTTTCTCTTCCTGCAATCCATAGTAAATTGCCTATATGGTGCAATCCAATGATTCCTGGCATTAACCAAGACAGCATTGCACTTCAATGGGCTAAATGTGGGGTACATTCGCTGGGACAACTGTTGGATTGCAATGGTATAAAGACATTTGAGAATCTCTCTGTAACATTCAATATCCCACAAACCTCTTTCTTCAAATACTTGCAAATTGAAGATCATTTGGTTAGGAGATTAGGAATACGGTTGGTTAAGGGGGCTAGTATGTGGGAACTTATTTATGGTCAGAATTTACATGCAACTATTAGTAGGGCATATCAAATACTCTGTGAGAATAGGACAGATGGATGTGAAAAACTGGCACTTCGATGGAGTGAAAATTTGGGGGAGGTTATTATTACTACTGATAGGATAAAACTGGCTTTTGATTATATCTCTCGATTTGTACATTCAACTAATCTTCAGCTCCAGCAATTTCGGACATTATGCTGTCTTTATTATACACCGGAAGAAATTGCTCAATGGTCTGTAACAGGGAATTTAAGATGTGCTTCCCAGTCAAGTTTGCGTCAGAACTGTCCTAAATGTGGGCAACATGCGGCAGACATTTTGCACATGTTCGTGCTTTGTCCTTTATTGAAGGGGCTTTGGGATAAGATTCTGTTGACTATATCAAATAAATTTGCTAGGGATTTAAGATTGTCAATTACAGAACGGATGCTAGGATACAAGGAAGAAAGTGCTCGACAGAATGGCCCCCTATTGTCTATAATGATTGTTACTGCACGACTAGTGATAGCTACAGCATGGATCTCTCCCAAACCTCCTACAGAGATGGAGTGGGGGTCAGCTCTTAAAGAAATTGGGGCAAGAGAGAAAGCTCTGGCTAAAGTTAGGGGAGCTCGGGCTCTCCTAAAATACAGATCTATTTGGGGCGCCTTAGAATAGGAAAACTTTAACACATCTATTGCTCAAAAAAATAACTTAAAAAAAAGGGATATCATATAAATGAATTGATTGTTTAGTTAGGAAATACTAAGAACTCTGATCACGGTCTTGATTTGAAATTTTGATTTTATTCAAGCCTACTATTTTTGTTATATATACGTTTATTGGTATATGATTTAATTAATGATGGACTGCTGTTTTTTCTTTTCCTTGTCTCCCATATAATTATATGTATTATATCTGAATGTATGATTATAATATCTTTTCTTTTAGACAATAAAAGTGTATTTAAAAAAAAAAAAAAAAAAAGGATGATCAACCGAAAACATGTGGCGAAACAGCTTAAAACAATTAAGAGATCCACTTAGGATGTGTCTCTGAGAGGTATACTTTTGATTAAAGTGACATTATTTTCACACGATAACAGACCAACTCACTATTATGTCGGCTAACCCATGCGGTCTGCTGAAAATGGATACACTACACATCCCCGGGCTACACTACACAACAGTCAAATACTCATTACATGACACAACACAACTTCACATTGAGCTCCAAGCTCAGGTCTAAAACTCACCTGCTTCACTGGGCTCGTATTCTTGGATAAGAGACTGCACACATTCAAGAGTGACGGTCTCGCGCTGTTCTTCTTCTAGAAACTTCTTAAAGTTATCCGCAGACATTAGACCATCGCTACTCTTGTACTTGGAAAATATGACTTCTATCTCGTCCCGCTCGGTGAGCAGCTTGTAGAACGCTTCAATTTCATCATCTTCTAGCGCGTCTGTGTTTGACTTATCACATGTCTGAGGATTGCAAAAGATTATTTTCCACAAAAAATACACTTTAAAAATTACTACAAATAAAATACCAGTATGCAGCTGCTCAGAATTAAAGGCAAATAAGAGCAAAAAATGATGGGCGAAGATGGTGGAATCAACGTAAACCACTGGCAAATACCCTGGCTACATTTCATCCTTTCCCTGGCTGATGACGGTCCCAGGGCGTTCATACTTAGTGCGCATGTGCATCAAAGTGCTTTTCATGCGCACGGTGCATGTGCTGTGAAGTGAAGTGAGCTTGATTGGTGCAACAGTTTTGCCACCAACCAGGATCACTGTATCGTGTATGTGCCAAAGGGAACGTTATCGCTCAAGCAGCACACAGTACCATTCTCACAACTTGATGAACCACCACATCACAACATGGACCCCACCACCCACAACTGACACTGCCCACTGGGATGGAGAGGCAGCGGCTATAAGGGAGGCCCCACAGCGGTCGAATCAATACACAATGCAGTCACCACTGGGAGACCGGCAGGGAGCACACAAAAGTGCCTCAGCCATTTTGCATGCTTACAATGACTTGCACAATCCACAGGTCTGCGTCATGCATCGCTGTGTGATTACATGTCGATGCGGCAGCCATCTTTGAGGTAGGGATTCTACAGGGCATTCTGACACACTGTACGGCATGGCACACTTTGGTGCTCTTTAAGCTGCAACTGGCTATGCAGCTGTTGGGCCTTGTGGTGCCACACACAGCAGGAGGGGCAGGACATTTGGAGCGCGTTTCTTCTGGGGGTGTGGGCAAAAGCAATGCATTGTCAATGCCTTTCATGTCAGATTGTAGGAACTGGATAGGGGAGGGAGGGGAGAAGTAGTCAGGGGTTACTTAACTCAAATTGTGCAAACTGGAGTCTTTTGCCTCAGGGGACACCTCTCTACTGGACATAAAGTGAGCACCAAGAACACTCTTAACACTTGAAACTCAGTTTAGTAAGGAAGTAATCTAAGACTTTCTCAGGGAGGTGTTGTGATTTAGCAACTAAGAGGTCTGCAAAGCACACAATAAAATTTTTAAAAAACTTTCACACATAGCTAAATACAAAAAATAAAATTACAAATATACACAATGAAAACTAGACCACTCTAGTCCCTCCTGAATTACAGATCTGTCTATAAAGGTTTCTCAGAGTTACAAAATTATAAGCACCTCCTCAGGGTATTTACAAACTAAAATCCCTTCACTGTATTGGTCAATGAGTTCACAATGCAACCCCTTCCTAGTTTTACTTGCCAGCGTTCACAAAATAAACCCCTTCCTTCACATTACATTTATCAGGCAGTATACTATATTCCTACTGTGTCTGTCAGAGTTTATAATGTAAAATACCTACCCAATGGGTTTGTCTTGGGCCACACCATGCAAAAGCATTTCTTGCTGTGGTTGACAAGGGGCTCCATTCGCAATATCTCTATCAGTTATGAGCAAAGGAACCTCTTTATAGGCGAACTATAATGCTGCACTATCAAACGTTCATAAATAAGTAGAAAAACAAATGGGCGGAAATAAAGACTCTCTCTCTATACTGCTTTTTAGGATCGAAGCCTACCAGAGAGCGCAGGTGTCTGGTTTGCTAATGACACCTTGGGACATTGGAGAGCTTCCCTGGGAATGCATTCCACCTGTTGTTTACCACTGGCTTTGTGGTTTGTAACTCCCCTTTGCTTGCTTTCTATTAACTGGCTCTATTTGTTTGGATCTCTGCAAACAGGTCTTTAAATCGGTTCTTATCTTGGCTCAATTACTGTGCATTCAAAGACAGAGATCAAATGTCAAGCTCTCTCTTTCAGGGAGCTTGGTGTTTTACTTTTCTTTCTCTGACTTCAAAGTGAGAATATTTATGTGACAATCATGCTGGCTCCAGGGAGTGCTTGAGGAAGGCTGAACAATGTTATTTTTTTCTAGCACACAACAAAAGTTAAATGTCTCTAAATGAACTGTGCAGATAATTCCGAATTAGAAAAGCCCAAATGAAGCACATTTTTGGTAATTCTGAATTGTTGTGGAAACAATTATTTTAAATGATCAAAACAAATCAATACACTAGACCAGGGGTACTCACAAACTTTCTGTCTGAGGCCAAAATTACAGTGTGGTTTGTGGCCGAGGGCCGCACTGGTAGGGGTGGAGTCAGTGGGGGCGTGATCAGTGGGGGGCGGAGCTAGAGTAATAAAAAAAAACCTTTCAAAACATCTGTCTCCCGCTCTCTCTCCGTCTCCCTCCCTCTCTGTCCCCCTCCCCCTCTCTCCCTCTCCCTCCCTCTCTCTCTCCCTCTCCCTCCGTCTCCCTCCCTCCTCCGTCTCCCTCCCTCCCTCTCTTCCTCTCCTTCCCTCTCAGTCTCTCTCCGTCTCCCTCCGTCCTCCGTCTCCCTCCCTCTCCCTCTGTCCTCCGTCTCCCTCCCTCTTCCGTCTCCCTCCCTCTCTCTCCCTCTCTGTCTCCCTCCCTCTCTGTCTCCCTCCCTCCCTCTCTCTCCCCCTCTCTCCCTCCTCCGTCGCCCTCCCTCCTCCGTCTCCCTCCCTCCTCCGTCTCCCTCCCTCCCTCCCTCTCTCTATACCTCCCTCCCTCTCTCTATCTCTCCCTCCCTCTCCTTCCCTCTCAGTCTCTCTCCGTCTCCCTCCGTCCTCCGTCTCCCTCCCTCTCCCTCTGTCCTCCGTCTCCCTCCCTCTGTCTCCCTCCCACTCTGTCTCCCTTCCTCCCTGTCTCCCTTCCTCCCTGTCTCCCTCCCTCCCTCTCTCTCCCTCCTCCATCTCCCTCCCTCCTCCGTCTCCCTCCCTCCCTCCTCAGTCTCCCTCCCTCCCTCCCTCCCTCTCTCTCTCTCTCCCTCCCTCTCTCCCTCTCCTTCCCTCTCCGTCTCCCTCCATCCTCCGTCTCCCTCCCTCTCCCTCTGTCCTCCCTCTCCCTCCGTCCTCCGTCTCCCTCCCTCCCTCCTCCATCTCCCTCCCTCCCTCCCTCCCTCTCTCTCCCTCCCTGAAAAAAAATCGGGAGAATGGGGCCTTGAATCGGGTTACTTCTGCTGCAGAATCCGACATTTGAAACGCAAAATGCACGTTTTTTTTCCTTACCTTTCAGAAGCATTGAGCGCAGTGGCAGGCAGAGAGAGTGTGATGCAAGTGTTGTGCACTGGCCTGGCAGGTTGCTGGCAGTGCATACAACCCCCCCCCCGTGTGGCAGCCCGGCAGGCTGAAACAGCTTCCAGGTACACACACAGCCGCCCCCGAGTACTTCACAGGTCTTTAAAAGACCATTCGCTTGTTGATGAGGCTTTGTTTTGCATTTTCACCCTTTCTAGAGCCCCTGCATCGCCACTCTGATTATTGCTGGAAGAATTAGCACTCTACACAATACAAGCCCTGTCAGCTGAAACCCCTCGAGGTATCGGGTTTTTGCTTGCAGGAATCGGGAGGCGAGAGACTAGCCTTGAAATCGGTAGTCTCCCGCCTGAATGGGGAGGGTTGGCATGTCTGGGTACGATGTCTGCAAGGTCCACGGGCCGCCAAGAAAGGCTTGCCGGGCCGCTGGCGGCCCGCGGGCCGTACTATGAGTACCCCTGCACTAGATGATGACATTCGACATTAACTTTTGTGCTCTGTATACTTTTATCCGTTAAACTGTATGTCTGTGCACATGTAATGGTGATTTCAATTGAAGATGTGTTGTCTGTAAAGGAAGTGTGCTACCACACCATGCATATTCCACTCTACGCCACTTTACTCTACTCTGCACCACTCCACTTTACACAATACCACAGCACTCTGCGCCACCGCACGGCACCATTCTGCGTCACTGCACTCTACGCCACTTCACTCTACGGCTCTCTACTGTGCACTACTCTACTCTATGCCAATGTACTCCATGCCACTCTACTCTATAGCACTGCACTCTTCGTCACTGCACTCTATACCATAACAGTCTAGGCCACTCCAGTCTACTCTGCACAATTCCACCCTACGCAACTCTGCAATATTCTACTCCACTCCAACGCACGCTATGCCAATACACTTTAGGCCAATGCACTCTACTCTTTACCACTCCACGACCCTGCACTCTATGCCTATACACTGTACGCCACTCTAATCTAATCTGTACAACTGCAATCTGTGCCACTGCCCTCTACACCACTTTATGCCATTACTCTACACCACTACTCTACCCTGCACCACTCCACGTGACCTCACTCTACTGTGCATCACTCTACTCTATGCCACTTTACTCTACTCTGAAATATCTACTCTGCGCTACTGCACTCTATACCACTGCACTCTATACCACTGCACTCTATACCACTGCATTCTACACCACTGCAGTCTACACCACTGCAGTCTACACCACTGCAGTCTACACCACTGCAGTCTACACCACTGCAGTCTACACCACTGCAGTCTACACCACTGCAGTCTAAGTCACTGCAGTCTAAGTCACTGCAGTCTAAGTCACTGCAGTCTACTCTGCACCACTATACTCTACGACACTGCACTCTATGCCACTATACACCAAAGCGGTCGCTTCGTTTGCATGTAAGAGCGTGGGTAGAGGGGGGTGCTGGCGATTCCAGTGTTTGCTGGCCCGCTACGGCCACAGGTAAGGGCGGGGGGAAAATCGACGCTCCCACCAAAACGTGTGCTGCCCGGAGCAGAGTGCTCCCCCAACCCCCTTGCTATGCCACTGCCACACCACTGCTGTCTACGACCCTCTACTCTGCACCGCCACACTCTAGGCACGGACCTCTACACCACGCTTCTCTGCTGAACTCCACCCTACACCACTATACTTTACTCTGCACCACTCTACGCCACTGCACTCTATGCCCCTCTACTCTGCACCACTCTACGCCACTGCACTCCATGCCACTCTACTCTACGCCACTCCAACCCACTATTTCTACTGCATTCTACTCTGCACCACTCTACGCCACTGCACCCTACATCAATGCACTCTATACCACTCTACACTACTGCACTCCACGAGACTCTATTCTGCAACACTGCACTCTACGTGACTATTCCGCACACTACTGCATACTTTCCCAATGCACTCTATGCCACTCTACGCCACTGCACTCTTACTCTGCATCACTTCACTCTGCAGCACTCCACTCCACGACACTGCACTGTACAGCACGATAACCTGCACCACTCTACGCCACTCTACTCTGTACACTCTGTCACTGCACTCTATGCCACTCCTCTCTGCACCACTGCACTCTACTATGCAACACTCTAGTCTATGCCATTGTCTTCTACGATGCTGCTTTGTACACCACTGAATTCTATGCCACCTTACTTTGCAACACTCTATGCTAATACACTCTACACCAGTCCACTCTTGTCTATGCCACCCCACTGTACACCACGCAACGTGACTCCACTCTGTGCCACTCCCAAACACCACAATCTATGCCACTCCACTCTTCGCAATTCCACGGTATGACACTCCACGCCACTCTCTTGGTGGCCACTAACTTTTAGCCAGACTGAACAGCAGCCACGCTGGTGTAAAACATTGCTAAAACACATGAGCAAAGCCTATAGCTCTTGCATAGGTGAGAACGATTGGCTTTGCCAATGCTCGGTAATTCTGTGTTTGTGATTACATGAGCTCACCAGCTAAAGCTACCTTCAGCCAGGCATAGAAAAAGAACACACCAGCGCTGCAGGTCCTTCCAAAGTCTGTTGGCAGACCTGACCTGAAAGTAAGTACTTCAAGCAGTGCTTAATTTGAGCCAGTGCTATCCGGTGCTGATCACCGGCACTTAATTGGTTTCCGGTGCTCGGCACCCGCACTAAATTGTCAACACCACACTTGGGGCAGTATGCCACAAGGAGGCGCTGCTCATGTAATTTAGAGATGAGCAGTATAAGTTGTTTAGGAAAACAATATACATTTAAAAAAAATGCTAATACCTGCCTCCCCAGCCATTCCTTTAGCTTTGGTGACCTGGAATAATCTGAACTGTTGCATTTACATGTGAAAGAGATGGTTAGTAGTTGTTTTGGCAGCAATGACAAGGGCGATGGGTCATGCAAGCTGCAGTGCCTCCTGGTCAGAGCCCTGGCACTTAATATTTTACAAAATAAGCACTGTTCATTAGCACAGTCTGCCTTCGCGCCAATCTCCACTGCGGATCAGCATGATAAGGATGGTGCTGATAAAGGTGCTCTCTGCTCAATCTGACAGCTATGCGCTGAAACCTACGTCTGCCAAATGCATAAGCAGGGCGGCACACTGTGCAACACGTGTTGAAGGCGGTACAAAGGCTTTCAAGTGCACAAATGTATATTTTCAATACATCTATGAAATAATAATTTACATTGTTAACACATGCCATGCATTGCTCTTGACCCAAAATGAATTATCAGACATTTATATTATTTTATGTGCGCCTTGCTTCGGGGACGGGTTTTACTTCGTAGAACTATTTAAGGTAACAATATAAAATGGTGATTGCGTGACCACACCAGGAGACAGACTGACACGCTTTGCTGGTAATCTGGCAATTATTACATGATCAAAAACATATGAGCTGGACTTTTGAGTAAGGCCTTGGCAACACCAAACCTGTCCACTCCCAAATATGAGCTACAGATGAAACGCTTAGACATACAGAATGTTTATGTCCCATTTCAAACACTGGGTCCTTTTAGTAGTTTTCAATGGATTTTTATAGCTATATACACGCTAAGTGCACATTTAAAAAAAAGACGTATAGGCAAACTACACAAATCACTCAATGACATAATTCATGCATTCAATGTGTCAAAGCCTCTTACCTGAAAGATTTGCCTGGCATAGTTGTCGTCTGCTTGAATGTTGACTGCCTTCATAAAACTCCGGAGCTCCTTATAACTCATCTTGTTGTCTTTATTTTTGTCAGCTTTCCTCAAGGCGGCGTGGATCCAACTGGAAGTATATTAAGGAAGTAAACCGAGGAAGGCCAAGATGGCGGCTGTTCAGTATTGCATCTGTGTTGGCGATTACAACAAAGCTGGCAGTTATGAAAACTTTAAGACCCCAAATTCCGTCTAAGCGGTTTTAATGCCCGGTTCTTAGCTAGGCAATGGCGTTTGTAGTCACCTAGTCTCCTTCACTACGGCTACCACTGACGTAGGGCTACAACCCGTTTGGCAGTACTAGCACACAGATCAGAGGCAAAACCCAGTGGTTTGGCAAGATAGCTGTGAGTTAAACGCCCGCCCCTGACATCTGCAGTTCACAAAATCAAGTCCCATTCAGCCCGAATTATTCTTACATCCTCCAGAGGTTGGTAAATTGAGTGCCAGTATATTTTTAATATTAACAATTGTTCCAGCGCTTAGAAATGGCAGGGTGCTATACGAAGCGGATATAAAACACTAGTTACTGCTATAAAGTATAGAATCTGAACACTCTTACCACAGTTCTTCTTCAGCATGTTTCCCACACATCAAAACTGAGACAATGAGTTCACACGAGTATATCCAAGGGCGAACAAGTGTGTAAAAATGGACTCCTCAGTGGCCAGTAAGTCCGGTTTGAAGGTCAGAAGAATTAGGCTACTGGTCTTTGGAAAGATCTATGTGGGGCATGTGAATCTTCCCAGTCAAGCCCACGCTTTAAGCCAAATCTCTGCCCCACGCAGAGAGCCAGGGAGCATTGTCAGGTCATGGGGTAATGTGATGGGACTCAAAGGGTAACTGTCTGTGACTAATGGCATTAAATAATCCAACTCAATTTTAAGGCAGAATATGCACAAACTCTTAAATGTGATATACGTTATCTGCATAGGGCACAGCAGTCCTGACATGCCTTCGTCAGATCCATGGGCTAGGAAAGAGCTAGCGCCACACCGCTTTGAAGAACACTACATCACAATGGTGCCACTGTTCACGTCCGATCTAGAACCCTGGTACCCTCCAATCGCTGGCTCCCTGCATCTGTGCCTTTGGCCCTGCTCAGCAGTAAACTGTCTTTAATAGATTCCTGCTAATCTCATACCACACACATAAGGCCTGGTAGCACCTTAGGTTTTCAAGGTTCTGATTTCAAATAATGTTATTTATTTAGACTATCTTTAATTTGCTTATCATGTATACCTCTAAATAGGTCTCAGCACCAAGAAGATGTTTTGGCGCCAGATGCTATATTAAAAACGAAACACACATCCACGCACAGAACAAGTAGGCAGTCAAAATACTGGCAACCACTAAAGAAAATACATCGTTGAGGTGGTGGCTTTCTAGGGTGATGTTATGGTGGGAGCCGGGTGTAAGTAACATGTGTATACTGTTGTAACATGAATACATTAGTGCCTGTGCAGCAGAGAAAACAAACAGAGGCAAAGCGCATGATGGCGCCTGCTCACTGACAGGTCACTTTTTGTACTTCTAGTATTTGGGGTTGCAAAATGCAAGAATGAGGTAATGGATGGCTGAATGGATACATGAGTGTAAGGATGAATGAATGGATGAGTGACACTGAACGCCAAAACCTTTTGCACACTAAGCAGGACATTTGGGTTTGCTCACAAATTGTGCTGACTGGTAGGCATGCCCAATCATTTCCAGTGAAGTACTCGGCAGTACAGGGACAGGTCGAACCACACTGCACCTCTTATTCCACAAGAGAGGTTACATGCATTGACAGATGCAACAGCAGCACTGGGGTGATATTCCAGTGACGGAAGAGGACTTGAGTTTCTAAGTCATGGGGGGTGGGGAGTGCAGTGAGGGGTGGTGATAGAGTTTTAGGTGTAGTAATGTAGTGCACTGATGTGATAGTGCCCTGTGGAGGATTTTAGTGGGGGTGGGAGTGCAGTAGTGGTGCAGAGGTGAGAGCATCTGCCACACTGGAAAAGTTTCTTAACAAGTTCAGAGCCATGATGACTGTCAATGCAACAACAAACAAGATATTTCTAAAGTCCTAATTACGTCCTACTCTAAGGTCCTATAGGGTTTATGGGACTTATTTAAAGTTTGACGGAAAGACTACGCCATACCTGCCAAGTGTTCGGATTGCTGATGTGTGACATTCTATGGTTTAATTTATCCTATGAGTGACATTCTATGTTCTATATTCAAATGTGTGACACTTTCTCACAAGTAAATCAAAGCAATGACCACTATTTGGGCAACTGAGTTTTCTGTAACTGCAGACAGACATATCGCACAACAAAGAATATTCACCTGAAATCACCCAGACCTATGGGTGTTGCCAATGATTGCCTGCAGTATCAGATCCATGGCATTCATAAGAATTGAAAATGTCTCAATTTGGGGAATGCTAAATAATACAAGGTCTGGTGAAGGGGAGGGGGGTGGCCTTTGGAGAGCCTTTCTCCCTCCTGTTCCCTTCCTCACACCCCTTTCATTTGTAGTGCCTCACTTCATAAAACATTTACAATTCAGTATTTCCAACATCACCTCCTTCCTCTTATCCGCCCCGGGTGCAGTAAAACTAGAGTGATGAGGATCAGCATTGTTGTGTTTAGAGACACTGGCCCTTGAACAGCTGGCACTGGCATGAGGGCTGAGGTTTAGAGACACTGACCCTTGAACAGCTGGCACTGGCATGAGGGCCGAGGTTTATAGACACTGACCCCTGAGCAGCTGGCACTGGCATGAGGGCCGAGGTTTTGAGACACTGACCCCTGAGCAGCTGGCACTGGCATGAGGGCCGAGGTTTAGAGACACTGACCCTTGAACAGCTGGCACTGGCATCAGGGTTGAGGTTTAGAGACACTGACCCTTGAACAGCTGGCACTGGCATGAAGTCCGAGGTTTAGAGACACTGACCCCTGAGCAGCTGGCACTGGCATGAGGGCCGAGGTTTAGAGACACTGACCCTTGAAGAGCTGGCACTGGCATGAGGGCCGAGGTTTAGAGACACTGACCCCTGAGCAACTGGCATGAGGGCCGAGGTATAGAGACACTGACCCCTGAACAGCTGGCACTGGCATGAGGGCTGAGGTTTAGAGACACTGACCCCTGAGCAGCTGGCACTGGCATCAGGGCCGAGGTTTAGAGACACTGACCCCTGAGCAGCTGGCACTGGCATGAGGGCCGAGGTTTAGAGACACTGACCCCTGAGTAGCTGGCACTGGCATGAGGGCTGAGGTTTAGAGACACTGACCTTTGAACAGCTGGCACTGGCATCAGCGTTGAGGTACCCTAATATAAGTGGCTCAGAGTTCCCTTGTTCAGTAGCAGATATTGTAGATGTACCAAACATTTAATATTGTGAACACTGACTGGAATGGGGTCAGCAGACTACCATGTCCGTGATTGCTTTTAAATTAAACGATCTTTTTATTTTTTAATGCAGCCCGTTTTCCTTAAAGGAAAACAGGTTACAATTAAAAAAGATAAATTAGAAGTTTTCTGTTAATTTTTTAAGAGCAGGCAGTGATCCGGGAGACCACTGCCTGCTCTTAAACAAACATTTGCAATGCAATAGGTCTCGCATTCATGCGAGTTTAAGCTATCGCCATTGTAAATGACAATGTCTTTTATTGATGTTTTAAAAACCAATTCCAAAATAAAAGGCATAACCATTTACAATGCCAATAGCTCAAACTTGCATAACTGTGAGACCTATTGCATTGCAAATGCTTGTTAATCCTTGGCATCTTTTCAGAAGAACCTCCGTTACATTTTTCAGAACTTTTGCTTGGGGATAGAAAAAATGAATGTGTTCGGGCAGGTATTAACGAGGAATATTTAAGGTATAGTGCCTTTTCCTTTGCTCTTACTCGCTACTTGTCTGTGTATGTAGAGCATATTCCTACAAAGACGCCAGCTACTGGGTGATAACGTGATGGTTAAAATGTCTTTTTTTATTGTAATATTATTCATTCTTTTTCCGCCAAATCGTTAGCTCTAAAAGCGAATATTTCCTATGATGTATGAAGGGCATCAGGCAGGGGCCCTAATGATCTTCGAGAATAACCCCCTATTCCTGTGCTGAAAAGTAAATAACATCACTAATTAGGGTGCACGCCCCTCCCTCACAGCCCTGTGCCTGCTGCATCATTATTAGCTATGCCCCTCGAACTTTTCTATTGAAAGTGTACTTTAACATGACTTCTGCTGGAGGTGTGATTCTTGGGTTCAACCCCTTGTAAAGAGTTGTTGGGGGCATGCAACATGCTGCCGGTGATGTCGAGAATTTTTATTTCACCGTACACAATGCAATTAATGTTTTCCCCTTGTGTGTTCTTGTCTGAACATTCACTTTATTTAATAAGCGAAAGATCTTGCACGGTGGTATAACATAGTCACAATGCCCACGCCCTGTACGACAACTGAATGTAAACAACACATCCCAAACTCCTAAACTTGAGGAACAAATTATAAAGTGAATTAAAACAGGATGGTGTTAACATCAATTTGACGTGGTTTACAAAACAAAACAAGTATCTTTCAAAATTAGGCCATGGGAGTGTGCCTGGTAAAATAGTGTAGAACATCGCATTTAGGTGTATCGCACATGAAGAGGTGCACGCTGAAGGAACTTGCGGTTTGTTAATTCATCTTTGAGGGACGAGAGGGCACGCTTCACAAAGAGAACAAGCGCGGACAAAAAAGTTGACAAGGGAGAGCGAGGGTGAGACAGGCAGTGGAGGAGCAAGCCACACTAACTGAAAACAGATGGCCTCTGCGCACCGCTGCTCGCTCCCGCAAGGTGGACGCCAGCACAAGCACGAGTGCTTGAAAAGAGCTGACCAATTTCTAAAGGTCATCTCATAGAGCAGCGCCTGCGCGCTACCTAGGCGAGACCTAAAAATGTTAATACTACCATTCACAAAGGAACCCCTTCCCATTTGCGAAGGGTTACCACCATCTTGAAGTTGATAGTAAAAGGCGAATATTTTGCTATAGCATTTCAATCGCAAAACATTCTTACGTACCGTTGCAATTCGGTATTAGGAAGGGACGCCCTAAACACACCCCTTCCTAACACCGAATCGCAAACCCTATTTGCAATTCGGTAATAGGTTACAGAGTCACAAATAGGGTTTGGTACTTAGGAAAAGCCTTTTGTCCGGCCACAAAGAGCCCGATTCTGCAAATTGGGCCGTGTGGGCCTTTGTCTCTAATCTGCGCAGGATTGAACTATGCATGCAGGCGATAAAATGGCAGGGTTTATTCACCGCACAGCCTGCTGCTGCTTTCTGCTGTAGCTGCTTCTCCAAATAAACGTTGTAAGCGCGGAAAAGACAGTTTGTTACTAGCTATAGGGTAGCGACAGCTGCAGTGCCACTAGTCGGGCGGATGGGGTAGGAAAATACAAAACGATTCCTGGTGCTGCCACCTTCACCAATCATGCGGTTATGTGAGCTCCACCATTCCTGGAAAACAACACAAGGAACCAGGATCCATATGAAATTGTGACCCGGGACTTCTTGTTATCTGTCCACTTGTCACCGTATGACCCAGTGCCACATGTGAGTCTCAGAGGCCCAGCCCGCGACTACCAACATAATTTGCTGTCGCACCGCCCTTCATACCCTTTCTCTGAACAGTGAAGTCCCCCCCTGCTGCTTTCTGCTGTTGGCAATTTGTTACTAGCCATAGGGTAGCGAAAGCCGCTGTGCCACTAGTCGGGCGGTTGCGGTAGGGAAATACACAACTATTCCTGGTGCTGCCACCTCGACTAATCATGCTGCTATGCGAGCTCCACCATTCCTGGAAAACAACACAGGTAACCGGTATCCACATGAGGTTGTGACCCGGAACTTCTTGCTATCTGTCCACTTGTCACCATATGACCCAGTGCCACATGTGAGTGTCAGAGGCCCAGCCCGCGACTACCAACGTAATTTGCTGTCGCACGGCCCTTCATACCCTTTCTCTGAACAGTGAAGCCCCCCCCGCTGCTGCTTTTTGCTGTTGGCTGTAGCACCCAAAAATGAAGGAAGGTGTGAACAGCTGCTGCCCAGTGGCTACTCCTCCACGTCACTCCTCAGTATGAAAACATTATGACTTAAATAAAATAAAAATCGCTGGAACCTGGTGCAAACCCAACAAATGCAGATACTTCCAGAATCCAATCTTTCTAGTAATCCTGAGAGGCATACAACAACCAATTGCATTGGAAAAGTCAAAAGGACTGGCTTTAAGGTAGCAAAACCTGCACACTAAAAGTGTGCATGGCTGTATTTGCATGTGTTCGGTCATTCAAAACAGATCTACTGAATTTGACAATGCTTTTTTTTATATTAAACCAATGTAGGAAGAACAACGGATAAGAGGCGGAGGGAGAAAACAAATGGAACATTTAAAAAGAAAAAAACAACTGCTTCACTATTGCCATCAAACAAAAGGACCATAAGGCTTTTTGGATCACACAGTGTACGTCAGTGAGTACCACGGATAACATGCTGTGTAGTAACATTTATTCCAAAGTTTGGGTTAGGCATTTTTGTCATTGTATAGTATCCCAAATGAAAACTGCCTGTTCCACACTTACCCTGAGAGTCATCTGGGAGAGCAGCCTAAACTAACCTTCACAATTGAAGAGGTGAAGCTATCCGCCAATCCCATGGCTCAAAAGTCCGGGACTGGACGGACTCTCCATTGACTTGGTAAATGTAGAACGGTGGGCCCTGCTCGTTACTAATGTATTTAACAATCTTCCCCCTTCAACAAGCTAGAGGAGTCTTGGTCTTATTCGACAACTGAGACAATATTTAAGAAGGATGACAGTTAGGAGCCTAAGTGCTACCAACCAATCTCTTAGATCGATAGTTCGGTTCAGAGTGTAGGTCGAGTTATTTTTAACAGGATGTGAGAATGGGCTGGTGAGCATAATATCCATCATTCAAGTCAGTTTGGGTTCAGGGAGAGGCTGGGTATGGTGAAGCACTGCCTGAATTTGCATCTCATTGTGGGGGAAATATACCATCGCTGAGCGTTGTCCATTGTACCTAGCGTTCATGGACCTCTCCACTGCCTTTGACTGTGTAAATCGTTGCAGGTTGCGGCATTTGTTACTGGATTTAGGTCTGCATACTAGGTCGGTAAACGTCCTGCACCCTTTACAAGAGCATTTGTGGGCCAGGGTATGGTTCGGAACAGGCAGGGGATTTTCAGAATCAATCTTGATCGTGGTGTTAGACAAGGCTACGTGCTGGACCCTTACTATTTATTTTATACATCAACAATTGGAGCGCCTCGTTATGTAATGTCACCAAAGATGTCCCCGTAATATGGAGAAGGCCTATCCCGGTGCTGATGTATGCTGAAAATGCGGTCCTATTGGCCTGCACACCTAATGCTTTGTGCAAGTTGGTTAATACTTTTGTCAAATTCTTGGCCGATCTAGATTTGTCTAACTTTAGTAACTCTCAGATTATGGAATGTGTTCAAAGGGCAGCAAGATTTCTTCTCTAGCACGTGGAAGCAATCATGTGAACCTTGTGCACAACTTCCCTTATCTGGGAGTATTGTTTGATTCTTCAGGTACATGGGGTTCCCACATCTCTGCTAGTACAGCAAAATTCTGCAGGGTGATAGGAGCACTTGAGTCTTCTGTGGCCAACTGGTCACAAGGCATTGACTCCCTTTTATCCATATACAGGTCTCACAAAGATCTGGGTTCAATCCATTGTTCTTTTGCTCACCACGCCACCCCAGTTTGGACACAGCCATATGCAAATCAGTCTTGACCCTGTTCCGCATGGGAACAGTCCAACCCTAACTGCCAAGCCAGGTCCTCCCTGGACCAGAACCAAGCATCCTGGGACCGGTGTTGGGGCATCAGCCCTCATCAGCCAGGGTAGCTTGAATCCAGTGGCGCAGTGAGCATAGGACCCACCTCTGGGCATACCATTCCCACTTAGGGCGACAAAAGCAAAAAGAACAAATGATGGACGGAATGCTTAACAATGCAAACATTAACTCCCAGCAAAAGAACAATGAATTTAACCAGATCTCTTGACTGGGGGGTGAATGTTTGATTCATTCAGCATTCAGTCCATCATTTGTTGCTGCAGCACTTTAAACCCTAAGTGGGATGGGTATGCCCAGATGTGGGTCCCTTGCTCACTGTGCCACTGGATTCCAGCCTGGCTGATGAGGGTGTATCCCGAAACCAGCCACAGGATGCTTGTTTTTGGTCCAGGGAGGAACCGGCTTTGCAGTTTGGGGTGGACTGTCCCATGAAGAACAGGATCAGGACTTATTTGCATATGGCTGGGTCCAAACTGGGGTGGCGCAGTGAGCAAAAGAGCGTTGGATTTAACCCAGGTCTCTTGACTGGGGGTGAATGTTTGATTCATTCAGCATTCTGTCAATCATATGTGCGGGCGCAGCACTTTTCGCCTTAAGTGGGATGGGTATGCTCTTGCTCGCTGTGCCACTGGATTCAAGCTAGCCTGGCTTATAAGGGGCTTTACCCCGAACCCGGTGCCAGGATGCTTGTTTCTGGTCCAGGGAGGAAGCGGTTTGGCAGTTCGGGCTGGACTGTTCCCATGAGGAACAAGGTCAAGACTGATTTTCACATGTCTAGGTCCAAACTGGGGTGGTGCAGTGAGCAAAAGAACAATGGATTTACCCAGATCTCTTGACTGGCGGTGAATGTTTGATTTATTCGGCATTTCATCCATTTGTTGCCGCAGCACTTCTCAAGAAAAACTGGCATTAGAAAAGTCAATCAGTTTATATTTGTACTGGGTGCTACTGGCTTTGCCAATGCTTGTTTGTGTACAGAGAGGAATTGCAGGCAAAATCATCTAAAAAATGTATGCTGCAGGCAAAAGGATTGCTTTATTTTCTATAGCATCTATTTTCAAATGCTTTGATCAGTGCTCACCCCCAGGGGCTGCTTGTATACTGTAAAAGAGTTATACATGCGTTCCAACGGAGGAGGAAGGGAACTTCTAAACAGCAAATAGAAAAGAAACGCTGTGACACCAACATGTCCCTGTGGGCTTATCCAAGATGTGATTGACAATGCCGCATAGCTGAGGGTTCCAAAGCAAAAGAAAGACCAATAAACCTAACACTATACTAAGGTACACAAACGCAGGTCTAATATACAAAAATATCTTCACTTTTTTAAAAAACATGTATTTGAATACAAAACTAACCCAATATTGTTTTTAAAAAAATCCCACTCTCTTCTATAACCCTAAACCCTCTCATATTGAAGTATATTTCTATTATCTACCGTAGAAAAACAACTTGTCTGTTGACAGTCCTAAATATCTTGTCTTCATCTCATTATTTTAAGTTCATCTTGATGTCACAATACTCTGTCTTCTCAATCCATAGGAAGCCAATGGCTGAAGGTTCTCCCAACTCCCCTCAAAGTACGTACAGGATACAATATTTCACCAAGAACAGTGCATGTTCCATTACACGTCAAACCTAAAAACTTTGCGGATCACACATCTTTTTTCTGCGATTACGCCTATCTTACTTCTTGATATAGGTATGTTTGAGTACGTCACACTTAATACAGGAGTAAAAAACAACTACTCACTTGAAAAGCTGTGCGAATCCGTCCCTTTAATTTTTATTTTCAAAGAAGGTATAATCTGCCAAAGGATAACAGTAGCTCTGTGGGTGTTTCAGAGCTTTTCTGAGCCGGGTGTGCCTATGCCTAATGGCGAACAGCCTCTGCAGATAACAACCCCCTTTGTCCTGCTCCAGCTGAAACCTTAAATCTGTGGGATATTTTCAAGGCGCTGGCACGATGCGGTTCACTCTAATGATATCCCCTAAAGTGGACTCCACCTACCTCGCCTTCTAACCCGGGACTTTGCCTTCGGCTCGGCCTGCAATTATGGAAAACTTCTAACAGTTTCCAAGTTATTGCAAAGTCTGTAGGATAAACACAGTGCTCCTAAAATATTCCTCAGTCAAATCCATTATTATAACTTAAATACCCTGCTGGCAATGCAAACAAAAAAGAAGAAAAAAAACCTATAAATACACGATTCTGTGTTCATGGCATTGAGACTGACATCGGGCTACCACATGCGTTTGAATATATTTGGAACTGTATCGAGAACACGTTAAAAATGCTAAAAACATCATAACAAGTTGGCAAAAAATATGCAGCTTCATTGTCAAAAAGATATCTAGTCACATTTTAAAATACAGTGCAACTGAGCATGTTTGAAATATATCCCCAGATATAAGGGGTGGGGGTTTCAAAGCAATACAAATTTCACTTGCCCAGGAGCACACAATCTGAACAATGTGGGAAAGCCAGGAACCCTTATGAAGCCAAAGCCGTTAAGTTCAACTTATAACTTCATTTTGAGTAAGGCGCGTGGTCATTGGCCGGCCTGCCTGCTCAGCAGAGGCTACGGTCCCTGCGCCAATGGCGGTAGACCGTCGCCATCTTTGACAGGCAGGCGAGTTTCTCTGTGCCTTGAGCAATTGCACAGCTGTAGCGGTTTCATTGAACTCTCTGAAGCTCTGCCCAGAGGCCAGCATGTTTGATACATCCCTCAGCAAAGTTTTTTGTTTTTCCATTACAAACTCTGGAGTTTGTTGCTGAAAAACAAGAAATTCCAAGCCTCACAATCCTTGCGTTTTTCTCAACGACCATTCCCCCGGCTTCTCTCTCGTATACTTCAGTGTGTGAAAAACACATTGAGGTGCAGTGTGGCAAGGCCCTGCTACAAATGCTAAGATGAAGGGGCTATACAGGGATGTCAAATGTAGGCACGCAAGAGCCATATTCTGACTGCCAGGCTTTCCCGGAAAGGAAAAATATAAGGCATACTAACTGCCCTTAATGTGCTTCCCTCACACTGAAGTGTATGAGAGATAGGGGCGAGGTCACTGAGGAACACCCCTGACTCCGCCCCTAAGCATCACTGGCCATGGCTGCCATTATGCATCACAATTCAAACACCCATCGCCCTCACATGTTTCCTGATGAAAGGAAGGCAGGTTGAAGTGGAAAACGCTGCAAAGTCCTAGTGTTTCGATCGGTGGACATCTGTTTGTTGGGTTGTTTCATAAGGATGAGGCTTCAACAAAAACCACACCCAAACCTTCAAAAGCCCCTTTATATCCGATACCCATACCATATACAAGAAGCCAATAATGTGAAGCTTAAGGTTGTGAGATGGCAAAGCGACTTGGAGTAGGCAAAATATGTTTCTGATTGAGTTTGCCAAGATTCCACCGAGCAAGAAACTGAGAAAATATGTAGAACACGTGTTATTACTCAACCCATGCCTGAGTTTACTGCCCATTCTGTCACCCCACCTTCCTTTTTACAGGATAGTAGGATGCTGGAGAAACTCTCGAAAAGACACTTGTCATTGTTTTTCTGAACTGATAGTTGTAGATGTATTTACTTCACTTTTTGTACTTGGCAGATTAATAAATACTCCTGTTCTTAAAGTTATCTGCCAAAGTTTTGAAAGAAATGTTATTGCGATTTAATAAGGACATTTCCAGACCCAAGACAGTTTTAAGACTGTTATGCCAGATAAGAAAGCCTGATTTACAAAGGGTTTTGCCTTCGTTAAGGCGGTCCTAAATCAGGGAAACTCCCCTGCAAACCAGGCCCAATAATCTTTGGGTTATCCTAAACCAGGAAAGGCAGAATTAAGACTATCTTAAAAGCAGCCACAAGTCAGGCCCTCTTGCATGAAGCAAGACAACTTTAAGGAGGCATTAAGCCTGCAAAACCCTCTTGTACCTAGGGCCCGATCACCTTGCTTTGTCTACAGACTTCTCTCCAGAGATGAAGCCACATTTATCAGCATAAAATGCGAGCTGCCAGGCTTTAAAACAAACCACTTATGAGCCCCCTTACCCTGGCTGTCCCTTTTCAACCTTGTATTAAAGTTTTGACTGAAAAATCCCATATTATCCTTCTGTCTCATCACTCTGTAACCCGTTTTAACTAGGTTAATGAGGATTTCTAGCTTCGATTTCCCTTGTTAATCCCCTGTGAATGGCATCATCAGGGCCTTCCAGATAGAATGAGTCCACGTAACCTCAGCACATTGATCAATCTCTCTCTCATCAACACAGCAGCACGCTCTTATCCCGACAATGCTGTCTCATCCGTTCATCCTTCTGAGGTCTGTAAGTAAGTAACATTCTTTATTGCTTGATTATTTAAAATTATTGCAATCACAACACTTCACATCTCGATCTTGAAAACTAAATTGATCATTAAAAAATTCATTACAAAGCAAAACATCTTCCCAACACATAAAATAAGAAACTGTCCCATATATACAATTTAAAACTTATCAATTAGATCAAATCCAACCACATAACATCAAAAATTACAGCATAATATTGCACATCTTATATTTTAAGATGACGGCGTGCACAGCATACCATTTCCTTATACATAATGGAAAGATACTTAACAAATAATTACTTTCAGCTAAAAAAACTTTACACATGTTGTAATTCAAAGTATTAACACTAAGGTGCAAAATTAACTAATAAGAGATAGTTTCTAATGTACTTATTCTTGCACAATTTACATTTCAAGGTACCAATGTGCAAATATTACGGCAGCCATACTATTAAAACAATAATAAAGTGCATCAATTTATGGTAATAGTGGCCCTTTTGTTTGTACATTTCAAATTGTCACCCTCACAACGTGATCACTAAGTATTAAAGATAATAAGCCAGATAAAACAAATAGTCAAAAGAGCCGTAAAAACACTGGAGATCTACCTTATTGTATCAAACATTGTTCAACTGCCATTAAAATTTTTACCAAATGACACAATAATGGAATCGATTTGCCAGATAGTGACATGATTAAGGCCTGACAAGCAGATCTAGCCCCGCTCTTCAAGAAATGTGGTCTCAAAACTGTACGTCGAAGCTTAGTCAACGTGGGGCACACACACACTATATAAGCTAGAGTTTCCTGTGGCCAACCACAAAGTCTACAGTTAGAGTCCGGCCACTGTTTGATCCACAATTGCGTGCCCTCCTTCGTTGGATTTAATCCCATATGTAACCTTAACCCCTTCCCTGCTCATGACGGAGCCGCTCCGTCATGAGCCACGGTTGCCGTGTGCTCATGACGGAACGGTTCCGTCATGTTACGGCCGTTGGCGGCCGCTCCGCCTACGCGGCGCTGTTTCCCCGCCTGTGCGGGGGGACAACGCAAATGGGCGGAGTCATGACGGAACCGTTCCGTCATGAGCACAGCTCAACCGTGGCTCATGACGGAGCGGCTCCGTCATGAGCACAGCGCCACCGCGCTGCCCCCCCGCACCGCGGCGGAATTCCCGCCGCGGTGAAAGGGTTAAAAACTTATTTTTAAACTTTGCTGAAAAAAAACAATGAAAATACGGCTGAATACGCAGGGTTTGGTATGAGTTAATAACATACCATGCATCATTTTTCTCTGCTAATTCGATGTTATCCAATTTAAGCTATTCAGTTTTGATAAGCTTTTTTAAAATTAACTTATAGTTGGGCATTGTCAGACCTTGTAGTGCAATTTGCAGGCTGATATCTCTTAGGGAAGTTAAAATATAAGCTCTCCAGCTAGCCGCATATTTGTCTATTTCTTGCCAACAAATGTTCCCTAGAGATGCTGGGGCTGATGTTGACAATGCGACCATACATTTAAAAAAAACTCCTTCTGAAACCAGACTCTGTCTCTGGAGACCAAACTCCAGTCTTATTCCTGCTTGACACACTGATTTGGCAATCCCAAAAGTTGCTTTGAAAACCTTGACAACCAATAGGTCAAGCACCTTCGCATCTTTCCCTCTGATAATGGGAGAGCCATATATGAGGGTTGGATGTAATTTGGCTTTAATTACTTTAAGAATAAAATCATATGATTGGCAGTTCAATGATTTTTTTTAACATTTAAAAGCATGGATCAAGGACACAGCCTTTACCCTTAGGTCCTTAAAATGAAATTTAAAAGACACACGGTTGTCAAACACTACCCCTAGGTATATATATATGTCTTAACAATGTCAATTGTACCTGCTCTGGCCTTCCAGGAATTAAACTTCTGTTAAGCTACACCGATTTTCATCACTTTGTTTTTTTTTAACATTCAATTCAAGGCCATTCTGTTGGGTATAGTCGTCAAAGGCGGTAATACGTCTTTGTAGACCGATAGGGGTATGACACACAAGTATGGTGTCATCAGCATACTGGAGGTAGCTAATTTTCACCCCCCCCATCCTAGGAACATGCCCATTAACAACATCCAAATGCTGGGAAAGATCTAATGAGAATAAATTAAATAAACAGGGGGCAAGGACACAACCCTACTTTAGGCCGTTATATGTTCTTATCTTTCTTGATAAGGAATTGCCATCACCCAACTTAACTTGAACCCAAGTATCGGTATACAAAAGAATAATAGCCTTCAACAATTTCCTTGAGATGCCCCGATCTGCCAATTTTTTCCATAACAGGTTTCGTGGCACAGAGTCAAAGGCTGCCTTTAGATAAACAAACAAAACTTATATATTGCTTTTATTGAAGACAGCCCTCTCCGCAAGTAAGAGTTAAAGCAAACAAATTTGTAACAGTGGATTGGCCTTTCTGGAAGCCAGTCTGGTTAAATGGAATAATGCCCTCCTGCGTAGCCCAATCTTCCAATTCTATCAAAAGAGTGGAAGCAAACACCTTTGCATCAACATCAGTAAGCGATATTAATCGAGAGTTGTGGGATTAGCCACCGGGCCGCTCTTATCAATGGGTTGCAGTATACTGCCTTGCCAGGATTCTGGGACCATTCCCAAAATCAACACTTCCCTGAATAGACAATGCAAAATGCCGGCCCACATGTTAGCATTAGCACGAAACAGGGCATTAGGTAACCCATCACCTGTAAAATAAGTAACAGTTTCTACAGATTTTAAATAATTGTATATAGCATATTTTATATATAAGTGCTTTGGGTCAAAGTGCTACAGCAATAAAAGATATATTTAGGACTTTAAAGTTTTAAAACTCGGTCTCAGACAAGCCGAACGCCGGTGGCGCAAAAACTACGCCTCCGAAGCCAGGGTAGAGTTCCTATCCCTACTCAAAGGGTATAAATCCTCTATTGCGTTAGCCAAAACCACGTACTTCTCCAACAAAATTGTGGAGTCAGCCAACAAAACTAAAAGCATCTTCTGGATTGTGGAGGAGATATCCTACCCCGACAGAGTTTCCATCAAACCCCACCCTTCCCAGAAGCTCTGCGACTCTCTCAACCACTTCTTTATCGAGAAGATCGCAAAAATCAAAAACAGCATCTCGGTGCTGCCCTATTGGACCCTTCTGTGCCCCCAGCCAACCCCCACGCTGATCCTTTTTACCCCCAGTCTCTCACTCAGATTCCCCTTATTACGGAGGCGGACTTCCCCACCCTCCTCAGCAAAGTCACCTCAGGATCTCCCACTGATTGCTGCCCCCCCAAGATCTTATGCAAGGCCTTTACTGCTTGCCCCGCCCCCCCCTTGGCACTGCTGAACAACTCCCTCACCTCCGGCCTAGTCCCTAGTATCTTCAAGACAGCTGAGGTAGTACCCATCCTAAAAAACCCGACAGCTGATCCCACGATTATGAGCAACTTCCGCCCCATCTCCCTCCTCCCTTACCTCGGTAAGGTGCTTGAGACCCATGTTACCCACATCCTGAGCTCGTTTGTTGAGCAGTCCCATTTTCTTGACTCCCAACAGGCCGGCTTCAGGCCCGCCCACTCTACTGAGATGGTCATACTTTCTGTCATGGAAGAACTGCGCAGGGGAGCGGACTCTAACACCAGCCAGGCCCTGGTACTTCTGGACCTCTCGGCCGCCTTTGACACGGTCGACCATGTCATCTTGGTCGACCGTGTCAGGCAGGCTAGGATAGGGGGTACCGCCCTTGACTGGGTCCGCTCGTTTCTCACCAGCCGCCAACAAGCGGTCCGGCTATCCCAGTTCTCTGCGGACAGGGTTGGGCTGACCTGCGGTGTGCCTCAGGGATCCTCTCTGTCCCCACTCCTTTCTAACCTATACCTCACCCCTCTGATCAGTTCTCTCCGAGATAAAAATGTCTCCGCATTTAATTATGCGGACGACATCCAGTTAGTCTTTAACATCGACTCCTCGGACCAGTCAGTCTCCGACTTTCAAGCCACCCTCTGCCATATCAGCAATTGGATGGGGGCAAATCACTTGAAACTCAACCCCGACAAGACCGAATTGGTTCTTGTCGGAGGCCCTTCCAACCCCTGGAACTCCAACTTCTGGCCCATCAGTCTGGGCCGTCCTCCCCGCCCTACTGATTCGGCAAAAAGTCTCGGGGTTATCATCAGCAAAGACCTTTCGATGAAACCCCAGATAAATGCCACTGTCTCCTCTTGCTTTTTTCAACTCCGCAAAATCCGGAAAATCGCACGCTTCCTCACCACCGAAGCCCTTACCTTGGCCCTTCTGGCTTTAGTCATCTTCAGAATTGACTACGCCAACTCCTTGTACGTAGGCATCCCTGACTTCCAGCTTAAATGCTTGCAGCTTGTTCAGAACCAGGCGGCTCGCCTCATCTTCCATCAACCGAGGCACCACCACACCCGCCCTCTACTAAAATCCCTGCACTGGCTCCCTGTTTCTGAACGCTGCAAATTCAAGTTAGGCTGCCTCGTCTTTAAATCTTTGGTCGGCCTTGGCCCCTCGTTCATTTCCTCTCTCATTCACCCGTATGTCCCCTCCCGCAATCTGCGCTCGGCTCATCTGGCTCTTCTCAAAGTCCCCAGAGTCAAGCGCAAGAAATGGGGCGGCTTAAGATTCTCGTTCCTAGCCCCATCTCTCTGGAACACCATCCCCCTGGACATTAGATCAGCTTCGCCTTACATCCACTTCAGATCCCTCCTCAAGACTCACCTATTCCACTCGGCGTACAACTAAACCAAATTTCCTTCTTTTCCTTGCTCCCCCCTTCCTCTTCTTCCTCACTACTGCCTTCACCCTCGCCTCCCTCTCATCCCTCAGGCAGTTGCTTTCCGTTCTTTACCTCAGCGCCAAGAAACTGTATAGTGTACGCCGCGCTTTACAAATGCTTTTCACATCACATCACATCACATCACATGTAATACTACCTCACCAGCCTACCAGAATGTGACTCTCACAACATTTTCGGTTATGCACTGAAGATACTCATTATGCAGTCGCCACACCAAAGTAAGTTAGGCAGAAGCACAGTGTTCATGTTGTTAGTTTGCATTAGTTCAGCGCCAGCACCAATATTATGGCAACACAGCACATTTTCTTGCCACAGTACATTTTCTATCTGGCGTTCTCAAGTGCGGATCTGGAAAGCCTATGCACGGAATTCTCTGAACCATCTTTGGATAGGGTGTGCTGTGTAGTGAGTGTTGGTAGTTTGTTGTTACTAGAGAGTCTCTTTGAAGCTAAGTTTCAATTTGATGTAAGTAAATTAGTGTGAAAGTATAGTAAGTTTGTCCTATGAAGAACTTTGTGGTGTTTTATCTGTGTGGGTGGATGTTCCACAAATGTTTCCATTGAACTAAAAAACCACAGAAATTCAATTAAAGTTAACAGCGCTAATAATACCTTGCAACCCCGCCATGCACTGCTAATAATCTCACATATTACATCACTCAGGACATATTTTATGACATAATCTACGACATCACTGATTACCTCATCCAATGAATGTGTGTTTTATAGTTTTCATAGTGGCGGGTAACTACCATATTAGTTTTCTACCTAATTTTTTACAGTCTCCAGGTGTGCTTACAAAACGCATGTGCTCCTTGTGCATCATAGGTGTCTAGAGATATTGAACACATTATAAATCTTGGCACTGAAGAGTAAATCTGTGGCAGATAACGGTTGACAACTTGTGTCCAGTATGCTCCACACAAGCTTTCTGGTTCTGCAGAAGAAGATTCCACCAGGACAAATATTGTACGTAGTAGATACTAAGTACTGTAAGCATCCTTGAGTTATTAGACAAAATCTTGCTCAGCATGATAATTTCTATAAAACATAGAAGATTGTGTTCTAACCTATGCACATGTGCATTTTCTGCTTCAGAAGATGGGCTAGCTGTAAAGTTTTCACCACAGTATGACGGCTGAAGGTAGTATAATCTTCAGCAGCTTCAGGCCTTGGTTATTTTAAGCGAAAAGCATCTTTTTTTTTTTCTACAAGTGTTCCATAAAGTGTACACTGCTCTCAGAAGATACTTTTTAATACTCTGCGGTGTATTTCTCATGAGAGTTTCACTGTCTGCAAGCAATGTGGCACAGAGTAAACTCTATAAAGATGAAACACTGTTTACAGTACCCACTTTTCTACTCATTTCAACTTCATCAATGTAGGTTTGGTGACTGTGAGGGGTTTGATACAGATACAAGCTGCCCACAGTAGAACATTAATTTTGGAACAGCTGTTGATTATCTTCAGGAACTTAGCTTTCTCTGAACAGTTGTATACATAATGAACATTATGAGCAATGAGGGTTTCTCCTATATCTGTGGATGAATGTTATTGTGAACTAGGCTACCCGAGAAGTGTATGGCATAGGGTCAATGCTGCACACAACACATGCTTGCTATAACTAAGGAAGTTGCTTCTGTAATGGCATTAATGATGCTTCATATTATTCTGAGCTATTTTGTACTTACTTTCAGGCCTCTAATGTCATACTAGTTTGTCGAATAATGTGTACAAAAGTAGCTTGGATGATGTCATCAGTGAGGTTATAAATCATGTCACAGCACATGAATGATGCAATATGTGCAGTCATAAGCAGAGCATGGTGGAGGTACAAGTTATAGTTAGCTTTATAAATGGTGAATTTCTGGTTTGTTTTTTTAGTTCAAAACGTTAATGTTGTCACTGACATATTCATCTAACCATAACATTACTTTAACCTTTTGTTTTTTTCCAGTGAATTTACAGGGTTTATTTTAAGCGTAAAGTAATATTTTATTACCAGACGTAAAGTCAACTCCCCGCTGTTCACGGAGAAAGGGTTTGCCGCAAGCTTGCCCTGAGGCCAACCCTCCACAGGCAGCTAACACTACGCTTCGGCCATGCATAGCAGGGGGTTAGAAACAAACCCGGAGGCCGCCAACCCCACGCTGGGCACAGCCTTTATTCGCACGTGGCGTGGTGTGGTGTTGGCTTGCAGCCAGGGACTACGTCCAATGCTGCAAAGGGAGCCATCTGGAGACAGCCAACCCCATACTGCCCACAGCCTTGGCCTGTGCGCAGCAGCTCGTTGGCCACAGGGCTTAGCCTGCCACCAGGCCCTGTGGCCAAACCCCTGGCAGGCTGCCAGCACCACTAAGTGCACAGACTTTGGTTGGGCTTCAGGCCCCACGGACCCCATCTCCTGAGATCAAAACATATATATTATGGGGAGAGGGCATGCAGCCCTCTACCCAGCCCTTAATTGCCCCAGGGACCCGAACCACCAGGACCAGTTCCAATAAAAAGGGGAGGAGGGCCGTGTGCCCTCCCTCAAAGCCTTAAAAGGCCCGGGAAACCCTATTCACCATGCAACCACCCCCCCCCCGCTCGAGCCTTATTAGGCCCGAAGACCGCTTCCCCTAGGGCCAAATACAATAAAAAAACGGGAGGGAGGCTGTATGGTCCTCTCCCAAAGCCTTTGGAGGTTTCGGGGATTCCATCACCTGTGGCCAAAATCTAATGGGATGTGTAGCCTCGCTCCCCAAACCTGAATACGCCCCAGGGACCTCATTCTCCCGGGCCAAATATTATTAAAAAAAGGATCCAATTGGCCGCACTCTGCTCGTCCTACCAGCATGTTACCCCAAGGAACTGTGGTCCATGTAGTGGCGACGGCGCTTACGCCTGTGCCAAAAGTATTCGAAGAAAGTAAGTGTCGCATTAGCCATCCCTGGACACGTGTTTCGAGGTAGTTGCCTCTCGTCAGCAGGGAGTAGGTGAGTGTGTGGGGTTGCCGCGTAGACTGCCAAAAAAGTATTATCAGGTAAAGTACCACTCATGGCGCGCAGGTGCTGATCCGGGGCTCGTCAGCCCAATGGCTCAAGGGAGCCTTAATACAAAAAATCCAATTGGCCGCACTCTGCTCGTCCTACCAGCATGTTACCCCAAGGAACTGTGGTCCATGTAGTGGCGACGGCGATTACGCCTGTGCCAAAAGTATTCGAAGAAAGTAAGTGTCGCATTAGCCATCCCTGGACACGTGTTTCGAGGTAGTTGCCTCTCGTCAGCAGGGAGTAGGTGAGTGTGTGGGGTTGCCGCGTAGACTGCCAAAAAAGTATTATCAGGTAAAGTACCACTCATGGCGCGCAGGTGCTGATCCGGGGCTCGTCAGCCCAATGGCTCAAGGGAGCCTTAATACAAAAAATCCAATTGGCCGCACTCTGCTCGTCCTACCAGCATGTTACCCCAAGGAACTGTGGTCCATGTAGTGGCGACGGCGATTACGCCTGTGCCAAAAGTATTCGAAGAAAGTAAGTGTCGCATTAGCCATCCCTGGACACGTGTTTCGAGGTAGTTGCCTCTCGTCAGCAGGGAGTAGGTGAGTGTGTGGGGTTGCCGCGTAGACTGCCAAAAAAGTATTATCAGGTAAAGTACCACTCATGGCGCGCAGGTGCTGATCCGGGGCTCGTCAGCCCAATGGCTCAAGGGAGCCTTAATACAAAAAATCCAATTGGCCGCACTCTGCTCGTCCTACCAGCATGTTACCCCAAGGAACTGTGGTCCATGTAGTGGTGACGGCGATTACGCCTGTGCCAAAAGTATTCGAAGAAAGTAAGTGTCGCATTAGCCATCCCTGGACACGTGTTTCGAGGTAGTTGCCTCTCGTCAGCAGGGAGTAGGTGAGTGTGTGGGTTGCCGCGTAGACTGCCAAAAAAGTATTATCAGGTAAAGTACCACTCATGGCGCGCAGGTGCTGATCCGGGGCTCGTCAGCCCAATGGCTCAAGGGAGCCTTAATACAAAAAATCCAATTGGCCGCACTCTGCTCGTCCTACCAGCATGTTACCCCAAGGAACTGTGGTCCATGTAGTGGCGACTGCGATTACGCCTGTGCCAAAAGTATTCGAAGAAAGTAAGTTTGTTTATATTCAGGCTCCCTTGAGCCGGTGGGGCTGACGAGCCCTTGGCTACGCATCTGCGCACCTTGAGTGGTACTTTACCTGATTATATTTTTTGGCAGCCTACGCAGCAACCCTACACACACACCTACTCCCTGCTGACGAGAGGCAACTACCTCGAAACACGTGTCCAGGGATGGCTAACGCGACACTCATTTTCATTTTAAACTTTTGGCATAGGCGTACCCGCCGACGCTACTTCATGGACCACAATTCTTTGGGGTAACACGCTGGTAGGACTAGCAGAGTGCGGCCAATCGGATTTTTGTTTATATTCAGGCTCCCTTGAGCCGGTGGGGCTGACGAGCCCTTGGCTACGCACCTGCGCGCCTTGAGTGGTACTTTACCTGATTATATTTTTTGGCAGCCTACACAGCAACCCTACACACACACCTACTCCCTGCTGACGAGAGGCAACTACCTCGAAACACGTGTCCAGGGATGGCTAACGCGACACTCATTTTCATTTTAAACTTTTGGCATAGGCGTACCCGCCGACGCTACTTCATGGACCACAATTCTTTGGGGTAACACGCTGGTAGGACTAGCAGAGTGCGGCCAATCGGATTTTTGTTTATATTCAGGCTCCCTTGAGCCGGTGGGCCTGACGAGCCCTTGGCTACGCACCTGCGCGCCTTGAGTGGTACTTTACCTGATTATATTTTTTGGCAGCCTATGCAGCAACCCTACACACACACCTACTCCCTGCTGACGAGAGGCAACTACCTCGAAACACATGTCCAGGGATGGCTAACGCAACACTCATTTTCATTTTAAACTTTTGGCATAGGCGTACCCGCCGACGCTACTTCATGGACCACAATTCTTTGGGGTAACACGCTGGTAGGACTAGCAGAGTGCGGCCAATCGGATTTTTGTTTATATTCAGGCTCCCTTGAGCCGGTGGGGCTGACGAGCCCTTGGCTACGCACCCGAGCGCCTTGAGTGGTACTTTACCTGATTATATTTTTTGGCAGCCTACGCAGCAACCTGGGGCCAAAGCAATTGAAAATAGAAGGCCCCCCTACTTGTGTCTTCTTGGGCCTCAGGAAACCCATCGCTAGGGCCAACTTTAATAAAAAATAGGATGGGGCATGCACACCCCCTTGCTGAATCTTTATAGGCCCGGAGACCCCAATCCCGTGTTGTACCTTTTTTTAATAGGGAAGGTGGGGGCCATGCGCCCCCCCCCCCAAGCCTATTTTGGACCCGGGACCACATCCCCTGGGACCGGAGTCAGTTATTGGCAGGTGCCCTGAAGCCCACCCAGGGCACCCGCAGACTAACACGTTGGGGGGCCATGGGAGGGGGGCAGGCTCCCTGGGGCCCAGCTGGCTCCCCACATGATGGGGCAGTCTGCATTGCTCCGGCCCGGATGGAGCAGTTGCATTTATGCTGCTCCCTCCAGGCAAGAGCAATATGTGTTATGCTTTCCTGCTTTCAGAAACAAAACACTCAATCCCAGCTGGCTGGAGCATTTTTAAATCTCCCGTTGGAAGCAGACTTTAGTGCTTGCTCCCCCTGACAAAGCAATCTGGCCCAGGGGGATGGGGTCCCTGGGGGCCACTATAGGCTCAGTGAGGGGAGAGACAAGGCCCCCTACCCTTTAATTAAACTGACGGCCCTGTGGGATAGGGTCTCCAGGGCCTTTTAAGAATTGGGAAGGGGGACAAGCAGACCGCCTTCCCTTAAAAAGTGCATTGGACCCTAGGGGAAGGGGTCCCTGGGTCCAAAAAAGGCTTGGAGGGGAGGGGGGAGGTTGCGTGCCCTCTCCCCTCAAATGTAACCAGGCCAGGGGGATGGGGTACCCAGGGCGCTAAGTGGGCTGGGAAGGTGAAGCTCTGAGAGAGAGAGAGAGAGAGAGAAAGAGAGAGTGTGTGTGTGTTAGTTATAACACTGTGGCCTTGGGGGCAAGGTATCCCTACAGTGACCCTTATAATCACTTTTCTTTTTTAAACGTCAAGACTCTGGGCTAAGCCCCTGAGTCCTGTAATGGCTTCCAGCAACATTTTTCTCAAGTTGATAGCAGCCAAACAGAGCGCTCACTTTTGCAGGAGTCTGAATCCTGTGAGAGCAACATAGCTCAAGGGGAAAACATCTCCCTGTGCCAAGCTCTGTTTTAACTGGTGCTCCCGCAAGACTCTCGACAGACTCTTGCGGACCCAACTGTCCAGATAAACAAATATTTGATAATTTCTCGAAAACTACTGAATAGATTTACAGCAAATCACAAGAATCGCAATCTGTGACCAGGATCTAGTTTCCGGCCAAATTTGGTGAAATTCTGTTCAACAGTTTTTGCGTAGTGCTGCCTAAAGAAATCTATGGAAAAGACATGGGAAACGTATCTTTTTTGGAGCCTCCCCCACCCCCCCTTTTCTCAGTTGACAGAGCACCCCAAAGAATTCCAGGAAGGAGCTGAAGTACATTTGCTTATTTTTGTGGAGAATTTTGTGAAGATTCATCAAACGGGGCAAAAGTCATTAGCAAAAGAAAACAACAAAAAATGCCTAGTCTAAGTAAAAGCAAATTTAACTATAACTATCCAGTGGCAAACGCTATATATGTATATTCTTGAGTTTATCCCGTCCAGGATAACTTATACTGCACATCGTTATGATTTGCCAACTAGTTTTCTTTTTATTTTCAGTGCTCCCTGGGAGTGCATATTTTCTTGTTCTCTCCCAGCGCGCTGCTTCTCCCTCACATTTCTACCCCCCATCAAGCTCGAACCTGGCATTCACTGCCCTCCCAGCTTTTATTTTTTAGATGTATTTATGTTTTTCAAACGTTTTAGCTACTCTATTGTGTTCTCTCTTCTCTTGTCACACAGAGGAGTTAATGTCCTAACAAGCCCTCTGCCGCTGCATTGCACAAACTATTGTGCTGCAACATGGTCGGGTTGAAAAGTGGATATTTTTCCATATTTTGTTATGGAAAAAGGAACCATTGTGTGAAATCAATTCGCTCTATTGTTTTCTCTAGAGCACAAACTTTGATTCATTTGGTATACAGAAGCAACTCGAACTGCCATGGTTTCTTTCCACCAGTGCACACATCCTGTCATATGGCCCCATCCTTATAACACAATGTCTTATGTTCATGAGGTTCTGTGCTTTATGAAATTTTCAATGTAACTATCAATGAGCCATGAACAAGGCAAGGTTTTTTCAGCTCAGCAGGCAAACCAGCCTTTTGCCTGCTGCAGCACCAACCAGTCTGATAAAATGGCAATTTTAGGGTAATTGTGCCACTAACAGATGGTGCTTTAAGGCTGCTGCCTGTACCCAACTCAGTGGACCAAAGATGGGCTCATTTTTTTAATTCAGGAGCAGCTATTTTTTACTTCCAATATACAGTTGTGTTAAGACTAAGTTTATGAGCCATGCTGCACTTAATAGAATGGAACTATCTTCATACTATCTTAATCCTATGTCCTAGTAACCTCGGATAGCAAGTCATCATGTTTTGTCTCCCCATGTGAATCAAAGAGTAATGGAAATTTAATATTTACATGATACTAGCCTGATCTTTAATTGGCTGTCTACTATCTTTTTGTCATCAGTTGGCACTGGAGAAACCCACCACATCAAATTCATATAGGGCCAGACGCACAAACACATTTTCTCGTTGCACAACCTCAGCTAAGGTAAAAAACAGGGTTTATGGGAAGAAAATGTGCTTTTCAAATATACTAAATCCATTTAGCAATTTGGTAACATGTTACTGAATTGCAAGATGGGCTTAGGAAACGGTTAGGAATCCCTATTTGGAAGGGGAGTGTTTAGGGCGTCCGCCCCAAATAGTGATTGCTTATGGAATATATTAATGTTTTGGGACCCTAATCTGGTTGCAAAACATTAATATTTTACCAAACACTGAAAGGGATTGGTACCCCGTTCGCAATTGGGAGCGGCACCATTCCCTTCTGTGAATGGTCAAGAATTTTTTTGTTTTTGGGGAGCAGGCATTGATCCATGGGACTAGTCTTGAAATAATAGTTTAAAAACATTTTTTTTTTAAACACGTCGTTTCATTTAAGGAAAATGTGCTGCATTTAAAAAATGCTTTATTAAAAAAGTAATCACAGACACAGTAGTCTTCTGGCCCCAGCAGGGCCCCATTCCTGTGATGGCAGTTAAGCATAGTGGGCCACAATATACGACCTACCTCATTAATATTCCTAAAGCAGGTCAAATCGCGACTCACTCTTATTCAGTATTTTGTGAACCGATCAATTAATACATAGGTTGGTTTGCAAAAAGTTGGTGTGCAAACTACAATCACTTTTTGCAAATCATATCCTAGTACATCTGGCCATCTGCCTCTCACTTGAAGCGTCACTGCGACACTGCAATCTTGCACTGCCTACACAGCTTCCCATGCGCCATCCTTGTGCTTTGATGTGCCTACCTGGTAACATTTCCTACCCCGTGAGATTCTGAAGCCACACTTCAACCCGTGAGCCTGTACCTAGTGCCAGATTCCATGTCAGGTTGGTCTCAGAAAGGAACAAGGTTGAGAGCCAGAAAGTTGGCTCAGTGACCTAAACACTCACCACTGACATCTAGTGTGATCTGTAGGTCACAAGTTCGAATTCTGACACGGCCAACTCAGCTCTCCAGCCTTCCCTTGTCAACAAAGTGAGTACCATTAAATTGGGGAATAGTGATACTTTTATTTATTTTAGTTATTTAATGCATTAAAAAAGGGCAGAATTTCAATACAGGAAGCAATAAGCGCCATAGAAAACCAAAATAACGAATCAAATCAGGTAAAACTACTTTTAGTCAATCGGCAGATGGCCTTGTGCGTTTGACAGTCCCAAGCAGTTAAGACAGTAAGACGAATGCTGTATTGGATTCAACTGTAATGCCCTTTTGATTGCAGCCAAAGAAAAATCTCTAAATAAATTACAGGTTGTTCAGAACACTGCAGCCCGTTTAGTAAACAACGCACCTCCCAGGACCCCTTCAGCCCCTCTTCTCCGCGACCTTCATTGGCTCCCCATAACAAAGAGAGTCAGGTTCAAAATCTGTTGTATGGCCTTTAAATCCCTACACAACCTGGGTCCTGGCTATCTGGCTCATAAATTAGTCAGATACACTCCTACTAGATTGTTGAGATCCAGTCATCTAGCATATCTGTGTACCCCTCAAATCAAATTGGCGCGGATGGGAGGGAAGGCGTTCTCTCACCTTGCACCTCGATACTGGAATCTCCTCCCCTTAAAACTACGGCAATGCACCAACTTATTAGTTTTTAGGAAACTGTTGAAAACAGAGCTTTTCTAAATCCCACTCTCTCGATGGTCAGCAGGTTGTCCCAGCGCACAGCTACCCCGTATGGGGTGATTCAGGCGCTATATAAGACCCATAAATAAACAAATCGTAAAGGCAGAGAGAGCACGTCCGTATGTACGATAATGTCCTTTTGCATTTATATTTTAAGTTTTTGCAACAAAGCTGTATGATAACTTGAGTTTATAAATTGCTGTTCAAAACATTACTGACTACTTAACATGCATACGTCACAGCTGCGGTGCTGTGTTGCTTCTGCAGCCACGATACGGCTCGGCGTTATCTTGCCAGCCGCTCTCTGTTTGGTTTTGGCTTCTGAACGCTGATATGGCTAATTAAGCGATAACAATGGGTTTGCGGCTGGCCGCAGCTTCACTAGAGTAAGGGACACGTTGCGCAGCAAAGCTGTCCGTACGCTGCCTCTCTGCACTGTTAGGTGGCTGAAATAAACACCCTGTCTCTGAGGCAGAGACAAGAAGGTGCACGCGAGCCCAAGACTTCAAAATGGAGGTGCCTCTGTCAAAGATTCAATAAATGTAATAAAAAACATGAAGTTATCACAGAGCAATGGGAATTCAATGCAGCACTCTGCATCCAAAGATAAACATTTTGTCATAAGCAACTGGTGCCGACGCAAACCACCACTGACAATGTCAATAGCTCTGGCTTATAACTAAAAGTGTCTCTTCAGCCTTTGGAGACAATAGGCATTAAAATCACTATCAACCCTCTTGGTACTCGTGCACCAATTCATTCACCCACTGGATCATTCATGTATTCACAAACTCACCCATCCATAGGGACAAACACGCACATCAAACAAATATATGCAAGAAAAATTAAATCAATAATTCTAGAAAACAAATCGGCTATCAAACATGCTGTGCATATCCCTGCAATAAAAACAGAAGTAAAACAATTGAACCTAGCAGTGAGCAGCCATTTTGGAAAGGTATTGTTCAAAGCATATCATTGTTTTTATGTTCAACATAGCTGTCACATTTAGAGGCGACATGTCGTTCAACAGAAGATTACCACCCAGTTTGGGAATAGTGGCTGTATGGGATGTGGCATACAGAAGATGAAATGTATTTGCTGAGCACTCTAAACTTATGAACAAAAGGAGAGCAAAAAAAGAAGAAAGGATAACGATAAAATAAAGATGACTCCTATAGGACTGGCCAATCTGCCCAAGTAGAGAAGCATACTCCTTTTCAGGAGGATGTTCACCTTTTATCAGAGGAAATGCTGTCACTCAGAGGTCAGTAGGCTGAAGTGGGTTGACCTACTGTCGCCTTCTTTATGCTGCCATTGGTGGAAGTAAAATGTGAATGACAGTCAAACAGACAAATGACTGATGAGCAGCGTAAATCCCTTCTTTGTATGTGTTGTCACATGTATATTTTATGAATTGTTTGATTGCAAGCCCCTAGGCCAGAGCTAAAAAGTACTTTAAAACACCCACATCAAAGTACTACACAAGAAACTAAAACTATGTACAAAATTACATACAACTCTCCCCAAGAGGGTCTAGCAATGATTATTAAATTAAAACATAAAACCCCTAGCCTATTAAGGAACAAAATATAATCTTTACCACAGTGTAATAACAATCCAAAACATATGCTTTTTAGAAAATGTTTGTCATGTCTACTGCCTTTGTCATAATTATGGATAATAAACAAATCACACTTATGGAGCCCAACGTAACATTTTCCATTGAAACAATCAGGCCTACAGACTATAATATCATTGCCTTGCCACCATAAGCAACTCAGGCCTAGTATTAGGTCAGGGATTTGTGTACTAGGGTATGGTTAAGGATTAGAGTGTTAGAGTTAAGGGCTAGGGTAAGAGTTTGGCAGACAGGGGTTAGGTGCTAAGGGGTTATGGGTTAAGCTATTATGGGTATAAATTAAAACCCATGGTGATGTGTTTGGTGTCACAGTTGGAAATGCGTTTAACATAGAGCGTGTTGTTGAGTATTATATTTATTTTAGTGTACCTGTACAAGAAGGAAAATAAAAGGGCTGCTTTTCACAGTAACAAAGAACTTAATGAATTTCAATGGGAAACACTTCAAAGAGACCCGATTTCATGGGTTAAAAATGAATTTACAATATTTTTTAGTAAAAAGAAATTCAAACCTAGAAGTGGCAACCAAGTTGTCCCTCAGGTCAACTATCAGGTATACAATTATAAAATTACAAATTTGCACACAAAACACTTGACAAAACAATGCACAATCCCTCATAACAGAGCCTAACAAGAATTATCATAGTGCAAATCTTCTACCCTAAGGGTCTGTTAGACAGGGTATTAAGCACCAAAACACTTGCATAATACGGTAATCTGTGAGAGTCTATGTAAAAATACCTGTCTATAGGCTTAACATAGAGTAAACGAACAATCCACCCTAAAAAGGCCTAATGGCTTTAACATGCGCTTTTCACAAAATGTAAGTCAGGCTGAGTATTTTTGTTGTACCTTTTTATAATAAAAATCTCAAACCTATGGCATCTGACATACCTTTTCAAATGAATACGACTGAGGGCCTTTATCATTGACTTGTCACCATAACCAACTCAGGCCTACTGTATTGGATATAGGTTTCCTACAAGGTAATGATCAGGCCTAAAATTACAAATATGTAAAAGATTATAGTTGGCTACTGTTAGACCTGGCACCTTGGCGTGGGTTTCCCTTCCATTTTTTGCTGTTGCCTCATGTGTTTTTGCTGGTGTTAGATGCTTTGGGCACTGTGCCATTGCTGTCCAGTGCCACAGTGCAAGTGCTCCCTATGGTAAATTGATGTATGGATTAGTGATTCAATGATTGGCTGATTTGGTTTACTTGTCATACCCTAGTACAGTGCACCAGGAGTGCCCAGGGCTTGTAAATCCAAATGCTGCTGGTGGGCTTGCAGCACTGGTTGTGCCACCCACTGAAGCAGCCTGTAAAAGTGTGTCTAAGGCCTGCCATTGCAGAGCCTGTGTGCAGTCTGGTACTGTCATGCTGACTGGGCAAGTGCACCCACTTGCCAGTTCCTAAACCTTCCCTTTTCTTCATATCAGACACCCCTATGGTAGGCCCAAGGGCAGGTTGCATTGTAAGTATAAGGTAGGACAAGCCCTGATGTGTGTGGCATGTCCTAATAGTGAATTACAGCCATTTGCGTTTTTCACTACCTGTTCCCCATAGGCCAGAATGGGCAGTTTGATTATTACATCTTATAATCCTAACTGACTATGGGAACATGGTAGATATTCGAATTTAGTATGCCTGAACTCAGAATGATAAAATACATCTTTTAGTGAATTTGGTTTTAACATTCTGTGTTTGAAAATACCACTTTAAGAAAGTAGGTATTTTCGTGTCTAACCATCCAAACCTGCTTCTGCTAGGCTGTGTAGTCCTTGTCTGGGGTTTGAGTGACAGGGGCTGGGGAAATTCCAGGAGACAGGGTGAGTCAGCACAGGGCTGAATAGAGAGATCTGCATCTAGATGGGTGGGAGGAGTTGCACCTGGGACCTGAATAGGGCTGTGCCTTCCCTCCACAATGCTGGCTCCACCTCCTGTGGTGCGTCTGATGTCTCTGCTCTGCACTCTGAAAGGAAAGAAGGAGTCTTGTCAACAAAGTGCTCCAGGACTGACCAGAACGGGTTTGGACTAGGCAAAGGCCTCTCTGCCTTCAGAGAACAAAGAGAAACTGGGTATAAATATTGGGACCTAAGCCCAAGAACTTTAGATCACTTATGGAAACAAGAAGAAACCTTTGCTGAGGAGTGGCACCAGAAGAAACTGAAGAGAGACTATCTCTAAGCTGAAGAGCTGCTTGGGGGATTGGCCTGCAGTGGTTGCCTGACTGCCAAAGAAAGGAGAAAGGATTTTGTGTGCACTTTATTCAACTTGTGAAGGATCTCCAAGGGCTTGGAAAAGAGCTTGCCTCCTGCTGAAGTCTCAGGGCCAACAGACTTCACCCACCAGCTCCCCAAGAGTTCTTTTGAAGTGCCTGCAGTTGTGCTGGACTTTTTGAGGACTTGCGTGTCGCAAGGAGCTGGAAGCGCGACTCAAGAACAAGAAGCGTGTCGCTGAACTGCGGCTGCACAACACGAAGTGCCTTGCATCGCCGGAGAAGAGGATCGACGTCGCATCAGACGCCGCTGCATCACCGGGAAGCGTGTCGCAGAAGAATTGTTGAGTCATCGCAGGTCCACCTAAGCGCCTCGCCGGAAAAGAGGATCGACGTCACATCAAACGCCGCTGCATCTCCGGAAAGCGTGTCGCAGGGCCTGTCGCAGCTCATCGCCGGAGAAGAGGATCGACGACGCATCAGGCGCGGCCACATCTCCGGGAAGCGTGTCGCAGGGCCTGTCGCGGCTCGCATCGTGAGGAAGCAACTCGCATCGCCGGAGAAGCGGCTCGACGTCGCATCAGGCGCTGCCGCATCACCGGGAAGCGTGTCGCATCAAGAAGGAAGCGCCATCTTTGTTTCTTTGCACCAGATCTTCAACGCATCGTCGTCCTTGCAACACTTTCGCTGTCTTGCATTACGCATCTTAAGGTACATTGAACTCTGAATGTCGCATTTACCATCTTAAGAGAACTAAGCTAAATTCTACCTTTTTAAAGTAACAGTATTGTGGATTTGTGTCGTTTGTGGTCTTGTGATAAGTCTATATAAAGAAAACTTATTTTTGATATAAAACTGGTGGGGTGTCCATCTGTAGTGTTGTCACTTGATTACTGTATGTGGTCACAAATGCTTTACACACTGCCTCTGAGATAAGCCTGTCTGCTCGTGCCAAGCTATCAAGGGGGTGAGCAGGGGTTATTTTAGGAGTGTACCCCCTTACCCTGACTAGACGCAAGGGTCCCTATTTGTCACAGGTACCTACGTATGCCAACTAGAGACCCCCAAATCTAACAGGTACACAATACACAACTCCTCAGAAGAGGGTCTGACAAGGACTATCAAAATGTAATTGTGATAATCCTTGCCTCTTGTGAGTCGCGGCCCCTGCCCATTCTTAACAAAGGTGATAACAAACATATGCTCTACACATCTGCAAATAGTTAGTAATGGTAACTATATTTTGTTTCAGGTGAACTTTCAATTCAAAAGGGATTTATTGGTTTGTCAATAACACTGGTGTCATCTGACAAATATGCAAGACAATTGGCATTCACTCGGTTTCACCTAGCAATGTTTTGGCATGTCAAGTTTCATGCAGATTTGTCCAGGCTGAAAAAAGTTAAAGGATGGTTAAAAAAAACATTCATTTTCCATTTTATAAGTGTTTTTTTCTCTCTAACCATCTAATGCACAGGTCAGCTCCTAACATATGAGGTAGCAGATGACATCACAAATGAGATCATTGGTGACTTGCAGATATGTGCTTGTGCACAGCCTCTGGTTTTAACTGCGTTAAATGAAGGTGATTATAACTTGATGTGCTCCTGGGGTATTGCTCATTGATCCAGAGCGTAATGAAACTTAATCAATAGTCCAACCCACAATGGGTTGAATCCCCCTGTGCACAAGCTTGACCTCTATATGAATAGAGGATTTGAAATGTTCTTTAAAGAAAACAGTAGTCGATGTTTTCAATCCAATCAATTTTATATAATGAACTTCAATTCAATCCATTACTGTTTGATGTTAAATGACCATCATCATGATCCTTTTTAAATTTCCGAAATCCAATGCATCCAGCAGCCCAGCAGGCCTTCCTTGGTGGCCCGCGATCCTTGCCGGCAATGTACCAGTGTTTTAAAACACACAGTGTCAGTAAACACTAAAGAGGGCCGCTCCATAGCAGATTCCCTACGTATGCTCCAGGGGCCCTCTTCTGCGTTTATTGACTGCCTATATGACATCACAAATGGCATTGGCGACAGGAAGCAAAAGCCTTTTAAAAGTCAGTTGTTGCTCTTTCATAGTTGATTTTTAGGGGGCCTTTTGGGAAAACTTCCTGATTTCTTTGTTGCCCACGACGTTGCCGCCCGCAGTTGAGGCGGTCTGCAGCCTGCTCTCACCAACGCCATTAAGACTGCCGCAGGGGGCCTTCTTGGATCTGGCCAGCCTGCTGCCCTCCTCGCAACCTGCATACCCGCTTAGTGCTCCTCTAACGCTGTCTGCAGCCTGCTCTCGCCTGCACTCCAACACCACCAGGACTGCAAGGGGTCCTCCTCAGATCGGGCCAGCCTGCTACCCTCCTCGCCACCCGCAGAACTGCTTAGTGGATTTTTTAAGGTAGATTCGCAGAGTGCTTTCTGTTTGTTTTTCCTTAAATTTTTTTCGCTGCTTTATCCTTCCTTCCTGTTTTCCGTGTGTTTTCTTTGCTTTTTCCTCCCTTTTCACTGCTTTCCCCTTCCTTCCTGCTTACCGAGTGCTTTCTTTTTGTTTTTCCTTCCATTTTTACTGCTTTCTCCTTCTCTGTATTATCAACATTTCCTCCTTGTACCATTGTAGTTACATCTGCTTTCGAAATACAGCATTTTCTAGTAATGTTTTGAAAAGGTAGCACATTTTTTAGGTCTCGCCTGAGCCAGCGCTTTAGCGCTGCTCTCGCGAGAGCTTTTGTAAACGGGGGATTTGAAAGTGCAAACTAGTGCTTTCAGGCCACCAAATACAGTGCATGTACGCCGGGCGCGCGCACCATTTGGCAGCCTGCGTGATCATTTCGCGGCCGCTTTGATGTTCTCAGTGAGCCGCGCGGCCACTGAGAACATCAAAGCGGCCGTGAAAGTGCACACCATTTGCCAGCCTGCGTGCCTCTCTCCCCTACCCCCTCCCTTTTACCAATTCCTGCTTGTTTTTAATGTTATCATTTTCAAGGTTACTCAGTTTTAATTATATTTAATGGATGCATTTAATTCCCTGAGTTTTTTCCTAACTCTTCAGCTTACCTGCTCGAAAAGACGGCATGCCAAGTTCAGAGAATTCCTGTCGGTAAATTACTTATTAAAGGATGCGCCCACCCCTCCCCCCCCCCTTCCAGAGAGCCTTGCGCAGACCCCTTCTCAAACAGGGCTTCCCCTCCCATGGCCGCTGCCCTCTCCTCGGCTCGAGGACAATGACTCCGAGTGAAAACAGAAGAAAGCGTGTGAAAATTGGAGGAGCCGTGCTGGGGACCGAACCGTCACTGGAGACGTGATGTGTTGTTGGAGACTTCTTATTAACTGCCCATCTCCGGTTGATATTTCGCAACTTTTCCCCTACCTCTAAACGGAAAATTATAAAATCCACGTTTGTGTTGCAAACTCATCATCTTCTGTGATGCCCCCATACACCCTCCCCCGCTCTCTAAAACTTCACAAGACTCACACAAGCAAAGCGATCAGTTGGCCAAACATTGTACGTTTGTCGTGATTTAAAGCAAGCCGCAAAAGTACGAACACATTTGTGGTCCACTCCAAATGATGGAGACACAAAGTGAAGATACAAGCCTTAAAGCGAATATTTGCTGAAAGCGGCCCAGAGGTTCTGCACAAGACATCACGCATACATGGGACTGAATGTCAGGAAGGCTGCGGCATACAATTCAGTCAAAACAACTGCGTTTTGGGAGTTGTAGTCTTGTTTTCTGCAGGTGAACGCCACTAACGCCCCGGACAGCAATTAGTTTTAAAAGAGAGTGCATACACAGGAATACCTGATTATAAATATAATTGTTTTCTTCAGTTTTTTTACAGCACAAACTCAACTCGAAGGAACCAGAGCACTTTCCATAAGCACCGGTTACATTACAAACTAACACGTTTTTTGTAGTCACAAGTGATTTGCCCCGAATCAAGGAATGCTTGAGTTAGTTCTCTAGCTCAAGGCCAGCCGCTCTAGCCATTAGGCCACCAGACCCTTTGAGTTTTGTCTCGTTATGATTTTTGCCTTCGCTCTATTACACGCACTATGCTCTCTACAGCGCTCTGACACCTATGCTGAGCGTGGTCTTTGCAGTGTGTCAACCTCAACAAACAAACATTCACAAACAAAAGCCATTTCCCTTTCGAAATTTCACCTCAGTCAGGATTAGTGTAGACTTAAAACAACAGCGCGATGTCTTTAGGAGGGGTAGGGGCCGTGGGGCTCGCACCACCATAAATTAAGGGTTAGGTGAGTGAAAGAGGGGCGGTCGTATAACACAAAGGTTTGCTGCGAAATGCAGTAAACACCCAAAATGTGCAGTTTTCTGTGTGAAAGAAGGGATATCGTATCACAAACGTTTTGAAGCTAAGTTGCAAGCACAAATACAAGGAAAGAGCAAAAGCTGTAAGGGGGGCTGGACGGGACAGAGACAGAATCCCGCACCCCCCGGAATTCCCTGGAGTGTAAAAGATTTTTCTCAACGGGGATAAATATTTTCCCAGTAAATAAACACCAAGTTATGGAGGCAAATGCACATTATGCAAAATGCCAGTGTGGCATTGTAAGTTACTTTTTTCGAGCAAAATGCATTCTTGCCAATTTTGACTGAAGGAGAGCGCTTCGAAAACAAAAATAGCACACTATCGCATGCGATGCGAACAGCATCTTTTCTCAATTACATGACGTTGAGTAGGTACGAGCCTCGGGGTTGGCTTCACATCCTGTGATTCTCGGCAAATCACTTAATTTCCCTGTGCCTACCAAATCAAGCATTTGCAATGCAATAGGTATCGCATTTACGCGAGTTTAAGCTAATGGCATTGTAAATGGCAATGCCTTTTATTTATGTTTTAAAAACCAAGTCATAAAAAAGGCATTGTCATTTACACTGCCAATAGCTCAAACTTGTGTAAATGCGAGACCTATTGCATTGCAAATGCTTGTTTGTCTCTAGCCCTGCCCCCACTCTCACTGGGGCGGCCCTCGGCCACAAACCAGACTGTCATTTTGGCCCCTGAGAGGAAGTTCGTGAGTACCCATGTTCTAGAACAACAAACAAATAGATCATTTGTGCGAACTTCACATAAAACGCATAGGCTTAGGATGTAAGGGTTGGTGTACCTGTACAAATTATTACAATATGAATAAGGTTCCTGGTTTCCTTTTTTTTTAAACATTTTTACAGATAAATACAGGCAGAGAAATATCCTTTTTTCTGTCTGTGTTTATTTTTAGGTCTCGCCTGACGCAGCGCATGCGCTGGTCTGGTGAGACTTATTGAGAGGGCTCCAAATAGTGCTACCAGGCCAGCCTAGAGCTACAGTGCATGTGCGCGGGCGCCGCGCTTTACCGCGATTACTTTCACTTCAGCGGCCGCAGGGCCGCTTTGATGTTTGATCATGATCGCGATCACTTTCACGGCCACACGGCCGCTTGGCATAGCCAATAGGTCTCGCTTTGAGACCTTATAAGTATTTAGTTATGCAACTGTTGCATGGCTAAACACTTATAAGGTCCCAAAGGCGAGACCTATTGGCTATGCCAAAGCTTGTTGAATATGGAAAAAGGGAGAGCAGGTCTACTTTTGAAGGATCTTAATGCTGAAAATCATGACTTCTATGCTAATATATGTATATTCTGAGAGGCACGGTTGTTAAAACAAAGGACAAGAGCTATATGCATCAATATATTTCCCATTGATACAGCAACCTTTCTACATAGAAGGCCAAAGATTTACAAATGAAGCTTTAAACAACTGTGAATCTGTTTGTACTACAATGATTATGCCTTCATATGTGTATTAGGTATGAAAGCTGCATTATATATTGCTTCTTACAGCACTATAACCCTTCAGGAATGCAAATGTAAGTGTATCTTCATTGATTAAATAAACATACAAATATACTGGTTGCGGCTTACATTTTTCACAAAACACAAGATAAATATGGATACAAACAGGTGTCTAGTGCAAATAAATATAGATCAATGCAGATGGAAATGTCTATAATAAAATGCAGCGAAACCGGGAGCCCTAACAATAAAGCACACATATGGATTTGGCATTTAAGAAAGACTACTAAATGCTGGAAAATTAGTTGATCCCACACATTACTAACTGGATCCACACCAAATAATTCTATTGCGAAATGTTATCGCATATAACCTTTGTACGCGGCTGCTGCCAACCTGCGCAATCACCGCGCCCTCCACACAACAAGAAAATCAAACAGGTGACTGTAAACACTGACTCACATTCGGGTAATCAAACTCAGAAAGTGAAGGATACTGTTGGGTTTTCTGTTTCTGGCTCATTGCATTTGAATTTGTGATGATTTTCTTCAGGCCGCTGGCCCAGTGGTTGGCCTCTTCCTCAGAGCTGGCGACAAGATCCAGGTTTTTCCTTTGACCCTTGAAGATAATGGAAAAACATCGCTTGTCCTTGATCTCCTGGGCAAATTTCTGCAGCCCTTCAGTTTGATGACCGGGTCGCACATCCTCAATGTCCTCAATGCAGACTGTGAAAACAGAGAAGGAACTCCTGTTAGGCGGATATAGGTTCGCCATTGTTATATTCAAACGATAGACCTAATACAGTTTTCAAACAATGCTCAGCACTCAAAGGAAATATGTTGCCACCTTTTCTGCTGGAATTCAAAAACCTTTTTTTTTTTTTTTTTATTCGAATGGAAGGAGATTCTTATGCGAATACATTTGCATAACTATAGTAGAATAAATATGCATCAACATGGGTATATGGGTGGAAACATGAATTACCAATGCAATTTATCAGTTTTGGGTAGATATCTAGGTACCATGGATGAACCTTTTTAAGAGGTATAATAGAAGACTGTAAAATGATAACACTTTAGGTCAATAAGGGATAGTTTTGGGGTAGCTCTTGCTGCCCCTAGCAAGACCTTTGGTACCCAGGACACTACCCTTCCGACCACTGGTCTCATAGTTCAGGAATGTATGGCAGAAGCAGAAATTTCACCCGTTACCCACAGCCCTATAGACTTTCATGGGATGGGATAAGGTATCAACCCTGTGAAGTCATCAAGGGTCCCAGAGTATGTGATGTCCCTTCCTCTACCTTTTGACAGACTCACGGCTTAATCTTTTTCCATCAGAATGTTGGACGTGTCAAATTAGGCAGGTGCTTTTACAATAGCTTTCGGTAAAAGGTGGAGCAGGATCATGAGAAAAAAAAAATGAGTTGGCCACATTCCCGACATGGTATCCATATAAATCAGTGGCAAATAAATCAATGTAATGCATTTGAGCCAGTACAAACATGTACAGGTTATTCCTTAAATCATTAACCACCAAAAGGCGAGGCGACTGTGACCACAGGTAAAGGTTTATGGCTCAAAGGCAGCAGTCGTATAAAGCCAGCAAGGCTGCATTGCTGTTAGCACAACCACACATCTACAAAACTGTTTTATAATGATTTGGTTTAAGCTCAACAGGTGAAGATGGCAAAAACAGGAACTGCGTAGCAGAAACAACCATTATCCACTCATGGTTTAAGTAGGTGAACTGTATTTGGAGAAGGGAAAAGTAAAAGGTGGGTTTAGTGTATAATAATTTTTGTCATACAAAGGACCTACTGATTTTAAGATTTTTCTTGGGTAGAACAAAAACAGGCAGAAAACTGATAACAAAGAGACAGGATATTTAGAAGGAAAATAAAGCAGGAAAGGCAAAAGCGGACACGGGAAATGTGAAGCAGACTCATGCGGATCAGAATAAAAATGTCTCTGAAAGACAGTTTGTGCAAAAGCAGCCATACACAGAACGCTCCTGGGTAGGAAAAATGTGCCTATCCTACACAAGACGAGTCCAGTGTCATCATTTAAACCATTGGCGCCCATGTTGTTGCCTATTTAGGGTAGGAAAGGCCTATCCTAAATAGGGAGGGCCTTCTGATGTACAGACATGGCGCTCCTGTGGTGGATGGGGAGCCAGTTCATGCATTTCCGAAGGCAGAGTCGGCTGAGGCCTTATCCTGAAAAACTGACGAGTCCCCCACCTGTAGTTGGGGCATTGGAAGAGCAGGTTGGGTGTAGTAAGAGCCATGCAGATTTATTAAAGGGCTCCCACCCAGCTAAGCCATGGGCAGTATCCTTTGGTCGGTCCATGTGTGGAAGTGAAGGATAAAGAACAGTATGTAGTAGACCCAGACTAGTGACAAATAATGGGTGTTGAGTGGGAAAAAGAACTGGCGACAGTGGGACTACTTACAGCTGGTTGTGCCTAATACTTAGATGGAGCCTAGTTTGTCCTGATCCAATATTAACCCTAAACAAAGGAGGTTTAGAAGTTTTCAATGATATGGAAAAACTTGGTTTACTAAATCTAGCAAGTCTCCAATACAGGGCAGGTGCCACCATGGGGTATGGTCCTCGATTGCACTGCAACTAAAAGAGGCAAGTGATACCTTAGACTACGCTATGCAGTGATGTGTTTGGAGGTCTGGAAGGAGCCACCAGCCATGCCCTTAGAAGACAATGAATAAGAAAAAAAGGCATTTCTATGGTCTCTGATTTTGCACTCGAAAAAGGGAGTATGACTGCAGTGGGCAGTTGACTGGTGCGAGGAGACATGAGTGTTTTGGAACGTCACAGCAGGACTCTTGTCGCTGTAGTCTAGAGTACTGTTTCACAGGAGGGCCCAGCGATTGCAACTGTGTGGCCATCACCTTTGCTTTGCTTACTGAGTCTTCTCCCTATAAGATCTGGGCTTGAAATTATAGATGAGCAACAGTGCAATATGAGTTGAAGCAATACCTTCATGCGGGGAACATACCCAGCAAATACACACTTTAAAGTGGGAAGGTCAGGGGCTACACCAAAGCAACGTGGCTGCCTGCACGGCATTCAGAAGTCGATCAGCAGGCCCTAAACCTATCTGGGTCAAGCAGTGCACAATTCTAAAGAGCATGAGGAGTTTTCCATTTAGTGTAGTGCAAATGGCCTGTGCAAACTTCAGGTGGATGCCCATTTGACCCTTCCTGGTATGAATGAGTCTTAGTTGGTCACCCAGGGAGGGAGGGAGGGGGAGGGGGAGAGGGAGAGGGAGAGGGAGAGGGAGAGGGAGAGGGAGAGGGAGAGGGAGAGGGAGAGGGAGAGGGGAGAGGGGAGAGGGAGAACATAGAGATTTTTTTATGTGTGTGTGGTGTGTTTATGTGTGTAATATTTTCCGGGATCCTACCCTTGTCACCAAAGTGCAATTACAATTTATTTGCCTTTTCATTTAAAAAGTCTGGTGTTCAACTAGTTCTATATGTGGCTTATAGACCGATTATGGTGTCCGCTAGTACCATATTGTCAAAAAATATCATAAATAAAAAATATATCAATACAACAAAATATAAAGGGGATTTTAGTCCAGTCATTGTTATCCATTGGTCAGTTCAACAGTCACTCACATTCGTGGTTGAGTTTCGGCGTTGGCTCAACATCCTGTGATTCTGGGTAAATCACTTAATCTCCCTAAATCAACAAAAAATTCATAATCTGACCTTGTGTACAGGGTTGCCACCTGGCTGTTTTTTTCCCCAGCCTGGTCTGTATTTTTAAGTGCAGGCTAGTAGAAATATCGGGCAAACCTGTATAATCTGGTATCTTTTCCCTTCTGAAACTTAAACCTACAACAGCAAATACATAAAGAAATCAGTTCAAAAGTATATGAGAGCTGCATAAATAAATTTAGAATTATTACTTGAGCAAGCAAAATGATAATTTTGAAAATTCTGTGGGAATATTTTTTCACCTACCATCTGCTGGATGCTCAAAAACAGCGAAACCTAAAAATAGCCAGTAAAAAAGGTAGCAACCTACTTGTGTAATGTAATCTGGTGCTCGTGTAAAGTGGTCTAATGCCCTTGGCCACCAAGTTCGCAGTAAATACATTTGCAAAATAAACAAATCAATAAAAATAAGATCTGTTCCTGTCCATGAGCACCTGAAATCAGGGTTTTAAGTGGGAAGAAAAAAACTAGGTGGGGGGGGGGGGGTCTCTCGCAGGGAGGTGGTCAATGTAATTAAGGGCGTGGCTTAAAAACACATAAGCTAAAAATCTGTTTAGCACAGTGTGCCGCCCGATTTGTATTTTGCTGTTCCTGTCATTGCGTCCAGATATATGATACAACAAGTCACATCATACCTACAAGTCAGAACTATTGGCATGGTCCATGGTTGTTAGTTGCATAAGATAAATAAGCAGCAACTATGGCTTGTGTATAATATTGAAAAAACTTCCACTTAAAGCCCTCGTGACACCAGGACAATGTTGCTGCTCCTGAGTTTCATAAAGAGAAGGGAAATCTAGAGAGAAAATTACTCTCTTTGAAGGATTTCCCTTCCTCTACAACGCTCAACACGCGCAAATCGGTGTGCCTGCTGTCACTGCAGTCCAGAAACAAGCATTTGCAATGCAATAGGTCTCGCCTTTACACGAGTTTGAGCTATTGGCATTGTAAATGACAATGCCTTTTATTTATGTTTTAAAAACAAAAACAAAAGGCATTGTTATTTTTAATGTTAATAGCTCAAACTTGCGTAAATGCGAGACCTATTGCATTGCAAATGCTTGTTTGCTCTTTCAGATGAAAGGTGATGTACACAAATATATTCCCCAAAAAGGGACAGTTCTGGTGCTTGCACCCTGCTGCAGGTGAAGGCAAACCTCACAGACCCCAGGGAAGTCCCATCCCTTCTCAGAAGGGACCCTGGTGTGTATGCCCCGTCCTCAGAAGGGGTCCAGTAAGACAGGGTGTCCTCTGTACCGGTTTCGTTTGAGTGTACTCAGAAAGGAGCGCGGTTTGAGTATGGGTCCTCAAACGTCAGGCAGGAGTGAGAGTGCGTGCCTTCAAACGTCAGCCAGGAGGGAGAGAGCGTGTCCTCAGAAGTCAGCCGGGAGCGAGAGTGAGTGGTCTTAGAAGTAAGCCTGGAGTGAGGGTGCGTGTTCTCAGAAGGTAGCCCAGTCTGAGTGCGCGTCCGCAGAAAACAGCCTGGTGGGAGTACGAGTCTTCAGCAGGCCCCGTTATGTGAGTGCGTGACCTCTGAAGAGAGCCCTGAGTGCGTGACCTCTGAAGAGAGCCCTGCGTGTCCTAAGATGACAGACAGCCGTGACTGGGAGCATGTGTTTTGGAGTGAGCCCGATGTGAGAGTGCTAGGTGTTAAATGCCTCATCAGGGGTGTTAAACGCTATATAAATACAATTACAATACAATATGGTGAAAGAGAGTGCGACAGAGAGGAAGTGAGAAAAAAAGACTAGAGGGGAAACTTACACAGACTCACAGAGATGAACTGACAGACGGGTAGAGACATAGAAAGCAAGTGAGGGAGAGAGGGGAGACAGAGCAAGAGATAAACAGTGAGACAGAAATAGAGACCTAGACAGGCAGAGTGGTAACAGGGAAAGGCAGACAACAAAGAGATAAATGTGAAAACAGAGACATAGATAAGAGGCGCATGCTGAAAGAGTGAGCAGGAGAGGTTGACAGACACAATCACTCACATCAAGCGACAGGGATAGCCAGAGAGAGAGATCTGCCCTAGCAACATGGAAGTGACAGCGCCCTTACAAGTATTACCCCAACTCAAGATGGCGCTACCCTGGGGATGTACTTTAGATCTCTGCTCACTGCCCAAATCCAGCAGGTACAGGTGGTGGCTGATGCTTCCATCGGTTTAAGTGAAGGAGCGCGCGCAGGGCGGCAGAAACACTGAGCTCCAGTCAGTTCTGACTGTGAGGGTAAAGAGTGATCTGTGTCTGTACCTCGGGGCCTTGGGTTCAGGCCCTGTGCTGGCAGGACCAGTACAGTTTGGAGGCCGAGTGACTGCAACATGGAAGTAGTGAGGCAGTAAGCAGTGAATACTCAAGTTATCTATACTGGACTATTGGGATGAATACAGCAAGACCCGTGTGCATGTTTGTTTATTAGGATGGCTCGTCCCAAAGTCTTGCGTTGTTGAATGTATGCATCTTCACTCGCAGGCACTATAAGTATTTTTTAATATCATACATGCATAACAGTTGTTGATATAGAGTGGACCATGACATTAAAGGAGTATTGAAGCGCTTTACAGCACATTGGAAGGATCCAATGAGAAGAACGCAGAGCTCACAGTAAATAACAGCGTCTAATAATAACTAGTTAATCAAGGATTACGTTGTTCTCACAAAAGAAACGCATTTTCTGGAACCCTACCCTTTTCTGCACATACATGTCGAAATTTTCATTTAGCTTTACAACTGAAACTTGGAAAATGTATTACTAGTCCGTCATTTCGGGCAAAACCTGTATGAGGCGAAGTCCCATAAGTGAATTACCCCGTGTTGATTCCTATAGGACTCACTGTGGCACCCACAGCCGAACCCCCTCATTTTATAGGTTTGCGATTGAGATTCACAGATGAAGTCCCCAAACCGTATTCTCGCTCAGCAGCCGGGGTCTCATAGGGGGGTTCACACACAATGTATTTGCCTTAACCAATGTTAAACAGGTGGGTGGAGAGAGGGTCCCCCTAATTTCACTCAGCCCCCTCTCTGCAGGAGACCCTCCCCCCTTTCTCCCGTTGTCAGGGCCCTGAATGGGGTTATCAGCAGGGTCTGGCCGCTTTTAGTTAGACACGTCTTCTGTACGGCCCCCATTGTAGGACGACGGTCTCATAGAGTGCTCTTCCGCCTCTTTAGAGTGCTTCCTGAATGCCCAGAAACGATCTAAGACGGGTGAATAATGCGGCACAGCCGAGCAAGTCTCCTCTTTGCTGATCTGAGTATGCACTCCTCGAATATCTGAGGGTAAGAGTGCGCGCGCACATGCACTCACGCACATATACATGTGCTTAGGCGTTATCCCAAGGCTGGGCGAACATGTAACTTCTGCCTGCAAATGAGACCAGGAACAAATCCGATAGACTTTGATCATATAGCAGATAAAGCACACTTCGAGCATTGATTGTAACATTACGTTATTCAGAATGTCTAAAGAGTCATTTGGTTGCAAAATGGTTAAACTGATTTTGTAACGACAGCTATGAAAGCACGGTCCTCCGGGAGGACGAGAGCATTGCCGGCAGCGAGGGATGGCAAGGCGAGGAGGAGGAGACAGGGAGCCTCAGCTAAGATGGCTGACGGCGAGCAGCACTCCCCTCCACGCTGAGGATGATTAGTCAAGGCACAGGCACCAGCCTCCAGCCGAGCATTGTTAATGCTCCAGCATCAAATGCAGTCGCAGTCACTCCTTTCCTGTCCCCTCGCGCGCAGCAGCCAGCACCAATAATCGGAATCCCAGCCCCGGGCAGAGCGTGAGCACAGGGACCTCCTCCTCGGTGGCTTTTAATGATGCTGGCAGAGAGGTAACCAGTGATCCCAGCTTCCCTCGACTCGCCCAGTGTGCACAATTAATCTCAGTCGCGCTGCACTGATGGGCGTTTAATTTACTGACGCCTGTCCCTCACACCCCAGACATGCATGTACCTGGCTGGTTCTCTCTACCATGAGTGAGCGCGCGCGCGCACAAACACACACCCTTAGATATCATGCCAGGACGCAATAGCCCCAAAATAATGACATTATCGTTCTTCCTTTGGAAGACCTTGGCTGCAGGCAGTTGGCATAGCAACGCACAAGGAAAGCCACTTCCTGGCTAACGAACAGGCAGCCTCCATTCCCACATAGTAAAATAAAATATAAAGAGGTTCTCGTCGTAGTAGGCAACCGGCATCGCTGCTTCCTCTGCAGGCTGCGGTGCCAGCCAGTCAGGGAGCCAGATGCAGCCTGAACAGATGCTCGCCGGTGCCTCCTTCTGCAGCCCTTCCCTCCCGGTACTATATAATATTCAGCCCACGGAGCCGTCACAAGTGCAGTGGGGCATTGTTTGAGCGCACAAAAGTGAAAGCACAGTGGAAGCACTCAAGACGCTGTGAGCGTGCACATCTGCTGTCCGGCTGCAAGCTGACATCGCCAGAGAAGAGCAGGTGTGAGCGTGCACATCGGCTGTCTGGGCAAGTGCACATCTCCTGTCCCCCTTCGGCAACCAAGTCGACGACAATAGATCTCGCCAAGGCGAACAGCGCATGCGCTGCGTCGCTAGGCGAGACCTAAAAAAAAGCAGAACGCCTGTGCCAGGGCACAAAACAGAGGCAGAAAGAGACGTGTTTCGAGGACTCCTTAAACAAGCATTTGCAACGCAATAGGTCTCGCATTTACGCGAGTTTGAGTTATTGGCATTGTAAATGGCAATGCCTTTTATTTATGTTTTGGTTTTTAAAACATAAATAAAAGGCATTGTCATTCACAATGCTTATAGCTGAAACTCTCCAAATGTTGGACATTTTTTTTTTAACCTATTACAGTGCATGATAAGAAAATCCATATTCTTCATGAATGTTTATAACAAAAACGTGTGTCTGAAAAGGAGTTTGTCTGTCATGAACCAAACTGAAATGACCAACGTTTGAGGCCGGGAAGACGCACTGCCCAGCACAATATCAAGCCTAGTATTCAATCTGCAGGAAGATGTGTCTCCCCAAACAGGATCTTTGAGAAAATGGTGCTGTGCAGACACAGTAGAGTGAAGTTACACTGCAAATTAAGCATCTTCTAGAAGACATAGCTTGGCATTCAGATGAAGTGCACAGAAAAATGTCCTGCTACACTTGCAGACAGCAAGTCAAAATACCAACACTGACTACTTGTTTGTCGTATAATTAAACACATGTACTCTGAAACTATGAGGACACCTCAGGCAAAAGGCAACTTAATCCAGTTTGGTCTTTTAGAGGACTTCAAGATTTTGTGGCAAGTTTGTTTCAAAGGACCTTCGACATCTGTAATTAATTTGGTTAGGAACCCCACTCTCAATTTCATTTTTTTAGGCTTCACCAAAATTAATGACCAGCAGGGAAATTGGTTGGGGATTTCTAGTGCTAAGAAACGCAGAGGAGAACCTCGTAAAAATATCCGAACATTCTAAGAAAGAGTGCATATCGGAATTAAAAAAATATAACTAAACTGTAGCAGCATGTGTTACTAAAATCTGATTTAGCAGGCTTAAAACTTTCAAAGATGCAATAACCAAAAAGTTATCGAAATCAAAAAGATTTCTAAACTGTCTACAGTACAAATAGTCAAGAGCAAACTGCTCCAACCACAGAGATCACCATTTGCACACAACGGAGGAGCGGAGTACACATGAGGGACAGAAGAAAGGAGTAAAGGATGTGCCCGGGAGCACTAATCCTCACTCAGGGCTCTATGCTGTTTCATGTATTAAGTGCTAACTCCAGCAACACGTCTTCACCAGACATTTTCCACAAAGGAATAAAGGAGCTGGGAGGTAAGAATACTTTTTATCATGGTTACAGTGGTGCAATAGAAGCTGCACCAAGTACAGATCATGCATGCCTTAAGTAAATGTACCATCCTCAAAGCAGGCATTCTCAAACTGAGCGTCATACAGTGCATAAACAACAACACTATCCCACGGACACTGCTGTACATAAATGAGCTTGCTCTACATTTCAAAACACATTAAAACGTTTCTACTCCTGTACTGGATTGTCTTGGTTTCCGAGATTCCCGCCACAATGCTCTTTACTCTCTTGACTCCAATGGTTTACGTCCTTGTTTTAAAAAAAAGACAAGCATTGGCCGCGCGGCAGTAAAAGTAACGCCGCGCGGCCGTAAAAGCAAAAGTCATTGCGATCGCGATCACTTTCGCTTTCAGAGTGACGCACTAAAGCAGGCTAGGGATGCGCGCGCAGCAGCGGGGGGAGGGGCGGAGGCAGGGAGCAAGCAAGAGGAAAGACAGATGGTGCTGAAGGCTGGCGGTTCGCGTGTGCACGCTCGCGTGAACGCAAGTTTGTCGCCAGCCAGCAGCACTTTCAAAACTCACCTACTAAAGTCTCTCTGAGCAGCGCATGCGCGCTAACTCAGCGAGACCTAAAAAACTGCCGGTGCTCATACCCGGTGAGACCCGGCCCACTTAAAGCCCTGCCTGAAATAATGTGCCCAGCAGTCGAGCCTGTTAACAAGCAGGGTACTGCTGCTAACACTGCATGACTCTGCGCTGCTGTGTGCATCTAAGCATGAGACACACATGAACTCGTGCAGAGAAGCCAAGCCTTCCCTTTACTCTTGAAATGCCACGCCCAACCTTTTTTTTTACTTATGACTTGTCTGAGTTTATTGCATTTGTTTTCAGGCAGTGCACCTTGAACTTCACGGTCAGATGACTGCTTTATTGACTCTGCTGCTCCTTTATAGTGTCTCAATGGACATTTTGATTTCGCTTTCAGGAAGTCACGCCCAGTACTCCATGCCTTACTTCTCTGCTTTTATTTCACGCACTATCCAATTGTCTAATTCTACACTTTTTTGGGGGGTGAGTTTTATCTAGCTGGAGCTAGACCCGAAGGTATCAGAGCGCTTTACATGAGCACCAGTCACGTCACAGAGGGACATTTTCATTTTTGTTAGGCACGGGGAGATTAAGTGATTTGCCCAGGATCACAGAATGTAGAACGCCCCTGCTGAGGCCACATCTTCTCCCGCAAATGCCAATGGGCATCAACACAGTACGGAAACCAGAGCCATGCCAGTTTCCAAAGTAAGTAACCTCGTGGCACTGATGGATCACAAAAACTCCTCGAGCAACCGATCTCGCCCAGCAATGACGTCATGCACCTTGCACCCGTTGCTTCTGAAATCGCCCACTCCACATTTTGCCGTCGTTACAGAGTAACCCGTGCCATCAGTCTTTCGCATTGTTCTCTCATCTACTCTCCAACTCCATTTCCTTACGGAAGGCAACTGAGTCCCCGAGTGGCAGCGGGAAAAACGTGTCACTGAAACGGAAAATCCACCTGAGAAAAATGTTCGCTTGTGGAATTAACTCAGCAAGTTTTCACAAATGTTCTCTGCTCGCCCGGACTGTGCGAATTTTACATAATTGTTACCCTTTCCGCATAGGCCAACAAAAAACCCAGTTCAAGGACACCACAACAGGAAAGAGATGCCTCAGAGTTGAGGGACCTCTTCTGTGGAAGTGAATACTAGCATCCTAAAAGGATGAAGAGACAGGCCTGCCACCCCAGAAAAAGTCAAGAGTGCAGACAGAGAGGAGGCACCAGACAATTCAGGACTCTGGACCTTATGAGTGGGCCGGCAAAAGGTGCGAGGAGTACCAGGTGATGAAAATGTGTATTTTCTGCTTGAACAGTCAGATTATACAGGACGTTTTGTTGAAAAGATTTTCTGCAGTACAAGGAGGGAGAAAAAGTTGTCTGTAATTTACTTTGGGAACCTTTGCACATGCTTTAATGTTAAATCAGACATTTGGTGCCATTTTCCCTTTTTATGTCTGTCTTTTGATAGCACAGCAGGCACACAGACCAATTGCTGACAATATGGATAGGATGAGCTTTGGGTTTGCCCCTTTAAACCACTAACTGTCTTTGTTCAGCCTCTTCCAGCTTCCAGCTTCAGGCATAGTCAATCGTGTCTTAGTAAAGCCAAGTGGAGTTGGCTGTTTGGGTGTATCCTTTCGCCACTCCTTAAGTGCTTGCAATGAACTGAATGAGGGACTACTTTTTAACCACTCTGTTCATTCCTGCTGGTTTCCTCATTGTATTTCAAACTGCATGCATTTTAACATAAAAACCCAGACTTGCTGGTTTTTGCCAATGCTTGTTTATGAAACAATAGGTAACAGTAGGTCTGGCTTACAACCGCACACTCAAACTAGACGTAATGAAAGATCATCTATCAAGGTATGATTACATTATAAATCCGTTACCTAAACAACATATGATAGCTCACCCATCAGCTTTATGAATAATGTATTTCCCAACAAGGACAAACCCGAAACCAGAAAAAAAGATGAAGCCTCTAATCCGGCATCAGCCAGAGTGCAGACAGACTACATGAGGAGTGACTGACAGTAAAGCTGTGATCAACTTTAGAGAATCAAGCTTTTGTAGTGTATGTACCACTGATAACATCTGGTTACCTATAACCATATTTGTCAGAAATACACATTCATATGAATGTGACCACAAAGCTATAATTAGAGCTAAGAAAACAGGAAAAGAAATGGAGAACAAACCTGCAGGATGACCTCAACCTACAAAAACCAGTCTGCTCTAAATGCAGATTCCTCATAATCATAGTTAATGACTCTCAATACAAGGCTACCATCACAGAGCTAACCAATAGAAGCAAAGCCTTCTCCAAGGATGTCAAACAATACACCAGTTTTCTCCCAGAACCCACAGTCTCTGCTTCATTCGGCAAAAGCAACACAATCAACTTCTTCAACGAGAAGATTGACAAAATCAGGACCAACGTCATTACCACTTCCAGTGCCCCCTCGCTCACTGATTTATCAAATATTCTCAACACTCTTAATGCAACCTCCTACAAAGATGAACACCTTTCCTACTTCAGTTAACAATTTGTTCCAAGAAGAGGCCCGACACCCCTTCATTGTATTGTCAATGCCTCCTTAAGCCAAGCATAGCTCCCTGGACGCCCTCAAGCTTGGTTAGATCCTCTCCTTGCTAAAGGAACCACCCAGCTCTGGACCCAACTGACCTCCCCAAGTTCCTTCTTATGACTCCTCTTCCAACTCATAGGAAAAATCATGGAGAAAGGAGTCACCACCCATTCACAGGAGTACACCAACAAAAAGAATCTTCTACAGCAGTGGTCTTTAACGTGTGATACACCAGAATTTGGAGTGGTGCACTACCCAGGTGGTCAGTTCAATAAATATGATCACTTGTAGAGTTGTATCAAAAATCAATTCTTTATTTTCAAAGTCATCCGACAAAACAAAGTTCCAGCTAACGCGTTTCATTCATTAAGCAATGAACTTCTTCAGGGCGATCGTTGTTCGGTGGGACGGCGAGGAGAAAAGTTCATCCTACAGCTGTGTCCTGTGATGCGCGTGGTGCGGGCCTGCTCCGTTGAGCCCGTCTTGGCTGTCACAACCAAGCGTTAGTTCCGCAGGTTGTCAGTAGTCGCAGTGTTGAAGCGAGTGCGGCCTCCTTGATAAGGGCCAAGATCCGTGGGTCTGAGAAAGCAGTACGCCTGGGTGTGTCCCGATCCGGTCAGAGAATGTGTGGTCCAGGGACCCCTGGGGGTCTGCCAAGCCTATTCAGGGGGTGGGTGACTGCTTGGAAAATTAAATAATATTGGCAGATTAATAAAGTGGATACAAAGAAGCTAAATTGAAAATGTTTAAATATTCTGTAAATGGGAAGGGGTTTGAAATTGGAGGGTAACAATTAAGGGTGTGATTAAAAAAAAGTAAACTTACATTTTTGTGTAAGTTTACTTTTTTTTGGGTGTGGACAAACCGAGTTAATAGTAAGTTAACAACTGTGGAGACTGCTCAGTTGGGGTGAAGTACTCTGCACATAAAAAGATAGGTCTGTCCTATCTTTTTACATGCAGAGTTCTTTGCCCCAACCGCGGGGTCTCCACAGTCGTCAAGTTTTACACTCCTGTCCACCTTTTCACAGTATATGATGGACATTTCTACCTTTTCACAGTATATGATGGACAATTTTCAAAAAGCAGGAGATGAAAGAAACACAAGAAGCAAAGCACACATTCTGATGGAAAGCCCAAAAACTGAAAAAAGAAAGGCTACTCCAGGGTTTCCTATGCTCACCCCCAAGAAGATAAAACTGCACCCAGGAAAAGACTCAACTCTGTACTGTTATCTTTCAGAAAAGATTAGAAGACGAATCTCTTCAGAACACATCTTCAAGACCAGGATGGTCAAATCTTCATCAACATTACTCTTCCCAGAATCTGGGGTATCAATTATCATAAGTGATAGTTGTGAATACTAATATATCTTTGGTTAAAGTTGTCGGTAATGTTTTATACTGTCCACGTGGCTAGATTTGGCTTTACAAATAACACAGTTCGATAAATATTCGTAGCCTCACAATGCTGCTCCCCACTAATCATGGCCCCACAGGGCAGCTCCTTTTTAGGTCTTGCCTGACCCAGCGCATGCGCTGGTCTGGCGAGACTTTTTGAGAGGGCTCAAAAAAGTGCTACCAGGCCAGCCTAGACCTACAGTGCATGTGTGCGGGCGCGATTACTTTCACTTTCGCGGCCGCTTTTATGTTTGATCGCGATCACTTTCGCGGCTGCACGGCCGCTTGGCATAGTCAATAGGTCTCGCTTTTGGGACCTTATAAGTATTTAGTTATGCAACTGTGGCATGGCTAAACACTTATAAGGTCCCAAAGGTGAGACCTATTGGCTATGCCAATGTTTGTTATAGTGAGCTGTCTGTCCTCCCCACACAGGCTAGCAATGTACTAGGCCCAGATGAAATTTCCATTACGCTAGTGTAATTCCACATAATTTTGTGATGAATTTGTTACGTGAAATTACTCTATTACTCAACATCATGGGATTTAACGAAAGAGCAAGGGAACACTGCAAACAACCCGAAACAGAATGCGAGTGACATTGATTGTGGTGCTTGCGGTCTTGTGCTATTTTTTGTGCCAAAAGCACCCTCGCATCAAAATGGATGCAAGGATGCAGTTTCTCTAACACAAAGGAGGCATTTTTTAGGTCTCGCCTACGCAGCGCACAAGCGCTGCGTAGGAGAGGACCTTTAGCAATCGCTCAGGACTTTGCTTGAAACTCGTGCATGTTTTGCAGTGGTTTCAATTGCCACTCGTGCACCTTTGGCATTTCCCTTACGCGAGCGAGCAGCGGCACCATTGGACACGCCTTCCAGATTGCCAATCTGCCTGCCCCAGTCCCTGCTCTCGGCCGCACTCCCCCCCCCCCCCTCCCACTTGCTTATTTGCCGCTAAGCCAGAAGCTTCTGCACTAAGGCAGGAAGTGATTGGAGTGCTTTTGACAGCTGCTGCTTGGCGGTCCACCTTAAGGAAAGCAGCAGCGGCGCTGCCAAACTACTTCCTGGCACTACACATCTTCTGTGCCATACTGGATCTGTCAACATGGCAGCTGCAGCAGCGAGACACAGGGCGGTGGTTGAGCGTCTCCCGGTGATCTCTCGCTCAGCCCATCTCACTGCAATGCCGTACATGTTCACTGAATGGGTGTGCAATTAAAAAATAAAACACGCAATGATACAAAACCTTGAAGAACTCCGAACACTACAGCGGGGCTGTCAGCTTTGGTGAAAACTCCTGGTGTGAAACAGGGTTGATAATAAATGGTAGTAACTTGCTAGCTGCACCATTGCCTCACGCCACACCTGCTTCGTAACCCTGACGTCACAGGAGAGTGAGGCCAGACTGAGTTGGCTCAGTTTGTTAGCAGGAGGAGTGGCATGAGCCTGCATGGGGAGGGAAGTCGAGCACAGAGGCTATCGGTGGACCTCTAGAGGGAACATAACATGTGGTGTAGTGGCGACCACTTTTTAAAATGTGCGGCTCGCCCGACTGGCACCTTTGCTGACACTTCAACCAAGCAGCAGTAGAAGCATGAGGTAGCAGTGCGAAGCAGCGACCGTGGTTGCGCAAACACTCAGAGGTCGCAGAGGCTGCAGCAGATGGCTCTGGACTCAGACTCTTCTCTAAACTATCCCTGCAGGGCGGGCGCTGCTCTCAGGAATTTTCAGGCTTCTCACGGTGAGTGCCACTCATGCTGGTTTACATTGTCTGTGCTCCCAGTGTGAGGCGGAGTAAACCATTTATTTACGTGTTGAAGCATTGGCAGGAAGGTAAACCACAAAACTTAAATGGAGTAAAGGTGGATCGAGAACCGTTCTCTGCACTTAACAACTGAGCCTTCTTATGCCGGAAACGTTTCTGAATGTGATTGAGTTTAATTTTCTTGCAAACCGCTATTTGGCTTCAAAGGCTGTGCGGTTTCCTGGGGCGGGTAGGATACGCAAGGTACATGTGAAGTGAAGCAACATTCCTTGCTTTTCAACCCTGGTGTCGTATGACCTCTTCTTGCTCCGGTAGAGGCTGTGAGCAGATGAAACGGGAGCCTGCGTGCCTCTCCTGGGATCACGTTGAAAAAGAGGAAAAGGCTCCTGGGATCACGTTGAAAAAGAGGGAAAGGAATGCTTATGCATCAAGCAGGCAAAATAATAATATTATTCGACTTTAGCTTATATGTTTGGGCAGCTGGTAGCAGGTACTTTTTCTTTATTCACATCACGCTGCAGCCCCTGCAGCACTGGCTCCAATTTCACCGTACGCTATAGGGGGTTGTTCTAATCTTATGGCCCATAAAGCGATCCGAGGATCGAAAGTCAAAAGAATGGCCTTTTGTTCCAAATGGGCCTTATTATTCCCAGCACGGCTTGCATTAAATGTTTCCAGCAACATCAGCTCTATGCTTTTGATGTGAGCATCCACGAGGGGACTGGCCTGTCACGCTCTTCTGCCACATTCGTACTTTCTGGGCCAAGATCTTCACCTCAATCAGTGCAAAACTAAAATTCCAAATAGAGCCTGACCTACAAGTGGCATTATTTGGAATTTCGATCAACAACCATAATTTTAACAGTAAGACAACAACACAACTTCTTTAATGGATTGCTGGTTGCTAAGTTATTAACTCTGCAAGGGTGGAAATCTACTCCCCCCCGACGTACGAATCCTGGGTAAATAAAATTGGCCTAGTAAAACAGCGGGAGGAGCGGTATACACAATGGGTGGGTGCACTTAAAACAAGCATTTGCAATGCACTAGGTCTCGCATTTACGAGAGTTTGAGCTATTGGCATTGTAAATGACAATGCCTTTTATTTATGTTTTGGTTTTTAAAACATAAATAAAAGACATTGTCATTTACAATGCCAATAGCTTAAACTTGCGTAAATGCAAGACCTATCGCAATGCAAATGCTTGTTCTGCTTTGAAAGAGCTTTATACTTTCACCTAATTCTGAGGCGTGCGAGCAACACTGGCTGTACACAATTTATATGTTGAATTATAGGGTTTTGAAGTCGCAGAAAAAGGAAACAGGAAGTAAGTAGTACAATCATCGTCCTGCTTTGGAAGATACATGATTAACGTTCCTGAATTGAATGGAAACTGACGCTGGAACAAGGGACCCAGGTTTAGGTATGCACTTTGTCATTTGACTACAGAGGAAGCACACAGTGGCAGAGAGGAAACCACAGGCGGCCCTGGAAAATGTGTTCATACCAGCGCCATGTTGTGACAAGTGACTCTAACCATCTCCAGGAAGATTTAGGGACACGGGCGCTGGAAGAGGGGTGCTGCAGCGCCCCCAAAATAGCAATGCTAGAGTTCATTAGGCGAATGAGCAATAAAGATGCCATTAATGTTTGCCTTTATCTTGTCACATTTGCTCCACGTCAAAAGGTCAAATGTCAAGCTATGACTTGTGACAAATTTCTCTTTATTCAGAAACTGATACTTATTTCTGATTTTTATTTCTCTGACCATAAAGAGGGAGGACCTAGGTGCCAATCTTGCTGGGTTACAGGAAGTGAAATGAAAGACTGTAGGATGTCAGCTCGTTTTTTTGTAACACAACAACAACATTTAAAAACATGTAAATGAATAACACACATACATCAAAATATAGAAATTAGCAAATAACAAATAAAGCACATTTTTTTGTAATTCGGATGTGTGATGGTAATAAACATCTTGATAGGATCAAAACAAATCAAGGCACTTTACAATGTAATTCACAAATGATAGACATTCGCTGAAACTACATATTATCATTTGTGCGTTAAATAGTTATGCCAGTAAAACTGTATGTCTGTGCAAAATAAGTGGCCCTTTCAACAGACAAAGTGCTGCATATAAATGACTGCAATACAATGCCAGTGTGTGGTATCTTGGAGTTAGTGCTGTCCATGTCATCCACTGCTTCTCCAGTGGAACACTGTGGAGATGATGTAATGTGGAATGTTCATCTATGAAACCCACAGTTGGAGAAGGGCTGAGCGCCTTGCTGGCTGCTCCTGGTGGGGCTGATTCTCTCCTGAACCTATATCCTGTAACCAACTTCAATAATTCTACTTCAAACTACATTCTGGATGTAGACTTGGTTACTACATTTTATTGGCGACGAGTTAAAAAAGAACCTGCAATCTCTACCTCTCAAGTTCAAGTGGAAGTGTCTGGGAACCTCGAGCAATCTTCTTCTGTACCTGTTTGCGTACTACCATCAAACTGCCACGTCAGCCCCACCAGTGACCCCTACATCGGTCGCCCGCATCAGCTTTTCAGTCGGTTCCCGTGCTGTGCCCTCAGTGAGGGTAAGCCTGGCACTCTACATCACCTTGGTCCTGAGCTGTGCCTTCGTGAGTGTAAGCCAACCATTCATCAACATTTCTGCGAGGATTCATCAAAAGAAACTACGCGTGTTTTAAAAAGGACTCTTGAAACAAGACATCTTCAAAGGAAACCTACAGAAAATTAAGAAGACACCTCCAGCCTGCTTGTACTTCTTGTCTTTTCCAGTTTCTGTGACAGCTTGTGTGACCCTCAGCACTCCACCATTGTCCATCACATCCTGCTCAAGCGTGCAGCACTCTGTCTCACGTGGCCTCATCAACAAGGATTGCGCCTTCAAATAAAGTAAGCCACTTCATCTTTGCTGTTCTAGATGGTAACTCTGATTTTGTCGACGCTGCGCACATCGTGATTCTCATAGACATTTTATCATCTTTGTAAACTGCAAAGTGTGTTTTGATTACCTCTAACAAACACAAAGGGATCAATCATCATTTCCATATGGTGTGGGCGTTCGAAGGAACTATTCTACACATTGTGATCTTAATCCTGGCAAGGAGTGTTTGGTAGTGTTTGCTTGGCAAGTCTTGCTACATTGGAGGCAACTTCATAAGGATATTGACATGATGTGTGCGCATTGGACGTTTGAGGTGAGAAATATGTTGTATTTTATTTTTTGGTGTTTTTGAGCCTTTTCGCCGACAGTGCCAGTTGATCCGTTTTGTTCTCTTTTAAAAACGGAGGCGCAAGTCATAAATAGCACGTGCACACCTACCTTCGTCCTTCTCCCTGCCACGGATTTTCTGTGACAACATTCTTCTTCGCGCCACAGCCTGCTGCTGTGCAACATTGGAGAGCACGCTTTTACCGCAAGCCACCCTGCGCGGTACTGACAGCGTGCCACCATCTTTCCTGCTGCTGTGCAACGTTGGAGAGCACGCTTTTACCGCAAGTCACCCAGCGCGGTACTGACAGCGTGCCACCATCTTTGTTTTTCTTCAGCGCGCAGCTGACAATCTACGTTGTGGTTTTCGTGGTGCACTCTGCAGTTAAGACGGCAATTTCTTTTCACCTGCAGACCAGATGCTGGATCTCCACTGTGGCATTCATCGGACGTTTTGTAAGCATGACAAGTGTTGACCCTAGACCTGCTTAAAGTTGTAACTGACACAGAAGGAGACCGGGTACGTCGATGTATCAAAGTGGACTGCTTTTCTGTTGATCAAAGGAATGGTTTGGTGTGGTGTTACAAAACCATGGAGAAAACTCGTCATGTCGTGGATACTTTGCTTGAATGTCACTGCAGGGTACATGCTTCTAAATTGTTTTATTCAGGCTGCCACAGATGCTTTAGTTTAAGGGAATATGTATTTATTGCCAAACTACAAGTCTAGCGTGTAAGGTTAGACGTTTTCTAAATGACATTCTTGTGTTGAGACCATGTTTTCATGCAAAATGGTAATTAATGTATTGACTGTGCTATGTTTTTTTTTACGGCTCTCAGCCAAATGTAGTATTACACTGCATGCAATTCCTTTGATATTTACAGGCAATCTCCTGCTAATCTATGGTGACATGCACACCGCATCGCATTTACATAGACTCTTGGGTCGTGGTGTTGAAGTTTGTTACACACATATGTTGGTTTAAAAAATTTGGTGAGGTACTCACATTTTTTTTTTGCCGCATTATTGTTAATGGTATTGTCTATGCAAGACATGAGTGCCTAATTGTGCAGTGCTCTCACTTATGTTCAAATGGGTATTAGTCCCATTTTTGTGGTTTGTGTCTTCACTTTTTCAACCTCTGCACACGTGTTTCTAATGAGTTCAAGTCCCATGTTGTCTCTTATGGGTACAAGTCCCATGTGTTTGTAGGGGGTGTTAGTCCCACTTACCTCGTTCTTATGGGTACAAGTCTCATGTGTTTGTAGTGGGTGTTAGTCCCACCTACCTCGTTCTTTTGGGTACGAGTCCCATGTGTTTGTAGTGGGTGTTAGTCCCACCTACCTTGTTCTAATGAGTTTAGTCCCATGTTTTTGTAGTGGATGTCAGACTCATCTACTTAGTTCTAATGGATATGAGTTCCATGTGTTTGTAGTGGGTGCTAGTCCCATCTACATGGTTCTTATGGGTTCATGTCCCATGTTTTTGTAGTGGGTGGGTCACCCATCTACGTAGTTCTTATGAATATTTTATGTTTATCTATGCTTCGTGTGATGTAGTCTCCACAGAATCTCAAAAGGTCTGTTATTGCTGTTCCTACAGCGTCCCAAATAGTCTGTTCATGCTGTTCCGACAGCCTGTCTCAACGCTGCCTACGTTGTACAGATGTTCCTACGATACAACAAATGTCTACAGTGCCTCAAGTCAACACTAGGATTGGGGATACCCTCTTACCAACGTCCATTTATTTGGTCCAGTTTGTCCTCTCATACTACAGGTATAGAGACCCTACACTCGTCATGCACAAAAGTCATTTGTTTGCTGTGGATGACAGAGAGTTCTGGATTTAGCTCAGAGTCTCAGGACAAGCTACTGTTGTAAGAGTTTCCCCTCATTTTGGTTGGCTGTCTGTTGTTGGGTGGCAGCGCTTGTTAAGGGCAATACTACAGCAGTACTACGATGGGCAATGTCAGGTGAGACTTATCATTGTTTTTTAACTTTGATTTTTGGTCATGTTTTTTTGACTTGATGTTTGCAGTGTCAACCGCCACTTTCAAATTTGAAGTTGTTGGGACACCGGCTCCCGACGGCGCGCGGTATCTCACCTGCATTGTGATGATGTGCTGTTGCCTCTAGACTCCTCCGGTCATGGTGCTCTCATGGTCGCAGTGCTTCATTGGCATTTCGTATCCACAGACGTGCCGGGAGCCATCTGGGGTTACGTCTGCTTTATCCAGCCTGCTTTGCCAACCACGTTTTGTTTAATCAACAAAGTTCTAGTGAAACTCAATGTCATCTGGGGACAACGCAAGGAGTACGTCCTCATCGCTTCATTTTTGCGTACTCCACAAGACTGTCAGCTGTGTAGCCGACACCGTGCTTTCCCCTTTAATTCGTCACATGTATCTATTAACGTACGTATGCTGTTACTGTCCATCTACAAACTGTACTTTTCGTCGGAATTCAAGGGATTCCTCGAGCGAGATCCTACCTGTGTAATTTCGGACTTCACACGCTGCAGTTTCGTATGTCACATATTCGTTTTGAATTTCATCTTTATCTGCAGTTTTGACATTTTCTCCATCACTAATGACATTTCTCCATCTGATGTGCCATTGCCATTTTTTTTTGGCTTTACAGGGTCTACATGTTATTATTCATGACTGTTTTCTTTACAGGTTTGATATCTGGATGTGCAATTTGGGGTGTGTTCCGTTCACACTACTCGGGTGAGGGATCGCTCACCACCCTGGTTAAGCCTGTTTTACACATTGTGTTGTATAGGTCTTGAATCACTTCCCTATTACAGATCTAGTTTGATGGTGATATGTTGAACCTGTTCAGTGACGTATGCTAAGTTCTCAGTCTTTTTGTAGCTCTTTTAACAGTACACTAGTGCTACAGAGCTGTTTTCTCTGCACTGTGGTATAATGAATGGAATTTATTCCTACTGCTTGTCTGTTTTTATACATGGAGTTCAATGTTGGCAAGTCTGTATCTGTTAGCTCCATGTTCAGCGCCTCATTTGTTCTGTATTGATATGTCAATTTTGAAGGTCTACATTTCTTTTTTACAGTTTAAAGGGTTTTGTTCCATTTACACAGTTTCACCCTATTCTTTAATGCACGATGTCTCTTGACCTCTCCGTGAGGTGTGTCTTTTGGGTCTCACTTTTCTCATGTGCATACACATTGACCGCCAATCGAGGTGCAACCTCTTATGTTGTCATTATACATAGGGTGTCGTGAGGATTTTTGGACACAGCATGGGGGTACACAATATTTACCTCCTTACGAGGTGCCTTTACTCCTTGTTTTGTTTATCTTACCTCACTAGTGCACAACGTTTCTTTCCTCACACATGGTGTTTTTTTGCGTTGTTTACGCCCATTGTTACAGTGTACAGTGTCTCTCCTCATGTATACGAGGTGTTGCGTGGACTGTAGTCCCACTCACTCATGCTCTAATGACCTCTCCGTGATTTATTTCCCACTTTAAAGTGCATATCAGTTGACCTCCAGTCGAGGTGCGTCCGTACATGGACATCACATTACATGTCTTATGCCTTCACTGCAGTGCATGTTTTACCTTTCCTAAGGTGTCTAGTGTTGGTCATGTTTTTTTTGACAGTGCACAATATTCAGATCTCCTCTCGAGGTCATTCCTGCACACGCTTAGTATTACCCTTACTGGGTGCACAGTATGAGTTTTTCTGGTCCTTTTTCTGGCGTGCAGGGTTTCAGTACACTGGGTGTTAGGTGTATTCTCTACGTATTGCTTCTTGTTTTAGGAGACTGTTTCACCCAATGCTGTTAATATTTTATTATCTTAATATTTTTTCTATTACAGGGAAACATGTGTAATCTTTTGTATTTCTCTTTTGGGAAATAGGTTACGTTAATCTGTTTCTTTAATATTTGTTCTGTTGCTTCCTTTCTCTGTACTTGTTGCTTCCTTTCTCTCTACCTCTACTTTGTTCTCTCTAATACTCTCCTCTCCATTTCGTTCTTCTTGCTTCTACGCCTGATTCCATATTTCTCTTTTCTGTTTTCTTTTTGGAAGAAAGAAGGATATGTGGTATCTTGGTGTTAGTGCTGTTCATTTCATCCACTGCTTCTCCAGTGGAACACTGTGGAGATGATGTAATGTGGAATGCTCATCTATGAAACCCACAGTTGGAGAAGGGCTGAGCGCCTTGCTGGCTGCTCCTGGTGGGGCCGATTCTCTCCTGAACCTATATCCTGTAACCAACTTCAATAAATCTACTTCAAACTACATTCTGGATGTGGACTTGGTTACTACACAGTGCTCTAAAGTGCACAACCGGCTATATACTACACCCATACAACTCTTATACTGATTGGACGTGGCACATTTGCTACACTTGCTTTTTGTGCGACACGTGGCATTTTCACAATCACTATGACTTCAGTGATATAACATTAATGGCAGCACCCCCAACTTGTTCCAGCACCACTGGATTTAGAGAGACAAAGTATATATCTATGTGTGTGACAAATGGGTGTATTACCCAAGTGTCGGTTGTCTGAATGGACATTTGATAATCCCTCCACCTGTAAAAGTAAGCCCCTGCACCTCAGGCTACCTTGAGCTCTCCCCTGTTTCACAGATGTCCAGTCCAGACCAGGAACTGTCTCGGTCACTGAGGATATTCAAGCCCAGCTTGCAAATGCATTTGATAGGTTTGCTGACCACAAACCGTCACATTTACATTGGTTTCCTTTGACCACATCTGTGTTTTCATGTTCTGTTTAAATGTCTATAGAGAGTGACAGGAAAAAAGTGTGCAGTGAACAAAAAGTTCAAAAAATTTTAAAGAGGAATTTCAGACAAATATACATCTTGTGTCACGAGTCACCCCAGGTAGTTCGATATAAGCAAGTCACGTTTCATAATGTTGCTTCTGAGAGTTCTGTACAGCAACATGCCGTCTATGACCACTTCTTGGCATCTCACAAAGAAAATCGGATTTGGGAAGATATTAACAAAGTCCATCCAAGCGTTATCTCCCCACCACTTCTTCCTTTAATCCATGCCTGCTCAGGACCATACACTTTAAAGAAAATATTTCAACATGGACAACTGAATGCAGTAATTTGAATAGTTAGGGGTGCACAGCTGAGAGAGTCCAAAAGGCAAGTAGTTGTAGAAAAATAACTTTTTTATTTTAACTTTAAAGAGTTCATCTGTTAAAAAATTGTCCAGCCAACGCGTTTCATTCCCCCATAGGGAACTTTATCAGGGCTTTTATTTCCAATTTGAGTCACTGTATGATTTCCAAACATTCATAGAGTAAAGTGTATTGCACTTAAACCCTTGCGTCCTAAACCGGGCTTCCAGATATTCCTTTCCTTTTCCTTTCTTACCGACGAGTGTTTGGAAATCATACAGTGACTCAAAATGGAAATAAAAGCCCCAATGAAGTTCCCTATGGGGGAATGAAACGCGTTGGCTGGACAATTTTATAACAGATGAACTCTTTAAAGTTAAAATAAAAAAGTTATTTTTCTACAACTACTTGCCTTTTGGACTCTCTCAGCTGTGCACCCCCATCTATTCAAATTTCTTCTGATCTGGAACACATCGACGCCTTTCAACGACTGGCGTTGGGGTTGATTGCACGGCCAATTTAAGTATTGGAACTGGTGTGAGGTGTGGCATTGAAGGTCCGCCGTTGTTGCAGTTGAACTGAATGCAGTAACCATCTAAGTGGACTATGGCTATAAAAAATACCAAAACGGTACCTGCAGAGCTGCTCTAAGCTACCAGCTAACTTAAAACTATAAACTGCACAAATATCTTACACTTCTTCAACCATCTCACTGCTAAGTGCTGCATCCCGTGCTGCACCCCATAACATGATAAGTGCACATCAGTGGCCCTAAGGCACAACATGGAAACACTTCCCACACATGGTCAAAACAAAGACAACACACTTCCAACCAAACACCCTAGAGGGACGAGCGTGCTACCAATGTAGGTAAGCACTTTAGCGCCGGCATTGGGGTAGGAAGCACTATATAAATGTTGAAATAGTATGAAATATGTGAGTACATGACAGGAATGGCTGCATTGGGGCATGTAATCTGGGTGCAGTTTGTGTGAGCGGGAGCCAAGAGTATGTTCTGATTCTGGAGTCATGGAAACCTGCTTTAAAAGGCGCAGCTAGCATGTCAGGAATGGACAGAGCAGGAGTAAAGGCTGCAGGGAAGGCCAGACATTCAACAGGTGTGATTAGGGGGACTTGAGGAGGCAGATGCAGAAGAATTTGTGGGAACAGTTGTCCAGTCAAGGTGTCCAAAGCTTGGTAAGATTTAAAAACTACTTTATGCTTTGCAAAAAACTTCAACTCTTAGGAGGCAATTTTTTTAAAAAATGCAGCAATTTAAATTATATTGCGCTAGAACGATTAAAGGCCACTTTACATTGGGGGTATGGTCCCCCAAAGAGACTCACTAAACCTTTGTGCTAACTGGGTGTTGTACAAGATTCTGGTCGATGCACCCTTATTTTAGATTCCACCAGGATTTGAGGCTTATTAACCTGCCTCCTTCCTAATGGGCTTCTGTTCGTATGGCTAATCCTTCCACCATAGGCATATCACACTAATAACACAAAAAAGGTCGAAGGCAGACGGGCTCATCCTTCGGTAAGCCAAAGAAATCAGCATGAATTTTGACAGTCAGTAGTGGGTGTATGTACCCATCCAGTTCCAGAGGACACCGGAGTAGGTTGATACGTGGGCAAGCATCGAGACTAAAGTACCTAATAGGAGCTCACCTCTCCCTGGAACCGTATGGCCATGGAAATACCATGAATTACGAATTTTACCATTGATGGACCGGGACTCATGGTTAGTCCATCCAAGCATGATAAGCACACATTAGCAAGTGTGTAAATATGCAGTAAACACGACGTTCACATTTTTACCACTCACTTTCTCACCTTTTCACATTAGTCAGTATGGAGAGGTCCTGAAGAAAGCTCCTCAATTTTTTGAGAGCTGAAACATGTTGACCAAAGGATAATCCAGACACTTATCTTAAGTTCTGACACATTATCCATCTCATCATTTTTAAACATACCCTGGGCCACTGGGAATAAAGTATGGATTAGTGAGTTTCCCAGAGGTATTTTTAACGCCACTTCACTCCCAGCACCATCACATGAAAACACCCCAAAAAAACGCTCCACTGTAATCAGGTGTTGTAGCACAGTTGAGTAGCATTCGGCTACCCAACTTGGAACCCAGTGATGAAGCATGACACCAACCAGGTTGGTGTGTGAGGGTTCTTTTAAACAAACCTTGTGGTGTTAGACACTACCTAGTTGACCTTGCCACTCTCCAGTGGATAGTCTTAGTTGGTTATTTCTGTATATAGGTGACCACTTTGGGAGGGTTTACGTTTTCTATTCTGATCTTTTAAAAAATCTTTTGATTTCATGACCGCTTTTACTTGAAGATATTTGTTGGAAATAAGGGGTAACTGCAGGGCGTGTTGCCACTAAAAATAGCGAGTGGGCATTCATCTGGTTTCTTCTCTTTAGTTTCAAGTTTCTCACGGATATAAAAAAAAACTTGTTTCTCATTTCTTACTATCGGTGATGGTTCTAACTTGTATTGGATAAACCGCATAAGCCTATATAAAGTAAAAATAATGTGTTATCTTTTTGGGGAGTCCATATGATATTTTTATGTTTATTCATTTACAGATACCCCCTACTATTCAACTAGAATAGATAAATGGGTGGTCCTGAAGAAGGTGGATGTGAATTGTTAATCCCACTGAAACGTGTGTTGACCTGGTTGTTTTTAACCCACAACACAATCACGGATATTTCCGGAAGTGTTCTCTCCGTTACTTTCATCGGTGTATGTTTTCGTGGTTGGGTAGTTTATGTCTGAGGTATGAGTGTGAGAGGCTGCTGCTATGTAGGAGGGTAGAATGGTCGTGTGTGTTTAAATATAGGGGCAAATCATATCAATATTGTTATATGTTTTATTATATATGTATAGTTTTTATATTTGTTTTGGCATTACAGGAAAACATATTTGATGTATTACAATGCGGAAGAACTGTACAGCTGCATTTATGAATGATTTGTGGCCTCACAAACACGTTGTTAACTTTGTATAATCAGATTACATTTTTGCAATAATATGAAGTGTAAAAACAGTTCAAAACATTGTAAAAGTACAAAGATTAGTATGTCTATGTTTATGATCCAACAACTTTAATGATGGACAGCCCTTTGAGCTCTAGCTAGCTTATAGGGAAGGAATACAGGTCGTGAGGGAGTCTGTTTAAAATGTTTTGTCATTACTCCCCCTAGCTCCCGGACCCATAAAGTTTTTTCAGGGGGTATTTCTCCACATATAGCAACAAAGTACAATAATCATTACAGTAACTCTTCAACAGAAGTCCTCCAGTCTTAGAGGATTCATCAGACAAATTGCCTACGTCATACATGACACCAGGGTTTACAAAATTTGCCCTTGATGCTGCATTTCCGTCATGTCACTGATTATCCAGCTTTCTTTTGGATGTACTAGGTGAATTATAGAGGTGTACATAAAAGAAGCACATATTCCTTCTCACAAAGAGGTGCTCAACAACATGGATTGACCACACCACGATTTTCTGTTTTAGGGTTACTTAATGAGTTCAATATTTTAGTGTACCATGGATGGACTGGGTGTTTTGTAGTTTGGCCACAGTGCACATCGGAATTTAATGAACACAGTTGAGAATAAAATACAACAAACCTTTCTGATAAATATGTTTTAACACAACTTAGTGACCATTTTGGAATGACCGAAATGAAGATTTTGGGTTAAAATCTCAAATAACATGGATTGGGTTATATGGGGGTGTTTTAAGGCATTCTGCATTCAAATAATGCCCTGGACATCATCAGAGAGATTATGGGAGAGCAGTATATTGGGTCTGGACCAGTCACGCTCACACCATATTGATGGCCTGCTCAGTGCCTGGCTTCAGGCAATTCGGTCCTTGAGGTCTGTCCCCGCAGAAGACTAACAGAGTGGATCCATTTGTGGACGACGCAAAGATGCTCACACAAAAGGCATTGACAGCAGCAGAGAGAGTCAGATGCAGTATCATCATCCCAGGATTGTCTCAGTGCGGTAACTCCTACTCCAATCCTAATCTCTGTTCCTGCTCTGAGTGGACACCAGCACAGGACGGGCTAAAAAACAAACAAAACCCTCACGACAAAAGGCCCCTGTACAAACTTTTAGACTGTCACAGCAACCCACTGGATTCTTGTGTCACTCAAGTGTATATTTTATCCACTACAGCATGGGCAGCCCTCTTCCGGCATTGGCAGAATTTACTGAGAGTGGCGATATTCAGTACTTCACAAGGAGCTCATTTTCACACAAAGTAGTTATATTTAGTGCCAGGAACTACCAAGACAATGACACCGGAAAATAATTTAACTCCTAACGAATGTATATTGTTTATGTTGGTGGGGGGCCCAGAGATACCCCAACAAAAAGGTTTTATAAAAATCACAGCAAAACCAAATGACTGGCAAAGCCAAAAGACTGGAAGCCAACAACACATGTATTAGCTTTGCCAAAGCTTGTTAAAGTATGTAAAGAAAAAAGGCCCCAAGGACCCCTTACTACTCAACCATGAAAACGGGAAGTCAGAACGTCTCACTGGGTGGGAGAGGGGCTATTTGAACAACCATGACAACTGTGGATATAAAAGAAAAGCAAAAAAATAACAAAAGAAAATTGCACCACATAACTATATAAACAATGCAGCTTGTGTGTACAGGACTTATAACAGGTACAGGATAAAGGGAAGTAATGGTCTGGTAGAGTTATTGTAATCAGAGAGCAAATAATTCCACAAGTACACGAAGGCCATTCTAAAATGGTTCACATCAAAGTCCACGAATGAAAATTAGACCTATGGCAGAAAAATGCAGTTCATAAATCAAGAGCAAAATGTTCCAAATAGTAAAAAAACACAAATCAGACCTTTAAGAATTGCCAAAAAGCCGTAAATTCAAAAAGGTATGTGCACAAAAAAAGTATGTCATAACAACAAGTTAAAAGATTTTTTGGAAAGCTGACAAAGTAGAAGGATCGACACTATAGAGAAAATAGGAATTAAACAGTAACTCTATAAACAAACAGGCTTCTGCAGTACAACCTATTGGCTTTCCCAGTACTTTTTTGGTTGAGATACGCAAGAGCTGCTGGCTTTGCCAATGTGTTTTAGCCACGTTGTACACCAGCGTAGCCACTGTTCAGCATGGCTAGTGTAGCGATGTAGAGTGCAGTGGCATAGAATTCAGGAGCATATAATGCAGCGTTGCAGAATGCAGTGCCATAGATTAGAGTTGCATAGTAGAGAGCAGTGGTGTAGAGTGCAGTGGTGCAAAGTATAGTGGCCAAGAGTAGAGGGGTGCAGAGTGCAGTGATGCAGAGAAGAGCAGGAAACAGTGCGGGTGCGTAGAGTGGTATGTTACATACTCTTATAACGCGCACAGCTACTCCGAGGTATAGAGTGGTGCAGAGTAGAGTAGTGTAGGGTAGAGTATGGTGCCATAGAGTGTAGAGGCATAGAGTGCAGTGGCATAGAGTGGAGTGCTGCAGAGGGCAGTGGTGTTGGGTGGAGAGACGCAGAGTGCAGTGGCGTAAAGTGCTTTGGCATAGAATGCAGTAGTGCAGAGTAGAGTTCAGTGGCATAAAGTGCAATGTTGCAGAGTAGAGTGTTGTAGAGTGCAGTTGTGAATTGTGGCATAGAGTGCAGTGGTGTGGAGTACAGTGGTGCAGAGTAGAGTGCAGTGGCGTGGAGCAGAGTAGAGTGGTGCAGAATAGAGTGCAGTGGCATGCAGTGGAGTGCTGTAGAGTGGAATTGTGTAGAGTGGATTAACGTACAGTTGGAGAGAATAGTGGTGTAGAGTGCAGTGGCATAGAATTCAGAGGTGTGCAATGCAGCCTCATAGAATTCAGTGGCGTAAATCAAAGTTGCGCATAGTAGAGAGCAGAGGTGCAGAGTTCAGTGGTGCGGAGTAGAGTGGCTTAGAGTACAGTGGTGTGGAATTAAGAGATGCAGTATGGAGGGGTGGTGGCATAGGATGCAGGGGTATATAGTGGTGCAGAGTAGAGTATGGTGGCATAGAGTGCAGTGGCATAAAGTAGATTGTTTCAGAGAAGAGTGAAGTGGCATAGAGTGGAGTGGTGCAGGGTAGAGTGCGGGCAGTAGAGTAGAGAGACGTTGAGTAATGGCGTAAAGTGGTGTAGAGTTGCGCGGTATAGAGTGCAGTGGTGCACAGTAGATTAGAGTGGCGTACCATGGGCTGTCATAGAGTGGAGTGGTACAGAGTAAAGTGCATTGGCGTAGAGTGTACTGGCATAGAGTGCAGTGGTTTAGACAGCACTGTTGCAGAGTGGCGTAGAGAGGAGTTGTGCAGAGTAGAGTGGAGTGGCCTAGACTGGAGTTGTCTATAGTAGAGTGGTGTAGGATACATTGGCATAGAGCACAGTGGTCCAGAGTGGATTAGAGAGATGTAGAAGAAGTGGCGTACAGTGCAGTGGCATAGAGTGGAGTGGTACAGACTAGAGTGCAGGGGCGTGCTGTAAAGTGGAGTGGTGCAGAGTAGAGTGCAGTGGTGTGGAGTGGCGCAGAGTGGTGCAGAGCAGAGTGGAATGCCGTACAGAAGAGTATCCATGGTGTGGTAGCACACTGCCATTATAGACAACACATTTTCAATTGAAATGACCATTACATTTGCACAGAGATACAGTTTTACTAATACAACTATACAGCGCACAAACTAGAATGTGTGAAAATAGAATCACCAAGTGTATGTATTTGTTTTGATCATATTTAAGTATTTGTCACCAACACACTTCAGAATTAACAAAAAATGTGTTTCATTTGTGCTTTGCTAATTCTGATAAATTCTAAAATACTAACAGTTCATTTAAATGTTATGTGCTAGAAAAAAAACACATGTTCCTCCACCCCCAGTATCCAGCAAGACTGTCACATAAATCCTCTCACATTGAAGTCAGAGAAAGAAAAGTAAACACCAAGCTCCCTAGAAAGACAGAGCAAGACATTGTACCTCGATCTTTCAATGCACAGTAAATGTGAAAAGATAAAAACATGATTTACAGGCCTGTTTACAAAAAGGAGCACTCCTGGAAAAAATACAAGGAGAGACAATGTGAAAAGGCTTTGCTCCTCGGGAGGGAACAAACTGAAACTGGACTGCCTAAACCAAATAAGAACAGCAAACCGAAAGCCAGAAAATGTGAGCTTCAAACCACTAAGCCATTGGTAAGCAACAGGTGGAACCCATTCCCAGAAAATGTTTCTGGATGTCCCCAAGAAGTATTTAGCAAACCGGACATCGCTGCTTCGACCTACAAAAACAATAAAATGAAGCGAAAAAGGGGAAGGAGCAGCAAGCGGGGAGGGAAAGAAGAGCAACGGAGAAGAGGTGGGGAAGATATTTTTTCAAAAGAGGAGCGGAATAGAGAGAGAGGGAAGCAATGGTTGTGCCTAGTGGGGAGGGGAAGAGAAGCAGTACATGAAGGAGCAAGCAAGAAGATAAAACATGTATTCCTAAGCACGGTTTAAAGGAAAAGAAAAAAGTAGTTCCTCGAGTACGTGCAACATTAGCATTTGAAGGCTACAAGTTAACCAATCACAAAGAAAGAAAGAGCTCCTTCCCTGTTCACTGTATACAGTGTTAACACCTATACTATCAAACTGGACAAAGGGGGAGTATTGCAATAGGCACACATTACCCCTGGGGTGTGAGAAAGGGGTTACTTGAATATGTAGAGAGTTTTGCTCAATATCCACCTGCTTGCTATACCTTATTCTGTACACAGTGTTTAAGTGCTTCTCTGCCGTCCTCTATGTATCCCACATGTAACATTTCTAGTCCACATACTCAAGGATATACAAACACATACTTTAATAGCAACACAATTCTGTTCCTTTATCCCTAGTCGTGTTGCGAAGAAAGGGTAAGTCTGCAGCAAACTTTACAGGCAGCAGAACTAAAACCAGTTTTGCAAAACCATATCCATTTGCCCTACGTGTACAAGTAGTTGAATGCAGCTTGGGCAGAATGCTGACAATAACACTCAAAATTCATAAACTTACTGTTGTTGTAAAGTTCAATCTACAAAATGTGCTGTAAAATAATCAGCATAATAATAATATTAATTAATAAAAACAAAATAAATAACATAAGAAATATTAATTATAAATATATTTGTTTAATACAGACTCAAGGGTAAAAGAGTACTTCACATGAAACCAGAATTAAAGACACTTTGTCTTCCATCTCCGCAAGGTACAAATATGGAAACTTGCCCTGGTAGACAGAGGCTGACGGTCAAGCTGAGAGCGGGCACACCAGGCTGGCAGAAGGGAACGTGGTTCATCTCTTATCCAGATGTAAATAAGTGGTGTTCTCACACAATTACAGTCAAACACATTTGCGTATGGTCAACCACAAAGCAGAAATGTTACTAGATTTCCATGTCTTTATTCAAATGATCCAAGGTTGGCTGGGTTAATGCCAAGTGAAAATTTTGCTATCCAAACAACCCTGTAATATGTCCTGTGGTCCTCGAGGGATTCATGGAACACGCCAGCAAAGGCTTCTAAAGGATTGTATAAATCGCATCAGGGTTTTACTAAGTCTTATAAAATCCGAATCTCCCCACAAGCAGGGTTTCTAAAGTCTTGTACAAACCGGAAAAGTCAACAGACAACATATTTGTTTTCTAAACTGAATGGTAGTGCAAATCATGATACTGCAGACAATTCACATGCTAATTTCAGAAAGAAAGGAATGTATACAAACCAGTTTAAGAAGGAACGTATTTATAGAATAAACCCCAAAAAAATTTGACTGAATACTCTTGCACCTAATCCTTTATGTAGCTTTAAAAAAATTTACGGAAACGTGAAGAATCTTTTCCCAGAAAAACTAAAGATAATACTACATGTTTTATAATCTTTATGGCCACACATTCAACAGACATTGCAATGCTCTCTATTGAAATTAAATGGAAGAATAGTAAAACAGAACAAGCATTTGCAATGCAATAGGTCTCGCATTAGGAAAGTTTGAGCTTTTTGTATTGTAAATTGACTAATTTTTTATTTATGTGTTGGTACTGAAAATATTGAAATTACTAGCTTTCTCATGTACAATGTCAATAGTTTTAACTGTTGCAAATGTGACACCTATAGCATTTGTAATACAATATGTGTTGTATTTACGTGACTTAGATGTATTACAAATAACAATGGCTTTTAATTTTTGCAAATAATTAATACTTAAATAAAAGTTAATGTAAATTATAATGGCAATCGTTTAAACTTTTGTTAATAACTCTTGTGAAGATTATGTTTAGTGTATTTAATTGCGCCTAAAATCCAAGAACAGAAGTTAAATATTATAATTCTTTTTGTGCCATTTGTAATAAAGCCTAAATATTGAGAGAACATATTAGAGCCAGTTGTTGTTGAATGGTTGTACAGATTGATACTGTGGTGGCGGTGAGTGATGTTGTGGTGGTGTCGAGTGATGCTGTGGCGTTAATTGATGCTGTGGTAGCGCATAGTGATGTAGTGGTGCCCTTGAGTGATGCTGTGGTGATGCGATAGATAAGATAGAGAGTGAGGGCGATAGACAGATAGAGTGTAATTATGTAGAATATAATTCTGTGGCACTGAGTGGTTTTGTGTGGAGTGTATGTTGATTTTAGTGGCGTGTAATTGAGTGGCATTGAGTGTTATTTTGAGTGTATCTTGCATTGTAATTAATTGGCACTGACTGTTATTTGGAGTGCATGTGGCACTGAGTGTAGTGTAATTATGTGGTGTGTAATTATGTGGCGCTGAGTGGTATTTGAAGTGTATGTGGTATTGAGCGCTGTGTAATTATGTGCTGTGTAACTATGTGGCACTGATTGGTTTTTGGAGTGTCTGTTGTATTGAGTGCATTGTAGTTATGTGGCATGTAATTATGTGGCTCTGAGTGGCATTCGGAGTGTATGTTGCCTTGCCTTGTATTTCTATGGTTCCTTAAACCCTTAGAGGCAATTCTTTTATTTTAAACAAAAAGGATGGTCGTTAAATGGTGGCTACGGAGAAGCTGTGTGCTGAAAGGCAAAGAGAACACGGGCATGAAAGTGAAAGCGAGGATGAAAATGGAATGAGTGTGGCAGGATGGTCGTTAAATGGTGGCTACGGAGAAGCTGTGTGCTGAAAGGCAAAGAGAACACGGGCATGAAAGTGAAAGCGAGGATGAAAATGGAATGAGTGTGGCAGGATGTTAGTTAAATGGTGGTTACGGGGAAGCTAAGTGCTGAAAGGCAAAGAGAACACGGGCCAAAGTAGGAAGAAAACACGAGATGCGAGAGGCATGTGTGTGTGGCAAACACTGGTGGGGCTCAGAGCATTCTGTTGCTGCCTTGATGCCTGTGTGTGTGAGCAGTGGGGCTGTGTGTGTGAAGTGCCTAAAGTTGCAAGAAAACATATGGTTATTTAAATCCTTAGACTCAGAATTAATGGAGCTAATGTTATCGACCTTAGAAGGATGAAAAGGGAATGAGCGCGGCATATGTTAACTTTGTAAGCGCAGAAAGCGTGCAGGGCAAACTTATTATTTTGGTTGTTTGAGACTCAGATCTGGGCAAAGCTGCAAGAAAACACGGAGGGGGAGGGCGGGCTGTGTGCTGAAAGACAAAGAGAACACGGGCATGAAAGTGAAATCGATGGATGGCAATGCGTCCGTGAGACTAGCCCTGTGGTGGGGGAGGGACAGTTGTGAGAGGCGCCATGAGGAAACAATCTCTCGGCATGCTGTGGCGGGGGCGGGGGAGCGCATTCCAGGCGGGGGAGCGGACCCTTTGAAGTATGATGCCGAGGCTGTGGCTACACGTGCACGCGCCAGTGGGCTGAAGCGCTTCCCCAAACGGATTGCATGGCGGCACGATGCACGTGATTGTGCGCGTGCTCGCCATGCAATCTACTTTTGGGAGCACTTTGAAATGCCCCTCTTACTAGAGTCAGCTAGGCGAGACCTAAAAAGCATCAGTGAAAGAACTGGATGAATGATAAGATTGCAAGCAAGCTTGTTTATTAGGGTTATTTAAACCAGAGGAACACCAGCCTTTACATTTCAAAACACTTAATATTTGCTTTGTTTTCCTAATTCGTGAGTTAAAAAATTATAAGGTTGAATAACTGACCGCCTGCATTTGCAGTATTGTGTCACCCTCGTGCGTCAAGCAATGCAAATGCAGGCAACTGAAAAAGAATTGTGATTTGTGGCTAAAACTGGATCAGCTGGGTAGTGTCTGGATATTCTCAATAAGAAGCAAATTATCGAATCTGCCTACACGCACACATGGTTTATGCCCTGGCATTTTTATGTGCATTAGTTTTAACAAAAAGTATTTAAACAAGCCAGGATGCAAGGCGTTAAACGTGTGCGGTAATGCAAAAACAGAACGAAAAGGTCTCTAAATTAGAATAGTTGCTTCTATTTGTGAAGTAACTAACAGGTTATCTGTAAGGCAGTAAACAATGATTTTCTCACGTGAATTTCATGGTATTGTGGTAATAAACTGGAATCGGATTTTTGCGCTGTAGTATATAAAGATGTGACTAAGCATTTGCTAAAGCCATATTTCAAAAGACACGGTGTAAAATGGAAATATTTCACAGTTCTTAGTGTGATCTTGGTTTTATAATCGTGAAAGCCGTTAAAACACAATGTGAAGTTTTACCACTGTCAGGACTAATAGGAATATATGGCCGTCATCTAAATAATGCGGCCAATTTTTCAAATTAAGTGTTGCATTCTCTGGCAGTATTTTCATTCATTTGAGGAACAAACAAAATTTTGCAAATTGTGTGGCAAGTCCTGCTAACCTATAATTAGACAATATAAGTTTGAGCCACAAAACCTCATAAATCCACAGGCCCTCACCACGATCTTGTTTAATCAATCATTCATTCATGATAAGTACACCGAAACAAACATTCTAATTCCAATCAGTGACCACTGTGAGCTTCATCTTGAACAAAAAAGCTTTTTCATGGATCGGGCGGATGCTGGGAGTGGGGAGGGCAAACGTGCAAGAAATGAAGCAGCGTATTTCTCCTACATTTCTATGCCACAGAAGTTCGGCATATAAAAATCACAATAAAATTAATGGAAAATATAGCACAGGCCAAGCACATCAAAATATAGAATCCAGCAATTCACAGCAACGTAATACTTATTTTCTGTGATGAAGAAAAGCGCTCAGTGCTCAAGTGATCATATGTGGGTATACAGAAGGTGACAAAGGGCCACAGAGGTTCAAAGGTAATCTTTGTTACACAATCAAAACAATACAATCTCTCGGCATGCTGTGGCGGGGGCGGGGGAGCGCATTCCAGTCGGCGGAGCGGACCCTTTAAAGTATGATGCCGAGGCTGTGGCTACACGTGCACGCGCCAGTGGGCTGAAGCGCTTCCCCAAACGGATTGCATGGCGGCACGATGCACGTGATTGTGCGCGTGCTCGCCATGCAATCCACTTTTGGGAGCACTTTGAAATGCCCCTCTTCTCGCATAGCGATTGCGTAAACGCAATAGCTAGGCGAGACCTAAAAATTACATACTAATTTATTAAATGTTTTTAAACCTGCATTGATCTCAAGTGAACCTCAAACGTTCAGATTTGATATCAAGAAATGTTTTTATACATGAGTATTTCAGTGAACAAAAATTTCATACTTCGCGCACATGTTATTTGCCTTCTTTTCAAAATAGAAGATTCAACAGTTCCCAGTCGGAAACTGCAGTTTTTTTAGTGTACTTTTTACAAATTGGTTTCAGAATGCGGTAGTTACTCTCCTATCATACCTCTGTTTGCTGTCTACTTGTTTTTCTGGTTTGTGAGACATTTTTAGTTCGACTTGTAACCAGTAACTATTATGCCATAAAAATATTTTTGTGTGTGAAGAAAATCAAGGTAAGGGATAGCCGAAGCCTCACATTTTTAGGTCTCGCCTACGCAGCGCGCATGCGCTGCATAGGAGGACCTTTAGCCGTCGTACAGATCTTTTTCAAGCATATACTCGTGCTTGTGGCGGCATACAGCTTACGGGAGTACGCAGCGGTGCGCCACAAGCACGAGTATGTGCTTTGAAAAAGAGCAGACTGCTCTCTCCAGCGCTCGCACGCACCACTCGCGGGTGCACCCTTCGCCTCTCTCTCCCGCTGCAGCGCGAGGCGCGCGCGCTTGTTCTCATTTGCAATGTTTACCTCATTCTCGGTACTTCACAACACATATTTATTGTGAACAAGAAAAGTACCACTGAGTAATAGTCTCTATTTCAGGGAGGAAGGGAAGTGCCACTGTCCCTTCCAATGTTTCATCCAGCTTGTAGTATTTAAAGCTTTGTGAAATAATTATGAGAAAATAATTTAGGGGTTGGGGGTGTCTGGCCAAAGGTGGTCCCAATGAATACGTCAGAAGAGCACAGTTTTAAGGGCAAAAACGCCTCTTTATATGTACATGAAAACAGATACCGTGCGGGCCGTTTCTCCCCTTCAAAAATACAATGCAGCACGCATCATATATACATTTAAATAGTCAACTTACAATATTTACAGCAAATATTAATACCTCTGATTGGCGTTAACACAAATGTGATGCCTTAATTTAATGTCGGATGATTGTTCGAAAACACACACACCACTTTCTGACATGCTGGATTTAATTATAACTCCACAAGTGAAAGAAACGTCAGTAAAGCATTCAGAAGAACCGAGGGCTCTTACCTTTCAGGCACGAGCTGTCCAGAGTCCACGCGGAGGGAGATTCTTCAATGCGACCTGGCACGACATTGGTTATTTTAAGCAGGAAGGAGGGCGACTTCTATGGTGCGTAACCCTAAACCCGTCCCGCCCCGCATACCTCAGCCGACCTGCCTCCCTCTGGCTATGCTGATCAGGGATCCAGAGCAAGCTAACAGGGAAAGCATCCCTCTGTCCTCATTTTAGCAAAGTAAACGAAATTAAAAGACAAAACGTGCAAATGTTTAAAACAACCTTCAGATTTATACATGTCTTGTGACCAGATTTGCTCCTGAGGGTACCAGGCGACACTCTGTACTGGACAGCCAACACCAAGGAAGGACTTGAGCAGCCCCAGAGGCTAACAAGCATTGGCAAAGCCTACATGTCCGGCTTTGAGAAGCTAGTACGGTGGGTATTTTATTTTTTTTAATTCCGCTTACTGAGAGAACATGCAACATAAATAAAAAGGAAGAAAAATGCTGCCACCTATAACAATTTTATATATAAAAAAAATGTAATGGTATCCCCTCATTATTAACAAACCTCAAAATTGAAAAACCAGCCTGACGAAACCATGCTAAAACAAGCATTGGCATAGCCAATAGGTCTTGCCTTTGGGGCCTTATAAGTATTTAATCATGCAGCACAATATCCTTGGTGCAACATCAACTGTTGCATGGCTATACACTTATAATGTCCCAAAGACGAGACCTATTCGCTATGCCAATGCTGGTTATAGGGCGCAAAGGGAGGGTGTGTAAGATGAGGTTTAAAGGTTTCAATTCTGGCATGTCCTAGATGGAGGGGGACATAAGTTTTGAACATTCTATCTACATTCAAAACATCTCCATTGTACATCCAGCTTGGTTCAAAGGCCACGTCTTGCATGCAGCACCCTACGGTACATGGCTGCACACTTTTTGGCCTAAACCTCTAAGGACCTACTAGCAAGGTAAACCATCTATAAGCTCCAGAAAACTAGGTCTAAATTGAGTAGACTGAGGTTGATTGGATCCTTCACGAAAATTTTGCAAGTTTTCTTAATTTCTTAATGACAAACATTCACAATAAGACAACCTAGAAATAAGATCATTATAACAGTTAAATACAATTAATAGAATGTCTCTAACATGGCAACAATACTGTGTTCTTTCTTTGATTAGGAAAAAGTTTTCTTGATTTTTCTACTTGTTAAATGCCATTTCCTATTAAACTGTCAATTTTTAGCACAGATGTTCTTGAATGGCTTTGTGATTTGGGACACTTGCTATTATCTCAGTCAGTCAGTTAAATAACTTTATTTGATTCAGAAGAATCATAAAAGTACACAAAAGAGAACATACATTCGAGAATAAAAAATGTCTACAACAGAATTTAGAATATACAGGACAATGACAGATTATAGCCTGATCACACGACCCCTATAAGTTGCTTTTACATTGCATAACGTTTCCTTATTATAAAAACAATTTTGATAAAACTAAGCACAGAGCTGCAAATAGAAACCATTGAAAATCACCATAAATAATTAAAACCCTCCTTATAGGAGCAGGGACAAATTGTATTTAAAATCGGTTTAAGGAAACACACCCTGGGGTCTTTATACAATGTGCAAAATAGCATAATGTGCATTGTGCTTTGTTGTGCTAAGTTATTACACGGACAGGGGGTAGTCTCTCACACCACCCCACCTGTTTCGGAAAAGCTACAAGAAAGTGCAGGGTGCCTAGGCGAAATCTGGTCATTAAAAAGCGTGAATGAGCTTGTACAGCGAAGGACAAATAAAATTGTTGCCGATTTGGGGGAGAACAGTCCAATCTTTCCATAGTTCCTTGTGATATTCTCAAGTCAGATCGATATGCATCTTTTATAACTGTTTTCATATTAGATCGTATGGTCTCTGGCTTGTCATAAAAATGTTTTAGTCCTATCTTATAAAAAGTTTAACATAACGTAACCACGGGACTGTCATTGCATTATCTAGATTCATACAATCTCTTAAGATGCATCGTGAAAAGGAAAGTTCTTCTGTAATCCAAATTTTCACCCATAGAAACAGGGGGGCCATATGTATGCTATCTACAATGTAGTCCATGCCCACCTCAGAATGGCAAAATTATGTTGGGGAGCTATTAGGGATGCGTAAAAGCCTCTTTAGAAATGTATTCTCTAATGTTTGAATTTGCACGCTCTTATGATATCCCCATACTCCAGCACCATAAGTGGCCCCCGACAAGCATTTGGATTTATATAAAATGATCAACTCGGCTACGGGCTTATGGCCAAGTTTGGCAGCAAAACGAGACAGCCCCTCAATGGCTCTACTAGTTTGTTGTGCCCTGGATACTATAAGTTGATCCCAGTTAAAGTTAAAAACATTCCCCAAATAGGAGACCTTTTTCACTTTGTCGATAACTTTTCCTTTAACTGTATATTTTCGTGTTTTCGTTAATTTTGGCCCACAGACCATAATAAAAGATTTCTTAAAATTCACCTTCAAATCTAATGACATTGCCATTATCAAAGCCAGGAAGGTGTAACACCACCCATATTTACGAAATTCTGAGTAACCCAGATTTTCACGATTTAGGGCTCTCCATATGACAGGAGGTCAAATGCCTTCTATACAGTCGAGCAATCCTCCTATCCAAGGACTCAGTTTAATAGTTTTAAAAAAATAGAAATTATATCCATCAATGTGTTGATGTTGGTAGAGGGTTCCTCCCATAACACCATTTGGGAGAGTGTTACGTTTAGTAGGAAGTCCACTTTCTAGTTGGTTGTTGACAGCAAAATATTCCATTGACTTGGGAAGTCCAGCAGTTCTACAGATCATGACTGGTGCACCCACACAAAGCTGTAGGAAAAGGTGGGTCTCCTGAAAATGTAGTCTAGATAAGAACTGCGGATCTAATTTATTGTCAATGTCTGTTCAAGAACATAAAAGATTATTCATCCAAAGTGTTGTGAGGCCTTCCTGGTACAATGTGCATTCTTGTACCCATGCCTTAAGCAGTGCTTCAGGCTACTACAAACATGCAATGGAAAAGCCAATACGTATGGTGTTGGCTACCAGCCTTTTAACTTATGCTTATTTTTCAGTTTATCATGCTTTTTGTAAAACTTAATTTTTCAGGAAGTTCTGAGCCCTCGTCAATATAAAAAAAAGATACATTGGTTAAAAGCAAAAATATGTTTTGGCCACACAAATTAAACTTTGCTAAAGTAGTCCCTAGTACAAAATGGGACTGCTTTGTGCTGATGTGCTCTTTGTAAAAGAACTGAAATACTATCACTCGCAGTGAAGTTATCGAATGCATGAAGTGGGCGGACCCATTGCCTTATGCTGTATGCTTTAGTGGGCAGAAGAAACGTGTGAACGCCATAACAACAAACTGATGGATGAAGAAGTCTGGCTGAAAACGCGCATATATATAGTTTTGGTAAAATCAAGAGGTTTGGGCTAACTCTTTGTCTAATACAAAAAAGGTCAATTCTTGTTTAAAACAAAAACGCATGCTGGGATTCCCTAGCGGTGCCAGCAAATGGCCTCAAAAAGAGGGACTTTGGCAGGCACACAAAGGCAGTCGAGGTACTTTCACTAGGCTGAGATCAGACGTTTGTATATGATCATTACAATGGAGCTTTGATATTGATATATCTTCTGTGCTAGCAGATGGCCACTGACTGAATAGAATGGGCATATATGGAACAATGGATTATCGGTGCATCAAAGGTACTTCCATAAGAACTGAATACATCACCCCTAAATCCATGCCCTCCACGTCATCCTCGTACCTCATTATATTTTCTCTCTTCTGTCATTATTTGCTCCTGACAACTCTTTCTTATCTGCACACCACCTCTACCTCACTGCAATGAAACGTCACCACTTTAGGCTCCTTGCAACATACAAACGACAACTTTTACACAGGGACAACCAGCTTGAAAGCTATCCTCGTTTTATAAAATAATAAATCTAGGTTGAGACATCCACAATGTCAAACACTGGATAGTTATGGCCCAACCAACACTCCAGTCCAGACGAGCCCGGTGAAACCACATCCCACTGTCCCTTTGTCTAGAAGCGCTACATGTATATATCTTTTTATTTATATGATGAAGGACCACAGCTTCCGCAACAATAACGTTTTGTAAAAACCAGATCAAACCAAGTGCTGACAAAGCCAAAAGACTGGCGATGAACACCAGAGCCACTGGCTTTGTCAATGCTTGTCTTTTTTTCTGCGACTAAAAGTTTCCTTGTTTCAAATGCAGCATTCTCATTCCTGACTCACATTTCACAAAATAACGCAAACGGAAATTCTGAAAATTACCACCTAAAATACGATCAGCTCTTCGATCTTAAAACTGGCAAGACCCACTGCCAGCTTCCATAATGTGGAGAAGTAATTACGCAAATCACGGAATACTCACGTAATGTTACAGAAGTGTTTTACTCTACTTTGCCGGGCCGAGGAGGACAGCGGGAGGTTTCCCGCGGGAGTGTGCGAGCATGGAAATACTATAGCACATTGATCCCCCCCTCCCGAACCCATGAAGTAAAACGCATATCGTTTTAGAAGTTCAGTGGCCTAGGAAATCCCAAGAGGCCACACTGGTAGAACCGTAAGTTTTACCACTTGCACGGTTCCACAGGTTGGTGAGTGAGGGTTCTTTTATAAAATAAATTTTGTTTTCCCACGCTGTTTCATTGGCTAGTTTTTCCTAGTTATTTATCAATCACTCTTTTGTCGTTTCTACCCTTACTCTACTTTGCCCCATTTGTGTATTTAAAGCCTGTATTTTAAGCATCCAGCAGTAAATGTTAGTATCAATCCTTGAAATATGTTTAGCATCTAAATATTTGTGTTTTGATGTCTTTATTTTTACCACTATAGCCTTAGAGCCCAACGTTGTGGGCTCTACTGGCCATTAAAGGCTCGCTCCAGCATTAAAAGCCTGAGCCGAAGGGGATGGCCTTTAACAAGGGAGCGGGACTTTAATGGCCTGTAGAGCCTGCGATGGAGGGTTATAAGGCTTCTAGAACATTCCGCCCCTAGAGAGCAGAATGTTCTAATTTGTAAAACAAAGGACTCACAGAGTCTGAGGGGGTTGAAATCCCCTTGAGCTCCACGAGGCCTTTGTTAAACTTTGGAATGTTGATGCTCCAGGCATCTATTGGTCATTAGCAGCCAGGAGCACGTCATTGTTTTAAATGGAGCGCTCAACATGCCAATGTTCTAATAGGGGATAAATACCCCAGGCTGTAATTTTATTTGTGCACCACCAGTGAAGCGTCAGTAGTGAAGAGCTACTCTGTAATTCTTACATAAGGAGGGCTTTCAAGACTCACTTGTTTGATTAGATTCTCACACCTTGTGGCTGTTTTAACTTCAGACCCCTGGAACTGTTCTCTTGTTGACTCTTGAACCTTGAGGCTGCTCTCCACATAGGAGTTCTACTTTATAGAACCAAATACCCACATCTGCAAACAACAGTGTCTTGTCCCACTCCAGCGCCACATTTCTTCCGCTCCATTTGAACTGATTAATTACCAATTCTACATTTTCCATAACTTTCTGAATTTAACAGAACACAGCAATGTTCAGAAAGTAGGTATTCCAAGTCAAAAACTTAAAGAATTAAAGTAATACAATGCTAAATTGATGGTAATAACAAAAACAACACAAAAAGCTACAAGAAGAATAGAGAAAAATACACACAAAAACAATATTCGATAACTAAAGAAATGCCACAGGATTTAAAGGAAATAAGGTTTCTTTGGGTAAATTCATATTCCACATGTGGAAGGAAGGCTGAAAGAGAATCACTTACGGTTGAGTGATTGCTTGAGCCAATTTCTACCTTTTGATATGGGTTAGTTATAATAATCTCACCACTTTCACAGTCTTGCACCCACTCAATGTGTTACCAACATGATATTGACCAGAGGATAATTTACAATGAATTTGTGTTCAGCAGTAGGGCAGTCAGACTAGATTGGACGTACACAGACAGACTCTTCCACTCTCCCTCCTGCTCAGTGGGTTCCTGTAGAGCTGCCTCAACCTTGAACTCTGTCTACAGAAGACCGGTGCTATTTGCTGTTAGAACCATCCACAGCTCTACGTGGTGCTTCCAATGGTTTGAGTGGCTTCATGTCGGAGAAATCATCAGGGGTCTTTGTTAAATCCAGCCACTAAGAACAGCAACTAGAACATGTGCATCTGCGATTAAATCGGACCACCCACCAGAGTCATTCATCTGCTTCGCAGAGAACAAGTTAAATAGCTGGCGCCTAGCATCACGTCGCTGAGAGCCTGTTCCCCTTCGAGTGGCATTTCCCTTTTCCACTCATCAGCATGTCTGGTATTAGGCTGTGTAAGATCTCCTTCTGCCCACCATTGTGAAATGGGGTTAAAGGTAATTCAAAAATTCTTGCAAATTCTGATCTTTTCCGCCACTTTTGCAGTATGTAATATGTCATATGGCTTCTGTGGCCTCATTTTTTTTGGAAATTTTTTTATTGAATTTTCAAAACAATATTCCCAAAGACTAATACTACACACAATAGCATCATATAAGAATCCAACTATCGAGGTACACGTCAGGAGAGATCGACTCTGCTATGTTCCCGCCTTAGTTCCCCCACCCACCACCCTCTCTACCCCCCCCCCCCCCCCCCCTGTCAGTGTGCCCACGGCAACCCCTCATCAACCTCTGCCTGTCGGGCCCCGTGGTCCGAGATATCCTAACTCCAGACAAGCAAGAAAACCCTGTCATTGTTATGGCTTCTGTGGCCTCATGACCGCTACCTGATGAAACCAGGTAAACATATGACCAACAGGGCAGCCCTTTCAAAATAGACCGCAACTCTTTCCTATTTCAGTGAGGATTTAAGTATCAAGAAACAGAACTCAGACTCACAGAAGCTTCAAATATATTCACATAATAAGAAAGCATGTTTAGCGGTTCAATCTGCAGAGGCACAACTCATTCATTCCTCAACCCCGGATTCTTTTCAGGAGACAGCATTCTGGGATGGATTACTGGGAGATCCTAGACTCCTTCAAGGCACTGGTCACACATTAATCCCTATAAAAAGAATACAAGAGACCCCCCCTCCCCAACCCAAAAAGAGTTTTGTATACATCCCGGTTAGCATTAGTGAGAGCTCAGTGCATTAGATGTACACTTTGCACCTCTTAACTGCGAATGCCCATGCTGTCACCCGGAACCTTATACAAGTCAGGCATACACTGCACAGAGAGGAAGGGATTCTTCTCCCGTCAAACATGGCTGCTTAGTGGCCATGTTCACGGCCAAACTTTTTAAAGAGCTTTTCATACAAAGGATTTTTTGCTTTCCAGGGTGACTCCATAACGCTTGTAAATCTAAATTGGTTCGCTGAATGCAGTCATATTACCAAATTCTAAAACCTACACCCCCTGGACCAAACTGAAAGTCGGCAAGCCCTTTGGAGTGCTGTGGTAGCCAACCCTGGAACACAAAATGTGGTGCGGTGGTTAAGATGTCGTACAGTAAACCATGACACCGGAGCTCTGACTTACATTTCTATAGTTAGACCAATTTTGTGATCCTTTGTAAGTCACGTTACCAGCCCCTAACTCAGTTCCCTTATCCACCAAAAGTGGAACACCGGAAAACAGGATAATACCGCGTTTTGAAAGCAATATGGAAAAAACAGCATATTATTTATGTTGACAAAATACAACACGTTTCTCAGAAGGCGTTTTTCTTCCCCTCTCGCACAGTATTAATCATTTTTAATGCTTTCAAAAATCGGTTTTTGTTGCTTTCTTTTGGTGCCTTGTAAGCCGTTTGTCTAGGGAATACATATCTGTTGCGTGGGAGCTGTGACTTTAGATATGGCGTGCTATCTGCAACAGAGATACAGGGTGGTGGAAAATGAGGATTTAGTATCAGCAGCCCTTGGCGCGGCATGGGCTGCGTGATAATGGGGACTTCCGGCCATTGTGAGCACCGAGTGTCTGGTGCCGCCAAAACAAGCCCTTTTGCGTTTCTGAAGCTGGGCATTTAGACAAAAACAAATAATGGCACAAGTGCAGACTTCACCCGTGACAAGCTTCAGTCAGTCTGATTAGTAATTCCATTCGTCATGTGCTACGTAAAGGGTTGTTGCATGTCAAATAAAGCCCATTTGGCATCCTCCTCACCACCCCTTCTTTGTTAAACAATGTGCGTTGTGGCTTACAGTCTGCCAACAGATTTGCTCTCAACGCACCTGCCACAATTAGCCGCCATGTTGCATTGGGCTGGTCTTACATAGTACAGACACTCGTTTTGTAGCTTACTACATCCATTTAGGTAAAGTTTTGATCGTCCAAGGGAGTAGTCACTAATACAGCAGCAGTATCTAAAAGTGGGATGGGCGACTAGGAGAACAGGCGCCAAGTTGGAATGGAAAAAGCTGCGTCTAGATGCCAGCCTGTCCCCAAACTGGAGGTTTTCAGGCAAAAGGCCAAACGATGTGTGCTTGTCTTAACTTTCTGAGAGCTAAACACTGTTTGTCCTGCCCCTAGGCTGAGTTAAAACAAGAACAATTTAGTCGTTTTTTTAGTGATCTGGTTTTAAAACATTTGTGTTTTGTTTAATATTTTTGTATGTTACCTTGTTTTATTTGTGAATAGTAATCTTGTTGAGCAACTCACTACTGAAAACGTAGAAGTGATGGAGAAAGCCTGAAATCAAAGCGGACTTATTGACAGGGAAAATACCCTTCTACACAAATATAGTTGATATTACAATAAAAAACGACAGAACTTCTACAAGGCAGGGAGGCAGTGTAAAAAATACACAACAAATAAAATGTTTTATATGTATAAATAATTACAGAATATCAGATTGTCTTTTCAGATGCAACTTTCCACACCATGGAAAGCCATTAGTCTAGTGCATAACAAGACGCCTAATCACCTTTGTGTGAGAATTTGTCATTCATGTTAACTTAGGGATGGGACTATGGTTCAGTGACGGCTCAGTTGCAGCCTAAAGGAGGAAGCCCGGCATCCCCACTTGACTCCACTGTGTGTTGCTAGAAACTCACTTTAACTCTCTGTGCTTTAAGGCTTTTATATCAATGCATGGAATGCCAATTCAGTGGATAGTGTGACCTGCACGAAAATAATCCAATTCGCTCAGTGGAGCCCATTTGGATGACTTAAGTCCTCCCAAATGTTAGATCCTCTACTTTAAACATGTTTTTGCAAGGTCCTTCTTTGTAAGTTGTGTAACAATCTCTGCCTCATCTCTAGCTTATCAACCCCCATTCTGCAGAACATCAAGGTTCGCTCTACCACTCCATTTTTTTATTGCATCCGTTATATAAGATTAAAACAGACTATATTGTAATTTGTAATTGCAGGGTTTATGTATCACCAGGCTGCTTGTACCTATTTTGTGTGATTTTACTTTAATTGATTTCACATTTATTTGTCAAGTCAACATGATGCACTTTTGGTCTTCTCCGCCACTTCCAAGGCCATCACAGTTTGAAACCCAATGACTGTGAGCATCTTTTTCTGCGAGGACAAGTGGATGCTAAAATCATCTCAATTTCATAGTCTTTGAGCCACAACACATGTACTGGGACACATCACATATAAGAACATGGCCTCATTAAACCATGCAGACCTTCAGACCCTCGTAGCTTCTAGAATTTTCTGAATGGGAGTGGGAGAATGGGAGTACGTGTGTGTCAACCATTGAAACAGACTTACTTCTTCATGATTAACTTAACCCTGTTCTAGAACTCACAAAGGTCTAGAGATAGCTTGCATTCAAGTGATTGAGACAAGATGGAAGACTGCCAGTGTGTAATTTCTTCCCAGAACATCTAGTTTTCCTACATATTGTCTCCTGTCTTGCCAACATGCCCGAAAAAGCTGCCCTACCTGTCAAAATAGTTTGATATCCTTGATAAACTCAATGAAAAGCAAGTTTGCTTTTGGCTACTAACATCATTCCCAATTGTGCACCTGAACATTTTCATGAAGAACGAAGAACAGAAGGTGGAACCCGCTTTTATAAATTGTCTTGTGATCTAGACAGGATGTTGGATGAGAAAGTTATAAACACGTAGAGCCAATGAAGCTACTATCAAAAGACAGACTCACAATCTAGTACTTGCACCACTTAAAAAGGTGGACGACCGTTTTCTAGAGCAGCTATTAGCGGAAAACAAGTCGCCTGGACAAACCACCCAGACCTATATGGGTATCTATTGATTCACAGATAATGACAGCAGTTGCATTGCTTTAAAAATCTGGAAAATCCAAAGCTGAATCCAATACACACATAAAGTATCCACCTCTACGGCAAGGACAAACAATCACATAGTATATAGTCACTCATGTCTTTTGAGGCATCCCCAGAGCTCTAACAGAGTCACCCTCCACAGCTTTGTTTTTACCCCCACAGCAAGCATGATGCAGGACATGAGAAGGAAAAGGTCCACATTACTTGCCTCTGCCATGAAAGGAGGAAATTACCAAGTTTTTTATGGTATAAAATTCTGACTGCTTTCTTATTGGCATTTGAGCGAGAAGTTTAGAGTGTGTTATAGGCTGTAAATTCAACCTACTGTACAATCCACCATTCAATTTATGTTCATAGTCAATACACCAATCTTCACACTCTGAGTAAATACAGTAAAGGAGAAAACTATAGAAAATATTTTTAAAACAATCTCAAACCCCTCAGGGTAGCACAGTGTATTCTTATTTTACACCCCCTGCCAGGACTCTTTTTAGGTCGTTTCATAAACTGCCGCCAAGAGTTCAGTGGTGCCACTGTGAAGAAAGCACTGGAATATTGTTTTAAACTGGAGTATGCATCTGTAATATCATATTACTTTCCCTGAACAACAAGCCCTGGTGCGAGCACCACAGGCTGTGGATGGGTTACAGTAAGACGATACCCCCTTACGGCGAAGGTGGGGCGTGGCACCGGGGCTTCTTGCAGGCTCTTCTCGATACAGTACAAAAAAACAAGGAACATTTTTTGACTCGTAAACATAGCACACATTTTTGGTATTTTCGGTGTATTTTCTTTAACAATTCAATTTGGTAGTTGCTTTTTGATTTTACTAGTTTCAATTTATAGCTTTCTTTATGTGTATGTCATTTTTTGCATAAAGTCATAATTTCTATTGAGTAGTCAGGCCATATGTTCACTTTTTTACATCTGCCACTGCTATAAATATATAAAAATAGGGACCAAAAAGTCAAAGACTGACAGATGTGGTGTTTAAAAGTGGCTAATCGCCATGTTTTCTCCCTTCGCCTTCTCCTAGAGTTACACCCTACACAACCTGTGTATATGTTAGGACTCTTCCTTTTTCAATTGATTCTCTGCTTTCCATTTTTCTCTGGAAAATAAAACATGAAATGCAGGGGATTTCTAACTTGCATGACATCTAGCTGGGTCGATTTCCATTTTTCTGTCTTGGAATCAAATTATTCTGACATTTTTAGGAACGGAAGTAATTTGACTTCCAAAATAATGGAATGACTACCAACGTTATAAGCATGTACTTTTATGACTTCCTCTCAATTTAGTTAAATGAAGCTTTACATATTGCACTGATCTGCAAACAGCAGAACCCATACAAGCCAACACTCCAGATTTAAGGAGAGGCAGGATTTTTATAGCTAAAAGTGAAGTTATTTTAGTTTTTTTCCTTTAAAAAATCATTTTTCCAACGCAAGTTCAGGGAAAGTTCACTTTAACAATTTTTAGATCTGGCTTGTCAATGCAGCGGTCTGTAAGACATTTCATTACCAATTCTTTTAAATATAGAGATAGAAGTCTTTGGTCCCACCCAAAGTAGTATTATTCTCTCTCCTCATGCTATTGCCTATTTGGTGTACCCTACCACCTCATGTAATTGTCTGCTTCGCAATGCTACAGGGACTATTTTACTTCTGAAATATACGCTCTCACACATTCAATTCTTTATATTTAAATGCATGTTTGTAAAGGAAGTAAGATTTTTAAATGCCTTGTCAGCACTCAGGAGTAAGCCATTACCACACTACCTTAATTAAAATCACCACTGAATATTGTTACCACCATATTCACCAACCACATTGTGAGCACCACTACCATTATCATCACAGTTACCACCACAATAAAATGTGTGTACGCCAATATCAAGTCTGACATCACAGTCAGACCTATTGACTTTGGCCGATACTAGTTTTCTTTATAACTCCCTCTTAGGCATCTTCAGGTTTACAAATGTACAAAAACCTTGCAATAGGGCAGTTCACAGCAGACAAACCGTTAAAGTGTGGAGGCATGCACTTCAATAAAAGCTAAACTTTTCCTAAATTCGGCTATGAAATTGTATTCAGGTGGGAAGAAAAGTATATTATCATTTGTCCGTCAATCTAAAGTAAATAAAGGGAATTCATGTCAAAAGTTTTTTTCCCCATGAAGAAGTACCCCTCGGTCCATTACTTATCTGAGTTCTATCTTTTGGAGGCACCTAGAAAGACATCTTCAAACAATGACCTGCCTATCAGCATCAATCCAGCTGACCCTCCAGTATAAAGCAGTACCTAAAGTTGTGATTTTACAAATCATAGTTGTTCAGTCTTAGCTCAGCCCATCTGAATGGTTGAAATTAAATTGGGCAACTGTGACATCATGATAGGAAATCCTCGCTCAGAACTAGAATTCCCACATGGGTAGTAAAGGTGCGATCATAAAAATGTTAGAGGATGATAACTCCATCTTGGAGTCCAAAAAGACAGAATTCAGCCCAAAATACTTGCAGGAGTGGGGAAGCAGAGAGAGAAGAGGCTGGCAGAGGTGTCCAGGCAAAATAAGCACTGGCAAAGCCAACAGGTTGGGCCTTGGAAAGCGTGCCATTTGTTGTATTTATTTTTTGTAAACAAATGCAAGATGCAAAAAATGGTTGGCAAACATATAAATAGAGGAATGGTCCAGCAGTCCATCCACACCAACCCTAGCACTGAAGTGCACTCCTTTCAGGTGGCTGCTCACATGTGATCAGGGAAACTCTGAACAAGAAGGTAAGGTGGGCCTGCACACCTGTTTTAGACAAATTAATCGCAATCTTATAATGTGACACCTGTATTATAAAGATTCTTTTTAGCGTGCCTTCACGTTAGGGGATGTGAGTCTGCGTCCCTAATTATAAAGATCAATTGAAAGAGGTTGTGGAAACCCATAACCTACGTGAAGCACCGCTTGGACACAAAGGTCTCGTTCATTATAAACCATAAATGCATACAATATTCAAGTAGAAATGATGTCAATGAAAAATGCCAAATAATACGTATTTGATAATTGAGTGTGAGTATTGAAACATTTAAACATAAACAATTTTCCTTATACTTAAAGCATTAATCCATAGATGTACTGTTGTCAACACAATTCATCTAGCACGTTAATTTATGCTGTGATAAACATAAATGTGTCCAATGGACGATCCCAATGCATTTCGGGTTGATGCCTAACCCTTCGTCAGGGGATATGCAAATCACAAAGAGCAATTACATTTTTCTTGGTTGTATCTTGAAGACCTCCAGCCGGAGCTACAACAAAAGCCATATGAATAAAAATTGAGGAATCAGAAAAGACAAAATGCAGTAATTTCTCATAGGATTTGCACTCAAAGAAACAGAGAGAAGTAACCAAGAAGTGAACCAGAGCCCTTTACCTAGGAGTGAATGTGCACAACAATTAATGTATTGTCAAAAGGGTGCTCGATCCTTGAAAACCCCTGAGTGTTTAGTAACCCTACAAAGTGCCCAAAAGTAATGCTGTATATCAGCTTACCGAGACGTAATATAACGCAAGTCGATAAATGCTCAAGTAAATAAATACTCGAGCCTCTGAAAAACAAACGTAAAGTCATTAACACTTGTTGTCCCTGGTGTTAATTTGAGTCTAAAAACACACGAAACGCAAAGTCTAAACATGCTCAGGGAAACTGTCACTCACAGCACAAAACATTCAATAGATGAAGTGTGTTGGGCGTTGCTCCATGCTGTATACTGTGGTGGGAGGAAGCAAACTGTGAATAACAGTTGAAAAGACAAATGGATGAAGAAGGCAGACTCAAAGCCACTCAACGAATGTATGTATATTTAGTACAATTATTTCTATTGTATGACGATAGCAAGAAACTGAAGACGCCTACAAGCAAACCTAAAATACATTTAGCCTGAGACATCCCTTTAAAAATATGGCTGCACATCAGTGGTTTTAGCCGCGACCTTTGAAGGAATAGCACCATCAAATCACATCATGAAAAGGGAGCCTGGTATGCAAACATACAAATGTAAACCAGATGTGGCAGCAGTGATTGCAGGAGGGCGTAAACTCAATGGGTGGGTCTGGAATTATTGTGGCTGCTTCACTGCCAAAAAAGCTCTCTCATGCGCACACTATGATTCAACAGGCTGCTTCACTGGCCAAATATGCTGCAAAAATGTTGCATAAACCGGATTTTAATTAAACAAAATACCACTTATGAGCTACCAATACTCATTTTGACTTATATTGTCATTCAATTTCTCAGAGGAATATGTCAAAACGTGTTACCTCAATTGTTTTGTATGTAATCATAACAAAATGTGAAAGTGTTATCAGTCAGCTTTTCATATGCATTCAGAAATTCTGCCTTTTTACAGGAAGACACAAAAATATTGAGCATCAGTAGAGGAATGTATGCGAAATGACTTTAAGAAATTGCAGATTTCAGAATTAGTATTCAGCGTTGAACATAAGGGGGCAAACAAGATCAGGCTGGTTGTGGCATTTCGAGTTGAAATGTAAAGAGTGGAAAGGGGTCAGATCAATCGCATTTTCCCTCTCCACTTTAGCGTGGTTTAATGTAACAACGGAAACAATTTGGAATTTTGGGCAGGGAATATTATACATGTGAATAAAAACAGAGCTGACAGGGAAGTTATAGTTACGCTCACATTTCACTCACACAAAAACAGTGAAATTCAGCAGTGTATAACTTACGCCCCAGAATACATTGCTTACAACCTCACATATTACACCATTCATAACATGGTTTCAGCCACAGGGATCCCATCCCCCAGGGCCCAGCCAAAACACTATGGGGAAGGGAGCCACGCTGCCCCCCTCGCTTGGCCAATTAACGCCTAGGGACCCCATCCCCTGGGGCCCAGCCTTAATTGAATAGGGGAGGGGGCAGTGTGGACCTTCCCCTCCCTGGGCCGATTTTGTCCCCGGGGACCCCGTCCCCTGGGGCTCGGCCGTGTCTCCTGGGTACCCTGGAGCTCACCCAGTGTGCAGGATCTGGACCGCAGGGAGAGCCTCAAGGCCCCCGTTGTCCCAGTCGGCTCATCACCTCCTGCGGGAGCTGGCACTGCTATTGCACACAGGTAGCTGCTGGAAATGCAGCTCCCTTTGTACAAAAGCAAAGGTTTTATCTCTTTCCTTGCCCGCATGTCTGCAGGCATGGAAAGAGATGAAACCTCTGCTTCCAGCGGGTGGGGGGTTGCAGTGCCCAGGGCAATCTATGGTTATAGGAGGGAGGCCCCGCTGCCCCCTTCCTTAACTTTTCAGGGCTGGCCCCACGGAGGTGGTGAGCCCTGGGCGTATGTGGCCCGGGAGGGAGGGGGGCCCAAGTTGCCCGTCTCCCATTGTTTCAAAAAAGATTTGGCCCCTGAGAGTTGGTGGTCCCTGGGGTCCTAGGGGCCCTCCCATTAGGTGTTATTTAACCCCGGGCAGGTGGTGATCCCTGGAGTTTAAAGAGCCTCAGGAGGGGGGGCCTTGCACCCCCTCCTTTTAAAAAAAATAAAATCGCTGGCGAGGTGGCGGTCCCCGGGTGGCCCTGTGTGCCCCCTCCTTTTTTTATACAATGCCGGGAGATTTTTCCACACAAGAGCAGGACCCTGCGCTTGTTTTTTTAAGAACAAATTCACCAGAGTATCGGATCTGCCATAATTTTCAGCGGGGAAAAAAAACATTTGCCCTGGCAGGGTCACTCTGGGACCCCACAACCAGAGCTATGGGGTCAGGGTACTCCTACCCTGCCCCCTTATCTTTTATTTTCTATGCTGCTTCTGGGACTCAACTGATCTCAGCACGAGATCAGGAGAGTTTGCAGAGCTTCTGCATCCCTAGATATACAAATTTGGATTTCTTATGGTAAGTCAAAAACTACTGAACGGATTTACACCAAATAACAAAAAGGGTTCTTTTTGGACCAAGAGCTACCTTTCTGCCAAATTTGGTGTAATTCCGTCCAGTGGTCTGGGCTGTAGTTGTGTCTAAAATCTCTACGGGAATTAACATGGGAAAAAACGTTTTTTATAACCCCCTTTTCCTCAGCCCCCGCTCGACTGATTCCCGAAACTTTCAATGCACAACTAGAATTCCTGGGCCACTTTTTTAGGAAACTTTAGTTAAGATTCATCAAACAGCGCCAAAAGATACAGGCAAGTCAAAAAACGCTTTCTTATGGAAAAAAGGTCTAACTATAACTACCTACGGGCAACCACTAGTAGTAATTATAAAGATATATATATACACACACACACACAAACACACACACTACACGTGTATGTGTACATACATATATATTTGCAAGAAAAAAGTTAGTGACGTCATAGTTCGGTGTTAAAACGAAAAAAATACTCATTTCAAAACAATAAAACACTGAAATTCACAAGTTATAGTTTATAGAGCTAACTATAATTTGTGCCGCCGACTTACACTGCCAATGACTTTATATAGAGCACCACTTATTGCACGTTAAATGACATAATCGATGACATCACCGATGACACCTAAAATAAAAGTGGTTTCATAACCTGTATTTCCTAGACATAAGTCACTCCTGTAAATTATTTTCTGTAACTCACAGATATGACATGATTACATCAAATGCAGCTTTCCCAAAAGAATGACGAAGTGAAATTATTTGTAAACAAAGCATTTCTGTTTCTAACTGCGGAAAAGAGATTCACAAACGTAATGCTGATCTCTAGGACGTTCAACAGCACACCTGGAAATGTGTTATCGTGCAGGTTCAGTCCTAGCTGGACACCATCAATGCTCTGTGACAATGCCTAATAAGAACCCTGTCAGCAACAAGAGATGTTGGCTTCAGGTTTTATTTTTCTCTTTTCATCGGATTAAACATATTCTGAATATAAACTTATGTTACAAGAGCCCTGTAAGGATGAAGTGGCACACTCCAACTGTCCTCGGTCCTTAAAGAAAACAAAGTATGTGTCTTTAGAGAGCAAGACGCAGATGTACATGGCTGCAGTCTGCATTCTTCCCATTTGTACATGGCTGCAGTTTGCATTCTTCCCATTTGTACATGGCTGCAGTTTGCATTCTTCCCATTTGTACATGGCTGCAGTTTGCACTCTTCTCATTTGTACATGGCTGCAGTCTGCATTCTTCCCATTTGTACATGGCTGCAGTTTACACTCTTCTCATTTGTACATGGCTGCAGTCTGCATTCTTCCCATTTGTACATGGCTGCAGTTTACATTCTCCACATTTGTACATGGCTGCGGTTTACGTTCTCCACATTTGTATATCGCTGCAGTTTGCATTCTTCCCATTTGGACATGGCTGCAGTTTACATTTTCCCCCATTTGTTCATGGCTGCAGTTTGCATTCTTCCCATTTGTACATGGCTGCAGTTTACATTGTTCCCATTTGTACATGGCTGCAGTTTACATTCTCCACATTGTACATGGCTGCAGTCTGCATTCTCCACATTGTACATGGATGCAGTCTGCATTCTTCTCATTTGTACATGGCTGCAGTTTACATTCTCCACATTGTACATGGCTGCAGTTTGCGCTCTTCCCATTTGTACATGGCTGCGGTTTGCGTTCTCCCCATTTGTAAATGGCTGCAGTCTGCATTCCTCCCATTTGTACGTGGCTGCACTTTGCATTCTTCCACATTGTACATGGCTGAAGATTGCATTCTCCACATTGTACATGGCTACAGTCTGCATTCTTCCCATTTGTACATGGCTGCAGTTTGCATTCTCCAAATTGTACATGGCTGCAGTTTACGTTCTCCACATTGTAAATGGCTGCAGTCTGCATATTCTCCACATTGTACATGGATGCAGTCTTCATCAACCCATTTGTACATGGCTGCAGTCTGCATTCTTCCCATTTGTACATGGCTGCAGCTTACGTTCTCCACATTTGTACATGGCTGCAGTTTGCGTTCTACCCATTTGTACATGGCTGCAGTTTGCATTCTCCCCATTTGTACATGGCTGCAGTTTGCAATCTTCCCATTTGTACATGACTGCAGTCTGCATTATCCCAATTTGTACATGGCTGCAGTTTGCATTCTTCCCATTTGTACATGGCTGCAGTTTGCATTCTTCCCATTTGTACATGGCTGCAGTTTGCCTTCTCCCCATTTGTACATGGCTGCAGTTTGCATTCTTCCCATTTGTACATGGCTGCAGTCTTCACTCTTTCCATTTGCACATGCTGCAGTTTTAAGTTCTCCACATTTGCACATGGCTGCAGTCTGCATTCTCCCCATTTGTACATGGCTGCAGTTTGCATTCTTCCCATTTGTACATGGCTGCAATCTGCATGCTCCCCATTTGTACATGGCTGCAGTCTGCATTCTTCCCATTTGTACATGGCTGCAGTCTGCATTCTTCCCATTTGTACATGGCTGTAGTTTGCATTCTTCCCATTTGCACATAGCTGCAGTTTGCATTCTTCCCATTTGTACATGGCTGCAGTCTGCATTCTCCACATTGTACATGGCTGCAGTTTGCATTCTCCACATTGTACATGTCTGCAGTCTGCATTCTTCCCATTTGTACATGTTTGCAATCTGCATTATTCCCATTTGTACATGGCTGCAGTCTGCATTCTTCCCATTTGTACATGGCTACAGTCTGCATTCTCCCCATTTGTACAAGGCTGCAGTCTGCATTCTCCACATTGTACATGGCTGCAGTCTGCATTCTCCACATTGTACATGTCTGCAGTCTGCATTCTCCACATTGTACATGTCTGCAGTCTGCATTCTCCACATTGTACATGTCTGCAGTCTGCATTCTCCACATTGTACATGTCTGCAGTCTGCATTCTTCCCATTTGTACATGTCTGCAGTCTGCATTCTTCCCATTTGAACATGTCTGCAGTCTGCATTCTTCCCATTTGTACATGTCTGCAGTCTGCATTCTTCCCATTTGTACATGGCTGCAGTCTGCATTCTTCCCATTTGTACATGGCTGCAGTCTGCATTCTTCCCATTTGTACAAGGCTGCAGTCTGCATTCTCCACATTGTACATGGCTGCAGTCTGCATTCTCCACATTGTACATGGATGCAGTTGCATTGTCCACATTGGTACATTACTGAAGTTTTCATTCTTCCCATTTGCACATGGCTGCAGTTTGCATTCTACAGATTGTACATAGCTACATTTGGAATTCTTCCCATTTATACATGGCTGCCTTTTACGTTCTCCCCATTTGTACATGGCTGCAGTTTGCAGTCTCCACATTTGTACACATTTGTAGTTTGCCTTCTCCCCGTCTGTACATGGCTGCAGTCTGCATTCTTCCCATTTGTACAGAGCTCGAGTTTGCAGTCTCCACATTTGTACACTTTAGTTTGCTTTCTCCCTATTTGTACGTGACTGCAGTTTGATGTAAAAATGAAAAGCAATGTTGATAAAACAAACATATGCACTGGGTCTGAACACATAACAATGATGCTGATGAAAGCAGGCCGCAGAAGTGTCTCTCCTTATCTTCCCAAATTATTAATTTGTAAAATTAGTAATAGTGCCGAACTGCACAACAGAAAATCTCATTCAAAAAAATAAAATATTTGTATTTTGTTTCACACTCTTTCCTTTTAAAATTGTAATTATAATTTTAAAACACTGCTGCAACAAAAATACTTTAAATACACTCGAAGAAAAATAATGGAAATGAATCAAAACCTTAACAGACATATCCAGCACTTCAGAAATAAATACTAACATTTAAGCTTTTAAGCTGCATGTAATACTAAAATGAAAACCCAACTAAACTATACAAAATTAATTATTAATACAAAAAATACATAATGGGCAATATGTGTAAGTAATATGGTCCTATATTGCCATATCAGGGTTCTAATAACATTTACAAACAACTCTGTGCGCGGCCTTATGCTATAGCCCCTCCATGGTAATATGGGAACTTATTACATGGTTACACATTATGTATCCTATATAATTATATATACTATCCAGAATACCTAGAAAGTTTTACTAAACTAAGTCCTAAAATGTCTAAATGTTTTATCGAGGCGCCTTTTTAATCGCACAAAATCTCTTTCTCTAAAGCTGTGCATGCGCAGAATTAATAAAACGATTGTTCGAGTTTGTAGAAGTGGTGCAACTCAGCATTGTCTTGCAATTATGTTCTGCATATAGTGATGGCATATTCTGTGGAACTTTGCAGTTAAGAGAGTGTTAAGAATCATCTTTAGAGACGGGCTTCATATTTCCTGAGTAACTGCAACTTCTTCGGGTCTACAATGGCTGATGCAGGTCTGTCCTTTTCATTCTTCACTGCTGCCATGACTACAAGCTTTTTTACGTTATTGTTGGCGCAACAGGTGGTGGGGATCTCTAGACATGTGTTTCAGGATATTTGTCATTCTTCAGTAGAAAATAAGACCTTAAATTTGGGGGTGCTGGCAATGCTGCCGACGAGTCTAGGATCTGCCTGATATCAGCCCTCCCACCCCTCAAAAGAGGGCCCTTCCCATACACCCCTCTCAATTTCATGGGTGTTCACTCCCTTTTTCACCCTTGGAAACAGATATACTACTTTCAGTGAAGTAGATCTCAAACCGGTTTTCAGGCGAGGGAGGCCATTGGAGGAATTTTTCAAAATGTCTCCACCAGGACATACCCATAACCTGTAATATTACACTACAGTGGTGTAATTTTATGTTCGAGTAAATCCGTTTTAGAGTGAAAGTTTACATCTTCAGCTAAAAAAAACATATTTTGAGCTCGTAACTGCTGCTCTTGCTTGCCTGGTGCACAAATATGGTTATGAAAAGGACTCCAAATATGGACTACTTCAGGTATTGCTTTCCGCGATGCTCGTAGACACAGAGCCTCTTTTGTTACCCTCGCAATATAATAGACGGACAAATTGTAAAGGAAGGCTGTAACTCAATCGCCCTCTCACTTGGGTCAACCGGAGAGGAGATTAAGTCGAAACAATACCCTGCAGAAGTTAGTAGGGTCAAGTCAGCAGTCTCTTTCATCCGGGGCGGCAGAGCTTGACTACCTCCCCTGTGTGCATAGAAACAAAACAGAGCCAGGAAGAGCTCTCAACAGGATTGTCGCTTTTTATTAAGGCCTCTATCCGAAGATAATATTTTTTGAAGCTTCACAAATATTCTAGTAATCTACATACTTTTGTAATTTTCCCTCAAACAACATCCAAAAGACCATTCACACCAAACTCGGGATTATACCCAATAAAACTTTGACAGATTGTCCGAAGGATGGTAGACGTAACTACATGCGCAGTTATCATGTACTCGCCTTTGCATGACTCCATGTCTTAACACAGCTGAACGATCACAGCAACGCTGTCATACATGCACAACACCAAACCACTGCCCACGCGGCATTCACGTGCTTTCCCGCTAACCACACACTAGCCACTTCGAGGGCGAAGAATCCTATCTTTCAGTCCCCATCAAGATGCAGCAAGAACATCATAAGAACGGAACTCAGGTCCTCTACAAGACATCACAACAAACCCACATAGGCCACATCAGAGACACGCACTGCCATTTGGGCACGCCCACAGAGCAGCATGCAACTCCTCCACAACTGTGGTTTGGCGCATCAGGGGTATGGAACACTACATAAATGCAGCTATAGGACAACACAAAGCCCCTGGGGGATCTGTTTTTTTCCAAGTAGACAAAAAAGGCAAATCCTTTATCTTAGGACCGAGGAACAATTTTCACAGCTCCATGACAACATCAAGAGGAAACATTCTACTTACAAAAATTATGGAAACCAATTACACATGATTCACTTACAGGTTTGTGGCTTTCGAAAAGTCTGTGGTTTCTTGGATTCATGCCATATGGTTTTGCAGTCATCCTGGAGCTTATAGAACCGTCCTCTCTTCCACGACTGAGACTTGACTTTTGTCAGCTGGGAGCCTTTGAGAAGGTACTTCAGGTCCTCGTCATCCTGTAAACCTGAAACAGAGAAGTGCACAATGATATAACTCGATGTGTGCAATTCTCTTCCATGTTATGTGTTATCCCTTTCTTGAGTGGATAGTCTAGCGTTGAACAGACACAAGCATGATCAGGAATAGCAGGTCTGAAACAATGATATGGACATCGGAAAACGCAACACTAGAGTTCTCATTGTATATGGCATAACATGTATAGATGCGATCACACTGAGCCGCGTTCAGAGCGGAAGGTTTACTTACCTAGCAATGCAAGTCATTGGATGTGCTTTATCTTACCTATCCCTGCTGTTGAATTCTGTCTCATGGTTGTACAAAGCTGCATGGTAACATCTTGTTCGAGGTGAGCCACTGTTAGTGTGGGCCGTAGAGATAAGGATACTGGAAATCGGTGTAGAGTTGACCATATATCAAGAATATTTTATGAATCCCTTTCAAGATAAGGCGCATCAGCAGTCCTAGTCTTACCACCAAACAGCTATCCAGCAAGTACATCCTGCTTGGCGTCATTGAGAGCTTGACTGCATGGCTAACAGCTGTGTGGTTTCAGGCTTTTACTCAGACTGGTGTCCCTGGAGACCAAGGACAAGGAACTTCTAATGGGTAAGAATGGGTACCATAGCTCTCTATCGACAAAAAAGCCCACTCTTCACTGTCAGTCACTCACCTCCTTACTCTCAGGGACTCTGCTAAACTGGACAAATCCTACAAGTACTCTGGGAGATAACTTAATGGGACTCCTGGAGTCCTTTCACTTACTTATACCTCATCTACCACCACTGTCCAACCAGAGGTACTGCATGCTCTCACTTGCACACCCAAAAACAGCATTCACAACCCCACTGGATTCCTCGGCCCAAATGCTACCGGCACTAAAGCGTGTGGCAATGCACATAGTTCTGACCTATCTTTTTATATGCAAGGTCCTCCATCCTGACTGCGGAGTCTCTGCAGTCGTAAAAATACATACGTGCAGGAGTATATGCCTGGGAAAAGCGAATTTGCACGTGTGTATTTTCTCTTCTGTCCACCGTTACATTTTTAGGTCTCGTGATGTAAGAAGCGCATGCGCTGCTCTCGTCTTACGAGGCTTCTTGGAATCGATACGATTCCAGAAGCCTCGTCCCAGCTCCGCCTTCAGTGTTGATTTGTGTGCGTTGTTTGGCGTCACAAATTATGCCGACGACAGTGCAATGATTGCATGCAAGGCATGTCAATCGCTGCTTGTTGTCACCCTGTCTCCTTTTAGCCACGCCCACCGGGATTTGATCTTTTACCGGCGGCGTGACAATCTCCCCTTTATTCCTTCCAATGCACTTTTTTGATTGCATTTCAGCTAACGCATCGATCTAGAAGGGCTTCCGATCACAGCAATTCCATGCTACATTATTTATGCATCGCCAACTAGTAGTGCAGGCAGCGGGTCTACAACCTGGGGCAGTGGCATAATGCTGTTCAGCAGACCCCTGCATGTGCGGCCAAATAATTCACAGTTTACATCGGAGCATGGTGCCCACTTTAGGGACACTACGCTCCTTTTATTTATTTATGTATTTGACACCAGTGCCCCTGCGTCAGCGCTTCTTCTACCCGGGGAGGGATTTGCACGTCTCCTCTCTTCCCACCAGGCATCGAAGCGCACATCCAGCAGCTTGGCATTCAGCCTTTCCCTCGACCTGAGGTCTCTGGCTGCCGCACAGTTGAGACGTGTCTCCAATCACACAGGTGAGGCTTATTACATTTGAACCCGTGACACGAGGCCAGCAATTCCCAGGACGGGGCAGAGGGCCGATTTCTCTGTGAGAAAGGGGTTGAGAAAACCCAGTGCCCTTAGCTCCGCTGCCCGCCTAGTGCACGGCCCTAGTGACTGCATTTCATCAATGAATGGACTTGCAATCGGAGCCAAACCTGCCGACAAACACTTGACCACAGTATAAGACACAGCTCCTGGCATTGTGTCCAAGGAGCGATTTTATTTCTCGCTGCCAGCAATGCATTGTTTGAAAACTCCAGATATATCAATAGACATGGCGCAGACCGGGGCTGTGTGTCAGTTGTGTACCACAGAGAGGCCTGGCTTTGCATCTGGGGGGACGGAACAGGATAACAATTATAACAGAGAGGGCTTTATGAGTGGGGCTCCGCCTGGGACTTAAACTGCTGCTGGCTGTAGGAAGTGGGTCTGAGTCCGGGCTAAGAGGGAGCGACATGTTTCCACGCTCAGTGTTTTTTTTTTCTTTTCATTTTGTGACGTTAACTTTAAGTTAAGCGCATGCCTACATTTGTGACGCTGTTCGGGAGTTCACGCAGTGCATGGGCGGTGCTGCAATACTTGTGTTCAGTCTACACGGAGCATTTTGTTCTGAACCGTTGCCTTCATCTTGCCCTGAGGTGATCTGCAAAAATGAATGTGGCGAAGCTAAATCTGCTGCAGACTTTCCACTTAAATAATCAATATCTCAAATGGTATCAAAAGTGTGAGATAACAGTAATTTTTTGTTTTTTTTGTTGCATATTTATATAGAGCGAACTCAACCCAAAGGTATTGGAGCGCTTTACATGAGCACCGTATTTACATTACACATTCAGGCACGGGGAGATTAAGTAATTTGCCCAGAATCACAGGATGTGGACGCGACCTCGAGGCTCGAACTCTGGTTTCCAGCACCAAAGTCGGCAGTTTAAGCCGACGGATCACATCCTCTCCCCAATGGGGGCTCCTGGGGGTGGCAATCGCAGATTGTCCACCCCCGGGTTGCTTCGGGCAATGGTATGCCCTGACAGGTGACGCGCGCGTTAGGTAGGGAGCCGGGGCGGCGCGAGCGCTGTGGTGACGTCATAACCGTCACACACAGCTCCTGGGGGTTACGGAGGTGGCGGTCGCGTTTTGAGGGCGGTCGTGTCTCTTGAGGAGGTAGCGTGAGGAAAGTATTTCCTTTGGGGGGGTTTTTGTCAGCTTGAAGTATGGATGCAGCCGCTTCAGTTCGCGAAGCGCTGCGTGTGATATGTGAGGCGGGCCGGGAAGATTTAGTCAGGCCCGGAGTGTTATCACAGGCTTGGGTGGGGCTCGATAGGAAGACACGGGGGGCGGCGGGAGGTGTGTCTGCGGCCGTGTTAGCATGCCTGTCTAGTGAAAGTTCCCCGGCCCCTTCGCTTTGTGGGGAGAATGCGAAAGATTTGTCCTTACCACAGGAGGGTGGCGCTTCGCTTCCTCAGGCTCAGGGTGTTGTGCCTGCAACGGCGCAGTTGAGGAGAGGGAGGGGCAGGCCGCGCACACGCGCTAATAAGGTCTTGTTACCTCAGCAACAGGTCACAGCAAGTAAAGGTTTTGTTTCCCTGAATTCAGTCGAGGGCTCGAAGGGGAAAGAAAATACGCCATCTGGTGGGCATTGTCAAGAATTACATGTGGCTCAAGGAAATAATCAAGCGTTGGCGCCACGTAAACATGACATTTGTATATTTAATAAAGAGAAGTTAGGTGGTTCAGTTTTCGCTACCAAACCTCTTGGGGAACGGAGTTTATCACCTGTGTTTTCCAGTGCAGGGGGAGAGTTATTGTCATGCTCAGGGCATGGAGAACGTACGGGTGGTACAGGTGATGCTGTGACGCAACATGGCAATGAAGGGGAGTCGTTTTTAGCGGGGAGGTCGGGGTTGGCATCTGGGGGGGGGGTTTCCTCACATGTTTACACCGGCGACATGGGGGGAAGCAAGAGGCAAGGCGGCCTTGAAGAGGCAGAAGAGGGTCAGTGGGTTTGGCTGCCTAAAGAAATTAGAGATACGGAGCGGCTCTCCCGTTTTAAAGGAGTTGGAGCGACAGCGGCTGCGGGGTCAAGCGCCTTGCAGCCCTCCGTGGGCGAAACGCTGCCATGCACAAAAAAGGGCAGTGGGAGTAGACCGACCAGGCTTTTGGCGTCCTGCAACGACCGAAATCGACGAGAAGGGGATTTTTTGGCGAAATTCCCCACGCCGTTGGATCCTAAGAAAGCGTCTCGTTTTGCACAAGGGATCAAATGGAGTGTTTATGATGGGGGTGTTGGGGATGGGGAGCTTCCTGGTTGTAGCTCACGGGGTGGTAGAGTAGGAAAGGAGGGGGGTTTGAAGGACAAGTCCGTTGAATTTGACAATGTGTCTTTAGAAGAGGGGGAAATTGGGGAAGAAGATATCCAGGCGCAGGACTTTTCCTTGTTTCTTGGGGGGGGGTCTACTAAAGAGCTTTCCAGAACTTATTTTTCACAGGGAAATACACAGGCTGACGCGATAAAGGGGACCAAGTCAAGTACGGATTTCGCTGGGAGAAAGAGGAGGATGTTGCCGGATGACAGACAGGTTATACCTACAGGTGAGGCATTTGGGAAGTCTCGTTGTAAGATTTTGTGCGTTGATAAAAGTGTGGGCACGGCTGATGAGGCCAAGTCAACGTTATGTGCGGTTAGTCAGGTGGTTACAGATACAGCGGGCTCTGACGCAAAAAATCAGGGGCCTGTGGGTAACAATACGGGGGCAAAAGCGGAGGTTAGCACAACACAGTCATCCGTTTTGAAGCGCTTGCCTTACATGGGTCTCTCTATGCCATTGGGTTCTCACTTGTCGAAGGTTACGAAAGAGAAAATTTGGAAGGGGGAGTTTGTGGATGTACTTAAGTTACTCCACAGAGAGGTCCAGGCGAAAGAGGGCTCCAAAGAAGAGGCATGGGAGTTAGCCAAGAGGCCTAGGGTGCCCACCAACATAGATTCATGGACCTCGGCATTCCTCATTTTCGCAAGTGTATATTGCGAACGTTTCCCCGATAGATCAGTGGCAATTTTTAAATATATGGATACAATCAGGAAAGCGGCCATTGAATTTGGGGGGTATGCCTGGCTTCGGTATGACGAAGAATTCAGGGCACGATTGGTGCTGATACCCGAAAAACCATGGGGTGAGGTGGACAACGAGCTTTGGGTGCAATTGATGTATCCACAAAGGCCCCCGGCAGCCATGCATACAGCTAGTGGTTTAGCAGTTCACAATCGGCCCTTTCAAAATAAGCCCACCCTTGGGGGGGTGGGCAGTTGGAACAAGCAACAAAATTCCATGTCCGGCGCTTGTTGGAACTTTAACAAGGGATTTTGTAATAAATACCCCTGTAAATACAAACATGAATGCTCTCGATGTGGAGGTAGACACGCAGTTACTCAATGTTTTGGGGAACAGCAGCATTGGGAGGGGAGCAGTTTGCCAGGTAGGGGGAGGGGAGGAGGCTCACAACCTGGTATCAAAGGCTTTTACACCAATTAACATGGTCAGAATGGGGGTATACTTGGCGCATTACCCTGACACGCAGGAGGCAGCTCTGCTCGAGTGGGGGTTTAAAGAAGGGTTCAAGCTAGGGTATCAGGGACCCAGAATTCGCCGTTTTGCAAAAAATCTTAAGTCTGCTGAAGAGTTTCCACATGTGGTGAGGAAGAAATTGTTCACAGAAGTGGCTGAGGGTAGGATGGCAGGCCCTTTTGTTACATGGCCGTTGGAAGATCTTATGGTGTCACCTCTGGGTGTGGTCCCCAAGAAAGCGGAAGGCGAATTCCGCATGATCCAACATCTTTCGTGGCCACATGGGGCATCTATAAACGACTTCATTGCCAGGGAAGACTCCATGGTTAAGTTTGCATCAGTGGATACAGCGCTGGGTATGATAAGGCTGGCAGGGCAAGATTCAGAACTGGCGAAATGCGACATCAAGTCGGCTTTCCGGCTATTACCTGTTCACCCCTCAGATTTTTGTTTACTAGGCATTCATTTTGAGGGACAATTTTTTGTGGATAAGGCCCTCCCCATGGGTTGTGCAACATCTTGCAGGCTGTTTGAGGCGTTTAGCTCATTTTTACAGTGGTGTTTTTCATGGGTGACAGGTCACACGGGAGTAACACACTATTTAGATGATTTTCTTTTCATGGGTTCAGCAGGTTCCCAGCAATGTGGAAAGGCGTTGAAAGATTTTCAAACATTCACGCAGGAGATGGGTGTTCCTTTAGCACCAGAAAAAACTGAAGGGCCTAGCTGTTGCCTAACTTACCTAGGTATTGAAGTGGACACCCATAAAATGGAGGCTAGGTTACCGAGGGAAAAAGTGACCGAGATCACCAGGCTTCTAGAATATGCCATAAGAGCCGACAAGTTGAAGTTGTGTGAGGTACAGTGCTTGCTTGGTCATTTGAACTTTGCTTGCAGGGTGGTCAGGGCGGGCAGGTCATTTTGCAGAAGATTGGGGTTTGCCATGTCGGGCATCCTGCTGCCTCATCACAGGATCAGAGTCACGTCTCTTATAAGGGCTGATTTGGTGGTATGGCTGCATTTTCTGGAAGATTTCAACGGCGTCACAATCTGGTCGTTGGAGGCGGATTTTCATTGGGAAATACAGTTATACTCTGACGCTTCCGGTGCAAATGGTTTCGGCATATTCTGGGAGGGGAAATGGTGTTCGGAGCAGTGGCCTCAAGCATGGATTACTGAGAAAAGGAGTATAGCTTATTTGGAGTTTTTCCCGCTTATAGTGGCCTTGGCCATTTGGGGTCCACAGTTGGCTAACAGGGCAGTGATTTTCAACGTGGATAACAGGACCGTTGTAGATCTGGTTAATGGGCAGAAGGTCAGAGACACAAAGTTGCTGAAGCTCTTACAAAATTTTATGTTAAGATGCCTGCAGTTAAATATGATTTTCAAGGCCAAACATATTGCGGGAGTGGCAAATAACATTGCAGATGCCCTCTCTCGTTTCCAGTGGGCGAGATTCCGTGGTTTGGCGCCCGGAGCAGACCGGCAGAAGACACCGGTTCCCCGGGAGGTCTGGGATCTGGCGAATTGACCACGCATCGTCTCATCGAGAGCTCCTTAGCTACCAGTACCAAGCTGGCCTACAGACGTGCTTGGTTGGAGTTTTTAGAATCAGGAGCTAAGTATAGATCCCCTCATGGGGCAGGTTTCAGACAGCGTAGGGATGACACAATCAGGTTCATAATGGGTAATATCCATAGGAACATATCTTCCACTACCATAGCCAGGAAATTGGCCGGGGTATCATTCTATGGAAAATTCTTTTGGGGCTATGAGCCGTCAGCTGGGGAAATGGGTCGGAGACTATTGCAAGGTTGGGCGAAAACGAAAAAGAGAGGCCAGTACCACAGAGAGCCTATATCGCTCAGATTATTATACAGCATTACAGGCGTTCTTGAGGGGATATGTTTTTCTCAATTTGAATATATGTTGTTGAAACTATGCATGATTTGGCTTTTCTTTGGGGCATTCCGAGTTTCAGAATTATTGGGCACTGCGCATGTTGAGGGCCTGAAAGTGCATAATGTTTCTCTCTCCCTTTCTTCTATTTCTATTTTCTTAGCACAGTCCAAAACAGACCAAGTGGGTAAAGGGTCAAAGGTGGTTTTGCAAGCAATTACGGGTCCATTATGCCCAAAGCAGGCATGGTTAGATTTCATGTCAGTGGGGGGGGCAACATCAAATTTTGTTTTCATACACCAGGATGGTTCCCGACTAACGGCCTACCAGACGTTAATGATTTTGCGCAGAGCTTTGGAAAAGGTGGGAGCAGACCCCTTTCAATTCGGGACACATTCTTTCCGAATAGGAGCGGCTTCAGAAGCCGCCAGGTGGGGTTTTTCGCTCAGTGATGTAAAAAAGTTGGGTCGCTGGACTTCTGATTGTTGCTTGCGCTACATTCGCAACTTGGAGAGCGATTTCCCTAAGTTACGATACTAATTTGCCTTTTCTTTTCAGGTGTTTGTGCCAACGAAACATTGTCTCAGCACCGGGTGTGGATCATTGGACATTCTTTCATTAAATGGGCCGCTAAACAAGCGGAGAAAAGGCATTTTGGGAGGAATTTGGGGTTTCGTTCGGAAGAGATCCTGTTGTCATGGTTTGGTAAGAGCGGCATGAGGTGGGGTCAGCTTTTGCCTCTGATCAGCGAACTGTCTTGTAGAGGTAAACCAGCATTGTTACTGATTCACCTGGGAGAAAATGATATAATTCAATTGTCAGGTCTGGGTTTACTTATCGACATGAAGACAGATCTTAACATTTTGTTAAAGACATGGCCGGAAACACGGTTGGTTTTAACGGCACTAATGCCTCGAAGAGTCTGGAAAGGAGCAGAAAAGTTTTCTGCAGTTGAAAGATCAAGGCGAAAAGCGAATAGAGACCTTCATCGTTTTTGTCACAATGCTGGGATAGGTTGGTTGTCTCATGACTCCATTACAAAAGATGACTACCAGTTTTTTAGGCACGATGGGGTCCATTTATCTTTTATAGGTAATGAAATTTATCTGTTAAATATAAGGGAAAAAGTTTCAAAGAATTTCCAAATTGGAACATGGTGTTAGTTCACGATGTTTTAGCGACATTCGTTTCATGGATAAGATGAGTTATTTTGAGGCTGAAGTTCAAACAGTTTTTACCCATCCAAGTGTGTTTTCTTCTCTCTCTCCCCCCCCCCCCCCTTTTTTCCCCCCCCCCCGCTTTTTCACAAAAGTTTTACATTTCACTTGAACCCCTTTTTTAGTGCATTAAGGGGTGGTAGGTGTTGCAATGTCCGGCTTGGGGGAAAGCAAACTTTGTCACATACGGAGGGGATGTTGGGTAATGACAAAGGTTGACAGAGTCTAAGAGTCAAACGATTGTTGTATAAATAAAGTTTCACCTGTTTGGCGACAGCGGTGGCATGTGTTCTCTTAACTGATGACAAGCGTCCAGTCAATGGTGAGTCGAGTTTGATGAAGGGGGGGGGGGGGAAAAACTCCTGTGTTAGGGTTTTTCCCGGTGGCAGAGTTGGAGGAGAGCAAGACAGGCAGGAAGGGTTGGGGGCATCAGGAATAGTTTCGGACAGAGGGAAGCAAGGGAGCGAGGTTGGAGGCAAGGGGTAGGCACGAGAGGTAGATAGGGGTTTGGGGAGGAGGTTTAGGCCGAACAACGTTAGGGGAAGTTGGTTGTTGGGGAAATTTTGTAGGGGTGGGGGGTGATAGGTCGGAATATGTATTTTGTGATATTGTGATTTATTTGCCACCTGTCCAATAAAGCGGCCTTTTACCCCACTTATTGGCTTGGGTCATTATTATTGCCCGATGGGGGCTCCTGGGGGTGGCAATCGCAGATTGTCCACCCCCGGGTTGCTTCGGGCAATGGTATGCCCTGACAGGTGACGCGCGCGTTAGGTAGGGAGCCGGGGCGGCGCGAGCGCTGTGGTGACGTCATAACCGTCACACACAGCTCCTGGGGGTTACGGAGGTGGCGGTCGCGTTTTGACCCACCCACCCTCCCTGTGTACATATGAGTTGTTATATTGTTCTGAATATGTTGATAGATATATAAAAAAAAAAAAAAAAAAAAAAAAAAAATGTGTGTGTATGTGTATGTATATGTATATATATGTATATATATGTATATATATATATAAATAAAAAACCCTTTTGGGTGGTTGTCGCTTGGCCAGGTGGCAGAGTTGGAGGAGAGCAAGACAGGCAGGAAGGGTTGGGGGCATCAGGAATAGTTTCGGACAGAGGGAAGCAAGGGAGCGAGGTTGGAGGCAAGGGGTAGGCACGAGAGGTAGATAGGGGTTTGGGGAGGAGGTTTAGGCCGAACAACGTTAGGGGAAGTTGGTTGTTGGGGAAATTTTGTAGGGGTGGGGGGTGATAGGTCGGAATATGTATTTTGTGATATTGTGATTTATTTGCCACCTGTCCAATAAAGCGGCCTTTTACCCCACTTATTGGCTTGGGTCATTATTATTGCCCGATGCGCTGTTAAGTAACTGCAGCTTCTCCTCACACACCAACTCCAGTTAGAGAGTCGAACAGCACCAATAGTTAGCCGGCTCTCACGCCCATTTGCAGCTGACCTTGCCTCACCCCTGCTTTCACTGTTTTTCTTTCATATTTGGCATTTTGCTCGGCTTTGCCATCCCTCCAAGCCTCGATATTCTTCAATAAACAAAGCAGAACAAGGACAACTGCAGTATGGATCCGGGCTGACAGTTCCTGCCACATTAAGCCTCGCCACAGCTGTGATGTGAAGGCGCTTAAAGCTGTTATGGTAAATAACATCCGCTATCTACAAAGTTAATCAGCTTGATACCTAATACGCTGCCTCAATCTCTCAGGATAACACTCAAAGCTCATAGAGAGATCTGTTGCAGATAACATCTACCTTCATTCAACCATGCATCTGAGCTTGATAAGAGTGGATGTGACCTAACTGCTAGAGAGGTGGACCTCATTGCTTGGGAACCCGGTTCGAGTCTTGGCAGGGACGCTCAACATCCTAGGATTCTGGGTAAGTGACTTAATCTTCCTGAGCCTAACAAAAAATGAATGTGTCCTCTGTAACGCAACCGGTGCTCATGTAATGCGCTCTGATACCTTCGGGTCTAGTTTGCTCTATATAAAACTCCTCCCCCCCCCAAAAAAAAACCCAGACTCATTCACATTAATGTGTTTATCCGGTTGCAACCCTGAAGCACGAGCATGTGAATTGCTGAAAAGTAGTGAAAGTGAAACACAGAGCAACACCAGAGATAGTAACACGCATAGACTTAGACAGTGCCCCATAGCAGTGCTGTGCTGTGGTATAATGCCCTTGAACATGTAATGAAATATAAACAAGTGATGGGTGGAATGCCTCATTTCATCACGGCCCCTGGTAATTATTCAGGGCAAGCATTACTGGTCATTATTTGTAGCTCAGGGTAGCACTTTAGACAGGGACCAACCCTGTCAGGCTCTGTTGATTACTTCTCAAAGCTCTAGCCAAACAAAGATCTGAAAGGCTTTTCACCATTGCACCATAAACATATATGGTGCTTTTCTTGGCTAGGGAGAGTTTTTATAGGGCACTCTTTACAGCAGTGCTTTCCAAACTTTTCATGTTGGTGACACACTTTTTAGACATGCATCATTTTGCGACACGGTAATTGAGTTTTACTTGCAAACTATATGATTTGTAAAATAATAACATACATACATTTCCAAGACTGCTGTCAATTAGAAGTAACAATATGTAAATATGTGCAAGAATTAAAACAATTTGAATATAACCAGCAACACTTACTATTTTAAAAAGATGTATGAGGTTGATAGCAAGCATGTGGAGCTGCAGGAGCCACGTCACTGGCGATGCTGCTGTCGCCTCCCCCCTGTGAAAGCTTGAATAGGTCTGCGTGCGGCGGCAGTAGCGAGTGCTGCAGGAGCTACGAGCATGTGGATCAGCGTCACTGGTGATGCTGCTGTCGCCCCCCCCCGCATATGCTTGAAAGGGTCTGCGGGGGGCAAGAGTCTGCAGGGGCGCAGGAGCGAGAGCCACCGCATTCCTTACTCACCGCCGGAGGTTCCACGTGTCTGTGGGAGGGCAGCAGCAGTGAGTGCCAGATGGCCGCTGGCCTCCCCCTGCCCTATATTGAACGGGACTGTGGCGGGGGGGGGGGGGGGTGTCGTAGAGCACTACACTCACCACCGGTAGTCTACTCACCACCACTGCTGCTGCCGGATGCTTCAACGGCTCTGCAGGTGGCTGTGAGCAGAAGTGATGCTCCGACTCCAATCACGGTTCGCTGTCCACCACAGGAGACTCCTCCTCTTCCACAGGAATGGATAATGCATCAGTAGCATGTGCAGTACCAACCTGCGTGATGCCTAGACCGCGTTGCCTAGACTTCATTGTGTGACACACCTACAGACAGCAGCTGACACACTAACGTGTCACGATACACCATTTGCAAAAGCACTGCTTTACAGGGTACAGGAGCTTATCTCGGCCTGTCTCATCCCAACCCAGGAAACCCATTTAACTCCCTTGATTCAGCTTGCAAGTCAAATTCAAAGGCTGGATTTGCAATAATTTATTGTACCAGCTAAATGTGATAAATGCATGCTAATTAGCTGGTGGTAACAATTAGTCATTTGTGATGCAATTGCAAGCGTTTAGTCTCTTAATACTGGTGTGATTAATCTTCCTGTCTAAAAGTATGCTATATATTTTCCTGATTTTTCGCTAACTAAATATCAGTCAGCAGAGAAAAATATGATTTATTTTTGTAACACCTAAAAGTGTATTGAGGGTGAGAGGCACTTTGTTCCCCATACCAAATACAGAACACAGTTTATGTGCAGTCTACATTTTAAAAGTTGCACCAGTAGAATTCTAGTAAGCTGCACATGAGTACAGATCATTGTTTTAAATTGTATCTTAGTTAAGTATTATTCAATGTGTTCATGCACGTGCTGCACAGACTCCACAATATCAAGTGGCAACGTCAGCATCACAGTTTAAACCCTACAAAATATCATAAAGCAGTAACATACTCAATTAGGTCAGAGAGCAAATACTGTAGGCATTTAAATGTGTCAGTTGTGGGTGTCTTATCTGTGTCTTTTAGTATGTTATTTACAGCCCTGATTAAGGTCTCGCATTTACACAAGTTTAAGCAATTGGCATTGTAAATGACAATGCCTTTTAATTATGTTTTAGAAACGAAAACAAAAATAAAAGACATTGTCATTTGCAATATCAATAGCTCAAACTCGCATAAATGCGAGACCTATTGCATTGTAAATGCTTGTTTCACCTATAGACAATCCCCATGGCCAACACCGCTAGCTATTTTGGGGTGTCCCCTCGATATTCCTACACTGTATACAGACTTGTACCTGTCTTTGACAGAAGCACATTTCACGCCATATCACTGCAAAGGTTAGTGAATTCCCACAAGCTCACAAATGTGTGTTCACAACCTATTGAGGCACATCTGCCATGGGCCGGCCCCTCCCTGCCCCAGGAGGAAACTTCCTCACGCTTAACTTCATATTTCAGTTCCATACCAGGTTTGTGTGAGCGAATACTTCACAAGTGTAAATGAATATTTTGTAAATATGCACAGTGCATTTTCAGTAATATCACAACCTACTCGGTGTGCACAAGTTCAGCTTAGAAAACCGAGCATATGGCTGAAATTTCTTTACGTCATCCAGTGTAGTTGGCTATTTAAATTAAGGAAAGTGCCTTCAGAGATATAAAATAGCGGTACTCTAAATCGGTTCATGTCAAGGATGAACAGCTTGTTCTTTCATGGGTTTATTATGCACACTATGGCACTTGTCACTAGTCCGCTCCCACAGGTTTTTTTCCTGTGAGTCCCACTCTAATGTTTTAAGGCTGCATGCATTAGGACATCAAATACAGGTCTATTGTCTTTGCCAACGCTTGCTTTCTTGGCATTCGAGAATAAGAAGTTTTCTTTTTTCCATTATAAATTGTGGTCACAAGTAAACAAATGGAAACATTCTAATGGATGAGCTATTATGTCTCACTTGAGGAGATATGAGCTGTCCAAGGAAATGGTACTATATGTCGGGTTGATCTGAGTGAATGAAAACCATTAGAATGAGATGGTTGAAGCTGAAAGTCCTATGAACTCAGAGTTGGGTTGAGTGCTAAGGAAAGGTTCACATCAGAAAAATGCTAGATGGAAACATGGGTCATGCTATGCTGCATGCGATTTTCTCAAAGGCAGCAAGAGAGCATAGTGAAAATGGTAATAAGTACAATATGCACACAATTTGGGACTTGGGGGCCGATCAGGATGTGTCGGAAAGCCTCTGACCTCAGGTTGGAGGCTTTCTGACACTCATCATTGGTTTCTATTCGGACTGGCTGAATATGATACCTCCGGTTGGAATTGAAACCGGCCGGTCATTTCGGCTAGCTTCCGACGATGGACTCAAGGAGTTCGTCGGCCAGTCAGAACCGGGCCCTAATCCAAATGGACGACGGTTTACACCGCCCGGATTACGATTCGAGTTTTTACGGCAGGGTTTCCATGCGGCCTTTCCGACAAGGAAACCTTGTCGGGAAGCGTGTTTGGGGGCCCCTAGCAGGGCCCCCTTTCTCTTGCGACCTCTGGTTGAGGGCCAAAGGTGCACCTATGGTGCCCCCCTGGTAATCCCTGCACCTTGTGGCTGGCACCTTGAGGCGCCTGCCACGGGGTGCAAGGATTAACACAACCTCCAATTTCCCTATGGGAGCATGTACTACCGCGGGTGTCTGGCTGTAACAAATTCTCCCATAGGGAAACGTGCGGTCGCATCACAACTAGGCGGTCGGGACCGCCGACTGGAGTTCGATCGGTCCGCTTTCCGCGACGGTGTCGCACAGACACGTCTGCCCGACATCGTAATAGGCCCCTTAGAGTGGTCAGCTTGGCTTTGGAAAGAAGAAAATGTGATCCCCGTGTAAACAGTTCAAATAGGATCTAGGAGATTGAGCCTGTAATCCCAGCTTCAACATCAGACATGTTGTGATCCTGGGCAAGCTACTTTAAATCCACGTAATTATTGTCTTTGTCTACAACACCTGAGAGCCGTTAGAAACATGCCTAATCATTAGTATTAAATACTACATGAAAAAAACAGATCTTGCAGCATCGTAATATTTAACAAATACTATTAGTTCCCACTTGAAACATTATTGTAGCTAGAGGACGGAGCATGCTGGGAAAGCCGTGATATCTCAATTGGAGATTTTCACAGTAAAATCACACGTTTGCAAGCAGCCACTGCAAAACATGTATAAAACCGTGTTTCCCCCTGGCTTTCACCACTTCAATATATAGCTGCACACCATTACCCTACTTAAGGAAAGGGCACCAAAACAAATTAAAGAAAGAAATATCAAAATGAAAGCAGGCTGGAGGGTAGTGAACAGTTAGGCTTAGCCAGCTCTGCGACGGTGAGACCGGTGCCATCGCACCGGATGCTGCCTTCAGGGGGCGCCATGTTTACAAGTATATTTAGCTTTTTTTTTTAAAACCTGCTGCCGCGTTCCTTACCTCTGGCAATTTCCAGGCAACAATAAAAATGTCAAGTTAATTCTGGTGAATAATGTTCGTCCTGGAGAGGTATCGGAGTTTTGTCTAGTTGAGGTTTTGACTGATCATAAAGTAGCACAGAGGGTAAATATTTCTGCTGCAAAGAGCGGGTACCATACGGGTCAGTGAGTGCATATAATGTACACAGGTCAGTGGGTTACTGCTTTTCTAAGAAACATTCTTTTAATACTTGCCGTTTATAAGTTAAAATCCTAATATAGAACAGTGAATTAATAACTGTCATCGAAGAACTGCATGCACACTGCAAAGTATACGCTAGAGCATAGAATAATGTTGTAAAAGGATGCATTTGGGTAGAAATCGATTCTCATTATTAAAGAGAACCCCCAAGTATGGTGTTTTCAATTCTGAGTTTGTGCTTCTCCAGACCAAGCACTCTAAAACCATACTGCCCACAAGTATGGATGAAATGTCACTCCTACAGCTTGTAGACCTCTGACTTATGTAACATTTCCTGTGCACTGATTTACACACGTTTCATTGATTGTCTCTGCATATGTGTGTGATGCAAAGTGCTCTGACACCCTACACTGGTATGAGTGGCGCTAGATAACTAATGAAATGCATCTGAGCAAGAGTGTGCTTATAGAGGCTTGAGGGGCACTGTCAAAAGGAGGTGGTGGGGGACTCCATGGCGGAGGTGGTCACCGTCACCACCTCCACCACGGATAGGGTGGGGGATGCCAGCAAACATTGTCGCACTGGGCACCACTAGCGCTAAAGGCGTCCCTGGCCATCACTATGAGGGGTGAGGTTTTGTGTGTGCATAAGATAAAAACCGACACAGAGGTGTATGGAATATATTGTGTGCAGTAATTATCAGCTTTTTCGAGTTTTCTCCCAAAAATGGTGCACATTATGGAGGTTTTGGTGTGTCCTATTATTCACCTGACATTTTCCCATTGATAAATGTCTGCTGGTTTGGCACGCCGATATGTATCCAGCTAATAGGTTTCTATCACACCAGTACTCACTGGATGCAATAAATAATGCAAAACTAATAAGCCGATATGTGCAGCAACAGGTGTTATCAGAGACACTGGAACATAGAGGGCCACTCGTAATGGGGGTGCAAGTGTGCGATGACACATATGAAGGACTTTCCAAAAGAGTTCAATGTGTTTGCAAATTAATAAATGCGCGGAACACAGATAATTTGGCCTGGGAGCGAGAGGAGTTTCCAGAAAAACTGCACATTCCATGACCATATAGAGGCAGAGACAGGCCCTCACAGTCACAGGCTAAGATTGGGAAGATCCCTGTTTTCCTGTGTATGTTTCAGGTCGAAAACAGGGTGAGCAGGGTTTACAGCTGCCAAATAGTCCCATCATGTTAGAGTCATCACCCATTCCTGTTTTTTAGAGCCCACATTAGAGCACATGAATGTAGCTTCATGCCTATATTTCTAATGGAAAGTTAAAGTACAAATCCCCAAATGTATAGTGACACTGGTTAAAATAACACACATCAACCTCCTCCCCCCCCCACCTTGCTGCCCAGTCATGGAAAGCTTTCTTTTTTAAGGCAGTTCAAACAGTCTGGATATGGGATGTAATGTCCTAGGCCTCCTTCTTATTTAAGACATTAACTAGAAGAGATTAGTGCTAATCTATCTGACTGCTGTTTAACCTGTTTTATCAGCCTGCTGCAAATGTTGTTACTGGCACTCCTTTCATCTTTAACAATAGTGAACTGAAAGCCAATTTTTTACCCCGTTTACTTTTGACCTCGTGCCGGTTTGGTCGCTACTGAATTCATATAAAATGTATTATTTAGGAACTGAATGTAAATAATACAGGTTTCTAGTGCGGGTCCAAAAGTGTGTGGCTTTTAAACGTTAATAATTCATCATTTTCTTTTCCCCTTGCCATGATGTCTGCAGTGAGTAAGAGGCATCCCTCCTGGTGGCTTCAGCTCCAAATGAAGCCCACCAACACTTTCTTCTTTATCGAGCCTATCTGACCGCTATTTTGGTGGTAGGAAAGTTCTTGGCAGTACTCTAGTTTTCTAGGGCCAAGTGCCACCCACACTAGTTAATCACAGCAGCGGCCCGTACAGGTAAGAGCGATGGGTGGTGGGGCCAGGTAAGGAGGGTTTCGACAGACGACGATGAGGGAAAATTAATTATTTAATTTTTCCTTGTGGTCGTCTGTCGAATCCCCATCCCAGCCCCACCGCCGTTACCTGCACGGGCCGCTGTTGGTTAATCAGCATCTCGTGAGTCTCCACAGCACCAATTTCAAAGGGTCTTGCCTAATAATGTAATAGCGATTATAGTGTCATAAAACAAGCATTGGCAAAGCCAATAGATCTCGCCTGTGCAAGAGCTATTGGCTTTGCCAATGTCTTTTAGCCATGTTGTAGAACAGCGCAGCTGCTGTGCAGCATGGCTAAAAGCTATTTTTTAAAGCAATATGATGCAGCCAGCGTCGGCCGAGTCAAGGTCCTTTTTCCCTTATGAAGGGTCGGAGTGGGCAACACAGACAACGGGAGAGAGGGAAGGAAGCAATAGGCAACAAAGGCAACTGGAGAGAGGGAGGGAAGCAACGGGCAACAGACAACGGGAGAGAGGGAGGGAAGCAACGGGCAACACAGGCAACTGGAGAGAGGGAGGGAAGCAACGGGCAACAGACAACGGGAGAGATGGAGGGAAGCAACGGGCAACACTGCAACAAGAATGGGAGGGAAAGGGCAACTGGATAAAAAAGTACAGTGATACAGCCATTGTCAGAGCTGTTTTTATCTTATGGCAGGTGAGGGAGTAGGCCAACACAGACAATGGGAGGGTGGGGGGGAAGCAACACAGACAAGGACGACAAGGGAATAAGAAAACAAGCATTTGCAATGCAATCGGTCTCGCCCTCGGGGCCTTATAAGTATTTAGCCATGCAGCACATTTTCCTGGGTGCCGCAACATCTACTGTTCACCATGGATGCGTGGACTCTAATAGCAGTGCTTTGACAAATACAATTATGGTCATTTGTGTGTGCAATGAGAGTGTTTGTTAAATATGTACCAAAGCACCTGAGCTCCCACTGATTGTACTTTCAATAATGTAATTTTTCCTTTTCTTGCCACATAATTTGCTTAACCCTGCCACATAAAGCGCTGTAAGTAGCCAGTCAAATCAATCCATTCATTAAAATTCACAGAAATAGAAGGGGGTACAGGTTTTTTGATTAGATAAAACTCACTTTTTATTATTGTTTAAAATATTTCGTAAAGTTATGATTGAGAAGTGCAACCATTTGTTAATACTGCCACCTTAAAATTGATCTGCCTGCAAACACTTTAAGATGGCACAACACGTCAGAGGCTCGGAAAGGCTTGCTAAGCTGAGGCAGAGTCAATTTGAGAGGCAGGTTGCACTCCCTGAAAGGTCCGGTCTGGGGCTTCACATAATGCGCGACTTTGGCAGCATTATCGTTAGCCATCATATTGGTACTTTATAATATATATAGTGTTGCATATAGATGTGTTGTGCTGTGATTGACAAGCCACTAAAATGTCAGTAGAAGCTCCTAAGAAGGCGCAGAAGGTGCTTTATGTTCAAAGTATAAGAGAGACCTGGCTTGACTGAGGGTGCATGAACAAGGTAGTGTTAACAAAAATTATGAAAAAAATAATAAAAGAAGTGATCAGGGTGCAGAAAATTGTCACAGCGGGAAATATGGCATTTAGCAAGAAAAAAAATGTAGGCAAATGGCATTTTTCAGTAAAGAGGCCGGAGAGCGTGTTCAAAGTTGTGCTGCATGCATTTGCATGAAAACGTGAACAGCTCTACTGTAGTAACAAAAAATGTAAATGATGAAGCACGTGAGGCTCTGAGTTGCACGCCATAAAAAACTCTGTTGCAGTTAAAACGTCTCATTAATAAGCTGCATTTCCCGTTGAAACTAAAAATGTTCGAGGACTTTATTCCATTTGAAGGAAGTGATTAAAACTATTATATAATAAACACTATTTATAAGCGTTTGTAGTATTTGAGAATGCAAATAGTTATTAGTGCGCCCCAGAAAAGAAATGCAGTTACCCCTGTATTTTGGGAGATATTACGCGAAAATGAATACAAATCAATGCCCCAGTGGGGGGGGGGAATCGACCTCTGCTCACAGCAGGAGCTGGGGCTGCTCGTTTGCGAGATCATCTGCCTCACCCGAGCGTGTTCTGCTTTATCACCCTCCAACTTTCCGTGTGAGCACCGGGGCCGCAGAGGGCCCGCTTCAAATGCACACACCAGAAAGCCACCAGTCTGCACCCATGCCCACAGACGGCTCGCCTTATTTACCAACAAACACAGCTTGTGCAAGCCACAACTTTGGAAGGAATGGTGTTACTTACCTCTGAGGAGTGGTGGTGGGGGGCGGGCAAGCCATGTTGGGGGACAGATTAAATCACTGGCGCGATTTGTGCACAAAGTATTCAAACCTGCCTCAAATTTGAAACTCCAAGCAGCATCCTTGGAGCGAGGTGTGGGGGTGCTTTCAGTGTTGTGAGGGGGTGGGTGGACGGCACAGGAGAGTAAGCAAGGGATGGAGATGCCGGCTACAAACGATGCACCGGAGCTGGAAATCGGGAAAAGAAACAAACATAGGACATCAAAAGGAGACACACGGACGCTGCCCTGCTAAAATAAAAGTTAATAAAATTTACAGCGTAGGTCCCATGCTGCTTGGAAAAGATCAAATGACCGTAAGGGCTGCATACCGTTACACTGCCCTAACAAGGAGGGAGGGGAAGAAGGGAGTGAGAGCAGAGCGCGGCGCTGTGAGAGGCGCCATGAGGAAACAATCTCTCGGCATGCTGTATAAAATGAGTTCAATCTGCCAAGAAGCTTTTCAAAAATCTGTGCTAGTAAGGTACATTTTCAGCACACTTCCAGTACAAAAAAATACCCAAAACCCCACAGATATTACAGGCAGTGATACAATCTTGGAATGGTTCTTCATCATTTTGAGGCCTGACTTGACAGAACAAATGTCTGCATGATCTATTGTCACCAGTCCTTTAAAATATACATTGAGTAGGCTTTAGCTCCACCCACAGGAGTATTTCTCTCTCTCCTCATGCTGTGGGCTGTTTGATGCATCATTCCACCTCATATGGAGGACTTGCACTGCAACGCATCAGGGAGTAATTTACATCTCAATAGTACATCATTCTCTCATTAATGCAGGGCAAGCAGAAAGCAATCACTGTCTGGCTGTCATTTCTCACTGCACAAGCAGATTCTTTAATGTTTTATTCAAAGTGAAGCTAGACCCATTATTGGCTTTGTAATTGTTTTAATATTTATATTGCATCTTCCTTCACGGTTGCAGATCCTCTCTTTCGTGTTTCCATCCTGTCCCATCTAAGTATATTTGCTGTCGCATGCAATTAATGAATACCTACTTGGAAAGGGCAGGGTTGGAAATCAAAAAGTTACATGGATCTCACAATATCAGGCTGTAGAAAGCAGATCTACAGATAGATGTCACAGGCGCTTGCTACAGTGCAACATCTCAGGTTACAGATCAGGCTACAGTCAAGTAACACCAGTGTTAATGTTCAAGCCCAGATAGCAGTGATCATATAAAAAGTGTTACCAATATAGAAGATCAGATGCCTCCATGAAAATCGGAAGTAATCAATATCACAAGTGTCCAGTACCACAAAGAAACAACTACAAAAATGTACATCCAAGCCACATAATCAATTATCATGCTGGTAATTTTCTGGAAGATCAACCTTTCTTATCAAAATTAAGTTTCTCGTTTTGGTAATTAAACTATGCTATGGTATTTGCAAATAGATGGATGGACAACAAGGACACTACGTTGATCTGAGCCGATATATCCAGTTTGTTGTCAATGATGATCCCTAGGTTTTTTTGCTTTCGTGGTGGGTGTATGCCCATGGTTTGCCGGCCACCAGGTGTCCCACCACACCTTGATCAAGAGGCTTCATCAGATCGAAATCCAGGAGGACGCCCTCAAATGGATAGTACACTTCCACACCAGGAGAAAGCCCAATTTTGCCAAGGACTGCAATGCCATTAATGTCCATCATTATGACAGGGAAGGGCTCCATCATGCTAGAGACATTGCCTGTCTAGCAAGTCCCTAAATACCGTGGATAACCGCCACAGAGGGATGGGCAAGTCAGAGTGGCACCATGCCAGGCACACTCGCATTCTGTTTCTGTCTATCACATACACAAAAGCTAATCTAAATACAGCACAGACACACATGTGGCACAGATACATGTGCACCCCAAACTCTAGTCCTACCCAGCAATGAAGACAGTTTTTTACTCAGTAGCCTCCTCTGCTTCTAAAAGACTCCAAGCCTTGATTCGTTGTACACTCCTTCGCTCTGGTTCTTGCAGTTATTTTTGAGCTGCAGTGTTCCACTTCATCAGATCAGGGCCCTGCTACTGACTTGCTGGCATGTAGGGTGTGAGAAAAAGGTGCTCTGCTAGACAACGAAGGGTCAAAGTTTCTACCTTCAAACAAAACCTTAGAATTCCCTCCCATCAAAAGGCAGGAACTGTGTATGTGTGATGGGATGCTCAGACCATCATACAAGTGTAGAATGTACTTTGATTTGGCAGTCATGCTTGTGATCTAGAGCTGTACAGCAATGTCTGCTCTGGTATGCATCAGGAAGAGCTGCCCACCTCCAGCCACTCGGTGAAATAGCCATAATTTCAGCATCCTGCACAGACAATCGCAGTGCAGCACCCAATCCAAAATCATATTTAACCACTCGTGCAGCAAATAACTGTTGCCCAATTCGCCATGCCATCAGCACAAAACATACTGTATGCATTACTACTATATCTCCATGCTGAGGAGGTCAACTTTAAGAAGCAGTGAATATTGTGGCCCCGCATGTCACAAGAATCTTTCACATAAAACCCTTGCTTATGTTCCCCTCGCATCCTATCCTGGTGCTGATTCAATCATTAATTCAGAGTTGAAACGCCATCAACATAACAGACAAGTGGGCCTGGAAAACCCTTTGTCTATACTAGGCTGCTGAATGCAAAAAACAGAATTTTGTACCAACATTGCACCTGCCTGGGGGGGGGGGCGTGGCTAGCAGCCTGCGATGGCGGTCGGAGCCTGGTAGAGCTTCGGACCCTCGGGGGGCATAACTCCTCCTATACCGTCGACACCGGGCCCTACCTGGTCCAGGACGCAGTCACCGCGGCGCTGGAGCCTCGGGCATCGGGGAACGCTGAGGAGATCACCTGGGGCCGCGTTGCACTGGAGCCCTCGACCGGGGCCTACTCGAGGCAGAGCTTGTGGCGACGCCGGGACCTGGCATGCGGCGCGGGCCGTGCGCGACGCAGAGGACCCCGGGAAATGTAATGGGAGACCTACCCCAGGCTTGGAGACGGCAGAGCGCTCGGCCTCCCTTGCGGCGGTGCCTCCCTACCCCACCTGCACTGGCGAGGGACCGAGACGCGGAGGGGCGATTCCTGACAGCTGACTGAGGACGGCCGCATGGCCTAACAGCAATTCCGCACCAGGGGGCACCCGAAGTCTGTGGAGCGGCGGGGGGCCGGGATGGCCCGTCACGGGACGATGCGGTGAGTGCTGACACCGCGCTGCCTCATATAACCCGGCACATATTACCCCTATGCATAGTGGATGACTGAGGCCCACGGTGGGCATATCCCTTAGAGCCCAGAGGATGATTGGACTGGGACGCTGCAGATGCAGGCTGAGAGCCCCCCCGAAAGACATTGGACTGGCCTACTGTGACTTTACCGGGTATATACAGCGGACCTCCCCCGGTGGACTCTGCGGAGTTATCCGTCGCAAAGTGGCAACGGCGTGGAAGTGTCCCCTTCATATAGAACCTGCGCTGCTGTTTTGGGACGATCCATTGACTGGGGAGCAGTAAGAGGGTCCTGCTGCAAGGTGCTGTGCGACGTGGTACATAGATCAGACAGGGGGAGAACGGCTGAGCCTGACCTGCGACATCGCCTATTTGCATCCGCGGAGCATATCTGCCATTGACGCTGGGCCCCCTGGGTCGCGCTGGCCTTCCTGTTTCGACACCATGCCACGCAGGCCAGTTAACAGCTCACCCTGCTGGGTAATGTATGAGTAAAGGTGCCCTACTGTCTCTGCCGTAAAAGGCGAACCCTCATTCTAGGTGCTGGACCTCCCTTTCAGCCGGCAGAACCTTTCGCAATAACGCACGTTCGCCGCCTGTCACGGTCGCGGCGGTCCGTACTCCTGTCACTGCGCGGGGGTGGCCGGCCCCCCTCTTGCTCGCCTGCTGGGACGTGCATACGTTGTGTTTCGTGGAGGGCCCGTGGCATGGGCAGGGTCCGGGAGAAGACGCCGGGGGGCCAACGAGGAAATAGTCAACCCTCCAACATGTCTGAGCGCTCTAGCCGTCCGCCTCGGCCCGGAGCTGCGTCTTCTGAGCTCGCCGATGGACCACCCGATAAATTAGACCTCATTCTTCAGATCCGAGACACTAGAGCAGCACTTGAATTACAGATGGGTACACTTGCTACGAGCTTGACGCTGCTCAGAGCGGACCATGGTAAACTGGCCGATACGGTCAAGGAGCACCGACAATCCCTCTCGGACCTAGACCCTCGAGTTACAGCAAACTCATCCGCCTTACAACAAATGCAACAACAGATGACAAGCCTTCTAGATCGAGTGGAAGATGCAGAAGGAAGGAACGGACGTAATAATATACACGTTATTGGCCTGCCGGAGCGCAGTGAGGGGATCAAGGCGGCAGACTTTATGGAAACATGGTTCAGGGAACATGTGGCACCTGAGGGACTCTCACCATACTTCTGCATTGAACACCCAAACCTGGCGTACCACCCCGCCCTCTGATAGTTAAAATAGTTAAAATCCTAAACTATAGAGACTGCGACGTCCTACTGCAGAAGGCGAGAGACAAAGCTCTAATCCAATTTGAAAATCACTGTATATCTTTATACCCAGACTATACCATCTTAGTGCAGAGACAGAGGTCGTCCTATCAAGCGGTGAAGAAAAAACTACAAAAAGCACAACTCAAATATGCACTTCTGTATCCAGCTCGGCTGAAAGTTATTTATGGCAAAAAGACTCACTTCTTTGAGAGCCCAGCAGACGCCGAGGAATGGATGGAAGTTATGTGTATTGGCTCTAGCCAGCAAAGTCACTCGGTCCGCTCTTCTCAGGACTCAGACACTCTTGCTAAAGGGAGCTCCCGTCGCTCTCAAAGCTCCGGCCAGAGTAAAGGTGGCGCTGGTCAATCGCGTGATCAGCAACGTCGCGACCAGGAGGGAGCCCTTGCCGTTGCCGGTGCATTTCGCGCAGATGCCAACAAGATCCCGACGGACTCGGAGGATAGCACCCTGAATTTGGACTCTGAACATAGCATAACTCTCTTCCCCACGATGACACCTCGGGCAGCAGACGACATAATTGACAACTGAACACTGATGCCTACTCTCTAATGCTATCAGAAGTATCCTTTGATATATGCTTTAGTCGATACTATAGATTCTACAATTTAAGAGACTGTTTTCATGAATGTATATATGAACATTATCACTCTGCTATTGTCGGCCTATTCAATTGGGGGGATTGAATTGTCTGATTGAATTGTTTGATGCAATGACACAGATAGATTCCCCATGTCAGTGGGACTAGACCCTTAGTTCTGTGGGGCCATTGGAACTCTCGCTTACAAACGACTGGTGAAGACGGGAATATTGTCTTCGACACATTTTCTTATGATGCCCCCCAGGGCAGGTTTTCGCCATGGTCCTAGTACGGTCCGCCGGGTTGCGGACCGTACTAGGACCATGGCCATGACTCAGGGCAGCCACCTCCCTACTAGCGTATGCACTGTTATTTGTTATGTATTGTTTGCACATTATAGTTGGGCCCAGCGTAGTTTAGGCGCTGAGCCGAGTTTTGTTGCTGTTTCGGGGAAAGGGGACTCCTGGTCGAGCTTGGTCTACTGGCTCCGCGAATGCTGGGGCTCCACACTATGCAAGGTAACATGCCCGGGACAGCTCTCACTTTAGGGTCCTATAACCTAATCACATGGAATGTGCGTGGGCTGGGGGCGATACAGAAACGTCATCGAGTGCATGCATACCTCCTCAGGCGCAAGACTCATGTGGCGTTCCTCCAGGAATCCCATCTCATAGAATCTGAAACACAAAAAATGTGCAAGAAATGGAGAGGTCAGATTTACTCTACTAACTACTCGGCTGTTGCCGGAGGTGCGACCGTCTGGGTACGCCATGGGGTCCCTTTTCTTGAATTGGAACGCCGAGTTGATGACCAAGGGAGATATATTTTGCTGAAAGGCACGCTAGATGGCTCCCCAGTGGTCCTCGGCAGCGTTTATGCCCCTAATTTTGATCAGGACCGCTTCCTGCATAAACTAGGAATGGCATTGGTGGATTGGGAGAGTATCCCCTGGGTCCTGGGGGGAGATTGGAATGCGCTACTGGACACTACTTTAGATAGATCACACCCACCCCTACATGGTACCACTGCTAATAAATTGACCAAACAGTTTACGACGTGGACTAGCGGTTGGGCGCTCTCAGACACATGGCGATGCCTTCACCCCACCCACAAAGAATACTCCTTTTATTCTCCAGTACACAGTCTCCACACCGAATTGATAGATTCCTCTGCTCTAGATCCATCACTACACAGGTCTGTCAGTCTACATACTTGGCGAAAACCTTCTCCGACTATGAACCGTTGGAGCTCACACTCAACTGGGGCAAGGTACCTACCCCAGTTCCTACTTGGAAATTACACCCACAGTTATTGGACGATGCTCCATTCCGTTCAGCCCTTCCCAACACCTTATCGCAATACCTAGCTGAAAACTGGAACACAGCCTCCTCTAATCTGATTGAATGGGATGCCCTAAAGGTAGTGGTACGGGGGGCGTCGATAGGACGACTGGTAGGAGCCAGACTGGAGAAACACCAACGACTACTGGGCATTGAACAGCGAATGAATACGCTTGAGCATGACGCGGTGTCAGACCCCGATAAAAAAGAAGCCCTGCAATCTGCCTATATAGACCATGCAGACACACTAGAAACATTGCGGACAATAGACCACAGAGCATTCTTACAACAGAAACACACGGAGGAGGATAGGACGGGGGCTCTGCTCGCACGCATAGTTCAGGATAGACCAGATACCACAATCATAACTAGAATCCGTACACCCACTGGACATATAGTCAATACACAAAGAGAAATAACCACAGCCTTTTATGCCCATCTTAGAGCGCTTTACGCACCACCCACCCATGTGGAGGGCCTCTCCTTAACGGAGTTCCTACAAGATCTCCCTTTTCCGAAACTCCCTGAAAAAATACAAAAAACCATAGATGCCCCATAACCCAACAAGAAATCCGAGATGCAATTAAGGGTCTGCGTCGTAATAAAGCGCCTGGGATGGATGGGTTACCGGTGGAATTTTACCACACATACAAAGAGATCTTGGTACCCACGCTGGAATCAGTATATAAACTTGCCTTCGAGACTGGCCACCTTCCACACTCCACCATGCAAGCAATGGTAGCATCGATACCCAAACCGGGACGAGACGGCTTTGAACTGTCCAATTATAGACCCCTCTCTCTGCTAGCTACGGAATATAAAATCTTAAGTAAGGCCCTTGCTAATCGCATACAGCCACATCTTAATAGGCTCATACACAGTGATCAATGCGGGTTTCAACCGAATCGTAGCACATCCCTAAATAACAGACAGCTACATTACGTCATGACGGCTGCTTCACGTGCATACCAGTATGCGGCTGCATAGCATTAGACCTCAGGCAGGCTTTTGATTCCCTCTCCTGGGACTTTATGTTTGCGACATTGCGAAATTTTGGGTTCCCGGACACATATCTTAAGTGGGTTCGCTTATTATATACATCCCCCACAGCCAGAGCACGTATGGGCCGTTACATCTCCGACCAATATTCTATCTATAGGGGTACCAGACAGGGGTGCCCACTGTCTTCCCTACTGTTTGTGCTCGCACTGGAGCCCCTGGCTATAGCACTCAGAAGATCGGCGGACCAACTCGGCATCCCCATTGATGGTACAGATCACTTACTATCCATTTATGCGGATGACATACTCCTGTATTTAAGAGATCTGACGGCGGATAATACACCTCTTCCTGGGGTGTTTGCCAACTTTGAGCGCCTTTCGGGCCTGGCTATAAACCCTGGGAAATCTACCACCTATTTCTTCTGGGACACGCCATACCCAAATATCCTGCAGTTTGGTGACTACACGTTACCAGTGGCCCCCACCACCTTTAAATACTTGGGCATCCATATATACAGAACGCAGACAGATCAAATTGACGGCAACATTGGGCGAGCAATAGCGGCCCTGCGGGCCAGTGTGACTTTCTGGTCCTCGTTACCTCTATCGGTGATGGGCAGAGTCGCCATCTCGAAGATGGTGCTATTACCTCGCCTGTTATATTACTTCGTAAATTTACCCGTCGCTCTCCCGCTGTCCATTTTTAACACATTGAATACTATACTGGTAAATCTCATCTGGGGCACAGGCCGCAGACAAATGAGCCTGAGGAAGCTCCAACTGAGTACTCGAAGTGGCGGCCTGGGAGTCCCCTACTTCAGGGCCTACTACTACGCTAGTCAGCTCCAATGGATATCGTACTGGACTGCGGGGAAAAATCTGCAGGAGATCGGATTTACACCCCATAGATTGGACCGGGGCGAGCTGCACTCCTTGCTGTTGCCCAGGGCCAAGATCCCTGCTAATAGCCCTCTCCTATTGACGACAGCTTTACAATGCTGGAAAAAGGCATTATCATATACCTCCCCAACGACCCCTTACGCAACAAACATTCCCCTCTTGGGGATTCCCACACCACAAGGTAGGCTCACGAGGACCAGGCAGCGGGAATGGGCAGAAGACATTGGTGCATTCTTCGGCAATGGTGCCATGCTAGACCATGATTCCTTCCAGCAGTCTACAGGTACACCACTACGCTTATATTTACTACACGCTACTGTGTCCCACTATATTAGACACGCCTGGGCCCCACAGAGGAGCGAACCCCCACAACATAATCTAGTACATCTCTTGTATTATATGGGCAATGGGAGACACTTGGTCCGATGGTTGTATACTGGTATCCGGACACATGCAGCAGTCACACTCACGGCCCTTAGGGCACGCTGGTCTGCGGACTCCAATATTGAACTTACTGTTAAGGCCTGGGAATGTATGATTGAACACCCCAAAAAAGTATCACGTAACGCGAGACTGAAGTTTATTCAGCTGATGGTACTCCATAGAGCATACCTTACCCCTGGGAGGATTCATCGCATGTTCCCAGAATCCCCCCATCCCCGCTGTAAAGGAGATGAGGCAGACTTCCTCCATATGCTGTGGTCTTGCCCCTGCCTTAGCGACTACTGGGTGGGAGTCCGCTGCGCTTTGAGCGAAGTCAAACAAATCCTTGCCCGGACGACGCGCGGTATTGCCTCACAGGCCTCCGCAGACGCACAAAGGTACAGAGGGTGCCGTTAAAGTTTTTAGACTTGGCCCTTATTCTGGCAGTGCGAGCCCTTACCCTGCGGTGGAAGTCCCCTAGGGGTCCCACGTCGTCCACGTGGCAGGCTGACATGCTTCAGTGGGGGAGGGCAGAGAGTGCAGCTCTTCGTAGAGAGGAGGTGAGGGGACTCAGAAAGCAGCCCATCTCGATGGAATGGGAGGCTAGGCTGCTTAAACTAGAATCACTTGACTTATTACCTCCACAGAATACCCCAACCCTCTAGCACACAAGGTTATCATATGACTTCTTAGCTATAGGTCTCGAGACCCAGACACACGCTTTCTAACCCACAGACATCACAGCCCTTCGAGTTTTATACCTTAGCGTCATAGATGGATTGAGATAGAAGCTGATATAAGACCGACCAGGAGTGGGCTTGGGTGGGCTAGGGAGGGTGGGCATGGTTAAATAGGTTTTTTATGGTTCATTGGACTATAACGGTTTTGTATTGTCATTTTCTATTTCTAGAATCTAATGTAGTGATATTCACAATGTCACTGGTGATCACTATCCTAGAGTTTATTTTCTTTTTTCTTATCTCTTAGAGAATGACACATACAGAAGCTGAATGTACTATGTATAATGTACTTTCTTTCAAAAACAAAAGAATGCCTCTGTGGGATAAACACTGCATTATACAAATGTCAAAGTCAATAATAAAATGTGTTGAAATAAAAAAAAAAACATTGTCACCTGCCTTATATTGGTCTCTAGCCTTACTTTGTATATGGATGTGTTTTATGTCCTTCTTTTGCACTGGGCAAGCATATGGGCACTATGCACTTTTCTTTATAAATCGTTGTTAAAATATTGTGAATCAATAAAAGCAAATATTTCCATTTATTTTTTAGAAAGGTCTCTGCATGGCATCATTGTTTTTCAGTGAATAAGATAATTCTTTGATTATAAGATAAGCATATTAAAAACAAACCTTTGTCGTTTATAGATAACTTTGAATAGGGCTCCTCCGCCCCAACACCCTTGTCGGTGTGTGGGGCACTACTTAAGGCCACATTATGCCAGGGAAGCGATCAATATATATATTCACTTAAAAAACCATAGGTTTCACACATGTTATAGTTAGCTGGACATTTCCCTCGTAAATAACCAATGAAATTCCCCCGTTATAGTTAGTGCAGGCAACTATAACTCACGCGACCGCAATCCTCTGCTGATGACGTCAGATATTACATCACTGTATTTAGACACCTATTTACCCATGTCTTCTTCCATTAATCTTTAGCTATACATATATTACAAATATTTATTTTTCAGAAAGACACATATGTCATCAGTGATGTAATATCTGACGTCATCAGCAGAGGATTGCGGTCGCGTGAGTTATAACATGTGTGAAACCTATGGTTTTTTAAGTGAATTTGCAAGGTTTTTTAAATGCTAATTCGTAACTATAACGTGTGTGAAACCTATGGTTTTTTCAGTGAATTTGTACGTTTTTTTTAAATGCTAAGTTATGTATTCATTAATATATTTTTTTTCCAGGTTTTTCACCGTGCGCGCACTGTGAGCTCACAATGTCGTGCGCATACGGTGCGCGCACCTCGCGAATTTTCGTAAATAAAAAAAAATGTTTTTTCCACCATGGGGGGTCCTTCAGTGACCCCCTGACAAAGGCTTGGGGGTCAGGAACTGTCCACCCTGCCCCCTTTTCAAGTTCTCCACCTTTGTTTTTCACTGACTCAGACTGCGAGAGACAAAATGGCGGCCGACACTTCCTGATTTCGACCGATTCGAATGTTTACTGACATCTAACAACCAATCAGAATTGCGCTTGCGCACGTCACCGTGCGCGCACCGCGCGCGTACGGTGCGCGCCTATAGATATATATGTACTTTTAACTGCAATTTTCTCAGGAACTACTGAACAGATTGACTCCAGATATCCAAAAGGCACATCCCTGACCTGAGGACTACCTCTCTGCCAAATTTCAAGTAATTCTGTTCAGCCGTTCGGGCTGTACCTTGGACTAAAGGTCCCTATGGAAAAATGCATGGGGAAAACGCGTTTTGGGACCCCCCTTTTTTCTCAGCCCCCGCTTGACGAATCACCCCGAGACTTTCAGGGTAGGAGCGGAGCGGAGCGCCCCACCTATTTTGAAAATTTCACAAGGATTCGTCAACTGGCGCCAAAGTTATTCAAAATAGAATTTTCAGATTTCCTATGGAAACACGGTCCTAACTATAACTATCTACTGGCGACCGCCAGTAGATAATATATACACACACACACACACACACACATATATATATATATATATATGTATATAATGCAACCAGTCCCGTCATGGGCAAAATGACAGGCGTAGACTCCGTGAGTATTGAAGCAGGAGAGGGTTTATTTACAGGGAAAAGGCCACCACGCGTTTCGACGGCAAGCCGCCTTTGTCACAACGACGGGCATCACAATAGGCAACCATTAAATGCCGAGTCACTCAAGCGGTTGTCATGGCAACCTTGCAGTCATAGACATAGAAGTGTAAACCAAATAACATTACATTTTCATCAAAATAAATTGCAGAATACTTTGCATATATTGCGTGGGCATAGATACAAAATATCAAAGAAAAAAAGATGACAAACATAACGAAACAAATATATTCGTGCCCAAACACCTGATCTGGAAAACAGACTGTTAATAGACCATATCTCTTTCTTCTTGTAACGATATACACATCATGGTGATACTTCTCAAAATAATAGCATATATAAATATGTATTACCTACTGGTAGTCACCAGTAGGTAGTTATAGTTAGGACCTATTTTCCATAGGAAATCGGCAACTTTCTATTCCCAATAACTTTCGTGCCGATTGACGAATCTTCGCGAAAGTTTCCAAACTTTTGGCCAGCTCCGGCCTGCTCCTATCCTGAAAGTCTCTGGATGATTCGTGTAGCGGGGGGCCGAGAAAAAAGGGGGGTCCCAAAATATGTTCTCCCCATGCAATTTCCCATAGGACCTTTAGCCGCAGCTACAGCCTGAACTGCTGAACGGAATTACACCAAATTTGGCACAGAGGTAGTCCTCAGTTCAGACTTGTGCCTTTTGCTTAAATTGTGTCAATCTGTTAAGTAGTTCCTGAGAAAATCAAAATCAAAATCACATATATATCTGGGCAGAGCCTAACCACACATCTCATCGTGAGATCTGATTGGCTGTCAGCACTTCTTTCAAGAAGTGTTGGCAGCCATCTTGGACCAATATACATGATAGTATCTCATTAAAAAGCATTGCAGTTAATAGAAGGTTTTAAGACTTTATTTACATTATAAATCATTTGTTGATGGTTTCATACTCATTTTAGGAATTCTGATGTGTTCCAAGGTGATTTTACCATGTGAATAAGCCTTCTGCTGGGAGATCATGAATCATGTTTGAGAGAAAAATATTCTAATGCTTTTCCCACAGAGGTTTGGAAGGTTATCTATAAGCTAACCTGAGAGCATATTTTCTGTAAATTCACATTATCTTTCTCAGTCATGTGAGAATGAAGTCTGACATTCTCAGTAAAACATGTACATCCAACAAGGGCAGAAACTGTCAGTTGATTCCTTTGTGTTCTACTGCAGCTTCCCAGAGTGTTCTAAAGAACAACTAGAGCGCTAACAGTCCTACTTAAGACAAACGTATGGCACACCTGAAGCCATCTTGATTGGAATAAAGTGGTAACTCTTAAAACATTTAATTTAAAAAGGAACAAAATCAGAGGGTTCATTTTGCCATAGAAAGAATGATTAGGGCTGCAGAAAGAAAAATTAGGACATATTTTGAGTGACTTCTCAAATCCTCTTCTATTTCATTAAACAATTCTGACATGCAGACTGAAACATGCACTTTGAATACCAGCAGCAGACTTCCCTGATGAGCAGTAGCTTTACTACAGTGATCTAATGAGCAACTAGAGTGCTAACATTCAGAATTTATGGCAAACGTGTGACACATCTGAATGCCTTCTAGATGGAACCAAAGTAAACAAGCATTGAGAAAAGCAATAGGTCTCGCCCTCGCTTAAGTTAAAGCAATTCTGTTTGTAATTAGGTGGCTTTTTCGCTTTGCTTTTATTTGTGTTTTTCAAACTTTCATGTACATAACATGCATATGGATGCATATATGTATGCATGCATGCATGCATTTATATTTATATTTCTATAGATATGCAGACATATATATATATATATATATATATATATATATATATATACACACATATTACCTAGGTAGTTATAGTTAGGACCACGTTTCCATAGGAAATCCGCAACATTCTATTTTGAATAACTTTGGCGCCGGTCGACGAATCCTCGCGAATTTTTCAAAATAGGTGGGGCGCTATGCTCCGCTCCTACCCTGAAAGTCTCGGGGGGATTCGTCAAGCGGGGGCTGAGATAAAAGGGGGGTCCCAAAACGCGTTTTTCCCATGCATTTTTCCATAGGACCTTTAGACAGGGCTACAGCCCGAACGGCTGAACAGAATTACTAGAAATTTGGCAGAGAGGTAGTCCTCAGGTCAAGGAAGTGCCTTTTGTAGGTTTGGTGTAAATCTGTTCAGTAGATTCTGAGAAAATAGCCTTTAAATCAATATATATATCTGAGCCAGCTTACGGTGCGCTTACGGTACGCTTACCGTACGCGTACGGTGGCGTGCGCGAGCGCGATTCTGATTGGCTCTTAGATCTTAGTAAACATTCGAATCGGCCGAAACCAGGAAGCGGCGGCCGCCATTTTGTCTCTCGCACTGAGAGTGATGTTTAAAATATAAAGCACAAAAACATGTAAAGGGGCTGTTTAGACAGCTCCCACACACATAGCCATGTTGAGGGAGTCCCCAAAGATCCCCCAAGGCCAAAAACGGAATATTTATTTTTTCGCTAATTTCGCCGATTACGCTTACCGTACGCGTACGGTAAAAAATTATATAAAAAAAAAAATTATCCACACTCTCTCCACCCCGTGTGCAAATGGTGCCCGAAGGTCACCTTTTGTGCATGGCTTATAACATATACGAAAAATTAAAATATTACCTTTCAAAACGAAGTGCATCATATGTCCTCCATGTGCGCACGGTGCGCGAAGCGCATCGTGCGTACATGGCCCATCTAGCGTAACGTGGGCACGCGGTGCGCGTAGCGCACCGCGTGCCCACCGTGCGTGCACGGCACTAACTGCGTAAAGTGGGCGCGCGGTGCGCGAAGCGCACCGCGTGCTCACTGTGCGCGCACGGTGCGCGAAGCGCACCGTGCGCGCACGGAACGAACTGCGTTAAGTGGGCGCGCACGCCACGAATGGCGTAAAGTAACTTAGCATTTAAAAAACCGTACAAATTCACTGAAAAGGTTTCACACACGTTATAGTTAGGAATTAGCATTTCTTGCAAATTCACTGAAAAAACCATAGGTTTCACACATGTTATAGTTAGCGGAAATTTTACTGATAAAAAACCAATGAAATTCCCCCGTTATAGTTAGTGCAGGCAACTATAACTCACGCGACCGCAATCTTCTGCTGATGACATATGTGTCTTTATGAAAAAAAAATATTTGTAATATATGTATAGCTAAAAATGTATGGAAGAAGACATGGGCAAATAAGTGTCTAAATACAGTATTAGCATCAGCAGAGGATTGCGGTCGCGTGAGTTATAGTTGCCTGCACTAACTATAACGGGGGAATTTCATTGGTTTTTTATCAGTAAAATTTCCGCTAACTATAACATGTGTGAAACCTATGGTTTTTTCAGTGAATATATATATATATATATATATATATACACACACATACATATATATAAATGCATATGCATATATATATGTGCATATGCGTGCGTGTAGAGAGAGGTTGATAGGTAGAGGTGTAGAGGTAGAGAGGTAGAGAGTAGTAGAGAGAGAGGTAGAGTGAGGTAGAGAGTAGAGGATGTGTAGTAGAGAGTGAGTAGTAGAGAGTGAGTAGTAGAGAGAGTAGCAGAGAGTGAGTAGTAGAGTGAGTAGTAGTGAGTAGTAGAGTGAGTAGTAGTGAGTAGTAGAGAGTGAGTTGTAGAGAGTAGTAGAGAGTAATAGAGAGCGAGTAGTAGAGAGTGAGTAGTAGAGTAGTAGAGTGGGTAGTAGAAAGTGAGTAGTAGAGAGTGAGGTAGGGAGTAGTAGAGAGTGAGTAGTAGAGAGTGAGTAGTAGAGTAGTGTAGAGGGAGTAGTAGAGAGTGAGTAGTAGAGAGTGAGTAGTAGAGAGTGAGTAGTAGAGAGTGAGTAGTAGAGAGTGGGTAGTAGAGAGAGTAGTAGAGAGTGAGTAGTAGAGAGTGAGTAGTAGAGAGTGAGAAGTAGAGAGTGAGAAGTAGAGAGTGAGTAGTAGGGTGTAGTGGAGAGTGAGTAGTAGAGAGTGAGTAGTAAATGGTAGTGGAGAGTGAGTAGTAGAGAGTAGTAGTAGAGTGAGTAGTAGGGTGTAGTAGAGAGTGAGTAGTAGTGAGTGAGTAGTAGAGAGTGAGTAGTAGAGAGTGATTAGTAGAGGGTAGTGGAGTAGTGGAGACTGAGTAGTAGAGAGTAGTAGGGAGTGAGTAGTAGGGAGAAGTAGATAGTGAGTAGTAGATAGTGAGTAGTAGAGGGTAGTGGAGTGGTAGGGAGTGAGTAGCAGGGAGTAGTAGAGAGTGAGTAGCAGAGAGTAGTAGAGAGCGAGTAGTAGAGAGCGAGTAGTAGAAAGCAAGAAGTAGAGAGTAGTAGAGAGTGAGTAGTAGTAGGGAGTAGTAGAGAGTGAGTAGTAGAGAGTGAGTAGTGGAGACTGAGTAGTAGAGAGTAGTAGGGAGTGAGTAGTAGGGAGTAGTAGATAGTGAGTAGTAGAGGGTAGTGGAGTAGTGGAGACTGAGTAGTAGAGAGTCAGTAGTAGAGAGTAGTAGAGAGTCAGTAGTAGGGAGTAGTAGAGGGTAGTGGAGTAGTGGAGACTGAGTAGTAGAGAGTAGTAGAGAGTCAGTAGCAGAGAGTAGTAGAGAGCGAGTAGTAGAAAGCAAGTAGTAGAGAGTAGTAGAGAGTGAGTAGTAGTAGGGAGTAGTAGAGTGAGTAGTAGAGAGTGAGTAGTAGAGAGTGAGTAGTAGAGGGTAGTGGAGTAGTGGAGACTGAGTAGTAGAGAGTAGTAGAGAGTGAGTAGTAGAGTAGAAGAGAGTAGTAGAGAGCGAGCAGTAGAGACTGAGTAGTGGAGAGCGAGTAGTAGAGAGTGAGTAGAGAGTGAGTAGTAGAGAGTAGTAGAGTGAGTAGTAGAGAGCGAGTAGTAGAGAGAGATTAGTAGAGTAGTAGAGAGTGAGTGGTAGACAGTTGTAGAGAGTAGTAGACTGAGCAGTAGAGTAGTAGAAAGTGAGTAGTAGAGAGAGTAGTAGTGAGTGAGTAGTAGAGAGTAGTAGAGAGCGAGTAGTAGAGAGTGAGTAGTGGAGAGTGAGTAGTGGAGAGTGAGTAGTAGAGAGTCAATAGTAGAGAGTCAATAGTAGAGAGTGAGTAGTAGAGAGAGAGTAGTAGAGAGTGAGTAGCAGAGTAGTAGAGAGTGAGTGGTAGAGAGTAGTATAGAGTAGTAGAGTGAGTAGTAGAGAGTGAGTAGTAGAGAGTGAGTAGTAGAGAGTAAGTAGTAGAGAGTAGTAGAGAGTCAGTAGTTTAATTTAAAAGGAACACAATCAGGGGGTTCATTTTGCCATAGAAATTATGATTAGTGCTGAATTCAGATAAATTAGGGCACATTTTGAGTGACTTCTCAAATCCTCTTCTATTTCATTAAAAAATTCTGACATGCAGACTGAAACATGCACTTTCAATACCAGCAGCAGTTTTCCCTGGTGAGCAGTAGCTTTACTACAGTGATCTAATAAGCAACAAGAGTGCTAACATTCCGAATTTATGGCAAATGTGTGACACATCTGAATGCCTTCTTGATGGAATCTAAGTCAAAAACTGAACGTATTTCCTACTGAGGAGACTGTAGTAAATGAGGAAATTAGTAAACTTCATAACAAATAAGTCTCCCAAGATGGCCACCAGAGACAAAAGAGCCCAAATGTAGCACAAATATCACCCAGATGTAGCCCAAGTATAGCCCAATGACAAAATGTCCCAGAGTGTTCTAAATAACAACTAGAGCGCCAACAGTCTTACTTATGACAAAAGTATTGCACACCTGAAGCCATCTTGATTGGAATAAAGTGGTAACACTTAAAACATTTAATTTGCAAAGGAACAAAATGAGGGGGTTCATTTTGCCATAGAAATTATGATTAATGCTACAGAACGAAAAATTAGGGCACATTTTGACTTCTCAAATCCTCATCTATTTCATTAAAAAATTCTGACATGCAGACTGAAACATGCACTTTGAATACCAGCAGCATACTTCCCTGGTGAGCAGTAGCTTTACCACAGTGATCTAATGAGCAACTAGAGTGCTACCATTCAGAATTTATGGCAAATGTGTTATACATCTGAAAGCCGTCTTGATGGAACCAAGTAAACAAGCATTGGAAATGCAATAGGCCTCGCCCTCGTTTAAGCAATTCTGTTTGTAATTAGGTGGCTTTTTATCTTTGCTTGTATTAGTGTTTTTCAAACTTTCATGTACATAACATGCATATGTATGCATATATGTATATGTAAAAACCAAAGGAAATGATGAACGGAGTGTTGAACATTGCAAGCACTCACCCCCGGATGTATGACGTTACAACGCATACTATTACAACGCATACCTTTACAACGCATTTTTTACAACGCACAATCCATTACAACGCATGACATTACAACGCAGGACACTACAACGCATTTTTAAAAACTACCTTTACAACGCATATCCATTACAACGCATACTACCATTACAACGCATACCATTACAACGCATAATATAAAATTACATTTAAGATAAGTATTAGATAGTATAGGGTTAAAAATTAGTAATCTAACTCCAGGGGGTGCAACAGTAGGGTAAGTGTTGGATAGTATAGGGTTAAAAATTACTATTCTAACTCCAGGGGGTGCAACAGTAGGGTAAGTGTTGGATAGTATAGGGGTAAAAATTACTATTCTAACTCCAGGGGGTGCAACAGTAGGGTAAGTGTTGGATAGTATAGGGGTAAAAATTACTATTCTAACTCCAGGGGGTGCAACAGTAGGGTAAGTGTTGGATAGTGTAGGGGTGAAAATTACTATTCTAACTCCAGGGGGTGCAACAGTAGGGTAAGTGTTGGATAGTATAGGGGTAAAAATTACTAATCTAACTCCAGGGGGTGCAACAGTAGGGTAAGTGTTGGATAGTATAGGGGTAAAAATTACTATTCTAACTCCAGGGGGTGCAACAGTAGGGTAAGTGTTGGATAGTATAGGGGTAAAAATTACTATTCTAACTCCAGGGGGTGCAACAGTAGGGTAAGTGTTGGATAGTATAGGGGTAAAAATTACTATTCTAACTCCAGGGGGTGCAACAGTAGGGTAAGTGTTGGATAGTATAGGGGTAAAAATTACTATTCTAACTCCAGGGGGTGCAACAGTAGGGTAAGTGTTGGATAGTATAGGGGTAAAAATTACTATTCTAACTCCAGGGGGTGCAACAGTAGGGTAAGTGTTGGATAGTATAGGGGTAAAAATTACTATTCTAACTCCAGGGGGTGCAACAGTAGGGTAAGTGTTGGATAGTATAGGGGTAAAAATTACTATTCTAACTCCAGGGGGTGCAACAGTAGGGTAAGTGTTGGATAGTATAGGGGTAAAAATTACTATTCTAACTCCAGGGGGTGCAACAGTAGGGTAAGTGTTGGATAGTATAGGGGTAAAAATTACTATTCTAACTCCAGGGGGTGCAACAGTAGGGTAAGTGTTGGATAGTATATTACTATATTATGCGTTGTAATGGTATGCGTTGTAATGGTAGTATGCGTTGTAATGGTATGCGTTGTAAAGGTAGTTTTTAAAAATGCGTTGTAGTGTCCTGCGTTGTAATGTCATGCGTTGTAATGGATTGTGCGTTGTAAAAAATGCGTTGTAAGTGTAGTGCGTTGTAAAAGTTGCGTTGTAAAGGTTGTTCCCCCTCACCCCCAGTCAACTGATCTGGGTTTAATCCATCACCGTTCTTTAGCCCACTCTGCCACCCCAGTTCAGACATGTCCATGTGCAAATCAGTCTGACCCTGTGCCTCATGGGAACAGTCCAGCCCGAACTGCCAAGCCATGTCTTCCCTGGACCGGAAACAAGCTTCCTAGGACCGGTTTCTGGCATTTCAGCCGTCTTCAGCCAGGCTTGCTTGAATCCAGTGGCAAAGTGAGCAAGGGACTCACGTCTGAGCATACCCTGCCAACTTATGGCGAACAAAGCAAAAACCAAAGGAAATGTTGGACGGAGTGTTGAACATTGCAAGCACTCACCCCCAGTCAACTGATCTGGGTTTAATCCATCACCGTTCTTTTGCCCACTCTGCCACCCCAGTTCAGACATGGCCATATGCAAATCAGTCTGACCCTGTGCCTGGGGGTGAGTGCTTGCAATGTTCTGTTTCCATGAGGCACAGGGTCAGACTGATTTGCATATGGCCATGTCTGAACTGGGGTGGCAGAGTGGGCTAAAGAACGGTGATGGATCAAACCCAGATCAGTTGACTGGGGGTGAGTGCTTGCAATGTTCAACACTCCGTCCATCATTTCCTTTGGTTTTTGCTTTGTTCGCCATAAGTTGGCAGGGTATGCTCAGACGTGAGTCCCTTGCTCACTTTGCCACTGGATTCAAGCAAGCCTGGCTGAAGACGGCTGAAATGCCAGAAACCGGTCCTAGGAAGCTTGTTTCCGGTCCAGGGAAGACATGGCTTGGCAGTTCGGGCTGGACTGTTCCCATGAGGCACAGGGTCAGACTGATTTGCATATGGCCATGTCTGAACTGGGGTGGCAGAGTGGGCTAAAGAACGGTGATGGATTAAACCCAGATCAGTTGACTGGGGGTGAGTGCTTGCAATGTTCAACACTCCGTCCATCATTTCCTTTGGTTTTTGCTTTGTTCGCCATAAGTTGGCAGGGTATGCTCAGACGTGAGTCCCTTGCTCACTTTGCCACTGGATTCAAGCAAGCCTGGCTGAAGACGGCTGAAATGCCAGAAACCGGTCCTAGGAAGCTTGTTTCCGGTCCAGGGAAGACATGGCTTGGCAGTTCGGGCTGGACTGTTCCCATGAGGCACAGGGTCAGACTGATTTGCATATGGCCATGTCTGAACTGGGGTGGCAGAGTGGGCTAAAGAACGGTGATGGATTAAACCCAGATCAGTTGACTGGGGGTGAGTGCTTGCAATGTTCAACACTCCGTCCATCATTTCCTTTGGTTTTTGCTTTGTTCGCCATAAGTTGGCAGGGTATGCTCAGACGTGAGTCCCTTGCTCACTTTGCCACTGGATTCAAGCAAGCCTGGCTGAAGACGGCTGAAATGCCAGAAAACGGTCCTAGGAAGCTTGTTTCCGTTCCAGGGAAGACATGGCTTGGCAGTTCGGGCTGGACTGTTCCCATGAGGCACAGGGTCAGACTGATTTGCATATGGCCATGTCTGAACTGGGGTGGCAGAGTGGGCTAAAGAACGGTGATGGATTAAACCCAGATCAGTTGACTGGGGGTGAGTGCTTGCAATGTTCAACACTCCGTCCATCATTTCCTTTGGTTTTTGCTATATGTATATGTATGCATGCATTTATATTTGTATTTATATAGATATGCAGATTATATATGTTTAAACATGTATGTGTATATATATATATATATACACACATACATATATACATATATATAAATGCATATATATGCGTGCATATGTGTGCGGGTAGAGAGAGGTAGAGGTGTAGAGGTAGAGAGGTAACGGTAGAGAGAGGTAGAGTGCGGTAGAGAGGTAGAGAGTGGAGAGTGAGTAATAGAGAGTAGAGAGTGAGTAGTAGAGTAGTAGAGAGTAGTAGCAGAGTGAGTAGTAGAGAGTAGTAGAGTGAGTAGTAGAGAGTAAGTAGTAGAGTGAGCAGTAGAGAGTGAGTAGTAGAGAGTGAGTAGTAGAGAGAGTAGTAGAGAGAGTAGTAGAGAGAGTAGTAGAGAGAGTAGTAGAGAGAGTAGTAGAGAGTGAGTAGTAGAGAGTGAGTAGTAGAGAGAGTGTAGTAGAGAGAGAGTAGTAGAGAGTAGTGGAGTAGTAGAGAGTGAGTAGTAGAGAGTGAGTAGTAGAGAGTAGTGGAGTAGTAGAGTGAGTAGTAGAGAGCGAGTAGTAGAGAGCGAGAAGTAGAGAGTGAGAAGGAGAGTAGTAGAGTGCAGTAGAGAGTGAGTAATAGAGTGAGTAGTAGAGTATTTGAGAGCGAGTAGTAGAGAGTGAGTAGAAGAGAGAGTAGTAGAGAGTGAGTAGTAGAGAGTGAGTAGTGAGTAGTAGAGAGTAGTCAGTCAGTGTCAGTCAGTCAGTGTCAGTAAGTCAGTCAGTGTCAGTCAATCGGTGTCAGTCAGTGTCAGTCAATCAGTGTCAGTCAGTTTCAATCTGTCAGTGTCAGTCAGTCAGTGTCAGTCAGTCAGTGTCAGTCAGTCAGTGTCAGTCAGTGTCAGCTAGAGCAGCTCTGCTGACCTGGTTCTCTGGCTCTAAAGCAGCTCTGCTGACCTTGTTCTCTCCCTCTAAAGCAGCTCTGCTGACCTGGTTTATCTGGCTCTACAGCAGGTCTGCTGACCTGGTTGTCTGGCTCCAGAGCAACTCTGCTGACCTAGTTCTTAGGCTGCATAGCATCTCTGCTGATCTGGTTCTCTGGCTCTAAAGCAGCTTTGCTGACCCGGTTCTATGGCTCTAAAGCAGTTCTGCTGACATGGTTCTCTGGCTCTAGAGCAGCTCTGCAGACCTGGTTCTCTGGCTCTAGAGCAGCTCTGTTGACCTGGTTCTCTGCCTCTAGAGCAGCTCTGCTGACCTGGTTCTCTGCCTCTAGAGCAGCTCTGCTGACCTGGTTCTCTGGCTCTAAAGCAGCTCTGCTGACCTGGTTCTATGGCTCTAAAGCAGCTCTGCTTCCTGGTTCTCTGGCTCTAAAGCAGCTCTGCTGACCTGGTTCTCTCCTGCTAAAGAGCTTTGCTGACCTGGTTCTCTGGCTCTAAAGCAGTTCTGCTGACCTGGTTCTCTGCCTCGAGAGCAGCTCTACTGACCTGGTCCTATGGCTCTACAGCATCTCTGCTGATCTGGTTCTCGGCCTCTAGAGCAGCTCTGCTGACCTGGGTCTCTGGCTCTAGAGGAGCTTTGCTGACCTGGGTCTCTGGTTCTAGAGCAGCTCTGCTGACCTGCTTCTTAGGCTCTAGAGCAGCTCTGCTGACCTGGTTCTCTGGCTCTACAACGGCTCTGCTGACCTGGTTTCTCTGGCTCTACAGCACCTCTGCTGACCTGGTTCTCTGCACTCACGATGCACGCACCCTACTTCGCGAAAATATATTTAAAAATAATATAAGTTTATTATAAGTAAAAATATGTTATTTTTATGACTATCTTAGATAATCTCTTGCCCTAATACGTATATTAAAGACACATACATATCATTTTGGAACATTATTTGTTTTTTGTAGGAGTTGCGCACCCAGCGCGCCCCCTCGCGTAAATGACATCACGCGGGACCCGCCACCGCGCAAGCATCTCGTACCATAATGCGCATGTGTCGCGAATGTGCGGGAGCAGGAGTCACAGACTGGTCGCATACCAATCGCGCACATCGCGTAATATTAAATGTATATGATGTAACTGAAAAACACGCAGCCGTCGCACACCGTACGCGGATCCTTCACGACTTTTCTAAAATGGCTGCTAGAATCCGCGCACCCACCGTGATGTGTACGCTTTGAGTGCGCGACTTTTTAAAAGAAAATAATATAAACAAATTAAAATAAAAAATGAAAACAAAAAAATTCGTCAATATTTTAGGTTGAATTTTTTTAAATATTTTTTTTGCAATTTTCAGAAAAATATAATGTTATTTAATGAATAAAATATTTATAAATGAACAGTTAAAAAACTGTAGAAAATCAGTACAAAAAAATAGGTATAACTACTATCACACTTAAAAATTAGCATTTAAAAAACCTTTGAAATTCACTGAAAAAAACCATAGGTTTCAGAGACGTTATAGATAGAAATTAGCATTTAAAAAAGCTTTGAAATTCACTGAAAAAACCATAGGTTTCAGAGACGTTATAGTTAGAAATTAGCATTAAAAAAACTTTAGAAATTCACAGAAAAAACCATAGGTTTCAGGGATGTTATAGTTAGCTGGCCATTTCACTCGTACAAAACCATAGAAATTCCTCCGTTATAGTTAGTTCTGCTAACTATAACTCGCGCGCCCGCAATGCACTGCTGATGATGTCACATATTGCATAATTCATGACATCACTGATGACATCACTGATGACATCATCCACGTGACAATCTGATACACCTCATCATACACTAGTATAACCTTTCATCACTCACTGTAAAATACAGAGTACCATATTTGAAACCATTGACACACCAATACCAGTTACTACATACCCACTCACTGATTCCTAAATCTACACCCACAACTACCCATTCAACAACAGAATCATTTATACATGCAGTCACTAATTAATAGAACACTAGCAAATGCACTTATACACATATATAGACATTGACACATCAGCAGTCATCTTAGTCGGTTATGCAGTCATCCTACTCACTCAGGAAAAAATTAATCACACTTACATTTCCTCACTTACACAATTATCCAACAACACCTCATTTATTCAAACACATAGTAACTCATAGTTAATATGTTAAAAAATCACCATTACAATTATACACTCATTTATATAGTTACTCTCACAATCACTGACTCTTACACATACTTATTTATTATATACACCAACTCTCACATACGATGCCTTTTACTTTTTTACTTTGTTGAAGATGTACAACTAAAACATATATTCGCTCACCAACACACAAATAAATACACTCAGTCACCCAAACAACTGTTTCCACATGCACTCTTAAACCTATACACCTAGTTAATCAACCATTCACACATCTATGCATAGAGTTACACACACCCCATCCACCCACACACAAACTCAGTGGCCCATACAAATACTCACCCAACTAATCAATAACCAATATACACACTCGTGTAGTTAGTGACCAACTGATGCAGCATGATATACAACAACAGAGACAGTGATGCACACATTCACATAGTTTAGTTACTAATCCATGTATTAAGTGAGACACTTTTAATTACTCACTTAAACACAGTCAGACAGCTACTAAATCCTCTATCCAGACAGTTACATATCCACTCAATCTTCAATACAGATTGGTATATCTATATATATATATATATATATATATATATATATATAATACACATTTAAATTTCAAACTAAACTACATTCACTATATGATGTCATCAGTGATGTCATCAGTGATGTCATTTGAGATGTCATCAGTGATGTCACTGACCATGTCATGAATGATGCAATATGTAACATCATCAGCAGTGCACTTTGGGCGCTCGAGCTATAGTTAGCAGAACTAACTATAACAGAGGAATTTCTATGGTTTTGTACGAGTGAAATGGCCAGCTAACTAGAACACCCCTGAAACCCATGTTTTTTTCTGTGAATATATATATATATATATATATATATATATATATATATATATATATACACACACATATACATATACATATATATATATATATATATATATATATATATATATATATTCCACTCTCATGCCAAGGAATGCCACTAATATGTCAAAAGGATCAGTAAGTCAAAACAGGCGCACAAAATCAAATTCCTTTTTTAATCAATTGAAAAGGACGACCTGATTGTGGATGTAAATAGGATAATTAACACAGCAGACGGGGGAGAAACAACACAGCAGGAAGAGGAGAAGCAACACAAGTGAAAGAGAGTAACGTGAACAGCAGGGGGGGAGGCACACAGATGCAAGAGAGCGCAACAAAAGTGCAGGTGGGGGAGAGAAGCACATGGGCGAGAGGGAGCACCGTGAAGTAAGGGAGAAAACACAAAGGGAGAGAGCTAAAAAAAACTCATGCAGTCTCATGGAGTACTTAAACCAAAAGAAACCAGCATTTGCAATGCAATAGGTCTCGCATTGCTGAAAGTTTGAGCTATCGGAATTGTATTATTATTTGCAACACCAATAGCTCAAACTTTTAGTAATGTGAGACCTATTGCATTGCAAATGCTTGTTTAGTCTGGAGTATTGAGGAAGAAGCATTTTTGAATGTCGGAAGGGTCTATGTTTTAAGAGCAGCAAGGCCGCTTCATTATGGCCCTTTTCCTCCCTCAATTATAGTAACAAAGAGCGTACTACTGGCTACAGGTCTGCATATATGACTTGTACCATCAGTTTGATCATGTACAGCAATTAATAAACAAACATTGGTAACATGAGCACAAGGACTTAAATCCATCCAGTGAGACAAATTTCATTAAATACGCCTTATGAGTAAGGACTCTTTAGTTTCCTGTGTTAAAGTGATTGCAGCATGAATCCGTGAGGCTGTAAGTATTGATATTCCAAGTTATTAAGGCTGCACTATGGTAAAAATATGGAATTTGACCCTTGCACTGTAGAAAGAAGCCTGAGCACACTTGTTCTACATACCACGTTTTATTGGGCATATATATGTGCACTGACATGGTACGAGCTTTATGCTTATCGATTTATGTCTCGGGCTGTCTACCAGCATCTATAAGCAGTCACATCACTACAGTTCAGATTAACCTGATCATTACAAGTTCCTTTGTAGCACCCACATTGCCCATCTTTCAAGCACTTAGTAACACTGCCCCCAGAAATAATTAAAGAGGCAGGATGGCGTCTCTTTCAGGATCCTTTAGTGGACACAGTAATAGTCTATGAATGAAGCAGGCTCGCTAGAGTAGAGCTGTGAGCAAGGACAAGGTGTGTGTGCCTTCAACAGACCAAGTACAGAAAAGCACTGAGTTAGGAGTTCGAGGGGTCCACTGCGCCCCAATTAAGCATATGTTGTACTACTCTACCAGCCACTGGAGTAAAACGAAATGACATGGACTCCCTGCCTCTCATATGTCATGTATATTCATAGGCCTTGTGTTGAAAGGGCCCTCTGAATGGTGTTGGCACCACAAGGGCCTGCGTCACACCCCTGCTACCATCGAACCTTGCTTGCATTACTGCTCAAGTGCCCCTTGTTACGTCACTGCGAAGCAATCGAGTTTAAACACAGTCCGTGGGAAACAGAGGAAGGGCTTCTTGGCCAAAGAAGGAATACGTATATTTTCTTTATCTAGCTATTTCTTGTGAAGTATATTTTGAATTCTGCTATGAATGACTGGAATGTACAAATCGACATATGATATTCCAACAGCTGAGACCTTAAGATATCAAGGATCATGTTTGGAATTTCATATGTAAAATGGCTCATGGTAAAAACGGCTTTAAAAAGAATGTATTGCCTTGCTGTTACATGCATTCTATCTCACATATACACTTGTATTCAAATTTCGGATGGTGTTTAAAGCTTTGGTTATATGTGTTTGGGATGCGGGAATCAAAGGGGGGAGGGGGGTCTGCACGCAGTTCCTTGGAAGCAGGAAAGAGGCTATAGGAGACCCCAGAAAGCAAACGGTGGGCAGGTGTGGCGATGGGGTCTTTTGTATAAAGCATGACTCACACAACGTGGGCAGTGGACACTTGCATATAGAAACTGATCATTCTGGAAAGAATGACCACACAAGGTGATACCACTGGAGCATTCAGGTGCTGCTGTATTTATAGGGTCTGCAAGGGACCGTCTAAAATGTGAGGGGAAAGAAGCGGTAACACTGCAGCAGCTTTACGGCATGCTTTAGCATACAATGTCTGCATTATCATACATTATAATCTTGTGAGAATATACACAGCATCACTAGAGAGACAATTGTGACTTCTCACTTATCCTGAACTTCCTTATTGGCAAACTGTTACTGCATGTGACGTGGGCAGTGTCTGTTGGTTTTAATAATACAAGTGTTCACCACCTGCTTTTCGGTCGTGTATTTTAAGTGGTACTTTAGTCAATTTTAGGGTTAGTTGGACAGCTTTAAACAAGGCAAACTAACACATGTGGTGTTACTGCACATGGGATAGTAGTGGTAGAATTGTGGCATACGCTATGCGATAATTTCTAGTGGTAACTCACGAATCTTGACTTACCATCGTACTGTTAACAAGGCAAGCATTCCTGTCTGTGATTGGCACGCTTTGACAACTCTCCACACTTCCCATACATGCACCCAGAGAGCCAACTGCGCCTTTAGCTCGGATTTCAAAAGTAATCTATATAATTAAAAGTAAAAGCATGTTCTGGCTGGGGATAAGGGACATCACCTACCAAGGTCTGAACCTACCGCCAAATGAAGCGACCAAACGAACATACAGCTGCACAGTCAAGTGTAATACCAACCAGCACATAAAAGACTAATGAAAGAAAAGACTAATGACAGAAAAGACGGACTGAGTGAGAGGCTCTTCGAGAACTGAGTGAAATAGTAGCACCCATCATAGACTATGTGGAATTAATTTCAATGCAGGCAATTCAGTAACGTAAATGAGATTTCTTGGGCAAAAATAAAGGAGTTGCAGGCTTCACTGAAAGACCCTAATTGAAAGGCTTTGTATGAGGGAACCAGAATAAGAATTACGAGCATGCAACAAAACACCACAATAATTGCATGCCCAAAACTGAAGCCAGTAAGTCGGCAACCAAAACTACAATAGGTGCCGACCATAAGCGTTAATAAGGAACTAAAGCAACGCATTGCCTGACTTTAACTTGTCCGCCATTGTGCTACCGACCTGTGAGCATATACTTCGTGATAGACAGCCTGTCCTAGCCGGTAAAACTAGCAAGCACAGTGAGAGCCTAGGGTGGCGCTATGTGAGGCTGCAAGACGCAGAACCAACATCCTGCATAGTTAAGTCAAGACACAGAAACAAACTTCAAAGAGGAAGACAAAATAGAATGTGTCCTTGTGAAGCGCAACTGGTACTGATGTATAGAGCTCTGATACCTGAGGGTGAAGTTCGTGCTATTAAAAAACAAGTAATACTGAAATCAGCTTCTAGGAATTACATTTTCCGTGTTTTCAGACCGACCTCAATCACAATACCTTTTAGAAGGGCTGGGGGTAGCTGAGCTGAAGTTTGGGCCAAAGCGCTGGTTAGAGGAGATAGTCCTGCCACTGTGAACAGGTGGCCGAGGCATTTAGTCAGTCAGGCGCAGACAGGAAGGAGAAGACGTGCACAATCAGCTTCCTGAGCATCGACACTGTGTCCACCTCCCCTCACTGAGGGGCCATTTATTTTATTTATTTATTTTATTTAATGCATTTTTATATAGCGTGGACTTTACCCAAAGTGTCAGAGCGCTTCACAATAGGAACAGTAATGATACATAAGGAGAAAAATTACAAGTGAGCATGTTACAAAATAAAACGTTACGTTACATGAGGCAATAGTGACAATTGTGCAAGTATCAAGAGCAAACAAAATACAAGAGGTAGCAAACGATATGTTACAAAAGGAAAAAGTGACGTGTGCAGGTTACAAGAGCATACAAAGTACACGAAGAGGTAAAAAATTGCAATAAATGGCTGACACTCAAAACACTAAAACAAAGGTTACGTTACATGAGGCAGTGATGGCCGTTGTGCATATATCACAAGCAAAAAAATGCAAGCGGTAGCAAACGCTACGTTACAAAAGGAAAGGTGACATGTGTGCATGTTACAAAAGAGTACAAAGTACAAGTAGAGGTATAATACTGCACTAAATGGCAGACACTCAAAACACAAAAACACACTGGGAAGGCACTTCTATAGGCATGGAGAACATAATTTCCTATAATGGAAGGACTTCCTTCAGAAAATAGAGGGCGTGAATTAAATTTGGAAGTGTCTTTGAAGAAGGAGAGCTTTGAGGTCAGTTTTGAAGGCCTGGGAAGAGGTGGTGGTCCGGAGCTGAGGCGGAAGTGAGTTCCAGATGCTCACCGCGTTGCCTGAAAAGGATTGGGCCATCGATATTTCCTTCTTGAAAGTGGGAGGTTCAAGCAATACATTTTCTGCATTACATGATGCTCTGGAGCCTCCAGAGAGTTTCAGTTTATTCGCCAGGTAGCGAGGGGAGGAGGCAAGGCTTTGTGGGTGATACAGGCAGTCTTGTAGATAGATCTTACCTCTATGGGAAACCAACGGAGGGTGGATAAAATGGGTGTGATGTGGTCGCTTCTTTTAGCCCCATATATGAAACGAGCTGCAGTATGGAGAACAGACTTCAGGGGGGACAGGTGGGATTTGGGGAGGCCAGTAAGAAGGGAATTGCAGTAGTCCAATCTGGAGAGAACCAGCGATTGGACCAGGGTTTTAAGGTCGTGCTCCGGGAAGAAGCGACAAATCCCCCAAAGAAGGCGCAGTTGGTATCGAGCAGACTTTGCAATGGAATCAATGTGGGAGAGTAGATTGAGTATTTTGTCGATTATGACACCAAGGGATTTTGCGCTCTCGACAATGATGGGTTTATTGTTCAGTAGATTAATCTGATCCATCCATGATTTCACTGGGGGAGGAGAAAGTGAGGAGGAGAGGAGGAGGGATTCAGGATCAGTTGATGAGTTAACATCCAGTTTTGAATGGAGTCGAGAGTAGAGCTTAGGAAGGAGAGATCGTGAGAGGAGGCCATCTTAAGGTAGATTTGAGTGTCGTCCGCATATAGAGGATAGTGGATCCCGGATTTACTCAGGAGATTTCCCAACGGTTCTAAATAGAGATTGAACAGTGTGGGTGCAAGTATAGAGCCTTGAGGAACGCCATGGGCACCCAGTGACTGCCGCACTCCCCCAACCCTGCTAAAAAGGAATTAATTGTGACTGAGGTCGGTCTACTCAGCTAACACACAAAAAGCGGCACTGAAAGCAACACGCCCGCGACTGGTGTGCGTGCGCGTGCCACAGCGAACATGTGTTTTCACTTAACACGCCCGGGTCTGGGCACGATAATTTAAACCACATGGCCTTTGGTGCGCGTTACAGACACCAATAGGCCATGGGCGGAGCAATGCGCCCGCCTTTGGTCTATTGCGTGCCGTCTTTCAGAAACACACGCACGCAAAGGCCAATCACGGAAGCCAAAAAGAAAAGCACACGCACGAGCGTGTGCAATTCCAGGCTCTGTTTTCAAACCCAACACAAAAGGGCTCTCGCTACGCGAGCCCTAAAAAGTAGTTCTACAAAAAACTGCCACTACACCTATGTGGGATACCACAGTGCCATTGATGGCCACCTTAATGCCAGGAATGCTCACAATATTGTAGGGCAACATTTATATGAGTGGGCACTACAATGCCATGGCAAGCAACATTATGCCAAGGGTGCCAACAATATGGCTTGGCCACCAAAATGCCAGTGATTGCCACCATAAGGATAAGAAAATCCATAATATACTAGGAACATCCTTCTATCTGAGGTGGCCATCATAATGCCACGGAGAATCACAATTAGCTACCATCACCATTATTCCACAGGCAACCCACCACAGACAAACATACATGCATACACTCTAA